>NC_091978.1:59008514-59669961 GCF_044704955.1 Pristiophorus japonicus | reverse complement strand
CCAATAGTTGGTCCCCCACCTCCCTTATGCCCCGTGATCTTTGCCGCCCCCCATCATGCCCGATCGCCAGGGACTGTCTCCTACGCCCCGTCAATCTGGCCGGCTGCTGGACGGGAAACGGAATTTTAAAATGTCAATGACATCCTGCATTAAATTCAGCAGGACCTCCGCCTTCCCAAAATTTCTGGGTTTTCCCCCCGCTCCCTACCTGCCTTCCGGTAAATATCGGGGCCAATTAATCTCTGTTGGCATTCCAAATAAAGCACTATGGTAAAAGCCATTGAGAACATATCAGTACCAGCGTGCTTTTTGACTCGCCTGACTTCAGGCACATTATAGATCTATCAAACCAAAATCTACATTGTATGAATAAAGATCATGGAATCCAAGACTCAGAATTCTTTTAGATTTAAAACAGCAGGTATCAGAAGAGTCATTGCACAGATAAATTGCTTAAGGCAGCCAAGCATTCACAGCAATATTCTTTATCCTCCTCAGTTGGTTCATTGTATCACTGTGGAGCAGAACTCACTGCTTAGTGGCAACAATAGAAGCAGTGTTGCTGACCAAGATACAGATTACTGTTTCCCCATTGGTGGCCTGTTGTTGATATTGAAATTCTTGCTCAGTACAAATATGCCCAGGATGAGGCATGAACAGCTGTGAAATATGATCTGCATCGCCACAAGTGAGTTACGGTTAGTCTCATGAGAGAATGAAAAATCATATTCAACGGGTGGTCACGACCTGAAACTCATCCTGTGTGGAATCACAGGCATGAATCTAAGTCCTATCACTATAAAATCCAAAGTATTCACACACGTCATTGTTGAAATAACGACTCGTGCCACTTTTATACAAATGTTCCCACTAAAAGGGTGGCCAATGTTGTGTCTCTGCCACTCAGTGCATTAGCACATTGTTTCTTCAATTCTGCGACCTGGGGTTCAACTTCCGCTTTGACTGCTGGGCTGAAACGTTCCTCTATCTACTAGGTTGTAATAGTCTTAAGTGAAATGGCTTTGGGCAGTCGTACTTGGCAGCGCAGTGAAAATCTCTCTGGGAAAGGTCAAGAGGATGAGTCCTGTGGGAAATTGAAATGTTACATTAGTGCAGTATGGGGATGCTGTTCTGAGGTTAGTGCAAAGGCGTATTATTGTTGCTGATTAGAAGGAGCTTTACTCTGCAACGGACTGCAGTATGCCTGATGTGAGAGTGCTTAATACTTAACACTTCTCTCAGATTCTCAGCAGCTGCACAACTGAATCATTTAATTATGAAGAGAAACAGGCATTCCCCCATTTCATGTTGAGTAATTGAATTGTGGCTGCGTAAAATGAGAAACTCCTCTGTTCCATAATGCAAACAACCCTTAATGGGAGCAAATAACCACCTTTAATGGAGCACGGTGGACATATTTTCTGTTCTGCAGCACCGATAACCTTTAAGAGCACTTAACGTCCTCTTACCAGATACAACTTGAAGGTCAACATCATTTCCAGTTCTTGAGCTCCCAGGATTTTCTGCCAGGCAACGGTACGACCCGCCATCCCCTGCCTGAAGCTTGCTGATCATCAAGGAGCCAGAAGGGAGAACAACCACACGAGTGTCGTCAGCGCTTGGGTTCAGATCGTAGTGGTTTTTCTGCCAATGAATGGAAGGCATAGGTTCACCGGTAACTTCACATTTCAGCAGGGCAACGTCTCCCGCATAAGCAAAGGCTGGCTCCGTCTGTGAGATGAATCTCAGTGGACCTAGAAAAAAGAGCAGATATTTATTAGACATTGTTAAAAGTTGATGGGCGAAGGTCAAATCCTTTGCCATCATAGTGACAACATTATACGAGGATTATTGGCTGCAGTTAGCACCTGCTTTATTGATTTCAGTGAAGCAGAGCTTTATGATGTTACAATATGGGAGAGGTCTACACAAAATGCCTCGTCTTAACTATTGTCGAACAGGCAGTATCACCCCATTACACGCATCAGAAGTAACTGGGAGATACAGTGAATGTACAGATAGCTTTTGAGCATTAGGGTAGATAACTAGTAGAGTGGACAAGGGAGAACCAGTGGATGTGGTGTATTTGGACTTTCAAAAGGCTTTTGACAAGGTCCCACACAAGAGATTGGTGTGCAAAATCAAAGCACATGGTATTGGGGGTAAGATACTGATGTGGATAGAGAACTGGTTGGCAGACAGGAAGCAGAGAGTCGGGAAAAACGGATCCTTTGCAGAATGGCAGGCAGTGACTAGTGGAGTGCCGCAGGGCTCAGTGCTGGGACCCCAGCCTTTGCAATATACATCAATGATTTGGATGAAGGAATTGAGTGTAATATCTCCAAGTTTGCAGATGACACTAAACTGGGTGATGGTGTGAGATGTGAGGGGGATGCTAAGAGGCTGCAGGGTGACTTCGACAGGTTAGGTGAGTGCGCAACTGCATGGTAGATGCAGTAAAATGTAGATAAATGTGAGGTTATCCACTTTGGGGGCAAAAACACGAAGGCAGAATATTATCTGAATGGCGGCAGATTAGGAAAAGGGGAGGTGCAACGAGACCTGGGTGTCATGATACATCAGTCATTGTAAGTTGGCATAGAGGTACAGCAGGTGGTGAAGAAGGCAAATGATATGTTGGCCTTCATAGCTAGGGGATTTGAGTATAGGAGCAGGGAGGTCTTACCGCAGTTGTACAGGGCGTTGGTAAGGCCTTACCTGGAATATTGTGTTCAGTTTTGGTCTCATAATCTTGCGATTGAGGGAGTGCAGCGAAGGTTCACCAGACTGATTCCCGGGATGGCAGGACTGACATATGAGGAGAGACTGGATCAACTCGGCCTTTATACATTGGAGTTTAGAAAGATGAGAGGGGATCTCATAGAAACATATAAGATTCTGACGGGACGGGACAGGTTAGATGCGGGAAGAATGTTCCTGATGTTGGGGAAGTCCAGAACCAGGGGACACAGTCTGAGGATAAGGGGTAGGCCATTTAGGACTGAGAGAGTTGTAACCTGTGGAATTCCCTGCCGCAGAGAGTTGTTGTTGTTAGTTAATTGGATATATTCAAGAGGGTGTTAGATATGGCCCTTACGGCTAAGGGGATCAAGGGGTATGGAGAGAAAGCAGGAAAGGGATACTGTGGGAATGATCAGCCATAATCTTATTGAATGGTGGTGCAGGCTCGAAGGGCCGAATGGCCTAGTCCTGCACATATTTTCTATGTTTCTATGTTTCTATAATTATTCAAAGGCCTGAGCAGTAGCGTGGGTTAGCACATTGTCCTTCCACGTGCAGCTCGAGCTCAAATCCAGACCAGACTGTTGGTGCATAACAATATAAGAAAGCCCAGAATGAGAAAAGGTCATTTGGCCATCAAATATTGTCCACCCAAGTCAATATATGATTACTTGGACTCTATCGTGGCCTTCATCCTCATCTTGTTGGTGTAAAGATCGTACATTGAATGAGTTTACAATGTCCCAACCTGATTGCTATTTGGGCAAAAGTCCACAACACAAAACTGGTTATAGTTTACCATAATTTCATACTAATTTTGCAATCTCATTCAGAGAAACCATAAAGAAAGCTGATGTGGGAATGGAAGTGTTGCATTGATGCAAACAGTGCTTGTTCTTCTAAGGTTTCGGATTAAGGTACTTCACTGGAACAAAATAGAATGAGATTTACTCTGCATCCTGACGTGAGTGATTGAGGCTAGATTTCGAAAATGGAAGAAATATGCATTAACCTCCAGCACCCTGATGAGCACCAAAAAAAAGCCCAAGCAAACAAATCACATTTCTGACTATCCAATAGAATACCTGTCTCTCTAATAGGATTAATTTATTCTTGTAAGCCAAACTGGTTAACAACTGTATTAAAATATTGCACAAGGGTATTATATGGGACCACATTAACCAATACACTACCAGAGAAAATTAAATCCACAAAAGTTATGATGAAGTGTCATATTCAGCTAATGCAAATTTTTCATATAAATTAACTGCAAAGGCTTCTATAGATATGCGAAGAAAAAAAGATTAGTGAAGACAAACATAGGTCCCTTGCAGTCAGATTCAGGTGAATTTATAATGGGGAACAAAGAAATGGCAGACCAGTTGAACAAATACTTTGGTTCTATCTTCACGAAGGAAGACACAACTAACCTTCCGGAAGTACTAGGGGATCAAGGGTCTAGTGAGGAGGAACTGAAGGAAATCCTTATTAGTCAGGAAATTATGTTAGGGAAATTGATGGGATTGAAGGCCAATAAATCCCCAGGGTCTGATAGTCCGCATCCCAGAAGGAAGTGGCCCTAAAAATAGTGGATGCATTGGTGAGCATTTTCCAACAGTCTATCGAATCTGGATTAGTTCCTATGAACTGGAGAGTAGCTAATGTAAAATCACTTTTAAAAAAAGGAGGGAGAGAGAAAACGGGTAATTATAGAGCGGTTAGCCTGACATCAGTAGTGGGGAAAATGTTGGAATCAATTATTAAAGATGAAATAACAGCGCATTTGGAAAGCAGTGACAGGATCGGTCCAAGTCAACATGGATTTATGAAAGGGAAATCATGCTCGACAAATCTTCTGGAATTTTTTGAGGATGTAAATAGTGGAGTGGACAAGGGAGAACCAGTGGATGTGGTGTATTTGGACTTTCAAAAGGCTTTTGACAAGATCCCACACATGAGATTGGTGTGCAAAATTAAAGCACATGGTATTAGGGGTAATGTACTGATGTGGATAAAGAACTAGTTGGTAGACAGGAAGCAGAGTGCTGGGATAAACGGGTCCTTTTCAGAATGGCAGGCAGTGACTAGTGAGATGCTGCAGGGCTCAGTGCTGGGACCCCAGCTATTTACAATATACATTAATGATTTGGATAAAGGAATTGACTGTAATATCTCCAAGTTTGCAGATGACACTAAACTGGGTGGTGGTGTGAGCTGTGAAGAGGATGCTAAGAGGCTGCAGGGTGACTTGGACAGGTTAGGTGAGTGGGCAAATGCATGGCAGATGCAGTATAATGTGGATAAATGTGAGGTTATCCACGTTGGGGGCAAAAACACAGAGGCAGAATATTATCTGAATGGCGGCAGATTAGGAAAAAGGGAGGCGCAATGAGACCTGGGTGTCATGGTACATCAGTCATTGAAAGTTGGCATGCAGATACAGCAGGCGGTGAAGAAGGCAAATGGTATGTTGACCTTCATAGTTAGGGGTTTTGAGTATAGGAGCAGGGAGGTCTTACTGCAGTTGTACAGGGCCTTGGTGAGGCCTCACCTGGAATATTGTGTTCAGTTTTGGTCTCCTAATCTGAGGAAGGACGTTCTTGCTATTGAGGGAGTGCAGCGAAGGTTCACCAGACTGATTCCTGGGATGGCAGGACTGACATATGAGGAGAGACTGGATCGATTCACTGGAGTTTAGAAGGATGAGAGGGGATCTCATAGAAACATATAAAATTCTGATGGGACTGGACAGGTTAGATGCAAGAAGAATGTTCCCGATGTTGGGGAAGTCCAGAACCAGGGGACACAGTCTAAGGATAAGGGGTAAGCCATTTAGGACTGAGATAAGGAGAAACTTCTTCACGCAGGGAGTTATTAACCTGTGGAATTCCCTACCGCAGAGAGTTGTTGATGCCAGTTCATTGGATATATTCAAGAGGTGTTAGATATGGCCTTTACGGCTAAAGGGATCAAGGGGTAAGGAGAGAAAGCAGGAAAGGGGTACTGAGGTGAATGATCAGCCATGATCTTATTGAATGGTGGTGCAGGCTCTAAGGGCCAAATGGCCTACTCTTACACCTATTTTCTATGTTTCTAATATGGCTAACTGGCACCATTGGTAAAACAAAGCAACTATAAAAAGACTCAACTCATATAATTGAATTGGATTTTCTCATTATCTCTTGAACATGTCCAACGAGGCTATATAGTAGATTTTCTTTGTTTACTTTCACTTACATAGTAACATAGGGGGTATTTTAACCTTTCCCCACCCCCCACCGCTCCCCTCTCCAAAATGGTTGGGTTGGGGTCGGGTGAGATGTAAACGTTTTAAAAATCTGAACCCCAAGCTGCCTCCAACCCGCCCACTTCCAGGTTAAACGGAAGCAAGACAGTGGGTAGGCAGCCAAGCCAATCCCAGGTGGCAGGTTGGCTACGTCCCAGCCTTCGGGAAACCCGGCAGCTCAAGGAAGGCATGGACAGCTTTGGGGGAAATGGAAAGTGGCCTTACAGCACTGCTTGTGGGCCAGGAGGAGCATGAGTGCTTCCTCTCAGCCCACCAAGCTACCTCCTTCCCTGCCATCAGATCCCCCCCTAGTGGCTAGCCAGTAAAGGGCCTGCAGAGTGTACAGCGGCTCACCCCTTTAAATGAACATTCGCATAGCGCTGGTGTCCTCAGCTCAGTGCTGCCACCCCGGGAGCGCCCCTCCAAGGAAGCGGTGTGCCTGAGACAGCGCTCTGCTTCCTTTGAGGGGCACACGGCCCAATTCTATGTCGGGGACGGGACTTCCAGACCAGGCGCTAAAAGTCCTGGCACCGGAAGGTTACCACCCCCAATCCCCTCCAAATCACACACCATCCTGACTTGGAAGTATATCGCCGTTCCTTCAGCGTCGCTGGGTCAAAATCCCGGCACTTTCTCTAACAGCACTGTGGGAGTATCTTCAACACACGGTCTGCAGCAGTTCAAGAAGGTGGCTCATCACTTATCAAAGGACTGGTATTAGAGATTCTTATATAAATTAAGTTGTAGTCATTGACCAAATTAATCTTACCCATGAATCTCTGTGGGCATGGGAATGTTAGAGACTGCTCAAATGTATGCAAAGGCAGTCAAAAAAGCAGTTTTGACTAAGCTCAGATCACAAGCAGCCACAGGCTGCTAGTGAAGGTCTAATTCTTAAATAACATATAGAGTAGAAATTAGAGTTAATTTAACAAAACTAATTACAAAGATATTTGAACTATAGTTAGTATAAAGAAACATAAAATAAAGCAGATCATTGGAATTAAGGTACCCCTCTGATAGATTAAAGTGAGATAGTCTGGGCACCATCCAAGACTAGAGAGACAGTGTGAAATGGGCCCTTGGTACCAAACCGGGCACTGCTTGTTAGGAGTAAAAGAGATAAGGCAAACTCCATTGAGGTAAAAGAATGTATAACATGGACAAAGTAGAGTTGATGGAAAATTACTGGAGGCAGGAGTGGCTAAGATATTACCTCGGATCTGAGTGACAATGGTATTTTGACCACTCAAACTCATTTTAAAAAGGTGATTTTGTTAAAGACCATATGTGGACACTGAGAAGCCAAACCTTTGATAAGAAATAGGTTAAAACATCGATACTCAAAGAATACCTCCAAACAGGCGAGTAACGAACAGACTAAAGATGACGTCACTTGCGTCCAATAGATTCCAGAGACTAAGAGCTGCGAGCTCCTGTTCAATTGTCACCTTTTGTTAAGTATACTACGCTGTAAGCTGAATTAGGGATGGGCAATAAATGCTGGCTTTGCCACCGTGCCCACATCCCATGAACGAATGTTTAAAACCAATCAGGGCGAGGGCCAATCTCGCCCCCTATGTCTTTACTTATACTTATTTTTCTTTAAGTTCCTCATTCTCTCTAGACCCTTGGTTCCCATTACCTCCAGAATGTTTTTTGTGGGGTCTCACTTTAGCATCTCAGCTGAAGGGCGACACCTCTGACCATGCTGAATTCTCCAATACTGCACCATGAAGCAGTCCACAAGATGTTCATGATTTCTTAAGTTCAGTCATTTCCAATACGACTATTTCAACTGAGATGACAATTGCTGAACGGCAGCCAGTGTACCTTTACACAGCTCCAGCAGAGTCTGCAGTAGCGATAATTATGTAGAACAACATGAATCAGACTTAAACAAGGTAAACGTGAACCACTGACAAATAAGAGTATCGGCAGGGGTCTCCAAACCAACAGTGAGATTAGCAGTTTGTGCGATTCTGTCTGTGATGAGATTAATTGGATGCCAGTTTCTGCCCCTTGCACATTTATCTCGTGATGAAGTGAATCTGAATTCGCTGCCTTTGACAATGTTTTTCAAACAGAAGATTAGAATACACCTAAAGTGCTATTTGGTCTGGAGCCCAGGATGAAAGGCATGGACTGGAAAGCAAAGAGACTGGGTTGGAATCCAATCCAGACTGACAGAATGAAATGTTTTTCTATCTTCCTGTTGTAAGAGTCATGGTGAAATAAATGAGACCAATCTCAACCCATTTCTTAGTTGATGTGAGTGTACAGCTCCAACGATCAGAGAATAATGAATTGGTTGTAATTTACCAAAATCTCCTGGATTCTGGGGAGGTCCCAGCAGATTGGAAAACTGAAAATGTAACCCTATTTAAAACAGGAGGCAGACAAAAAGCAGGAAACTATAGACCAGTTAGCCTAACATCTGTGGTTGGGAAAATGTTGGAGTCCATTATTAAAGAAGCAGTAGCAGGATATTTGGAAAAGCAAAATTCGGTCAGGCAAAGTCAGCATGGATTCATGAAGGGGAAGTCATGTTTGACAAATTTGTTGAAATTCTTTGAGGATGTAACGAACAGGGTGGATAAAGGGGAACCAGTGGATGTGGTGTATTTGGACTTCCAGAAGGCATGTGTCAAGGTGCCACATAAAAGGTTACTGCATAAGACAAAAGTTCACGGGGTTGGGGGTAATATATTAGCATGGATAGAGGATTGGCTAACTAACAGAAAACAGAGAGTCGGGATAAATGGTTCATTCTCGGGTTGGCAATCAGTAACTAGTGGGGTGCTGCAGGGATCAGTGCTGGGACCCCAACTATTTACAATCGATATTAACGACTTGAAAGAAGGGACTGAGTGTAATGTAGCCAAGTTTGCTGATGATACAAAGATGGGAGGAAAAGCAACGTGTGAGGAGGACACAAAAAACCTGACATAGACAGGCTAAGTGAGTAGGCAAAAATTTGGCAGATGGAGTATCATTTTGTAAAGTGCGAGGTTATGCACTTTGGCAGAAAAAAATCAAAGAGCAAGTTATTATTTAAATGGAGAAAATTTTCAAAGTGCTGCAGTACAGTGGGACCTGGGGGTCCTGGTGCATGAAACACAAAAGGTTAGTATGCAGGTACAGCAAGTGATCAGGAAGGCAAATGGAATCTTGGCCGTTATTGCAAAGGGGATGGAGAATAAAAGCAGGGATGGAGTATAAAAGTCTTGCTGCAGTTATACAGGGTATTGGTGAGGCCACACCTGGAATACTGCGTACAGCTTTGGTTTCCATATTTAAGAAAGGATATACTTGCTTTGGAGGCAGTTCAGAGAAGGTTCACTAGGTTAATTCCTGAGATGAGGGATTTGACTTATGAGGAAAGATTGAGTAGGTTGGGCCTCTACTCATTGGAATTCAGAAGAATGAGAGGTGATCTTATTGAAACGTATAAGATTATGAGGGGGCTTGACAAGGTGGATGCAGAGAGGATGTTTCCACTGTTAGGGGAGACGAGAACTAGGGGGCATCATCTTAGAATAAGGGGCTGTCCATTTAAAACTTAGATGAGGAGGAATTTCTTCGTTCAGAGGGTTGTAAATCTGTGGAATTTGCTGCCTCAGAGAGCTGTGGAAGCTGGGTCATTGAATAAATTTAAGACAGAGATAGACAGTTTCTTAACCGATAAGGGAATAAGGGGAGCGGGCAAGGAAGTGGACCTGAGTCCATGATCGGATCAGCCATGATCGTATTAAATGGTGGAGCAGGCTCGAGGGGCTGTATGGCCTACTCCTGCTCCTATTTCTTATGTTCTTATGTAATAAGACTTCCTTTGGAGTCTTATGTTATTAACAGGGCAGTTTCCTATCAAGATATACATGCATTGAATCATACATTGGTACTGTAGCTGAATTTTCTTGATCTTACGCTTAAGGTAACAACATATGCTTTGGCACTGAGCTATAATTTATACGATTACTGTACCCCCCCTCCCCCACCGCACCCCCGCCCCCGCCACACACATACGCACGCACTCTCACAGATCTGTTGAATTTCCCATTTATATTCATAACATTCTATGTTCATATCTTTTTATAGATGGGACATAATGCCTAGAATGGCTTCAAGTACAAATGAGTAAGAAAGGCCTTTCTCATTAATACAACAAACCTCTGTAATACGTTGCCTGTTATGAATAGATTACTACACTCCAACATTCAGATTTAGACAAGAATGCAAGTCACTGTAGTTTTGAAGTAAAAGTAGGCCAGTGGTGTAGTTCCGTTTATGTGACATTCCTTCCCCTCCACAAAGTGACAGCCAGTTCACAATTTCACACGTATGCAATGCAACTTTTAGTTTCAGTGGTTTGAAATATCAAATGTGTGATCAGGAGAATCTGTTGAATGAACTGAATACTTTTCACCCCATTGAGTTAACCTTTCCGGCACTGCAGGTGATGCAGACTTGTCTGTTGCTCGACACCACTGACAAATATACTCATTTGGCAGAATTCCTCCTGTGTTGGATGCCTTTTTATGCATCATAGAATGAGCTGTGGCTTCAGGGATTATGACCAGCTCAATATTTACATTCCGTGCTTTAAGTTGGCTAAAAACTCAACTATTTTTGGAAAGTTGTTCCCACTTCAAAAATGTAAATGTTTTAAATACATTTTTTTATGAAATGAAAGTACAGAAAACATTCAAATGTGCTATATTAGAAAGCAAATAGCAACAAAAAAAATCAGACGAAGGAGAATACTAAAAAAATGGGGAGAAAGGGAAGGAAGCAGAATTAAATTGTTTTAACTTATTTTTTTTTAATTTAAATTATATTTGATCATGGTTATTTTAGTAATTTCAGGCTAATTTTACATTAATTTAGCTACTCCTCAGATGGGCGGAATGGGCTCCTTTTGTGTCGTAATTTTTCTATGATTCTTGAATGCTCTGTGCCTCAATGCGAGGAGTATTCGGAATAAGGTGGACGAATTAGCTGCGCAGATAGCAGTTTAAGGATACGATGTGATTGGCATCACAGAGACATGGCTCCAGGGTGACCAAGGCTGGGAACTCAACATCCAGGGGTATTCAACATTTAGGAAAGATAGACAGAAAGGAAAAGGAGGCAGGGTGGCGTTGCTGATTAAAGGGGAAATTAATGCAATAGTAAGGAAGGACATCGGCTTGGATGATGTGGAATTGGTATGGGTGGAGCTACGGAATACCAAGGGGCAGAAAAAGCTAGTGGGAGTTGTGTACAGACCACCAAACAGTACTAGTGAGGTTGAGGACAGCATCAAACAAGAAATAAGGGATGCGTGCAATAAAGGTACAGCAGTTATCATGGGCGACTTTAATTTACATATTGATTGGGCTAACCAAACTGGTAGCAATGTGGTGGAGGAGGATTTCCTGGAGTGTATTAGGGATGGTTTTCTAGACCAATATGTCGAAGAACCAACTAGAGAGCTGGCCATCCTAGACTGAGAAGGGACTAATTAGCAATCTTGTTGTGCGAGGCCCCTTGGGGAAGAGTGATCATAATATGGTAGAATTCTTTATTAAGATAGAGAGTGAAACAGTTAATTCAGAAACTAAGGTCCTGAACTTAAGGAAAGCTAACTTCGATGGCATGAGGCGTGAATTGGCTAAAATAGACTGGCAAAGTATACTTAAAGGGTTGACGGTGGATAGGCAATGGCAAACATTTATCAATCACATGGATGAACTTCAGCAATTGTACATCCCTGTCTGGAGTAAAAACAAAACTGGGAAGGTGGCTCAACCGTGGCTAACAAGGGAAATTAAGGATAGTGTTAGATCCAAGGAAGAGGCATATAAATTGGCCAGAAAAAGCAGCAAGCCTGAGGACTGGGAGAAATTTAGAATTCAGCAGAGGAGGACAAAGGGTTTAATTAGGAGGGGGAAAATAGAGTACGAGAGGAAGCTTGCCGGGAACATAAAAATTGACTGCAAAAGCTTCTATAGATATATAAAGAGAAAAAGATTAGTGAAGACAAATGTAGGTCCCTTGCAGTCAGACTCAGGTGAAATTATAATGGGGAACAAAGAAATGGCAGACCAATTGAACAAATACTTTGGTTCTGTCTTCACGAAGGAAGACACAAATAACCTTCCGGAGGTACTAGGGGACCGAGGGTCTAGTGAGAAGGAGGAACTGAAGGATATCCTTATTCAGCGGGAAATTGTGTTGGGGAAATTGATGGGATTGAAGGCTAATAAATCCCTGGGGTCTGATTGTCTGCATCCCAGAGTACTTAGGGAAGTGGCCCTAGAAATAGTGAATGCATTGGTGATCATTTTCCAACAGTCTATCGACTCTGGATCAGTTCCTATGGACTGGAGGGTAGCTAATGTAACACCACTTTTTAAAAAAGGAGGGGGAGAGAAAACAGGTAATTATAGACCGGTTAGCCTGACATCAGTAGTGGGGAAAATGTTGGAATCAATTATTAAGGATGAAATAGCAGCGCATTTGCAGAGCAGTGACAGGATCGGTCCAAGTCAGCATGGATTTATGAAAGGGAAATCATGCTTGACAAATCTTCTGGAATTTTTTGAGGATGTAACTAGTAGAGAGGACAAGGGAGAACCAGTGGATGTGGTGTATTTGAACTTTCAAAAGGCCTTTGACAAGGTCCCACATAAGAGATCGGTGTGCAAAATCAAAGCACATGGTATTGGGGGTAATGCACTGGCATGGATAGAGAATTGGTTGGCAGACAGGAAGCAGAGAGTCGGGATAAACGGGTCCTTTTCGGAATGGGAGGCAGTGACTAGTGGAGTGCCGCCAGGGATCAGTGCTGGGACCCCAGCTATTTACAATATATATTAATGATTTGGATGAAGGAATTGAGTGTAATATCTCCAAGTTTGCAGATGACACTAAACTGGGTGGCGGTGTGAGCTGTGAAGAGGATGCTAAGAGGCTGCAGGGTGAGTTGGACAGGTTAGGTGAGTGGGCAAATGCATGGCAGATGCAGTATAATGTGGATAAATGTGAGGCTATCCACTTTGGTGGCAAAAACACGAAGGCAGAATATTATCTGAATGGCGGCAGATTCGGAAAAGGGGAGGTGCAATGTGACCTGGGTGTCATGGTTCATCAGTCATTGAAAGTTGGCATGCAGGTACAGCAGGCGGTGAAGAAGGCAAATGGCATGTTGGCCTTCATAACTAGGGGAATTGAGTATAGGAGCAGGGAGGTCTTACTGCAGTTGTACAGGGCCTTGGTGAGGCCTCACATGGAATATTGTGTTCAGTTTTGGTCTCCTAATCTGAGGAAGAACGTTCTTGCTATTGAGGGAGTGCAGCAAAGGTTCACCAGACTGATTCCAGGGATGACTGGACTGACATATGAGGAGAGACTGGATCAACTGGGCCTTTATACACTGGAGTCTAGAAGGATGAGAGGGGATCTCATAGAAACATATAAGATTCTGACGGGACGGGACATGTTAGATGCGGGAAGAATGTTCCCGATGTTGGGGAAGTCCAGAACCAGGGGACACAGTCTTAGGATAAGGGGTAGGCCATTTCGGACTGAGATGAGGAGAAACTTCTTCACGCAGAGAGTTGTTAACCTGTGGAATTCCCTGCCGCAGAGAGTTGTTGATGCCAGTTCATTGGATATATTCAAGAGGGAGTTAGATATGGCCCTTACGGCTAAAGGGATCAAGGGGTATGAAGAGAAAGCAGGAAAGGGGTACTGAGGTGAATGATCAGCCATGATCTTATTGAATGGCAGTGCAGGCTTGAAGGTCCGAATGACCTATTCCTGCACCTATTTTCTATGTTTCTATGATTTGAGTAGGATTATCTTTTTTGATATAATAGTGGAATATGGATGTTAATGGCAAGATCGCATTTATTGCCCAATCCCAGTTGGCCTATAAATGTGGTTGCTGGCTTTCTCCCTGAACCGCTGTGGTGTTTGCTGTCAGGTCGTAAATTGCAGAATTTTATCCAGTGACAGTGAAGGGACACCAATATACTCCAAGTCAGGGTGGTGTGGGATTTGAAGGGAAGCTTGCAGGTCATGGGACTAGAATCTCCATTTTTGTGTTATATATGGGTGATAATACCGGTGTGGGCGGTAAAAAAGGGTTTTCAGATCGCCGGCTTCTCGCCCATTCTCAAAGCACCTAGTCTCAATTTTTGAAAATGGCCGTTACTGCGAGCGATATGAAATGGGTGTTAGCGTTAAATTTTTTTGACCTTCTGCCGTAAAGTGTGGCCATCCTTCGCAACGGCATGACAATGCTCGATTCCCATGATTCAGGAGGTCAAGGATCATCATGACATGTGCAGAAGAGGAGACAGAGGGAGAGGGAGCTCAGAGGAACTGAAAGCGTGTGTGGCTGTGGTGTGTGCTTGTCTGGCTGTTGTGGGAGGCACGACAGAGATTCACCAGCAGCAAAAGGCCTACTAAGCACCAAGAACATAGTTGGCACCGAGTTTTCGTCCAACAAATAATATATAACATGGAAGGGATGGAGAAGGCCCCTGGAGCTGGTAGCCAGGAACACTGGTGGCAGAGGGCTCTCACTCGTCCCAGAGCGCCACACTGCACCCCAAGATGATGCACCCCCATTGCCATCCACACGAGAGCCAGCAGCAATATCTTACTTCTGGCTCGGAGCACGTTCTCACCTCGGGACCGTCCTCTCCCGTATCTGTCCAAGCAGTGTTTCGACAGTCACTGCCCCCCCGCCTCAATGAAGCATCGCCTGAGGAGCTCCTCGGCCAGGTGGCTTGGAGTCAGGATGGGAAAGGGTAGAGGAGGGGAGTAGAAGCAGGAGTGGGGGGTGGGGGAAGTTTGGTTTGTACAGAAATACTGATGATTTCGGACTAATGTTCGGTTTAAATGTTTTTTATTTAACAAAATCTTGTAGCGCATTGGCTCAGATAGTTGTACCGTTACATGCTGGTGATTCCTTAACATCAAAGGGTTTAATTACACTTAACTTCAATCAACTTAAACTTTAACTGTCACCAAGGTGATGCACACCATTGATGTATAACTTACACACCCAACAGTGTGTCAGCCTTGTAAATAACACCAACGTTCTTTAAGGCAAAGCGGTCATTGATGAGCTCCTGACGTAAGGCTCTTGCAGCTATCATGCCACCACGGGCCCTTTCATGGGGTCTACAGGGAGGTGGGGACATTGCTTCAGCGTCAGCCTAATTGTCTGGGCCGATGTCAGCGTCCGCCCAACAACCTTCCGGATATAAAAGGGGTCAGAGGGTCTAGTAAGGAGGAGGAACTGAAGGAAATCCTTATTAGTCGGGAAATTGTGTTGGGGAAAACTGATGGGATTGAAGGCTGATAAATCCCCAGGGCCTGATGGACTGCATCCCAGAGTACTTAAGGAGGTGGCCTTGGGAATAGCGGATGCATTGACAGTCATTTTCCAACATTCCATTGACTCTGGATCAGTTCCTATGGAGTGGAGGGTAGCCAATATAACCCCACTTTTTAGAAAAGGAGGGAGAGAGAAAACAGGGAATTATAGACCGGTCAGCCTGACATCGGTAGTGGGTAAGATGATGGAATCAATTATTAAGGATGTCATAGCAGCGCATTTGGAAAAAGGTGACATGATAGATCCAAGTCAGCATGGATTTGTGAAAGGGAAATCATGCTTGACAAATCTTCTGGAATTTTTTGAGGATGTTTCCAGTAGAGTGGACAAGGGAGAACCAGTTGATGTGGTATATTTGGACTTTCAGAAGGCTTTCGACAAGGTCCCACACAAGAGATTAATGTGCAAAGTTAAAGCACATGGGATTGGGAGTAGTGTGCTGACATGGATTGAGAACTGGTTGTCAGACAGGAAGCAAAGAGTAGGAGTAAATGGGTACTTTTCAGAATGGCAGGCAGTGACTAGTGGGGTACCATAAGGTTCTGTGCTGGGGCCCCAGCTGTTTACACTGTACATTAATGATTTAGACGAGGGGATTAAATGTAGTATCTCCAAATTTGCGGATGACACTAAGTTGGGTGGCAGTGTGAGCTGCGAGGAGGATGCTATGAGGCTGCAGAGTGACTTGGATAGGTTAGGTGAGTGGGCAAATGCATGGCAGATGAAATATAATGTGGATAAATGTGAGGTTATCCACTTTGGTGGTAAAAACAGAGAGACAGACTATTATCTGAATGGTGACAGATTAGGAAAAGGGGAGCTGCAACGAGACCTGGGTGTCATGGTACATCAGTCATTGAAGGTTGGCATGCAGGTACAGCAGGCAGTTAAGAAAGCAAATGGCATGTTGGCCTTCATAGCGAGGGGATTTGAGTACAGGGGCAGGGAGGTGTTGCTACAGTTGTACAGGGCCTTGGTGAGGCCACACCTGGAGTATTGTGTACAGTTTTGGTCTCCTAACCTGAGGAAGGACATTCTTGCTATTGAGGGAGTGCAGCGAAGGTTCACCAGACTGATTCCCGGGATGGCGGGACTGACCAATCAAGAAGGACTGGATTAACTGGGCTTGTATTCACTGGAGTTCAGAAGAATGAGAGAGGACCTCATAGAAACTTTTAAAATTCTGATGGGTTTATAGACAGGTTAGATGCAGGAAGAATGTTCCCAATGTTGGGGAAGTCCAGAACCAGGGGTCACAGTCTAAGGATAAGGGGTAAGCCATTTAGGACCGAGATGAGGAGAAACTTCTTCACCCAGAGAGTGGTGAACCTGTGGAATTCTCCACCACAGAAAGTTATTGAGGACAATTCAACTAAATATATTCAAAAAGGAGTTAGATGTAGTCCTTACTACTTGGGGGATCAAGGGGTAAGGCGAGAAAGCAGGAATGGGGTACTGAAGTTGCATGTTCAGCCATGAACTCATTGAATGGCGGTGCAGGCTAGAAGGGCCGAATGGCCTACTCCTGCACCTATTTTCTATGTTTCTATCCAGGCATCTAAAGCGCTGCTTCAACACTCCAATGGTTTTCTCCACGATATTGCGAGTTGCTCTGTGGCTCTCATTTTATCACCTCTCGGCTCCGGTGTGGGTGTCAAGCGGGGGTGGTCATCAGCCAGGTGGCGAGGCCATATCCTTTGCCACCAAGAATCCAGCATTGATCTTGTGGCTGATTGTTAAACAAGTCAGATACAGTGCTCTCACGCAGGATGTGAGCATCATGGATGCTGCCAGGAAATTGAGCATTTACTGCCAGTATAATTTGCTGGTGGTCGACAACCAGTTGGACATTCAGGGAGTGGATTCCCTGCGGTTCCTGAAAACCTCTGCATCCTGAAAAGGTGCCCGCATCACGATTTGCATACAGTCTATGGCTCCCTGCACCTTGGGGAAGTTTGCAATTCTGGAGAATCCTCGAGCCCTCTCACTCTGTGCCTCCCTGGTCATAGGGAAGCTGATCAAGTCCCTCCTGTGTGTATACATGGCTTCAGTGACCTGTCTAATGCAGCGATGTGTGGCATGCTGAGAAAGTCCGCAAATGTCACCAGCTGTGGCCTGAAAAGAACCCGAGGCATAGAATGACAGTGCCGCGGTGATTTTGACCTCGACGGACAGTGCAATTCTGATCGTGCTGGCAGGCTGCAGATCTGCCCTTATCAGCTGGCATACCCCAGTGATAACCTCTTTGTGGAAGCGCAGTCTACGAAGGCAGGTGGTGTCAGGCAAGTCGAGGTAAGAATGCTTCTCCTTGTCCTTGTGGGGGATGTAACGTCTTGGTCCTCCTCATCAGTCTGGCACGCCTTACATTGGGCACATAATGCAGTGCAGCATACCTTCAGCAATCTCAAATCTGCTGCATGTAATTGGTCACCAAGAGAGGGTGAGAAAGGACAGGCCCCATTGCAGTAGCTCTCTGTTTTCCACCGATTGGTCACAAACAAGGAACTTCCCGACGAAGACACCTATTCAATTCCAATCGGTCACAGTATGGTCAAGATGTTTGTAGAGATGTTCACATCAACTCCAACGACCTGCAGAGTACATCTGAACTTCGCCGAGGTTGAAGCATAGCAGCCTTTTAAAGGATGTGACATGTGATCTGGAACATGGCGTCCATAACACTGTGATTAGTTCCGGTTAGTTCCACTTTTTCCGGGTGGTTTTTTGAGCGAGCGATATTGTGGGCGATATGTGTGCGAGGTGGTGAAATTGACACTGGGCGATCTCATGGCCGCTAGTTTCGGTAAACATGCTCTTTACGACAAAAAAAAGTGGGTAGGTGGTATTATTGAATCTCGGTGTTAAATACGTGCAGAAATTAACACTGGGCGATATTATGGGTGTTGATTTTGCCCATTCTGCTGATTCCACCCAAAAAATGTGGGTGGGTGGTGATATTCTTTCCTGATGTTAAGCACATGGGGAAAGTAACGTTCGGCGATAAGTTTCCTAAAAATGTCCGACAGTTTCCATTTTGTGCCAAAATGGGTGATATATGGGTGTTATACATCATTTCAGCGGTAAAAATGGGCGTTAAGTGGGCATTAAGCATGCAAAGAAAGTGGAGATTCTAGCCCATGGTGTTCCAATGGTAATGCTTTTGCCCTTCTCAGTGGTGAGACTTGGCCATAAAATCTAGGCTGTGCTGAGGGAGTGCTGCACTGCCGAAGGTGCCTTCTTTCTGATGAACTGTTAACCCGAGGCCCCGTCTGCTCTCTCAGGTGGACATAAAAGATTCCATGGCATTATTTAGAAGAAGAGCAGGGGAGTTTGGCCAATATTTATCCTTCAACCAACAACGCTAAAAGCAAATTATCTGCTCAATATCACATTGCTGTTTGTGGGACCTTGCTGTGTGCAATTTTGATGCTGTGTTTTGTACATTACAACAGTGACTACATGTCAAAAGTACATAATTGGCTTTAAAGTGCTTTGAAAAGTACTGAGGTTGTGAAAGTCTTTCTTTCTTGGTCGAGGTCACAATGCTGTCACAGTAAGTTTGGTGAGTTGCTGCAGTACATTTTGTAGATCATCATCATCATAGGCAGCCTCAGACTTGCTTCCACACTAAAAATGAGTACTCAGGTGACTGATGAACACATTGTAAACAGTAGATTATGCCTGTGCGTGAATTCTTTTAATGTGGGGTGGCCGTTGCATGCCACCTACCGCACAGGCTTGATGAAGCAAGGTCTTGGTCCAGTGGCAAGGGGATCCAAGATGACTGGAGACTAGGCTCCGCTGTGTGTGCCAATACATACACGCAAACTCAAAACATACTCCTACTGTCCTCCTTCCTTCCTCCTTCCCACAGGACCTTTCTACGTGGAATTCATAGTACGCAATGTGAGCCTCACGACCTCACAGCCTTGCTAATGGCCAGTGCTGCACCTTCCACTAAATTACACAATTCAGCCACAATTTACCAGTGGTGAAGCAGGTGGATACTTCATTCAGTGGCAGCGCTATCGATCAAGTGGACTGTTGCGGCTGTGCCCAATGTGAGTGTTGAGTCTTCCGTCACGGTCCTGACTTGAGCCTCACAGATGAGAGAGAGGCATTGAGGGGTCAGCAGACCAGCCACCTGTCACAGAGTACCCAGCCTTTGCCCTCCTTTTAGTAGCTGAAACAGACTGTTCGCAACCTTGGTGTCATAGATAATCCTGAATTGAGCTTTCGACCACATATCCGCAGCATAACTAAGACCGCCTATTTGCACCAACGTAACATCACCCCTCTCCGCACCTGCCTCAGCTCATCTGCTGCTGAAGACTTCATCCATGACTTTGTTACCTCTAGACTTGACTATTCCAACGCACTCCTGGCTGGCCTCCCACATTCTACCCTACGTAAACTAGAGGTGAGCCAAAAAGTTGGTTGCCCATGTCCTAAATCGCACCAAGTCCCACTCACTCATCACACCTATACTAGTTCTCCTGGACTAGTTTCGATCGCCTGGATGGGTCAGAGAGGAATTTTCCCAGATTTTTTTCCCCCCAATTGGCCTGGGTTTTTAATCTGGTTTTTGCCTCTCCCAGGAGATCACATGGCTTCGGTTGGGGTGGCGTGTAGGATGATTCAATGTAAGGGGTGTCGCAGTTTTGTGGGGCAGACTGGTTGGGCTGGGTGCGCTTTGCCTTTCCGTCATTATTCATTGTTCATAGGTTTATATGCAACCTTCAGAGCTGCTGACCAATGGCCGTTTGGTTCTTTGTCGGTCGACACGGTCACGATGGGACGAAACGGCCTCCTTTTGTGCTGTAGATTTCTATGTTTCTATGCTCGCTGACCGACATTGGCTTCCGGTTAAGCAACGCCTTGATTTCAAAATTCTCATCCTTATTTTCAAATCCTCCATAGCCTCGCCCCTGCCTATCTCAGTAATCTCCTCCAGCTCCACAACTCCACCACCCCCTGCCCCCTCCCCCCCCACCCCTGAGATGTCTGTGCTCCTCTAATTCTGCCCTCGTGAGCATCCATGATTATAATCACTCCACCATTGGTGGCCGTGCCTTCTGTTGCCTAGGCCCCAAGCACTGGAAGTCCTTGTCTATATCTCCCAGCCTCCCCCCCTCTCTTTCCCCCTTCAAGACGCTCCTTAAAACATACCTCTTTGACCAAGCTTTTGATCACCTGTGCTAATTTCTACTTATGCGGCTCGGTGTCAAATTTTTTTAATCTCACAATATTCCTGTGCAGCGCCTAGGGACATTGCACTATGTTAAAGGCGCGATATAAATACAAATTGTTGTTGTCCAGTTAAGCTTCTGATCAATGATGATCTCAGGCTGTTTATGGTGGGGTAAAGATGGGGTTGTTATTCAAGGTCAGGGGGAAATAGATAGACATTTTCTTGTTGGAGATGGTCATGCCCTGACATTTATGAATGTTACCTGCCACTTGTCAATATTATTACTGTAATAGTTTCCATTTCATGGTTCAGGAGCGGAAAACAAATGAAGCCATTCAGCCTCAGAGTTTCCTCACAAGTGTTAAATCTGCTGACTGTCTTGCTACTAAATCAGTTTCCCATCTGATTCTCTATCCTTAAAAGTGTCAAGTCAACTAACACGGTCTTGCTCCAGCATTGAGCTTACACTCTTCACATGCTCCTGCAGCGAAGAAACTGTCGGCTTCTCTTCACTCAAAATTCACAGAGTCAGCATTCACTGCCAGAGGTGACACCACACTCCACAAATTAACAGATTCCTGTGAACGGCTCCTTCTCCTAAGCTGAAAATCAAGCAGCTTTCTCGTCTTGAAAGCAAACCATTATGTCCTTTCTTCCCAATTAAATGCAAAAGATTTTACCAGTTTCAAATTTGTCCACCCTCCTCATTATTTTCATATCGAGAATCACATTTCCTTTCACACATGTCTTTGCAGAAGTCTGAACTGGAAGAAAGTCTAAAGTTTTCTGATGCACTTATAGATCTCTTTCTCCTTCTGTATTTTAAATTTAAATGTAAGTCTTTCTTTCTTTCTACTTCACTCTGAACCCAGCATTTGTCTCCAAATGAATAATGGGGAGAAATATGTGTTTTGCATCATGATAAATAACTCCTTAAAATAATCACAGAAGCATGTGGGTTTGAAAGGTGAACTTCCTGAGGATTTCATTTGTTGCAGCAAAAGCCAAACCACGAATCATGGCAGAGCCGTAATAACCATCTTTTAATGCTTTCCAAGCATGCTAATGATCTGCTTCACCCTTTCATTCCAATGTGCATTTCAAAACGTTGGGTCGTTCAGTGTGGGATGTGCAGTATTTTGTAAAAACTTCTGTGCAAGGGAAATATTCCAGTTTACCAAAGAGGCCTATGCAAGTCATAGAATCATAAAATTATACACCACGAAAAGGAGGCTTGCGGCCCATCGTGCTCTTTGAAAGACCTATCTATTTAGTCCCACTTCCCTGTTCTTTTCCCATAGCCCTGAAAAGATTCTTCCCTTCAACTAACCAATTCCCTTCTGAAAGTTACTATTGAATCTGCTTTCACCACAATTTCAGGCAGTGCATTCCAGATGATGAATCCTGATAATTCATACAATACACTGAAGCAGTTTGATCTTTGGTGGGGGGGCGCGGGGTGAGGGGTGGGGGTGGCAGGGCAGTCTCTGAACACACAATAGAGGTGACACATACCAATATATAATTGACAGAGCCACTTCTCTCTCAATCACCTGAAGAACATGGTTGACGTTCTGTAATACGTTACATAATTTAAAGAACATGACATGATAATGACGTGACCCATGATAAGAACATAAGAACATAAGAAATAGGAACAGGAGTAGGCCATATGGCCCCTCGAGCCTGCTCTGCCATTCAATAAGATCATGAGTGATCTGATCATGGACTCAGCTCCACTTCCCCGCCCGCTCCCCATAACCCCTATCATTTAAGAAACTGTCTATTTCTGTCTTAAATTTATTCAATGTCCCAGCTTCCACAGCTCTCTGAGGCAGCGAATTCCACAGATTTACAACCCTCGGAGAAGAAATTTCTCCTTAGCTCAGTTTTAAATGGGTGGCCCCTTATTCTAAGATCATGCCCTCTAGTTCTAGTCTCCCCCATCAGTGGAAACATCCTCTCTGCATCCACCTTGTCAAGCCCCCTCATAATCTTATATGTTTTGATAAGATCACCTCTCATTCTTCTGAATTCCAATGAATAGAGGCCCAACTTACTCAATCTTTTCTCATAAGTCAACCCCCTCATCCTCGGAATCAACCTAGTGAACCTTCTCTGAACTGCCTCCAAAGCAAGTATATCCTTTTGTAAATATGGAAACCAAAACTGTACACAGTATTCCAGGTGTGGCCTCACCAATATCTTATGTAGATGTAGTGAGACTTTCCTGCTTTTATACTCCATCCCCTTTGCAATAAAGGCCAAGATTCCATTGGCCTTCCTGATCACTTGCTGTATCTGCATAGTATCCTTTTGTGTTTCATGCACAAGTACCCCCAGGTCCCGCTGTACTGCGGCACTTTGCAATCTTTCTCCATTTAAATAATAACTTGCTCTTTGATTTTTTTCCTGCCAATGTACATGACCTCACACTTTCCAACATTATACTCCATCTGCCAAATTGTTGCCTACTCACTTAGCCTGTCTATGTCCTTTTGCAGATTTTTTGTGTCCTCCTCACACATTGCTTTTCCTCCCATCTTTGTATCATCAGCAAACTTGGCTACACTCGGTCCCTTCTTCCAAGTCATTAATACAGATAGTAAATAGTTGGGGTCCCAGAGCTGATCCCTGCGGCACCCCACTAGTTACTGCTTGCCAACCAGAGAATGAATAATTTATCTCTGTTCTCTGTTAGTTAGCCAATCCTCTATCCATGCTAATATATTACCCAAACCCCGTGAACTTTTATCTTGTGCAGTAACCTTTTATGTGGTACCTTGTCAAATGCCTTCTGGAAGTGCAAATACACCACATCCACTGGTTCCCCTTCATCCACCCTGTTCGTTACATCCTCAAAGAACTATAAAGTAATGGCACAGGACACAAGTGGGCAGGAAGGAATGTAGAAGTTGTAAAACATTATATACATGAAAAATAACATGCTGAATCTTCGCAAGAATGTAGGAATTAAGATTTTAAGCATGGTTATGCAAATGACATTATGGAAAGAGATATCTGATACAAAGATGGGTGGGAAAGCAAATTGTGAGGACACAAAAAATCTGCAAAGGGATATAGACAGGCTAAGTGAGTGGGCAAACATTTGGCAGATGGAGTATAATGTGGGAAAATGTGCGGTTATCCACTTTGGCAGAAAAAATAGAAAAGCAAATTATAATTTAAATGGAGAAAAATTGCAAAGTGCTGCAGTACAGAAGGACCCGGAGTGCCTTGTGCATGAAACACAAAAGTTAGTAAGCAGGTGAAGCAAGTAATCAGGAAGGCAAACGGAATGTCGACCTTTATTGCAAGGGGTATAGTGTATAAAAGCAGAGAAGTCCTGCTACAACTATACAGGGTATTGGTGAGGCCACACCTGGAGTAATGCATACAGTTTTGGTTTCCGTATTTAAGGAAGGATATACTTGCATTGGAGGCTGTTCAGAGAAGGTTCACTAGGTTGATTCCGGAGATGAGGGGTTTGACTTATGAAGATAGGTTGGGCCTGTACACATTGGAGTTCAGAAAAATGAGAGGAGATCTTATCGAAACATATAAGATAATGAAGGGGCTTAACAAAGTGGAGGCAGAGAGGATACTTCCACATAGGGGAAACTAAAACTAGGGGGCATAGACTCAGAATAAGGGGCTGCCCATTTAAAACTGAGATGAGGAGGAATTTCTTCTCTCAGAGGGTTGTAAATCTGTGGAATTCTCTGCTCCAGAGAGCTGTAGAGGCTGGGTCATTGAATATTTTTAAGGCGGAGATAGACAGAATTTTGACAGAAAAAGGATTAAAGGGTTATGGGGAACGGGCAAGGAATTGGAGTTGAGTCCATGATCAGATCAGCCATGATCGTATTGAATGGCGGAGCAGGCTCGAGGGACCAAATGGCCTACTCCTGCTCCTTTTTCTTATGTTCTTATGACCACCAGATGGCCAATTTTTCACCAGCTCAGTGTAGGGTTTATAAATTCCACTTCAGAGCTCCTGGTACACCTCGGAGCACTTATTGCAACACTGCACTCCCAGCCCATGATTGTTCCGCCCACAATGGTAGAGGTTGTTTTTTCCCATGCGGTCGGAGGAAAAGTTGCAGGTGAGAGCAAACGTGGCTCACCAACACAACATTTTCTGCATTTGTAGCCTGCAGCAACCTACCCTGACATTGGTAAATTGCCCAGCAAGAAATGTTAAATGCACAAACTCGCATACGCACAATTACTTCAAAAGTTTGCAATCATGACTTTTGAGGCAATTTTAACCAGCAGCCACCTTCACACACTAAAGTGGCAGCCTTGACATGCTGAGGAGCCACTTCCACAGGAAGTAATTCATAATATAAACGTGACATAATGTTAATGTCCTTACAGTAAACATTGTACTCACAAATTGTTAGTGAGTGATTGGGTTCAATGTCGAACTGCACTATCAATATGGATTCAATGACATATTGGGCTATTTCATCATGATCTGCTAGTCTTTTATCATTGCAAATGAAACCTCACAAGTTATCAACATTTATTTTTCTTCCTCTTCTCTGGCTGATATTTCAAGTAGCTCAGTACACACAGCAGCCCTGTTTTACATTAGAAACATTGCTTGGAGAACATTTAATTGTGAGTTCTTCTTAATTGCATATTCCTAAGGGGAACATAATGTTTAACGGTAAGTGAATTGTGTAGCTAGAAGGAACTCATTGTCAGTTGACGACTTTCCTCCCTTCCTATAATTAAACTTCAGAGAATGACATATAATGAATAATACTCTTACTGTATTAAATGGAAAGCAACTCACAGGACTTCCATATATCCTACAGCAAGAAAAGCAACTGCAACTATTTGCATTGATAGAACACCTTTAAAAATATTAAAAAGACCCAAGGTGCTTCACAGAAACATGATCAGATAAAAATTGACACCGAGCCAAAGAGGGAGATATTAGCAGCAGTGACTAAAATCTTGGTCAAAGAGCTAGGCCTTAAGGAGGGTGTTAAAGGAAGAGAGAGGTGGAGAGATGGAGAGGTTTAGGAAGGGAATCCCAGAGCTTAGGGCTGAAGGTAAGGCTGCCAATGATGGGGTGAGGGGAGTGGGGGACGCAAAAGAGACAAGAGCTTGAGGAAAGCAGAGTTCTCTAAGGGTCTTAGGGCAGACTCAAAAACACAGAGTGAGATGGCTTTTCTTTCCTGGCTGCGCATATATTTAAAAAAAAAGGCAGATCTGCATTAATAGCTGTATTCCACAAATGGGCTTCAGGGACTAAAGACAGAGATTTGTTAGCTAATGGTATGTCACTTTGGTAACAGTGCACTAACAAGCCCTTACTGACCTGTCTGTCTCCTATACAGAGGAATAATAAATCACGGTAAGCATCAAAGAGTAGATGGTTTGTGTCATTGTTTTTCCCAGAATGTATACATAGGGTTGAATTTTTATACTTGTCAAAGAGGGAGAGGCTGGGGATTGAAAGAAAGAAAGGAAAACTTGGATTTATATAGTGCCTTTCATGACCACCAGACATCACAAAGCGCTTTACAGCCAATGAAGTACTTTTGGAGTGTAGCCACTGTTGTAATGTAGGAAACGCGGCAGCCAATTTGCGCACAGCAAGGTCCCACAAACAGCAATGTGATAATGACCAGATAATCTGTTTTTTTTAAAATGTTGATTGAGGGATAAATATTGGCCAGGACACCAGGGATAACTCCCCTGCTCTTCTTCAAAATAGTGCCATGGGATCTTTTATGTCCACCTGAGAGAGCAGACAGGGCCTTGGTTTAATGTCTCATCCAAAAGACGGATTGAAACACGGTTCCACTGGCCATGCCAGAATGTAAAATTCCAATCAGGAACAAATGTACAGCAAAATTCACAACAAAGGGGTACATTCTGGAAGCACCCAGCAGGCAGTTGTGAAGAGAACAGAAAAACCAACCCCTCATCAGAAAGTCTGCACCTGTAATGTTCAGCCTGTTCTCTCCAAAGATGCTGACTGATCTGCTGAGTGCTTCCAGAATGTTCTGTTTTTGTTTTCGATTTCTGCAATATTTTGCTTTTCGCCTCTATTCTTCCCCCAATAATGAGCCTCAGAAAAACACCTCTTACTGCAGCAAATTTCTTGTTTTTCACACGCCAACAGGCCTTATGACCTTTCTGCTAATTTAGTGCTAATTTGTTCCAAATTACAGACTTTTATGGGCTCACACCTAAAAGATTTTATGATAAATGGAGTGGCTTTTCAACCATTTAACGAGGGAAATTTAGATGAAAATCTGCTTTTAAGTTAAAGTTTGCTTTCAAGGGGTTAGAAATCACTGGGCAACCAGATGACGGTCAGAAGTCGGATGAAGCATCTGTCCAAAATGGCTTCAGGCAAAACACATCTAAAGAAACGTTTGACACATTAAGGATTGGAATGTATTATCCTTTTGAGCTCCGGAAGAGCTTAATTTCCAGGAGCCCACAACTGGGAAGAAGGGGGCTGAGTATCCAGTTTAATTGGCTGCTCTGATGGATGAACACTGGATGGAAAAGGGGTTGCAGGTTCAACCTTCAACCTCCTATCCACCAGGAAGCCACAACAAATGCAAGGAGGCACAGGTTGGACATCAGTTGGGAAGAACTACTGTGAGAAGCAGGCCAGCTCCTAGGCTGGAAATGAAGAATAGAGTTGGCCAGATTTCAGCTAGGGACTGGACCGGAACAAAAGTGCTACTTAGCCCTGTGACTGGGACAGTATGTTGCCAATTTTTATTTTCTGACGGCGAGGAAATTGAAGTTAGGTTGAAGTGCAGTGAAATCTCTTAGATTAGTGGGAACATCTTAAAGGAAGAAAGAAAGCTAGAGAGGTTTAGGGAAGGAATACCAGAGCCTAGGGCCAAGGCCCTAAAATTGGGGATGCACACGAGGTCAAAATTGGAAAAGTGCAGAGATCTCAAAGGCTTGTAGGGCTGGATGAGGTTACAGAGATAGGGAGGGGCGAGGCCATGGAGGGATTTGAAAACAAGGATGAGGATTTTAAAACTAAAGTGATGTCAGACTGGGAGCCAGTGAAGGTCACCAAACACAGGGGTGATGGGTAAATGAGACGTGGAGCGAGTTAAGATACATGCAGCAGAGTTTTGGATGAGCATAAGTTTAGGGTGGAGGATGGGAGTGTCACATATGTAAACTTGTATTTACTCTGTACAGCTACCAGAGGGCTCATCCCCTGGAGTCCCAAGGATTCCCATAATCTCTTGAGAGAACAGGTATTTAAGGAGGCCTTACAGGTTGGAGGGGCACTCTGGAGACCTGCAATAAAAGACTAAGGTCACATTTTACTTTGACCTCACAGTGTTCAGTCTGACTCTTTCTCCACACACAACAACTGGCGACGAGATACAGATAGCGAACCCAAAGATGCAGAGAACAGTGGGCATCCTGGAGAAATTCTCGGAGGGAGATGATTGGGAAACTTTTGTGGAGCGACGACTCGACCAATACTTCGTGGCCAACGAGCTAGATGGGGAAGAGAACACTGCCAAATGAAGGGCGATCCTCCTCACCATCTGTGAGGCACCAACATATGGCCCCATGAAGAATCTGCTCACTCCAGCGAAACCCATGGAGAAATCATACGACGATTTGTGCAAACTGGTCCGAGAGCATTTGAACCCAAAGGAAAGCGTTCTGATTGCGAGGTACTGGTTCTACACCTACAAAAGGTCTGAAGGCCAGGAGGGGCGAGTTATGTCGCCAAGCTAAGACGCATTGCAGGACATTGTGAATTTGAAGGCCATTTGGAGCACATGCTCAGAAACTTTTTCGTACTTGGCATTGGCCACAAAACTATATTTGGCAAACCTTTGACTGTAGAGACCCCAACCTTGAGTAAGGCCATAGCGATAGCCCAGGCATTCATTGCCACCAGTGACAATACGAAGCAAATCTCTCAGCATACAAGTGCTGCTACAAGTACTGTGAACAAAGTGATGTTGTTTTCAAATCATAACATACAGGGCAGGTCACACATACCTGCAGCTGCACGTCCGCAGATGTCTCAGAGTCCACCATCAAAGATGATGAATGCAAGGCCATTAACACCTTGTTGGCGCTGTGGGGTGATCATCGTTTCCATTCATGCCGATTCAAAGAGTACGTTTGCAAGGGCTGTGGAACAATGGGACACCTCCAAAGAGTGTGCAGGCGAGCTGCAAATCCTGTTAAACCTGCAAACCACCATGTTGCAGAGATGGACAGATCCACGGAGGATCACAATGAACCAGAGCCTCAGACCGAGGAAGCAGAGGTACATAGGGTGCACACATTCACCGCGAATTGTCCCCCGATAATGCTGAATGTTGAACTAAATGGACTCCCAGTGTCAATGGAGCTGGACACGGGCGCGAGCCAGTCCATCATGGGCAAAATGACTTTCGAAAGATTGTGGTGCAACAAGGCTTCAAGACAAGTCTTAACTCCAGTTCGCACAAAACTAAGAACTTACACAAAAGAACTGATTCCTGTAATGGTCAGTGCTACCGTAAATGTCTCCTACGATGGAGCGGTGCACAAGCTACCACTCTGGGTGGTACCGGGCGATGGTCCCACGCTGCTCTGCAGGAGCTGCCTGGGAAAGATACACTGGAACTGGGATGACGTCTGAGCGCTATCACCCGCTGACGACACTTCGTGTGCCCAGGTCTTAAACAAATTTCCTTCGCTGTTCAAACCAGGCATCAGGAAATTCCAAGGAGCAGAAGTGCAGATCCACCTAATTCCATGGGCACGACCCACCCATCACAAGGCAAGAGCAGTACCGTATGTGAGGAGAGAAAGAGTAGAGATCGAGCTAGACTGGCTGCAAAGAGAAGACATCATTTCACCGATCGAGTTCAACGAATGGGCCAGTCCTATCATCCCAGTCCTCAAGGGAGACAGCACTGTCAGAATCTGATTACAAAGTAACTATCAATAGTTTCTCCCTGCAGGATCAATACCCACTGCCGAAGGCCGACGACCTCTGTGCAACACTGGCGGGAGGAAAGACGTTCACGAAGCTGGATCTGACTTCAGCCTACATGACGCAGGAACTGGAGGAATCATCGAAGATCCTCACCTGCATCAACATGCACAGAGGTCTTTTTGTTTATAACAGATGCCCATTTGGAATCCGATCAGCGGTGGCGATATTCCAGAGAAACATGGAAAGTTTACTGAAGTCAGTCCCGCACACCGTGGTCTTCCAGGACGACATCTTGGTCACAGGTCGGAACGCAGTTGAGCATCTGCAGCACCTGGAAGAGGTTCTTAGTCGACTCAACCGTGTTGAGCTCTGCTTAAAAGTGCGAAGTGCGTTTTCCTGGCGCCTGAAGTGAAGTTCTTGGGAAGGAGGATTGTGGCAGATGGCATCAGGCCCACCACGCGAAGACAGAGGCAATCGAGAACGGGACGGAGCTGCGGTCGTTTCTGGGACTCCTGAACTACTTTGGTAACTTCTTACCGGGTCTCAGCACACTGTTAGAACCACTGCATGTCTTACTACAAAAAGGGGATGAAAGGATTTGGGGCAAAAGCCAAGAAAATGCCTTTGTAAAAGCGAGAAAATTGTTATGCTCAAACAAATTGCTTGTGTTGCATGATCCATGTAAGCGTTTGGTACTAGCATGTGATGCGTTGTCATGTGGCGTCGCGTGTGTATTGCAACAAGCTAATGATTTCGGGAAACTGCAACCGGTTGCTTACGCATCCAGGAGTCTGTCTAAGGCTGCGAGAGCCTACAGCATGATTGAGAAAGAAGCGTTAGCGTGTGTCTATGGGGCAAAGAAAATGCATGGGCTAAAATTCGAATTGGAAACTGACCATAAGCTACTTATATCCTTGTTTTCTGAGAGTAAAGGGATAAATACCAACGCATCGGCCCACATCCAGAGATGGCCACTCACGTTGTCCGCACACCATCCGCCACAGGCCAGGCACAGAAAACCGCACCATACTCTCAGTAGGCTGCCATTGCCCACCATGGGGGTGGAAATGTTGCAGCCCGCAGATCTAGCCATGGTTATGGAAGCAATTGAGAGTGAGCAATTACCCGGCACTGCCTGGAAGATCAAAACCTGGATGAGCCAGGACCCCTTATTGTCCCTAGTCAAAGGCTGTGTGCTTCATGGGAGCTGGTCCAGTGTCCCAGTGGAAGTGCAAGAAGAGATAAAGCCGTTCCAGCGGTGCAAAGATGAAATGTCTATACAAGCAGACTGCCTCCTGTGGGGCAATCGAGTAGTCGTCCCCAAGAAGGGCAGAGACACCTTCATCAATGACCTCCACAGTACCCACCCAAGCATCGTAATGATGAAAGCGATAGCCAGATCCCACGTGTGGTGGCCCGGTATCGATGCGGACTTACAGTCCTGCTTTCACAGATGTGATACATGCTCGCAGTTAAGCAATGTAGCCAGGGAGGCGCCGCTAAGTTTATGGTCTTAGTCCTCCAAACCGTGGCCTAGGGTACACGTCGACTATGCAGGCCCGTTCTTGGGTAAAATGTTCCTTGTGGTTGTAGACGCATATTCCAAGTGGTTGTAGATCCGTACTCCAAGTGGATTGAATGTGAGATAATGTTGGCTAGCATGTCCACTGCCACTACTGAAAGCCTGTGGGCCATGTTTGCCACACACGACTTACCCAATGTACTGGTGGGCGACAACGGGCCATGTTTTCCCAGTGCTGAGTTCAAAGAATTCATGACCGTAACGGGATCAAACATGTCACATCTGACCCGTTTAAACCAGCGTCCAATGGTCAGGCAGAGAGAGCAGCAGAAACCATCAAGCAAGGCTTGAAGAGGGTAACTGAAGGCTCACTGCAGACTCGCCTATAGTTACACCATTGACTTTGGGGGGGCGGGGGGGTGTTGTTATATATGTAAACTTGTATTTACTCTGTACAGCCACCAGAGGGCTCATCCCCTCGAGTCCCAAGGGATCCGATAATCCCTCGGGAGCACAGATTGGAGGGGCACTCTGGAGACATGCAATAAAAGACTAAGGTCACACTTTACTTTGAGCTCACAGTGTTCAGTCTGACTCCTTCTTCATACATAACATCACTCCTGCTCAGTTAATGCTGGCAATCCATTTCCTCTCCCACATCCAAGTGCTGCTCCCTGCTTCTCCCCTCCGACAAAATAGGTGTCCATCCCTTTTTCCCTCTGCCAGGCACAGGACAGAGAAGCAATTGTCCTTTCATGTGTGTCAAGCACGCACATACTGTCTACACAGTGGAGCAGATGTGACCAGTAACGTGCCAATTCTTTGTATTATGATGACTAACACAAAACTTATTTCATAAGTGGCTATATTTTATGGTGAGGGTGACACCAATTTTATCATTGTCAAATTTGGTGTATTTGCTCTCGAGATTAGATTTAGATAGATCTGGGTCACGCTACTGGCTGGCCTCTGTTTGTCAGTGTATATGATGTGCCAAATGTTCCTGTAATCTAAACTAAAATCTATAGCCAGAAGATCAATGACTGGGACACCTGTTTGTTGTGTGGGCAGCACCTTAAGGACATCTCAAAAGATGCTGCTTTCACATTGCCTACCATTGTAATATTTATACAATCTGCATGAATATTAATCTTGTAATCGTATGTTACGATTTCTGTGAGTTCTGATGGCTGAGCTTGTCTCTTAATTTCCTCATTCCTCATTGGTTAAATCTGCTGTCGCATTGCTTCTTTATTGGTACTTTCATTATTCACCAATGCAAAACCTTTCTCTCCCGTTTTAATTTTGTTCCCAATCACAGTTCGAAAAAAAAAATTATCCGAGACATAATAACCATTAGGTTCCTTATCTACCTCACTATATACACCATTAAAAAAATATCCCAACATGCCCACATATTTCCTCAAACTTGATGCTCCTCTTCCAGAAACTTGACAACATCGTGGACTCTGGGCACAGTCCCAATGAGAATAACAGAAGCTGAGAAAAAAAGCCAGGGGAAAAGTGCTTTGGAAACAGAAATGCTGTTTTAATATCAGAATAAATGTTATCACACTGCAAATGTATCTAATTACATGGCTGAGGAGCTCCTCCCGGAGTCACAGTACAGATTTCGTCCACTACGGGGTACAATGGACATGATCTTTACGGCACAACAGCTGCAAGAAAAAGGCAGGGAACAGCACCAACCCTTGTACATGGCCTTCTTTGACCTTACAAAGGCCTTTGACACTGTCAACGGCAAGAGACTATGGAGTGTCCTCCTTCATTTCGGCTGCCCCCAAAAGTTTGTCACCATCCTCCGCCTGCTCCATGATGACATGCAGGCCGTGATCCTGACCAACAGATCCATCACAGACCAATCCACGTCTGGACCAGGGTGAAGGAGGGCTGCGTCATCGCGCCAACCCTCTTCTCGGTCTTCCTTGCTGCAATGCTCCACCTCACGCAACAAGCTCCCCACTGGAGTGGAACTAAAGTACAGAACCAGTGGCGACCTGTTCAACCTCTGTCATCGAGCTACAGTACGCAGACGACGCTTGTGTCTGCGCACATTCAGAGACTGAACTCCAAATCATAGTCAACATCTTCACTGAGGCGTACGAAAGCATGGGCATTACACTAAAGACAAAGACAAAGGTCATCCACCAACCTGACCCCACCACACAGCACTGCCCCCCAGTCATCAAGATCCACGGCGCAGCACTGGACAACGTAGACCACTTTCCATACCTGGGAGCCTACTATCAGCAAGGGCAGGCATCGATGACAAAGTTCAACACTGCCTCCAGTGCACCAGCGCAGCCTTCGGCTGCCTGAGGAAAAGAGTATTCGAAGACCAGGCCCTCAAATCTGCCACCTAGCGCATAGTCTACAGGGCTGTAGTGATACCCGCCCTCTTGTATAGCTCAGAGACATGGACCATATACAGTAGACAGCTCAAATCGCTGGAGAAATACCACCGACGATGTCTCCGCAAGATCCTGCAAATCCCCTGGGCGGATAGATGCACCAACATTAGTATCCTCGATCAGGCCAACATCCCTAGCCTCAAAGCACTGACCACACTCAACCAGCTCTGTGGGGCGGGCCACATTGTTCGCATGCCTGACACAAGACTCCCAAAGCAAGCGCTCTACTTGGAACTCCTACACGGCAAGCGAGCCCAAGGTGGGCAGAGGAAACATTTCATGGACACCTTCAAAGCCTCCTTGATAAAATGCAACATCCCCACTGACACCTGGGAATTCCTGACTAAAGACTGCCCTAAGTGGAGGAAGTGTATCCGGGAAGGCGCTGAGCACCTCGAGTCTTGTCGCCGAGAGCATGCAGGAAACAAGCGCAAGCAGCGGAAGGAGTGTGCGGCAAACCAGTCCCACCCCACCCTTTCCTCCAATGACTGACTGTCCCACCTGTGGCAGAGATTGTAATTCCTGTATTGGACTGTTCAGTCACCTAAGAACTCACTTTTAGAGTGGCAGCAAGTCTTCCTTGATTTTGAGGGACTGCCTATGATGATGATGATGTGTCTAATTTTGCTGCCTGACTATATGTACATGAATGCTTGGATGTTGGAGCTTATTGTTATACCTATCAGGAAAGGATGAACAGGCTGGGTTTCTTTTCTCTTGAAAAGAGAATGCTGACGGATGATCTAATAGAGGTCTTTAAAATCATGACTGTTTTGACAGAGTAGAATGTTTCCACTTGTGGGGAAGAGCAAAACTAGAGGCCATCAATATAAGATAGTCATCAAGAAATCCAATAGGGAATTCAGAAGAAACTTCTTTACCAAGAGAGTGGTGAGAATGTGGAACTCGCTACTACAGGGAGTAGTTGAAGCAAATCGTATAGATGCATTTAAGGGTAAGCTGGATAAGCATATGAGGGAAACGGGAATAGAGGATTATGATAGAGTTAGATGAGGAAGGATGGGAGGAGGCTCGAGTGGAGCATAAATGTTGGCATAGACTGATTGGGCCGAATGGCCTGTTTCTGTGCCGTATATTCTATTAATCCTACGTAATTATTACTGGGGCGTTAGTCAGATTTGTTTCCTCTTATTGGGTCCTTAATGTAATAATTTTTTGTTGCAGTGCAATCATAGTTACTTAGACCAAGAGACATTGATGTACAGCATCTTCTCTGCTTTGATATATTTTGACTATGTGTAAACTATTCACATCAACTTCCCTTTATTGCAACTAATCGATGAAGATTGCAAAATTTACAATGACATCTTTAGTGCATGTAAACCTTCTGATGTTCTTTCAAACACTGTACATAAAATAGCCGGTGATTTAGAAGCTAGGTTTCTGTCATCTGGCTCGATGGCAACCTGAAGTGGATCCTTGTAAAGTGTTTTCTGTACAGTGAAGATAAGTCAGCTACAAAGTAATACGTTTAGTCAGATATCTCATATTAACAACATGTTCCTCTCTGGGCCAGTGCTAGAATGCTTGTAGCAATCCCATCATCACATATGGGTACCTCATGGAAAGGGTGCAGTGCACAGAGATGCTGCTGGACTTTGAAATAGAAGTGGCCCGTTCAGTCGGAATAATTTTTTTTTAAACAAACTGGTATACTCTTGGAAGAGGGGAGGTTCTTTACTTAAAGGGGGCCTGCCATCCTATGAAGAAGCTGGGAAGCAATTTCCCACTTTTTATAAATAAGTCATCCTTTATGTTGTGATGCATGAAAGACAAAAATGACAGTTAACTTTTTTATCCCACCAATAATGGGCGGGTAAGAACTGCAGCAATATTAAGGTGAGAAGTTATTAGCTTTGGCAATAATAGAAGATGAAACGTGTCCCTTCACCAAAAGACGTGGAGTCATCCTAAACTATCTTAAAAATGGAGCAGTTTTTCTTTCTCTCCTTTCATAAGTAAGAAAGAGAATGAGTGCTGAGCCTTTGCGATAGGGTTAGGAGTGGTGACTAAAAACTTGGTTGAAGAGATTTTGGTTGAAGGTTCCTAAAGGTAGGGAGGTAGTCGAGCGGAGGAGGGTTTGCGGAGGGATTTCCATATAGTAATGTTGATGCAGCAGAGGCTTTTTCACTGAAGGTGTAGCACAGGAGGACTGGAAATTGCGGAGGTGTGGCACGAGCCCTCTTTGTCTGACATCTAATATTGGTTGAGCATAAATTTTCTCCAACTAGATATTGGGATGACTGAAGCCATTGCCTTTGGTCCCGCCACAGACACTGTTCCCTGATCACCGTTTCCATTCCGGGCAACTGTCTGAAGCTGAGCCAGACCATTCGCAACCTTGGTGTTGTGTTTGACCCCGAGGTGAGCTTACAGCAACTTATCTGCTCCATCGCCTATTTCCACCTCGGTAACTTCCACCCCCGACTCTGACCCTGGCTAAACTCATCTGCTGCTGAAACCCTCATTGTTACCCTTTGTTACTTTTAGACTTGACTATTCCAATGGCCTCCTTGTTATCTATGGAGAAAGAGTCAGACTGAACACTGAGCTCAAAGTAAAGTGTGATCTTAGTCTTTTAATGCAGGTCTCCAGAGTGCCCCTCCAACCTGTGAGGCCTCCTTAAATACCTGTGCTCCCAAGGGATTATGGGATCCTTTGGGACTCCAGGGGCTGGGCCCTCTAGTGGCTGTACAGAGTAAATACAAGTTTACAGATATGACAACACTCCCCCTCAAAGTCAATAGTGCAACTATTTACAATGTGAGTCGATCTGGGGCCCTTCTTGCCCTGGTTGATCGTCTCGGTGTGAAAGCTGGTATTGTTGAATCATTTGTTGGGCCCTCGCTGGGCTGCTGTGCAGCTGGCCTTGCTGGGCTACGTGGTGTGTTGGGCCCTGCAGGGCTGCTGTGGATGATGGGTTCTGCTTCGTGGTCAACCGTGTGTATGTTGGGAGATCAAAAAAGGTAGGGTCCAAGGTGGGTTGCTTCGGATAGTCCGTGAATCTGAGTTTGATTTGGTCCAAGTGTTTTCGGTGAATGAGTCCTTTTGAAAGTTTGACCTGAAACACCCTACTCCCTTCTTTGGCCACGACAGTGCCAGAAAGCAACTTGGGACCTTGTCCATAATTCAATACAAATACAGGATCATTGATTTCAATCTCACGTGACACATTTGTGCTATCATGGCATGCACTTTGTTGAAGCCGCCCGCTCTCTACCTGTTCATGTAGATCAGGGTGAACTAACGAGAGCCTTGTCTTAAGTGCTCTTTTCATGAGCAGTTCAGCAGGTGGGATCCCAGTGAGTGAGTGGGGCCTCGTGCGGTAGCTAAGCAGGACGCGGGATAGTGAGTCTGCAGTGAGCCTTCAGTTACCCTCTTCAAGCCTTGCTTGATGATTTGCGCTGCTCTCTCTGCCTGACCATTGGACGCTGGTTTAAACGGGGCAGATGTGACATGTTTGATCCCGTTACGGGTCATGAATTCTTTGAACTCAGCACTGGGAAAACATGGCCCGTTGTCGCCCACCAGTACATCGGGTAAGTCGTGTGTGGCAAACATGGCCCACAGGCTTTCAGTAGTGGCAGTGGACGTGCTAGCCGACATTATCTCACATTCAATCCACTTGGAGTACGGATCTACAACCACTTGGAATATGCGTCTACAACCACAAGGAACATTTCACCCAAGAATGGGCCTGCATAGTCGACGTGTTGTCACTGCTGGCAATGAACGCCTGGGCTATCGTTATGGCCTAACTCAAGGTTGGGGTCTCTACAGTCAAAAGTTTGCGAAGTATGGTTTCATGGCCAATGCCAAGTACGAAAAAGTCTCTGAGCGTGTACTCCAAATTCGCAATGTCCTGCAATGCGTCTTAGCTCGGCAACATAACTCGTCACTTCCTGGCCTTCAGACCTTTTGTAGGTGTAGAACCAGTACCTCGCCATCAGAACACTTTCCTTTGGGTTCAAATGCTCTCGGACCAGTGTGCACAAATCATCGTATGATTTCTCCGTGGGTTTCGCTGGAATGAGCAGATTCCTCATGAGGCTATACGTTGGTGCCCCACAGACAGTGAGGAGGATCGCCCTTCATTTGGCAGTGTTCTCTTCCCCATCTAGCTCGTTGGCCATGAAGTATTGGTCGAGTCGCTCCATAAAAGTTTCCCAATCATCTCTCTCCGAGAATTTGTCCAGGATGCCCACTGTTCTCTGCATCTCGCTATCTGTATCTCGTCGCCAGTTGTTATGTATGGAGAAAGAGTCAGACTGAACACTGTGAGCTCAAAGTAAAGTGTGACCTTAGTCTTTTATTGCAGGTCTCCAGAGTGCCCCTCCAACCTGTGAGGCCTCCTTAAATACCTGTGCTCCCAAGTGATTATGGGATCCCTTGGGACGCCAAGGGATGAGCCCTCTGGTGGCTGTACAGAGTAAATACAAGTTTACATATATAACAAGTGATGTACCAGCTTCAACTGTAAGGTGGCAAGAAAGGAGGCCAGAAATAACCCTGGAGGAGTAGAAAGCATCAGCTTGAACTGGGAAGTGGAAGAAGGGTGTGACTAAGGAGATAGGCAAGAGCAATAGCATGAACTGAGATGGTAGGAGGATGGGATTGTTGCTGTGAAAGGGTGCTGCTCCATGTGTCTCTAGACATCCATTCACAGCTTGTTTAGTGGAGGCTAGTTGTTCCCTTCTCTTGCTCTCTAGGGAGGGGGTTGCACTTTGGGCTAAGTGCTTAGAAACACCCACCCTAGACTTCTCACCTTGATTTTGCAAAAGTTTTATGGCCGAGGGCTAATCCAGGAATGTAATTGTCTGCGGAAGAGTAGGAGTGCATCAGGCGCAAACCCACTAAAGGGATCAGAAAGATCAGCCGAAAAGTTTCCTCAGGAGACCGCAATTAAAAATTAAAAATTACAAGAGTCTGAGGGGAATTGACAGGATAGATGCTGAGAGGTTGTTTCCCCTGGCTGGGGTATCTCGAACTAGGGGACATGGTCTCAGGATAAGGGGTCATCCTTTTAAGACAGACAAGAGGAGGAATTTCTTCACTCAGAGGGTTGTGCATCTTTGGAATTCTCTGCCCCAGAGGGCTGACAATGCTGATTCTCTGAATATATTCAAAGCTGAGATAGATAGATTTTTGGTGTCTAGGGAAATCAAGGGATATGGCGATTGGACGGGAATGTGGAATTGAGGTCGAAGATTGAATGCGGAGCAGGCTCGAGGGGCCGTATGGCCTTCTCCTGTTCCTATTTCTTATGTTCTTAAGTTCTTATTAAAATTCCTATCTGTTCTTCAGTAAAACCAGACCACACTCCCAATCTCTATCCCCAGGTAGGCCCCACTTTTGCCATTGAGACAGCCGGAATGCCTGCTATCACCCAGAGTATTACCACAAAAGTTACATTGAAGGCTGAGGTTACAGGAACTCCCAATAAAGCAAATCGCTTTCCAAGCCCTGCTGCCTCTTAAGATGATATTCGTTTTTGGGGTGGGTGGAGGCTCCACCCTCTTCAGGCCGTCTAGAAACTTCTTCACCAGACCAGTGTATCCGGATCCCAGACGAGTTTCTAGCTGTTCCAGCAGGTGTATGCTAGAACGGCCATGGACCCATGACTTTTACATAGAATCATAGAATAGAACAGCACAGGAGGAGGCCATTTGGCCCATCAAGTCTGCAGCAGCTCTTTCTAAGAACAATCCAGTTAATCCCACTCCAGTTAGAGAAGTGGAGAGGTTTATGGAGGGAATTCCAGGGCTCAGGACTTTGGCAGCTGAAGGCACGGCCACGGATGGTGGAGTGACTAAAATCAGGGATACTCAAGAGGCCAGAAATAGAGGAGTGCAGATATCTCGGAGGGTTGTAGGGCTGGAGGAAATTACAGAGATAGGGAGGGGCGAGGCCATGGAGGGATTTGAAAACAAGGATGAGAATTTTTAAATCCAGGCATTGCTAATTCAGGAGCCAATGTAGATCAGCGAGCACAGGGGTGAATGGTGAATGGGACTTGGTGCAAGTTAGGACATAGGCAGCCTCATGTTTATGTAGGGTGGAACGTGGGAGGCCAGCCAGGAGGGCATTGGAATAGTCAAGTCTAGAGGTAACAAAGGCATGGATGAGGGCTTCAGCAGTGGATGAGCTGAGGCCGGGGCGGAGACAGGCAATGTTACGGAGGTGGAAATAGGCGGTCTTAGTTATGCCGCAGATATCTGGTCGGAAGCTCATTTCAGGGTCAAATATGATGGTAACATTGCAAACAGTGTGGTTCAGCCTCAGACAGATGCGAGGGAGAGGGATGGAGTCGGTGACTAAGGAACGGAGATAATGGCAGGGACCGGAAACAATGGAGGGAATTTTTATCTGAACAAACGGATGAGTTTAGAGCGTGTGGAAGTTAAATTGTTAAAAATCAGAATCCAGACCTGAACCCACCTCCCAGCCAATTTCTGGTTTTAACGGAGGGGGGATGGCCAGAGGGGCGGGGGGGAAGTGGGGGGGGGGGGGGGAGGTGGGGGGCAGGCTGGAGCCATGCAGCAAATCCGCTGATTGGAGGCGGGACATCAATTTAAATATTACAATAAGGCTGGAAGCCTCTTCTTTAACCACCATTTTGTTTTTAACTCTATCTGGTCGGGGTTTACACATTTCCTGAAACCCATCAGTTACAGCAAGGTGAGGACGGCTGCATTCAGGAGATAAGTGCCTTTACACTTACCTCCCTCCTGGATCCAGGGTCCCTGTGTAGCCCACCCTTCATGATTGTAGACTCCCTCATGAGACCTCCCATCACCTTTCTGGACTCCCCACCCGATGATCATCCTGAGGCCAGCCACACGATCCTCTGACGGGCGTCCTCAAACTTTCTTCCCCCGCACCTCCGATGAGCTTGAGGCTGGCCCCCATCCTCTGGTGGCTGGCCCTGATCTTCCTCCCCTTCCCCTTGGTCCCTCGATAGCTCTGATCTTCCTCCTCCCCTACTCCCCAGTCCCTCGACGCCTTGATCTTCCTCACCCTCCCATCCACCCCACCCCCCACCCCCAACCCCTGGTCCCTCAACAGCTCTGATCTTCCTCATCTTTCTCCCCACGCCCCCCCCCACCCCCACCCCTTAATGCCCCGATCTTTCTCACCTCCCTCCTGCCTCCAGTCCCTCAATGGCCCCGATCTTCCTCACTTCCTCCCTGCCCCCCGCCGTCTCTGGTCCCTCAATGGCCCCGATCTTCCTCACCTCCCTAGTGCCCCGGAGGCCGGCCCCGGCCCTACCGCCCTTCCTCCTATCTGGCTGGCTGCGGGCAGGAAACAAAGGCTTCAGATGCAAACCTGCCGTTAAAGTCAGCAGGGCCTGTGGAAAGCCCATTCTCCCGGAATTTCCTGCCACACCGAAGCCCCCATGCTCCCAATCTGCCTTCCCCATGAAAATCCAGCCCAATGGCTTCGATCTTCCCAATATTTAATTGGAGAATATTTCTGCTCATCTAGTACCGGATGTCGGACAAGCAGCCTAACAATTTAGAAACAGTGGAAGGGTCGAGAGAAGGAGTCAGCCCACCAAAATCAACATAAAACCAAAAACTATTGTAAAAGAATAACATCTTATTAAAATCTATTTGCCACGAATTATTGGTCCGGAGAAAAAAATTAGGAGCACAGTGTAGGCCATTCAGTCCCTTGAGTCTGCTCCACCATTCAATTAGATTATAGCTGGTCTGTACCTCAACTCCATTTACCCGCCTTAGTTTCATTTCCCTTGATACCCTTACATCATAAAAATCTATCGATCTCAGTCTTGCAAGCTCCCATTGTCCCAGTTTTTTCAGACTTTTGGATGAGCTAAATCTAGGTTTCCGCTATCCTTTGTGTGAAAAGGTGTTTCCTGGTTTCCCTCCTAAATGGCATCGCTGTAATTTTACGATTATGTCCCCTTGTTTTTGATTTCCCCATCAGAGGAAATAGTTTCTTTGTATCTTCCCTATTGAATCTGTTTAATACCTCGATCTTCTTCATACCACCCCTTAAATCTTCTTATTTTTCATGGAACTTCAATGGAAATAAGAATCGGGAGAGATATAAAACTGCTTATTTCTTATCTTACACTATCGCACAAAGACAAAATTACTCCCATTGTGTGAAACGTTAAGAGACATGTTGAACTAACAAGACTCTATATCAATGCTTGTCATTTAACCTCCCAGTTGATTAATTACTCAAGACACAGCTCACTTCTCATTCCAGTTTGCTATTTTCATTTTAAGTTTTCTCATCTTGTGTTTTTTTTAATGATTGTTAATGTTTCAATATCATCTGATTGTGCTGTGCTAATAATATGTTCCTCCAGCGTGAGGCTTTAAGTCTATAATTAAGCACTAAACAGCTAATTACTACTTCACGGTGACATTTTTTTACCCAGTATAGTGTAATTATCAACCGTTTTACAGAGCAACCGATACGAATTATACAAAACAAATTATTTTTTAAGGCAGGATATGACTCAGCATCAGCATGATATATTTTCAATCAAACAGCATATAATTAAAATAAATCACTGTTTTGACTAATTAATTTCTGTAGTCATTATGCCTTCTAGTTATCACATCATTTGTTCACAATTTTAAGTCTATTTAGATTAAGGATTTAATTATTAAGAAACTGATCTGGCAAATGGATAAATAAAGCTTAGTCAAATAGATTGGGGCTTTAAGGTAACTCTGTTATTGAACAATTTCAGATCAAACGGAAAGTTGCTCAGCAAGGAGAGAAGGCACCTTAAAATGATCAATTGCAAACAACTGCAAAAAAAATATGTTCTGAAAGATGGAGTGTTAGACACAATGAAAGGATGGATCGCCTTCAGAAGTCTTCTGATGTCAGTCATCGATGCTTGACTGTGGCAGATATTTGTTCCTGAACTGACAATTCCAAGCCTTGTGGAGGAGAGAGAGCTTGCCAATTTTTGTGACATCTCTCGAGATATTTGTTTGCAACTGTGCCACTGATCTCGGCCGCATGCTGTTTTAGCTGAATGCCCCAGATTGTAGATTTCCAATAAAATGGTGCAGGATGGCAGCAATTTCAGCTCAGAATAGAATTGGAAGACAAAAGTCAAACCGTAATAACAGAAATTAAATCTATGCAAGAGGTGATTCTGCACTCCTGTGCTCTCAGTGGGGAAGCCAAACTCACAAGGAGTTCTGATACAGTCACAAGGGAATAATATTAGAAAGTACTGTGAGGAGCCACTTGGGGTTTCAATGCAATAAGTTATGTTTCTTTATAAGCTTTCTCGTATTGTGTTTTATTTTAATGATTGTTAATGTTTCAATATTATCTAATTGTGCCATGCTAATAATATGTTGCTCCAGCGTGAGGCTTTAAGTCTATAATTAAGCACTAAACAGCTAATTACTACTTCACGGTGACATTTTTTTTTACCCAGTATAGTGTGATTATCAACCGTTTAACAGAACAACCGATACGAATTATACAAAACAAATTATTTTTTAAGGCAGGATATGACTCAGCATCAGCATGATATATTTTCAATCAAACAGCATATAATTAAAATAAATCACTGTTTTGACTAATTAATTTCTGTAGTTATTGTGCCTTCCAGTTATCACATCATTTGCTCACAATTTTAAGTCTATTTAGATTAAGGATTTAATTATTAAGAAACTGATCTGGCAAATGGATAAATAAAGCTTAGTCAAATAGATTGGGGCTTTAAGGTAACTCTGTTATTGAACAATTTCAGATCAAACGGAAAGTTGCTCAGCAAGGAGAGAAGGCACCTTAAAATGATCAATTGCAAACAACTGCAAAAAAAACATGTTCTGAAAGATGGAGTGTTAGACACAATGAAAGGATGGATCGCCTTCAGATGTCTTCTGATGTCAGTCATCGATGCTTGACTGTGGCAGATATTTGTTCCTGAACTGACAATTCCAAGCCTTGTGGAGGAGAGAGAGCTTACCAATTTTTGTGACATCTCTCGAAATATTTGTTTGCAACTGTGCCACTGATCTCGGCCGCATGCTGTTTTAGCTGAATGCCCCAGATTGCAGATTTCCAATAAAATGGTGCAGGATGGCAGCAATTTCAGCTCAGAATAGAATTGGAAGACAAAAGTCAAACCATAATAACAGAAATTAAATCTATGCAAGAGGTGATTCTGCACTCCTGTGCTCTCAGTGGGGAAGCCATACTCACAAGGAGTTCTGATACAGTCACAAGGGAATAATATTAGAAAGTACTGTGAGGAGCCACTTGGGGTTTCAATGCAATAAGTTATGTTTCTTTATAAGCTTTCTCGTATTGTGTTTTATTTTAATGATCGTTAATGTTTCAATATCATCTGATTGTGCTGTGCTAATAATATGTTGCTCCAATGTGAGGGTTTAAGTCTACAAATAAGCCTTAATCAGCTAATTACTACTTCATGGTGAAATTTTGTTTTATCCAATAAAATGTAATTATCAGCGGTTTAACAGAAAGCAGAGAGCAGAGCTCAATGCTCTTGTCAACTGATGACAACACACATGCATTTTCCAACAGGGACCAACAGATAGCAATCGAACCTTGCCCGATTTATTGTTCCCCCTCCTAAGCTGAGGCCAATTTGCACACTTCCAGTGGCACACAGTCTGACATTACAGCAGTCTAGAGGCAGAAACTGGGACCTTCTTGTGAGTAACGTCCACACTAGGCATCTTGATAAACTCTACAGGGCTGAAATTCGGTAGTGCCCCGTTTGGAGGCAGTAACCAAGGAGAAGCGTGACTTCCTGCGCCAGGCACTGAAGAGCCGCCCTGGCAGCGAAATTGGGGTTACTGCCCCCAAGAGGAAGTGAAGCAGAATGTCGTGTGCTCCACTTCCTCTCGGGGGCGGGATCAGGCCGCTAAATGCAGGAATTTTCCAGTAGCTGTCGGGATCACTGGGCTCTCCCCTTCCGTTAAAGGGGAGGGCACGCTGTGAACTCTGCAATGGGGCAGGGGACCACCACTTTGCCACCGGGACGCGGAGCGCCGGGCTGTAACATGACGCCACGGACCCTGCGAATTTGACAACCCAAGGCCGCGACTGCTAAGTCGGCCATGGGAAAAAATAGTGTGACACACCTCCTCTTTAATTTTCGCCCTGCGAGCAGAGTGTGGCCCAGTTCGCGACCCGCGAGGCTGGCACGGACATCGCCCATGGCCTTCTCACGGAGCACTACCGAAGATCCGCTCCGGGGCGAAAACGGGTTGCTGCGCCGGTGCAGCGGCCCGGGACGCTATCAGCAGGAGCGGGGTGCTGTCGGTTTGCGCCTCTACTAACTCCGGCTAATTTCCCGCGAGACAGTAGCGGCCCCGCCCCCCCGGGCGAGGAATTGTTTTAGCCCCGTTAGCGCCCCCAGGGCCCTAATATTCCACCAAGATTGTGCCGTCTGGTGCCCTTCAACACTGACCTCAGCTGGAATTTACAAGGTCAGTTAGAGAGCACGGCATTTGCACGGAGCAGGCAGGGCAAGTGCCACTTGGGATGCTTCTTTTACGTCCACCTGCCCCACACACCTGGAAAAATAGGAGTGCGCGGCTCCCCAATGAACCTGCCACCATTCCAATTGGCCACTAAGCAATGGGGGCTGATCCAGGAATTTAGCCCATTTGCCTTGTAAAAGTCAGGTGGCGTCTCCCTCCCGCTGAGGTGGACAATAAAGTTCCCATGGCATTATTCGAGGAAGAGTAGGGGAGTTCGTTGTTGACTTGGCCAATATTTATCCCTCACCCAACATCACTAGAACAGATTACGGAGTCATGTAGCATTGCTGTTTGTGGGATCTTGCTGTGCACAAATTGGCTGCTGTGTTTCCCGACATTACGAGAATGACTGCGCTTCAAAACTATTTCATTGGTTGTAAACCACTTTAGATGTCCTGAGCTTGTGAAAGACGTTATATAAATTCAAGTCTTCTCCTTTCCTTACAATAAACTTTTCCCCACAGAGGTCACTTTTCTCTTGAAAAAAGGCTGAGTGGTGACCTAATAGAAGTCTTTAAAATCTTGAAAGGTTTTGAACGAGTGGACACAGAGAATGTTTCCACTTGTGGGGAAGAGCATAACTAGAGGCTATCAATATAAGTTAGTCACCAAGAAATCCAATAGGAAATTCAGAAGAAAATTCTTTACCCAGAGAGTGGTGAGAATGTGGAAGCATATGAGGGAGAAGGTTTATGCGGATAGATATAGATGAAGAAAGATGGGAGGAGACTCAAGTGGAACATAAATGCCGGCATGGGTTGGTTGGGCCGAATGGCTTGTTTCTGTGTCGTATATCCTATATAAAGTAAACCTATGTAATGTAATCTCTGTCAGTGCCCTTGCCTTGTTTGCCTTGTTCCCAGGTCCATCATTTATTTGCCCCTAAATTGTTTTTGGTATTCTGCCAGGTGCTAAATCAATGTCCTTCAATGCCTCTTTCACAACTGTGTGCATATGTGCGACATTAGAACCCTTTAGTGTCAGTTTGCACATAGAAACATAGAAAATAGGTACAGGAGTAGGCCATTCGGCCCTTCGAGCCTGCACCACCATTCAATAAGATTATGGCTGATCATTTACCTCAGTACCCTTTTCCTGCTTTCTCTCCATACCCCTTGATCCCTTAAGCTCGAATATATCCAATGAACTGGCATCAACAACTCTCTGCAGTAGGGAATTCCACAGGTTAACAACTCTCTGAGTGAAGAAGTTTCTCCTCATCTCAGTCCTAAATGGCTTACCCCTTATCCTTAGACTGTGTCCCCTGGCTCTGGCCTTCCCCAACATCGGGAACATTCTTCCTGCATCTAAGTCCATTCCTGTCAGAATTTTATATGTTTCTATGAGCTCCCCTCTCATCCTTCTAAACTCCAGTGAATACAGGCCCAGTCGATCCAGTCTCTCCTCATATGTCAGTCCTGCCATTCCAGGAATCAATCTGTTGAACCTTCGCTGCACTCCCTCAATAGCAAGAGGTGCAGCAGTTATAATGGGTGACTTTAATATGCATATAGATTGGGCTAACCAAACTGGAAGCAATACGGTGGAGGAGGATTTCCTGGAGTGCATAAGGAATGGTTTTTTTAGACCAATATGTCGAGGAACCAACTAGGGGGGAGGCCATCTTAGACTGAGTGTTATGTAATGAGAGAGGATTAATTAGCAATCTCGTTGTGCGAGGCCCCTTGGGGAAGAGTGACCATAATATGGTGGAATTCTGCATTGGGATGGAGAATGAAACAGTTAATGCAGAGACCATGGTCCAGAACTTAAAGAAGGCTAACTTTGAAGGTATGAGGCATGAATTGGCTGGGATGGATTGGTGAATGATACTTAGGGGTTGACTGTGAATGGGCAATGGCAGACATTTAGAGACCGCATGGATGAACTACAACAATTGTACATTCCTGTCTGGCATAAAAATAAAAAAGGGAAGGTGGCTCAACCGTGGCTATCAAGGGAAATCAGGGATAGTATTAAAGCCAAGGAAGTGGCATACAAATTGGCCAGAAATAGCAGCGAACCTGGGGACTGGGAGAAATTTAGAACTCAGCAGAGGAGGACAAAGGGTTTGATTAGGGCAGGGAAAATGGAGTATGAGAAGAAGCTTGCAGGGAACATTAAGACGGATTGCAAAAGTTTCTATAGATATGTAAAGAGAAAAAGGTTAGTAAAGACAAACGTAGGTCCCCTGCAGTCAGAATCAGGGGAAGTCATAACAGGGAACAAAGAAATGGCGGATCAATTGAACAAGTACTTTGGTTCGGTATTCACGAAGGAGGACACGAACAACCTTCCGGTTATAAAAGGGGTCGGGGGGTCTAGTAAGGAGGAGGAACTGAGGGAAATCCTTATTAGCCGGGAAATTGTGTTGGGGAAATTGATGGGATTGAAGGCCGATAAATCCCCAGGGCCTGATGGACTGCATCCCAGAGTACTTAAGGAGGTGGCCTTGGAAATAGCGGATACATTGACAGTCATTTTCCAACATTCCATTGATTCTGGATCAGTTCCTATAGAGTGGAGGGTAGCCAATGTAACCACACTTTTTAAAAAAGGAGGGAGAGAGAAAACAGGGAATTATAGACCGGTCAGCCCGACATCGGTAGTGGGTAAAATGATGGAATCAATTATTAAGGATGTCATAGCAGTGCATTTGGAAAGAGGTGACATGATAGGTCCAAGTCAGCATGGATTTGTGAAAGGGAAATCATGCTTGACAAATCTTCTGGAATTTTTTGAGGATGTTTCCAGTAGAGTGGATAAGGGAGAACCAGTTGATGTGGTACATTTGGACTTTCAGAAGGCGTTCGACAAGGTCCCACACAAGAGATTAATGTGCAAAGTTAAAGCACATGGGATTGGGGGTAGTGTGCTGACATGGATTGAGAACTGGTTGTCAGACAGGAAGCAAAGAGTAGGAGTAAATGGGTACTTTTCAGAATGGCAGGCAGTGACTAGTGGGGTACCATAAGGTTCTGTGCTGGGGCCCCAGCTGTTTACACTGTACATTAATGATTTAGATGAGGGGATTAAATGTCGTATCTCCAAATTTGCGGATGACACTAAGTTGGGTGGCAGTGTGAGCTGCGAGGAGGATGCTGTGAGGCTGCAGAGCGACTTGGATAGGTTAGGTGAGTGGGCAAATGCATGGCAGATGAAGTATAATGTGGATAAATGTGAGGTTATCCACTTTGGTGGTAAAAACAGAGAGACAGACTATTATCTGAATGGTGACAGATTAGGAAAAGGGGAGGTGCAAAGAGACCTGGGTGTCATGGTACATCAGTCATTGAAGGTTGGCATGCAGGTGCAGCAGGCGGTTAAGAAAGCAAATGGCATGTTGGCCTTCATAGCAAGGGGATTTGAGTACAGGGGCAGGGAGGTGTTGCTACAGTTGTACAGGGCATTGGTGAGGCCACACCTGGAGTATTGTGTACAGTTTTGGTCTCCTAACCTGAGGAAGGACATTCTTGCTATTGAGGGAGTGCAGCGAAGGTTCACCAGACTGATTCCCGGGATGGCGGGACTGACCTATCAAGAAAGACTGGATCAACTGGGCTTGTATTCACTGGAGTTCAGAAGAATGAGAGGGGACCTCATAGAAACATTTAAAATTCTGATGGGGTTAGACAGGTTAGATGCAGGAAGAATGTTCCCAATGTTGGGGAAGTCCAGAACCAGAGGTCACAGTCTAAGGGTAAGGGGTAAGTCATTTAGGACCGAGATGCGGAGGAACTTCTTCACCCAGAGAGTGGTGAACCTGTGGAATTCTCTACCACAGAAAGTTGTTGAGGCCAATTCACTAAATATATTCAAAAAGGAGTTAGATGAGGTCCTTACTACTAGGGGGATCAAGGGGTATGGCGAGAAAGCAGGAATGGGGTACTGAAGTTGAATGTTCAGCCATGAACTCATTGAATGGCGGTGCAGGCTAGAAGGGCCGAATGGCCTACTCCTGCACCTATTTTCTATGTTTCTATGTTTCTATCCTTCCTCAGATTAGGAGACCAAAACTGAACATAATTTTCCAGGTGAGGCCTCACTAAGGCCCTGTACAACTGCAGTAAGACCTCCCTGCTTTTATACTCAAATCCCCTAGCTATGAAGGCCAACATACCATTTGCCTTCTTCACCACCTGCTGTATCTGCATGCCAACTACAATGACTGATGTACCATGACACCCAGGTCTCGTTGCACCTCCCCTTTTCCTAATCTGCTGCCATTTAGATAATATTCTGCCTTCGTGTTTTTGCCACCAAAGTGGATAACCTCACATTTATCCATATTATACTGCATCTGCCACTCATTTGCCCACTCACCTAACCTGTCTAAGTCACCCTGCAGCCTTTTAGCGTCCTCCTCACAGTTCACACCACTACCCAGCTTAGTGTCATCTACAAATTTGGAGATATTACACTCAATTCCCTCATCCAAATCGTTAATGTATATTGTAAATAGCTGGGATCCCAGCACTGAGCCCTGCGGCACCCCACTAGTCACTGCCTGCCATTCTGAAAAGGACCCATTTATCCCGACTCTCTGCTTCCTGTCTGTCAACCTGTTCTCTATCCACGTCAGTACATTACCCCCAATAGCATGTGCTTTAATTTTGCACACCAATCTCTTGTGTGGGACTTTGTCAAAAGCCTTTTGAAAGTCCAAAAACACCACATCCAATGGTTCTCCCTTGTCCACTCTACCAGTTACATCCTCAAAAAATTCCAGAAGATTTGTCAAGCATGATTTCCCTTTCATAAATCCATGCTGACTTGGACTGATCCTGTCACTGATTTCCAAATGCGCTGCTATTTTATCTTTAATAATTGATTCCAACATTTTCCCCACCACTGATGTCAGGCTAACCGATCTATAATTACCCGCCTTCTCTCTCCCTCCCTTCTTAAAAAGTGGTGTTACATTAGCCACCCTCCAGTCCATAGGAACCGATTCAGATTCGATAAACTATTGGAAAATGATCACCAATGCATCCACTATTTCTAGGGCCACTTCCTTAAATACTCTGGGATGCAGACTATCAGGCCCCGGGGATTTATCGGCCTTCAATCCCATCAATTTCCCTAACACAATTTCCCGCCTAATAAGGATTTCCTTCAGTTTCTCCTTCTCACTAGACCCTCGGTTCCTTAATATTTCCGGAAGGTTATTTGTGTCTTCCTTCGTGAAGACAGAACCAAAGTATTTGTTTAACTGGTCCGTCATTTCTTTGTTCCCCATTATAAATTCACCTGATTCTGACTGCAAGGGACCTACGTTTGTCTTCACTAATCTTTTTCTCTTCACATATCTATAGAAGCTTTTGCTGTCAGTTTTTATGTTCCCAGCAAGCTTCCTCTTATACTCTATTTTCCCCCTCCTAATTAAACCCTTTGTCCTCCTCTGCTGAATTCTAAATTTCTCCTAGTCCTCAGGTTTTCTGTTTTTACTGGCCAATTTATATGCCTCTTCCTTGGATTTAACACTATCCTTAATTTTCCTTGTTAGCCACGGTTGAGCCACCTTCCCCATTTTATTTTTACTCCAGACAGGGATGTACAATTGTTGAAGTTCATCCATGTGATCTTTAAATGTTTGCCATTGCCAATCCACTGTCAGCCCTTTAAGAATCACTTGCCAGTCTATTCTAGCCAATTCACGTCTCATACCATGAAAGTTACCTTTCCTTAAGTTCAGGACCCTAGTCTCTGAATTAACTGTGTCACTCTCCAACTTAATAAAGAATTCTACCATATTATGGTCACTCTTCCCCAAGGGGCATCGCACAACAAGATTGCTAATTAGTCCTTTCTCATTACATATCACCCAGTCTAGGATGGCCAGCCCTCTAGTTGGTTCCTCGACATATTGGTCTCTGCTCCTCCCCACTCAAAATACTCCACAACAACCATTCCAAGGGACTACAACTGAACTCTGTTGTGGGCAGACATAATCCTTCCTACCCGTAGCTATGGTGAATGTCTCCTCCTGAATGGCAGCAGGATCACTTCTTCTACTGCGATCACTCTATCTCCCCTTGTTTAGGACCCTCCTTATAACCCACTCCTTTGACCAAGCTTTTGTTTACCCTTTTTAATGTCTCATTCATTGGTGTGGTATTCATTTTTGTTTGATTACACTTCTGTGAAGCATCTTTTCCTGCATTACGCACAAACTCCAGCCACTCCTTGTCCCCATCCCGAGTTCTCTAAGCAAAAGACATGTTGAGATAGTGATAGAATATGGAAAAAAAAACATTCATAGTGTATTTGATGCACACGTGGTGCTCATGATCTATCTAGCCTCATTCTACTCAATTATTTTTCATATCTACATTATATCCAACGTGTATCCCATGTTCATTTGTGTCTTATTGGACTTGTTTGTTGGCTTTTGCAGTGATTTCCAGAATCCAGTTCTTAGACCTATAACAGTCTAAATTAAATAGCACTCAATGGAAATGTCATGTACACTGATGGCACCCAGCTCGACCTCCAACCACTTCTTTCACCCTTCCACGTTCTCTAAATTGTCAGACTGCTTGCCCAACATCCAGTTCTGGATGAGCAGAAATGTTTTCCAATTAAGTATTGGGAAGGCCGAAGCCATTGTTTTCAGTTCACACCATAAACTCCGTTCCCTAGCCACTGCCCTCTCCCCAACTTCTGCCTGAGGCTGAACCATACAGTTCGCAAACTTGGTGTCATATTTCACCCTGAAAAGAGCTTCCGACTAAATATCCGCAGCATAACTAAGACCGCCTATTTCCACCTCGATAACTTCACCAGTCTCTGCTCTTGCCTCAGCTCATCCACTGCTGAAACCCTCATCTATGCCTTTGTTACCTCTAGACTTGACTATTCCAACGCACTCCTGGCTGGCCTCCCACATTCTACCCTATATAACCTTAAGGTCATCCAAACCTCGGTTGTCCATGTCCTAACTCACACCAAGTCCCGTTCACCCATCACCCCTGTACTCGCTGACCTACATTGGCTCTCGGTTAAGCAACGCCTCGATTTCAAAATTCCTATCCTTGTTTTCAAATTCTTCCATGGCCTCGCTCCTCCCTATCTCTGTAATCTCCTCTAGCCCACCCCGCCCCCCCCCGCACCTCCGAGATATCTGCACTCCTCTAATTCTGCCCTCTTGAGCATCCCTGATTATAATCGCTCAATCATTGGTGGCCGTGCCTTCTGTTGCCTGGGTCCTAAGCTCTGGAATTCCCTCCCTAAATCTTGCCGCCTCTATACCTATTTCCTGCTTTAAGACGCTCCTTAAAACCTACTTCTTTGACCAAGCTTTTCCTCATCTGACCTAAGTTCTCCTTATGTTGCTCGGTGACAATTTTTTTGTCTTATAACACTCCTGTGAAGCGCCTTGGGATGTTTTACCATGTTCAAGGTGCTATATAAATACAAGTTGTTCTTGTCCTATAACTGTCTAAATTAAATGGTACTCAATGGAAATGTGCAATTCTACTTGTTTAATTCTATCCTGTAAAAGAATTGTAATGTGAAAATAAATTATTCTGAATATGCATCTGGAATTATGATATTGTAGATAATAACTATATTGTACTCAATTAGTCTTTTTTGTTGAAAGCAGCTGATGGATAATTAATGTTGGATTAATTTACTGGTTCTTATTATTATTCAAAAGATTAACACCACTGTCACATCGTATGTTGTGATCAGCTATTGAGTAAACCATCAGCTATGACCCTGGGCATTTGGAAGGGAGAGCTTCGAAAGTAGCAAAGAAACAAAGAGAAAGTGACCTCCGATTAGAATATTAATCTCGCAATTAGGTTTCAGTAATTTTAACAGCATTTTAACTTGCCCTTGTATGTGTACATTAGAAATCTTAGCTTAGTAGTTACATTACTGAGGGGGAGTGGGGGGAGGAAGTGGCAATGGTGGCTTGTGTGGGATTGATCAAGGTAGCCCAGTCCTAATTGTCACTGTTTGTAACAACATTGTTCCTGGGAGCGGTGATGGAATATTGTAGCTGTGTATGGAAAGCTACAGATAAAATCCATCTTTTGGTCCTGAACTCAGTACAATCCAAGGATATGCTGAGCAGTTACTTGATAAAAATAGAACACAGTACTCAAAAGCTCACCAAAGAGTCATGACCAGTCCATCAGTCCTCCACAATATTGTTACTGGAACAGCCCCACCAAATTGTCAACCCCTGCTGCTGCAGCATCTTGACAGAGTGAATCAGTCCAACAATTCTACACAGAATATCAGTAAAGTTTTACTCGCTGCTTCTCCGGGCCAATGGAAGTCTCTTCCAGCCATTATCATCTTGATCTCCGTCTCACAAAAATCAGAATTAACCATCACATACTGACCAATGGTCCATGATTCACAGCAAGTGGTGCCCCTCAGGGATCTGTGTTGAGGCCTCTTCAATTTTCTATTTATATAAATAATTTGGACATTGGAAGAAGAGGAATTATATCAGCATTTTCTGATACCAAATTTAGGCATAAGAACATAAGAATTAGGAACAGGAGTAGGCCATCTAGCCCCTCGAGCCTGCTCCGCCATTCAACAAGATCATGGCTGATCTGGCCGTGGACTCAGCTCCACTTACCCGCCCGCTCTCCATAACGCTTAATTCCCTTATTGGTTAAAAATCTATCTAGCTGTGATTTGAATACATTCAATGAGCTAGCCTCAACTGCTTCCTTGGGCAGAGAATTCCACAGATTCACAACCCTCTGGGAGAAGAAATTCCTTCTCAACTCGGTTTTAAATTGGCTCCCCCATATTTTGAGGCTGTGCCCCCTAGTTCTAGTCTCCCCGACCAGTGGAAACAACCTCTCTGCCTCTATCTTGTCTATCCCTTTCATTATTTTAAATGTTTCTATAAGATCACCCCTCATCCTTCTGAACCCCAACAAGTAAAGACCCAGTCTACTCAATCTATCATCATAAGGTAACCCCCTCATCTCCGGAATCAGTCTCGTGAATCGTCTCTGTACCCCCTCCAAAGCTAGTATATCCTTCCTTAAGTAAGGTGACCAAAACTGCACGCAGTACTCCAGGTGCAGCCTTACCAATACCCTGTACAGTTGCAGCAGGACTTCCCTGCTTTTGTACTTCATCCCTCTCGCAATGAAGGCCAACATTCCAGTCGCCTTCCTGATCACCTGCAAACTAACTTTTTGGGATTCATGCACAAGGACCCCCAGGTCCCTCTGTACCGCAGCATGTTGTAATTTCTCCCCATTCAAATAATATTCCCTTTTACTGTTTTTTTTTCCAAGGTGGATGACCTCACATTTTCCGACATTGTATTCCATCTGCCAAACCATAGCCCATTCACTTAACCTATCTAAATCTCTCTGCAGCCTCTCTGTGTCCTCTACGCAATCCGCTTTCCCACTAATCTTTGTGTCATCTGCAAATTTTGTTACACTACACTCTGTCCCCTCTTCCAGGTCATCTATGTATATTATAAACAGTTGTGGTAAGCTGTGAGGAAGAGTGCAGATAGTGGAGTGGGCAGATAGTCAGCAGGTGCAGTTTAAAGTTGGAGAGAAATGTGGAGTACGCTTGGGAAGAGGAACAGTGAATGGAAGTATATCCTAAATGGTTAAATTCTTAACAACGTATCAAGACGATGGGCTGCAGATCTGAAGATCTTTAACATGCAGTATAATAGGCAGTAAAAAAGCTTTTGAGATTCTTCATTTTAAATATGGGGCAGTTAACACAAAAACAAGCAAGTGATGTTGAATTTGTACAAGGCATTAGTTAGACCGTAGTTCGGAGTATTGTGTGCAATTTTGGGCACAGTATAGGAAGAACATTTGAACCACAGAAAGATTTACAGGAAAGATTCATTAGAATGATACTGGGAATAAGAGGTTATAATTATGAAAAAAGGCTTGAAAGTTGGAACAAAAAAGGGGAGATCTGATAGCAATTTTCAAAATTATGAAAGGATTTGAGACTATAAATAATGCGAGATTGTTTCCCCTGGTTGGGGAATTGGTACCAAGGTGGCAGAGATTCAGGATTACCACTGGGAGAATTAAGGGGCAAGTTAGAAGACTTATTTCACGTGGAGGAATATTAGAATATGGAATGCATTAATTCAAGTGGCGATGAGATAGAAACTATCACATCTTTTCAAAAGTATTTGAAAAGGAAGAATTGTATTCGAAAATTGTATGTTAAAATGGAAGTAAAATGAGAGAGCTGAAGTTGAAGTACGAGCATTCGTTCAGCTGCGATGGACCAAGAAGCATCCTTCTTCGTTGTAATTTCTATGATTCTGTCTAATGGTTGATGGAGCATGCATTACGCAATGGAAAATCTGCTGTCCATTGATAACCCAGTACGACATTGCTTTTGTAAGAGTTTCAGGCTATACTGCTGGTTCCTGCTCTTGAGTTAAACAGAGGTTTTAAACAATTAAATGCACGAGTTAAATGCTCCATGAAAGTTGCTGGCAGAGAAATTTTCAATGGCTCTACTCTCCGCCTTGACCTTACTTGCTGCCGAAACCTCTCTAACTGTTTGCCTCTCTCTCTTTACCTTTAAGAACGTTTTTTTTTAACACATTTTTTTTGAGCAGGCTGCCCCTCACTTCGCACCCTCACGTCATGGCTCAGTGTCTGTGTTTTTTCCCTCTACAAAGCACCTATATATTAAGCCAATACAACATTTTGTCGGTCAACCCATTTAGTATTTGCATAATATCTCTCATGGTAATTTCTACTCTGGAAAATGTACTTGTAACACAAGGTTTCAAGCAAATGACTGAGGAAGATGTTTTGATGAACAGCAATCAAAATGCATCTCCGGTTTTTTCAAAAAATCTTAGCTGGGAGAGATGTTCCAAGTATTTTAAACAGAAAATCTAGCTCCCTGAAGGCCTACTAGGTAAAGGCATCACCAAGTGTAATACAAAACCATACAGCACAGACAATATCAGGTTTGGTTCCTACTCTGTGCTGTTAGTTAATCTCAGATGGCCTGGGGCAGCAATCGGAATACCTGTATTACAATTGGCCTTAGGGGTGGGAAAAATGAGACATGGTTTCTGACTACTGAAGACTATCCATGTGCCTCCTTCTGGAAAGTGTGCTTGTGTGGACATTGTGCGAGAACCAGATTGGGTTCGTCTGGATTGTCTTCTATTGCTGAATGCCTAGCAATACTCACAAACTGGGCTCACAAATGAAGAATGATTAAATGGGTGAGGGACTGCACGGCCTTTGAATCCATGCCGCAGAAAGAGTCAGCTACTTCAGGAGAGAAGGGAGAGAAAAAAAACTGGGGAGTAAGGAATCAGCAAAATGCAAAAATAAAGTCTAAACCAAGTAGCTAGCACCCCTCTGCTTTCCAGGTTGACACTGCAAAGCTCGACTGAAATGTAACCCCAGTGAAGAAAGCAGCTCATTTCAGCAGCCCCAGGGACAGACTAAAGGCTGCTGTCACTGAGACTCTGCAAGTGGTCCTGGCCTGCTCAGAATGCAAAACTGAGAAGTGCATTATGCTGCCCTCCCCCCTCGGGAATGGCGAGCAACCTAGAGGGAGTTTAATCTCTCCCTACAGAAACGCTAATTATTAAGCAATTAAAAGTTCATTTTAAAAACCTAATGATTAGGGAGAAACCCTCTGGCTCTTTAAGCCATCTAAACTGTTTAACATTCAGTAAATGTTTTAAGCCAAACTCGGTGGGGGTGATGGGGGCAGAGTGTGCAGAAGGGGAGGGGCAGTCAGACCTTCTGTTCTTTAAAATATTCATGATACAATATTTATGTCAAATATGCCGAACATTATTTTTTATAATTATTGTGGAGCAAACATTGAAATTCCATGGACTGCTATCACATCTGTGTACTTAAAGGCAACATTAGCATTAAAATTTTATTAAAAACATGAAATAGATCAGTCTTTCCATTCCAAAACTGTTATCAATATTTGATGGTGTTAAGCCGGATACACATTTAATCTTGATTTTATTAATAATTTAACATGCTATATTCCATCAACAAATGTAGCATTTCTAATTCGAATAGAGCCTATCTTAGTACTCAGGGATTTGAATAAAAGGGGCCTTTGTAACAGCAAAACTATTCCACGGAGCATATACTTTCAGCACTCTGCTATTCTTAGATATGTTTTATTCTGCGGCTGTGGAGAGCATTTTTATAGCCCACAGGATTGATATTACACTATGTATTAAAAAACTTAAATCAATAATTCACAAGTGTGACATCATGTTCAACATCTTGCCCAGCATCCCAAAATTCAATAAAAATATCCAGTTAAGGTTTTATCAGGAAGGGTATTATTTCTTAAAACACACAAGTATCTCAATGGTGAATTTAATTTTGCTGATATGACTGCCAAGTATCACAAGTTTTCCATGTTCATAAAAGTGCTGTCATGAATCATTGTCACCAGCTCCTTCTCTTATTTTATTTCTTAGCATTTTTCTTTCCCACTCTGCAAGAAAGAAAGACTTGCATTTATATAGCGCCTTTCACGGCCACCAGACCACTCAAAGCACTTTACAGCCAATGAAGTACTTTTGAAGTGTAGTCACTGTTGTAATGTGGAGGAGTGCCAGAGAGGGGGACATTTACCATTTCACAGCACCCAGTGTCAGAATCAAGCACTCAAAGGCCAGGTATATCATAGGCCAGTTAAGTTAAAGCACCCTTTACTTGGTCCCAGTAAGATGCTTCATCCCAACTTCGGAATAGCACCAGTGTGAACTGTTTCTTTACTCTCTGAGTTTACCAGTTTGGTGCCACTATGTGAACAGGTTTGCACAGTGAGCCTACAATCACCAGGAACTTGATTGAGAAGAATCCAAATTTATTTCACGCAAGATTCTCGCATTCAGCAGTAAAAGAAACTTTCATCCCATCATTTCGCACTTGATTCAAAAGGTGGAAAGGTTGTCTGCCACCTCTGTGCCAGCTAGTCTCCTGTTTTAATTCCAACACAAGTCAATTCAGCCAAAGAAGTCCATTGTTATTTTGATATCTCATTTGCAGCGGGATCCTGAGGGAAACAAGGTTCTGGGAGAAGATTTTTTGGTGTGAATATTGATCAGCGTTATCCCTAAATGTGCTGCATATTCGAATGGAAATGGTCTCCTGGGCATGAGAATGAGCTCTCACATGAACATCACATCTGATAGACAGTGGTGAACAATCAGTGTTGTGCCTTTTGGGAATTGTGAGTATTAGATGTGAACTCAAGTCCCCAGGATGGGCTTCTGATTCACCACCTTCTAATTCAGAGGTTGAGAATCACCAACTAAGCCAACGGACACTGTGTGGGGAATTTTAACCCCAAAAAACGGGCGGGTTTGGATCGGGTAGGAGGTTAAAGGGTTAAAAACATATGCCGCAAAATTGCATACCACCCCATAACAGCTGCGAGGCGGGACTCCAAGTGCCAGGCGCACAAGTCCCACCCTGCGAGATCAGTTGAGCTTACCGCCTCCGAGAGGAAATGGAACGCAAAATCTCGCGCTCCACATCTTCTCGGGGATGGGACCGGGTCGCTAGCCAATGTGACTTCTCCAGCGCTACGCGGAGAGGTGCTTAGCGTTGGCATTAAAGGGGAGGGCCACACTGCCAACTCTGGAGGAGGGAGAAGGGGCCACTGCCGGACCACCAGGGAGCGGGATGCCGTGGCAGCAGCTGCAGCAGTGCTGGGCGTGGACTCCATGATCTGAAGTTGAGAAGGCCACGACTGGCAAGTCGGCTATTTAAAAAATTTGCAACGCGCACCTCTCCTTTAATTTTCGCCCCGCAAGCGACATTGCCCGGGCCGCTGCCAGTGAGCGCCGCTGCCAAACTCCCGCGGAATTTCCTGGGAGTCGGTAGTGGCGCCGCCCCTGGACGAAAAGTTGTTTGCGCCATGTTAGCGCCCCCCCCCCGGGGTCACTAACAGGAGGTGCAGATGGCCTGAATTTTCCCCCCCCTAGAATCCCGACCCCAGCCCGACTCCAACCTGCCCACCGGTTGGCAACTTAATTATTATAATGAGGTTGTGTGCATCATATTGATCCACGATTTCAAATTTAACTTTGGCTGGCTGGGTTTCCTAGGCCTTGGGAAACCCACCGGCTAAAGGGAGTCGGGGACTGCTGGAACCAAGAGGTAAGTGCCTTCCCACTTACCTACTGAACCCAGCAAACCTGCCTTGCCAGTATCCTGCGACCAAATAGTCCCCCGACCTCCCCCGCCCCACGAGGCATTCGATCTCATCGCCACCCCCCGAGGCTTCTGATCTCACCCACCCCCTCCCCCTGAGGTATCCAATCTCACACCTGAGGGCTTTGATCTCATCTCCAAGGCCTCCATTCTCACCCGAGGCCATTGATCTCACCCACCCCCTCACATCCGAGGCCTTCGATCCCACAACCCCTCCACCCCCAGCCTCCGATCTCTCCCCACCACCCCCACCTTTCCGCTCCCCAGCTGTGGCCTGGCGCCAAAGGCCTACCCACCCAACAGCCAGCCAGCCTCTTAACCTTGCTGGCTGCGGAGAAAATAAATATGAATCTGGTCGTGCCAAAACCTTTACCAAAATTCCAGCTGCTCCTTGTATCAATTCCACACCAAGTCACATGCCCAGCTTCTCCACACAATCTGGCCCAGATTGCCTCCTGATACCCAACACCTTATATTTAAAATTGTGCCTTTGTCTTTAAATTCTCCCATAGCCTAATCGCTCCCTATCTCTGTAACCTCCTCCAGCCCTAACCGCCCTCCCACCACCCACCACCTCCACACCACCCCCAAGAAAGAACTTGCATTTATATAGCACCTTTCACAATGTCAGGATTTCCCAAAGCAGTTTTACAGCCAATTAATTACTGTTATAATGTAGGAAACGCAGCAGCCAAATTGCACACAGCAATATGATCGTCTATTTTAGTTGAAGGATAAATACTGCCCAGGACACGGGGAAAAACTCCCTCGCTCTTCTTCAAAATAGAACTATGGGATCTTTTGAATCCACACGAGAGGGCCTCAGTTTAACGTCTCACCGAAATGACAGCACCTCCGACAGCACTCCCTCAAAAAGTTCAATTGAATTAGTCAGGTGCAACCTGCCCTTTTGCAAATCCATGTTGTCTGTTCCTCAGCAACTAGATCCGAGTTTCTGTAACAGTATTGCCTGGTCAGAAATCGTAGCTATTACTGCCTCTCCAGAAGGATGAGGGGTGATCTTATAGAAACATTTAAAATAATGAAAGGGATAGACAAGCTAGAGGCAGAGAGGTTGTTTCCACTGGTCGGGGAGACTAGAACTAGGGGGCACAGCCTCAAAATATGGGGGAGCCAATTCAAAACAGAGTTGAGGAGGAATTTCTTCTCCCAGAGGGTTGTGAATCTGTGGAATTCTCTGCCCAAGGAAGCAGTTGAGGCTAGCTCATTGAATGTATTCAAATCACAGATAGATAGATTTTTAACCAATAAGGGAATTAAGGGTTACGGGGAGCGGGCGGGTAAGTGGAGCTGAGTCCACGGCCAGATCAGCCATGATCTTTTTGAATGGGGGAGCAGGCTCGAGGGGCTAGTTGGCCTACTCCTGTTCCTAATTCTTATGTTCTTATGTTCTTTTGCCCCCGAAATATTTTCTATGTGAGGAGTGCTATAGAAAGTCTAAGGCATACCCATCATTGCCATTTACTGTCCATGTAATGTTGCCAGATAATGCAGAAAAATATCCGTGAACTTTTTTTTATGATTTTAAGCGTGCAATATTTTTATATACCAGTAAATCCTAATAAATGCAGAGGTCAGTGCTTCAATACTGGGGATGTTAGCCTGGTCGAGGACACTGATGTTGGTGCGCCTGTCCTCCCAGGGGATTTGCAGGATCTTACGGAGAGATCATTGGTGATATATCTCCAGCAACTTGAGGTGCCTTCAATACATCGTCCATGCCTCAGATCCATACTGGAGGGCGGGTATTACTACAGCCCTATAGATCATGAGCTTGGTGGTAGATTTAGTAGACCACACTTGATCAGCTTCGCTGGGCAGGCCACATGGTTCGCATGCCAGATACGAGACTCCCTAAGCAAATGCTTTATACGGAGCTCCTTCATGGTAAACAAGCCAAAGGAGGACAGCGGAAACATTATAAGGACACCCTCAAAGCCTCCCTGGTAAAGTGCGGCATCACCTGGGAGACCCTGGCCGAAGACCGCCCGAGGTGGAGAAAGTGCATCGGGAAGGCGTCGAACTCTTTGAGTCTCAACGCAAAGAGCGTGAAGAGGCCAAGCGCAGGCAGCGGAAGGAGCGCGCGGCAAACCAGCCCTATCGATCCCTTCCCTCGATGAATGTCTGTCCCACCTGTAACAGGGTCTGTGGCTCTTGTATCGGACTGTTCAGCCATCAAAGAACTCACTTAGGGAGTGGAAGCAAGTCTTCCCCGATTCCGAGGGACTGCCTATGATGTTGAATAAAGAAAATGTAAAACCGGGAGCAGGATTATGCTTTCATCAGGATTCCTACAAATTATAGATAAAAACTAATTATAGATTGGAAGTTTTTGCACCACAATCAGTCACTGAGCCATTCAATCAAATCACAACGAGCAGAAAATACTTAATCAAAAGCTATATTTAGAAGTGAGTAGAATTTGAAAAGATGTGGCTATCTGTCGGTAATACTTAGCAGGTGATCTGGAGTACGCTGAGGATGAAACAAAACAGCAATCAGGGAACAATTTGTATATGGATCAGGATTTTGCACTAAACTGAGGCATCAGGGAGAAGTGGCAGAGCTGTCAATCATCTAGGATTAGGACCAAAGCTGCATTACAAAGGTTGTTAGCGTTTATTTATTTAATACCTCCGTAATATCACCCGTCTACACCACTGTCTCAGCTGATCGGCTGCTCAAACCCTCATCCATGCTTTTGTTACCTGCAGACTCGACTATTCCAATGTTCTCCTGGCCAGCCTCCCATCTTCCACCCTCCATAAGCTTCAGTTAATCCAAATTTCTGCTGACCATATCCAAACTGGCAGCACCAAGTCCCGTTCACCCATCACTCCTGTGCTTGCTGACCTACATTAGTTCCCGGTCCAGCAACATCTCAAATTTAAAATTCTCATCCTTTTGTTTAAATCCCTCCAGAGCCTTGCCCCTCCCTATCTCTGTTATTTCCTTCAACCCTACAAACCTCCGTGAACTCTGTGTTTCTCCATCTCTGGCATCTGGCAACTTCCTTCGCCCCATCATTGGCAGCTGTGTCTTCAGCTGACTAGGCCCTATGCTCTGTAATTCCACCCCCTCCCCCCCCCCACAAACCTCTCCACCTCTCTCTCCTCTTTAAAACCTACCTCTTTGACCAAAGTTTTGGTCATGTATCCTAATATCTCCTTCTTTGGCTTGGCCTAAATTTGTGAAGCAGCTCGACATGTTTTACTACGTTAAAAGCACTATTATCCATGGAAGTATTTGTTTTTTTAAAACATGTTGCACTGCATCTCAAGTTCTATCTTCTTCTTAGGCAGTTCCCCGGAGTTGAGGATGACTTGCTTCCACACTAAAATGAGTTCGAAGGTGACTGATGAGACCAATGCGGGATCTACAGTCTGTGTCACAGGTAGTTGGAGGAATGGGTAGATGGGGTAATTGCTTTCTCGCACGCTCCTTCCGCTTTTTGTGCTTAGCTTCCATGTGCTCCCGGCGAAAAGACTTAGAGTGTTCGGTGCCTTCTCGGATGCTCCTCCTCCACTTTGAGCTGTCTTGGGCCAGGAATTCCCAAGAGTCGGTGGGGATATTGCATTTTTTCAAGGAGGCTTTGAGGGTGTCCTTGAAGCATTTTCTTTGCCCTCCTGGGACTCCCCTGCATTGACGTAACTCAGAGTAGAGTGCTTGTTTCGGGGGTCTAGCATCGGGCATGTGGAGGATGTGGCCCGCCCACCGGAGCGTGGTCAAAGCCTCGATGCTGGAGATGTTGCCCTGAACGAGAGCGCTGATGTTGGTGTTGGTGCCGGCGGTCCCAAGATGGCTGGGGCCCAACGACCAGGTGTCCCCAATCCGACGACATCGGGCGGTGAGGGACAAGGCAACCGGTAAAAATTGTGGCACTGGGGGCTGGGGGGCCATGGGTGGCAAGAATCGGTGGGCAGTGAGAATTGGAGGATCGGTGAGAATCGGTGGGCGGTGAGAATTGGAGGATCAACGAGAATTGGCGGGCGGTGAGAATTGGAGAATCGGTGAGAATCGGCGGGCGGTGAGAATTGGAGGATTAACGAGAATCAGCGGGCGGTGAGAATTGGAGGATCGGTGAGAATCGGCGGGCGGTGAGAATTGGAGGATTAACGAGAATCGGCGGGCGGTGAGAATTGGAGGATCGGTGAGAATCGGCGGGCGGTGAGAATTGGAGGATCAACGAGAATTGGCGGGCGGTGAGAATTGGAGGATCGGTGAGAATCGGCGGGCGGTGAGAATTGGAGGATCAACGAGAATTGGCGGGCGGTGAGAATTGGAGGATCGGTGAGAATCGGCGGGCGGTGAGAATTGGAGGATCAACGAGAATTGGCGGGCGGTGAGAATTGGAGGATCGGCGAGAATCGGCGGGCGGTGAGAATTGGAGGATCAGCGGATGGCAAGGAGTGCCAACAGTGAGGTCGGGACCCAGGGAAGGTACAACATTCTGTATGAATCCAAAGAGACCACTCGAACCCCAATGCCAAAACTTTATGTATGCCTTGCCTGCCTGTAAAACTCTTCTCTACTTCCATCTTCTGGAACTCTTAACACTGATGTAAAAACATATGCACTAGCACTCCTGTAATTTCTCCAGGTACTGCTGGGTTCCCAGCTAGCAGCATGATATCTGTTTTTTTTATGGTTGCCTCCTGCTACAACTTGTAGATATGGAGCATAAGATACAAGACATGTTATACACAGAGCAGGAGTTCCAGACAGTAAGTAGGGCTGTCACCTTTTACCAGGGATAAAAATATGAGCTCACAACAGGAAGGAACATTGCACACATGAAAGGAAGGTGGTTTCAGGAGAAATCAGTTGATGTAAATAATATAACTGCTTGACTAGCATTACATTTTACATCTTATTTGACCAAAAATTATATTAGGAGAGTATCCACAATAAAGCAGAGCTTTGCATAAATACACAGGCTTATTAACAGACACACCATGAAGCTACTTTAATAATATTACTCACCAGATGCAGAATATTCCAATAAAGTCAATCGCAGAATGGAAAGATAGAAAGGTCTTATCACTACTTCTTGAACCCAGACTTCCTCTTTATTATAAAGGGTCTTCCCTTTTTTTAAATTGTTGAAGCCCAGGTATGACAGACACATTAATGTCTGAATAATGGGGTGATTGTTTTACCTGTTCACACCCTTTCCTGTACAGACATTAGTCAACACTTAGTATACTGTAATTGTGAAAGATGATCACGACTAAATCAATGCAATGGCAACACTTGTTTGATGAAGTGTTTGACAAAGAAAGATATACCTGTAAATAACTAGCACTGCCTTTGATGGAAGTTGCTGCAGAGTCAGGTTAGGTCGAATGGAGCAGAGGCTGACTCTGGCTATAGTCGGGTAGCAGTGGAGCGTGACACTGAGTAAATTCAAGGGGGAGCAAGACATTGGACTTCAAATCTGCAGATTTGCATCTCACAAATCACTCCATGGTGTGATTCATATTGAAGCTTTACCGAGTGGCCAAGAAAGTGCTTTGGGTTGTGGCTCTTGACAAAATGTTTTTGAGTAACACTCATTTATGGTGTCATTAAAAAGCCTTCATTGGAATCAGTTTTAAAACACGCTGTGGCTCAGTTGGTAGCACTCTCGCCTGAGTCAGAAGGTTGTGGGTTCAGGTCCCACTCCAGGGAATTGAGCACAAAAATCTAGCCTGACACTCCAATGCAGTGCTGAGGGAAAGCTGCACTGTCTGAGGTGCCGTCTTTTGGATGAGACGTTAAACTGAAGCCCTGTCTGCTCTCTCAAGTGGACGTAAAAGATCTCACGGCACTATTTCGAAGAACAGCAAGGGAGTTATCCCCGGTGTCCCGGCCAATATTTATCCCTCAATCAACATCAGATTATCTGGTCATTATCACATTTCTGTTTGTGGGATATGCTGTATGCAAATTGGCTGCCGCGTTTCCTACATTAGAACAGTGACTATATTTCAAAAAGTACTTAATTGGATGTAAAGCACTTTGAGATGTTCAGTGGCGCTATATAAATGTCAGTCTTTCTTACTTGTCCTATTGTTTTTGTTTCATTGTCAGTAATATAGCCATACTTTAGTAGTATTAAAAATGTACTAGAATTTTAATTTTCATACAGTATTTTTCCTCAAATTGCAACCAACTGTATGGCCGGAATTTTTACCTGGAGACTCACTGGGTAGAGCACAGGAAATCAGGAGGTCTGGATTTCCCTGCACGCTGTGGAGTTTTAACTCCACAGTGTGCGTGTGATGTCACGGATAGGTTGCCCGCCCGGAAGTCAGCCTCATTGAGAGGCTTGGCTTATCAGTCGGGCAGGGAATTGTGGACAAGAGGCCGCAATCCCAGGTAGGAGTGAGCCCCAACCTGGGAGGGAGGGGTCCAATCCCCGATGAGATCAAATCTTAGAAACATAGAAACATAGAAAATAGGTGCAGGAGTTGGCCATTCAGCCCTTGGAGCCTGCACCACCATGCAGTAAGATCATGGCTGATCATTCCCCTCAGTACCCCTTTCCTGCTTTCTCTCCATACCTCTTGATCCCTTTAGCTGTAAGGGCCATATCTAACTCCTTCTTGAATATATCCAATGAACTGGCATCAACAACTCTCTGCGGTAGGGAATTCTACAGGTTAACAAATCTCTGAGTGAAGAAGTTTCTCCTCATCTCAGTCCTAAATGGCCTACCCCTTATCCGAAGACTATGTCCCCTGGTTCTGGACTTCCCCAACATCGGGAACATTCTTCCTGCATTTAACCTGTCCAGTCCCGTCAGAATCTTCTAAGTTTCGATGAGATCCCCTCTCATCCTTCTAAACTCCAGTGTATAAAGGCCCAGTTGATCCAGTCTCTCCTCATATGTAAGTCCCGCCATCCCGGGAATCAGTCTGGTGAAACTTTGCTGCACTCCCTCAATAGCAAGAATGTCCTTCCTCAGATTAGGAGACCAAAACTGAACACAATATTCCAGGTGAGGCCTCACCAAGGCCCTATACAACTGCAGTAAGACCTCCCTGCTCCTTTACTCAAATCTCCTAGCTATGAAGGCCAACATACCATTTGCCTTCTTCACTGCCTGCTGTACCTGCATGCCAACTTTCAATGGCTGATGTACCATGACACCCAGGTCTCGTTGCACCTCTCCCTTTTTCTAATCTGCCGCCATTCAGATAATATTCTGCCTTTGTATTTTTGCCCCCAAAGTGGATAATCTCACATTTATCCACATTATACTGCATCTGCCATGTATTTGTCCACTCACCTAACCTCTCCAAGTCACCCTGAAGCCTCTTAGCATCCTCTTCACAGCTCACACCGCCACCCAGTTTCGTGTCATCTGCAAACTTGGAGATATTACACTCAATTCCTTCATCTAAATCATTAATGTATATTGTAAACAGCTGGGATCCCAGCACTGAGCCCTGCAGTACCCCACTAGTCACTGCCTGCCATTCTGAAAAGGACCCGTTTATCCTGACTCTCTTTTTCCTGCCAACCAGTTCTCAATCCATGTCAGTACATAACCCCCAATACCATGTGCTTTAATTTTGCACACTAATCTCTTGTGTGGCACCTTGTCAAAAGCCTTTTGAAAGTCCAAATACACCACATCCACTGGTTCTCCATTGTCCACTCTACTAGTTACATCCTCAAAAAATTCCAGAAATTTGTCAAGCATGATTTCCCTTTCATAAATCCATGCTGACTTGGACCGATCCTGTCACTGCTTTCCAAATGTGCTGCTATTTCATCTTTAATAATTGATTCCAACATTTTCCCCACTACTGATGTCAGGCTAACCGGTCTATAATTACCCATTTTGTCTCTCCCTCCTTTTTTAAACAGTGGTGTTACATTAGCCACCCTCCAGTCCATAGGAACTGATCCAGAGTCGATAGACTGTTGGAAAATGATTGCCAATGCATCCACTATTTCTATGGCCACTTCCTTAAGTACTCTGGGATGCAGACTATCAGGCCCCGGGGACCTCACCACACCCCCCAAGCCCAAAATGTGTTCTCCCTGAGGGTGTCCTCGCCTCGCTGCAGCTACATGGATTCCCGAAGACTGGGAACCCCGGCCGTTGCAATTAAACCTGTAATGCTGGTTAAATCTGAGGCTTCCAGCCTCATTCTAATATTTCAAGTGCCAATCTGCCTCAAGGGAGTGGGTTTCCTGCCCGCCCCCGCCCCGTACCACCTCTATTAAAACGAGAAGTAAACGGGTTTAATCTCCCATCCGACCCCAGCCCAACTGGGTTTTTTTTGGAGTTAAAATTCCCCCCTATGATATCGCACGATTGCAAATCTTTACCAAGAACAAGTGTGATGGATGAGTGGTTCTAGGTACGGGATAGGATACAAGCAGTATAATTTTGGATGGAGCTGATGTTTGAAGAGAGGAGAATGGGAACAGCGCTAAGTATTCAACAATGGCATGTCTACAAATAACTGGCAAAAGTTGCAGATTCGGGATTGGGGCTCGCTACAGCAGAGGTTAGCTTTGATATGGCTGCAGAGTCAACAAAAACAGGAACAACTTGTATTCAAAAACACCATTAATGTAGTGAAGCGTTCCAAGGCACTTCATAGGAGTATGATGAGATATATAATTTGACACCAAGCCATATAAGGAGCAACTAGGGCAGGTGACCAAAAGCTTGGTCAAAGAGGTACGTTTTAAGGAGCGTCTTGAAGAAGGAAAGAGAGGTAGAGAGGCGGCGAGGTTTAGGGAGGGAGTTCCAGAGCTGAGGGCCTAGGCAATAGATGGCACGGCCACCAATGGTGGAGCGATTATAATCAGGGATGCTCAAGAAGCCAGAATTACAAGAGCGCAGACATCTCAGGGAATTGTATAGCTGAAGTAGATTACAGAGTTAGGGAGGGGCGAGGCCATGGAGGGATTTAAAAACAATGATGAGAATTTTTAAATAAAGGCGTTGCTTAGCCCAGAGTCAATGTAGGTCAGCGAGCAGAGGGGTGATGGGCGAGCGGGACTTGGTGGGAGTTAGGACACGGGCAGCCGAGTTTTGGATCACTGCTAGTTTATGTAGGGTAGAAGTAAAACAGTGGAGCTTGATACTAATTTGGGAAGTCATACGTGCACTGCAAATAACTCCAATGCATGCATGGCATTTCACATGGGCAAACTAGAAGGAAATTCCAAGGAAACTCAATAGGACTAATTTTAACTTCCCCAATTAGTGGGATACGAGTGGGACACCAGGCGAATTTTATACCCTGCCCTCCCAGTTTCTGCAGTTAAAGTCGGCCAGGTGACTTACCCGCCAACATCCCGCACTGATCCCACCGTCTTCTACTTTAACCTGCTATTCTGAGCAAGCGGCAGCAATTACACCCACCTGAAGCCAGCAGTTTCCTTCTGTAAATATGCAGATGATGGCTTCATCGGGCCCTGACTGCAATTTTAACTGTGGGTGGCCAGCGGAAGCAGAAGAACTGCGTGGGAGTCTTTACTGGAGCCCCAACAGTCTCTTCCATTGAAGTTCCGTACTTCAAGTACAATTATTTATCTGGAGGCGACTCCAACAGTGGAGAGCAGCCTTTTAAAAGTGGGCTTGATTTTAACTCCCAGTAGGATTATGCGCAAGTCAATTATTTTCAGATCCACCCCGTAGCAGTGTGAGGCCACCGCAAATTTAACTGCCTCAGCACCAAGCTGCATTCCACTTTCCGCCCACTAACAGGTGGGAAGCAGCTACCGGCCTCATGAAAATTGGGCGACCTTTGGCAACCCACTGACATGCAGGTAGGTGTGGAGAAGGGTGGTCTGGGAAGGGTCCCACGGGGGAGGGGCGTGGTGGCGGGGGGGTGGAATTTGGGAGAGCCCCAGGTGGATACGGTAGCATAGTGGTTATGTCACTGGACTAGTAATTCAGTGACCTGGACTAATGATCCGGAGACATGGCTTCAAATCCCACCATGGCAGCTGGGGAATTTAAATTCAGTTAATTAAATAAATCTGGAATAAAAAGCTAGAATCAGTAATGGTGACCACAAAACTACCAGGTTGTCATAAAAACCCAACTGGTTCACTAATGTCCTTTAGGGAAGGAAATCTGCTGTGCTTATCTGGTCTGGCTTATATATGACTCTAGTCCCACAGCAATGTGGTTGACTCTTAACTGCCCCTCTGAAATAGCCTAGCAAGCCACTCAGTTGTATAAGGCTGCTCACCACCACCTTCTTGAAGGCAATTAGGGATGGGCAATAAATGCTGGCCTTGCCGGCGATGCCCACATCCTGTGAATGAATAATATTTTAACCCATCCTTGTGAAGTCTGGAGAAGCAACCTGCTGCCCCTGGATCCACAAAGGAAAGTAAAAATCTTAACCTTCAGCATCTCTTTATGTCCCGATTCTCTTCTGCCGGTAAAGCCCCAGCAGCATTGCAGTGAGATTGGATTCTCTATATTCAATGCAGTATGGGATTGGAATATCTGTGTTGTGGCAGCGTGAGGTTGGATAGTCTCTGCTAATGGTGGTGTGATGTTGGATTGACTCTTTTAATGATTGTGTGAGGCTGCATTGTCTGAGTATGAGGATAGATTGTCTATGTTTTTAGCATGTGCATATTAATGGCAATGTGAATTTAGGGGGTGAGTGTTAACAGCAATGCCAGGTTCCAGAGTCTGTAATAATGACACAGGAGGCTGGAGTGACTCTCATGATGGCATGGTGATAATGAATTACCTACATTAATGGCAGTGTAAGGCTGGGGGGGTGAGTATTAAAGATAGCAGAAAGCTGGACTGTCTGCATTAATAGTAGTATAGGGTGAGTGTTAAGGGGAGTGCAAGGCTAGATTTGCATTAATAGCATTCTGAGATCAGAATATAGTTATCAATGACCTCATGAAGTCACATTGTCGGTGCCTAGAGTAATTTGTGTTAAAACAAAAATAATTATCCCACTTTAAAAAAATTGTTGGGAGCCCTCTCAAAAGCTTTGACCATTTCAATTATTTCTTCTTTTTTTGGATGATTTTTATGCTCATCAAGGTGAAAAATGGGGAATGAAATGCTCCCCTCTTTCTACACCAAGTACATCAATCACTTCAGGGTCATATATTACACAAAATGAGCTTCCTCTGCTCCGCTACAAACCTGGAGGATGACCTCCTAAGACACCAGGGTGAATTTTCCACTAACCATCTTTCTGTTGATCTCCTGTATGAGATTGTCAATATGGGCTAGGAACTACTAGAATCTGATTAGAAACAGTCCAAATTTATTTCAGGTGCTGAAATAGAAAGAAAGAAGAAAGAAAGACATGGATTTATATCATCATAGGCAGCCCCTTGAAATCGAGGACAACTTGCTTCCACTCTAACAGTGAGTTCTTAGGTGACTGAACAGTCCAATATGGAATTACAGTCTCTGTCACAGGTAGGACAGACAGTCGTCATTGGAAAGGGTGGGTGGGGAGTCTGATTTGCCGCATTCTCCTTCCGCTGCCTGCGCTTGATTTATAGTGTCTTTCACGACTACCTGACATTTCAGAAACGCTTTATAGCCAAATAAGTACTTTTGGAGTGTAGTCACTGTTGTAATGTGGGAAACGCGGCAGCCAACTTGCACACAACAAACTCCCACAAACAGCAATGTGATAGTGATCAGATAAGCAATTTTTGTTATGTTGATTAAGGGATAAATATTGGCCAGGGGATAACTCCCCTGCTCTTCTTCGAAATAGTGCCACGGGATCTTTTACGTCCACCTGAGAGGGCAGACGGGGCCTCAGTTTAACGTCTCATCCGAAAGATGGCACCTCTGACAGTGTAGCACTCTCTCAACACTGGAGTGTCAGCCTAGATTTATGTGCTCAAGTTCCTGAAGTGGGACTTGAACCCACAACCATTTAAATCCGAAGCGAGAGTGCGACCCACTGAGACACAGCTGACACTGCATTAATAGAATTCTGAGATCAGAATATAGTTATCAATGAACATGTGCGGTCAGAATGTCTGTGCCTAGAGTAATTTGTGTTAAAATAAAAATAATTATCCCACTTAAAAGAAATTGTTAGGCTTTAATACTGTTGGTCGTGGGAGGCGTGATGGGGGGGCGGGGGGGTGGAGGGAGAGAAAGGTGGATTTGCTCGCAGGTGTCAGAGGTGAAAGAATTAACCTATTTCAGTACCTAGTTCCAGAGGATGCTACTTTAATTTTACATCCATGTACCCCTCGCCCCATGAGTGAATCTATGTGTACAATTCTAAATGAAGCAATGGCAAAATGTCCAGCCTACCAACCTTTTATATCCTGAAATGCCAGCATGTCCGATTGCAGAACCTGTGGCTTTAAACTAACAAAGGCCAAATTATATTTTTAGATGAGGAGTGACTTGCAAAATAGTATTTAATTCATAAATCAAGCAAAACAAGTGGAATAATTAATTTTTACAAAATAGAACTCACATTGAAACATATCAAGCCTAGTTTCTAGGAGAAAGCATATTATAATCAGATTACTTCACGCATTAAAAGGCTGAGAGAGATCTTTTTGTGTGCGTGCACGACTGGTATTTACCCTATGACAGAGATGCTCTAATTAAATGAAGATTACTTTTACTCATCCATGATGATTCAGCTCATTAAGAAGATAATCTCACCATAACCTTTCCTGTGGTTTCTGATGGAGAAATAATACATTAACTGGGGAGCTGTGAATAGTTATGAGTGTATACTATATGAGAACTGCACTGCAATTCACGCTCGGGACCTGAAACAGGGAGATGTTATAGCAGTGAACAGCTTTCATTGCAGAGATTGTTCAATAAAAGGAACAAGCACTTCTATAAGCCTTATTTTAAAAAGGATATAGAGGCACTGGAGAAGGTGCAAAAAAGATTGACAAGAACTGAGAGGTTATACCTATCATGAAAGATTTAAGGGAAAGCTAAATAAATACACATGGGGAGAAAGGAATAAAAAGTTATGCTGATAGGGTTAGATGGAGAGCGATGGAAGGAGGCTCATTTGGAGCTTAAACCGCATGGACTGGTTGGGCCCAATAGCCTATTTCTTTGCTGTACATTCTACGTAATTCTATGTAAGCATTGATAGTTGGTAGAAGGATTAGAGGGGAGATGAGGAAAATGATTTTCACCCAGAGGGTGGTGGGGGTCTCGAACTCACTGCCTGAAAGAGTGGTAGATGCAGAAACCCTCATCACATTTAAAAAAGTACTTGGATGTGAACTTAAAGAGCCATAACCTATAGGGCTACGGACCGAGTTGGAAGGTGGGATTAGGCTGGGTAGCTCTTTTTCGACCAACACGGACACAATAGGCCGAATGGCCTCCTTCAGTGTTGTACTTTTCTATGATTCTGATCCATGTTTGTACCTGATACCACACTAGACTTGGGATCTACACTTAAACAACTCATGTTTGATCCAATTCAGACTATTTATATTTTGGATACACAACCAAGGCATTTGTCTAGTAAGCAGTTACCACCTGCGACTGGAGAGGCAGCACCAAGGAATGGAAGGTCTTTCTTCAGTAAAAAACAATGTTGATTTCTAGGTTGTAAGCACATCTGTCCCGAAAATCCCTTGGGTGGCACATCCCTGGTATAAATGCCAAGCCACGGCCACCCCGAGTCTCTGCCGCTGACCCTGCCAGAATTTGTTTGTTTAGCAATGGTGGATGTCTGTCTCACTAAGGGTGCATTTAGGGTGTCCACCATTATATCCAGGACAGAATGTCCAGCTGGGGAGGGAATGGGGTGCATAGGGCCACCTCCGGAAAGAGGAATTTGCTTCCCCCAGCCACCCTCACTCCCTCCCGTGGCTCCCTTGGGAAAGAGGGAGACATAAATAAATAATTTTGGCAAAAAGATGAAATTCCTCTTCAGAAGTTCAGTCTTCAATCCCAACCGATTGCAGGTAGACCCTACATTTGACTTTATACCTGGTCCCACAAGGTATACCTGCACAACCATAGACTGGGTCTCATTGTAGGGAAAGGGTGTGAGAATTCCCACTCTAAGCCATTTCCAATGCAAGCAATCCCCACCCTTCTCTGCCCTGTCCCCCACCCCTCTTACGATGATGATCATGTAAAGGGCAGGTGGAGGATTTGCTCCCCATAAAAACATCCCCAAACCTTTTGACAACAGATTGGGATACAGTGTATTCGGGACCCGCCTTAATCGTAGAATCATAGAATGGTTACAGCACAGAAGGAGCCCATTTGGTACATCGAGTCTGTGCCGGCTCTCTGCAAGAGCACTTCAGCTAGTCCCACTCCACTGCCCTAAATTTATGACCATTGCAGCAAACTCCCACCAACTCTACAGCAGGAGTCCACCGAAATGTTTGCAGACTTTCTACTCCATCATGCTTATAGGAGGAGGAATCAAGTGAGTCTGGTTGGTGAGCTGGACTAGGTGCACGTGGTCAAGTTGATGGAGAAGAGAGTATCAATGCAGAGCACTTGATACCGGGTTTAATCTCTGGTCTATGCTGAGGTAGTGTAGATGTTACTGTTGACCTCGTTATTCCCTAGGAAGAGGAAAAGACAGTCAGGATCTCATTAATCAGTATTCGGTGACCCTTACTTTAAGTGCATGTGTATATTTCAGGCGAGGTGACAATTAAGCTTAACTGTGATGCTCCACACTCCTCATACCGTATGGCCAACAACCTACCGGCACTTAGACTACCACCCTTTCCTCTCCAAAGTTCATCTCCAAAATGTGTGCCCATTTTTCCCACAGCTCCATGTTTTAATCAGATTTCCATCCCTGGCACAGAACCAAAATGGCCATAACCAAACTCACAAGTGACATCCTCTGTGATTATGACTACGGCGTAATATTCCGCCTTACTCTGCATTAACCTCTCTGCTGCCTTTGATACACTTGACCACACTATCTGCATCCAACTCCTTTCCTCCGTTATCCAGCTTGCTGGACTTCCCTCTCTTAAGCCAGACTGTTCGCAATTTTGGCATCCTCTTCAACCCTGTGCCGAGTTTCCAAACCCATACCGTCTCCATCACAAAGAGAGCCTACCTCCACCTCTGTAACAATACCGGCCTCCGCCCCTAACACAGCCTATCTGCTGGTGAAGCGCTTGTCCATGTCTTTGTACATCTCAAATATTCCAATACTCTACTGGCCAGTCTCCCATCCTACACCCTTCATAAACTTCAGTTCTACCACAAGTCTGGCTCACTCATCACTCCTCTCCTTGCTGACCTATATTGCCTCCCGGTCCCTCAATGCCTCAAAAAAAAGTTCATCCTTGTGTTTAAATTCCTTGCCCTTCCCTATCTCTGTAACCTACTTCAGCCTGACAAAGTCTCCTCCCGACCCCTTCCGAACTCTCTGTTGCTCTGGCTCTGGCCTCTCGTGCATTCCGCCTCACCTCTCCCCACTATTGGCAGGTGTGCATTCAGTCTTCATGGATCAATCCCTCCCTGACCTCAACATGTTCCCTCCATTCTTTCCTCCTTAAAATTGATCTTGTTTGGCTCGTATCCATTTGCGCCTGATTTAGCTCATGAAGTACCTTGAGCCGTTTTCCTGCATTAAAGGAGCTATATAAATGAAAGTTGTTGTTTTGGATAATACATGAAGAACAGTCATTTTAATGAGGTACTGAAGGAATGCTAACCCTGCAGGCGTACGAAGAGGATAGAGAACTGGGGAAAGATATACACAAGCTTTACAGCTATGCTCAAGGGAACATTAAAGTGGATTCATTTACATATCTCTCAATACGAACACCACTGCTTTAGGTAATAGTCTATTCCTTAAGTCACAGGCTCTCTCCAGTAACAGTGTGGAAAAAGACCACTGTTAATTGTTTTTCAATCCTCGGCTTTATCATTGGTGCTTTCCGAGACCCTGACTGAAGTTTCAGGTGGCCTCTTTTCTGAAATACTGATGACTTTGTTCAGGAGATTAAGTGGTGGCAAACGGAGCATTTCAGCACCTAATAGAACCACTTAGCTGCTGAGGCACCAATCTTCCTGTCAGGCTGTCAGGGTCTTACGCAGCACAGTTATTATTACATCATTGCTACTTCTAAACATCTTAGAGGTTCACTAATAGAGCTAAACATATTTTTGTGAATTCTGTACAAAAAATGTAACTCTGCTTATATTGTGCACACAGATCAGCTAAGGCGGTTTAATCATTTTTTAAAATGAGGCTTTTTGTACATTGTATTTGTGTTATCAACTTATGAAACAGGAAGATTGCATGACTGCATTATCCATTCATTCTTGACTTTAGAAATAGAGGCATACACTACAAAAGCATGGAATTTATGGTAAACCTTTATAAATCACTGATTAGAACTTAGCGAGAGCACTGTGCCCAATTCTGGGCACCACAATTTAGGAAGGATGTCAAAGCCATGGAGCGGGTGCAGGGGAGATTTACCAGAATGATGCCAGGGCCAAAGGACTCCACTTATGGGGCAAGTCTAGAGAAAATGAGACTGCTCTCCTTGGAACAGGGAAGGTTAAGAGGATATTTATTAGAGGTGTGAAAAATGATGAGGGTTTTGATCGAGTAGATAGGGTCCAGTGACAGGTGGTTGATAACCACCTGTCAGTGGACCCTATGGGGAAGGAGCAGTGGAGTATGACTAATTAGATTGTTCTTTCAAAGCGCTGGCACTGACACGATGGGCCAAATGGCCTCCTTCTGTGCTGCAAGATTCTATGAATTATGTTCCTTTGTAGCTTTCAAGACAGTAATTTGCATCTCTATTTTTTTTAATCATTCTGTTTCTGTAAAATCTTCATTCAGTGCATTTTAAAATATCACAAATTTGACTTCGAACCTCTGTGACCATTTCTTAACTTCCATTCCTTTTCAAGAATAGCCAGTGTGTCACAACTTGTACTCAAGTAACAGGAATATCCATTGGTGAGGAACTTAGCAATTTATATGATGTACAAAAAACAAAGAACTTACATCCACGCAGCACCTTATCATATTTCTCAGAAGCACCTCAAACCACCTCACATACTATAAGTTACTTTGAAGTGAGTGTTGTTAGGTACGCAAGCACATCAAGATCCCACAAACAACAATAAGATGAATGAAAATTAATCTGTTTTGGGTGCTGTTGGTTGAGGGAGGAATGCTAGCAAGGACACACTCTTATTCGAACGGTTCCCTGAGATTTTTACTATCTGCTAAACAAGAAGACAGGATCTCAGTTTAGCTTTTCATGCAAAGGACAACATCTGTGACAATACAGCAGTCTCCCAGTACTGCACTGGAAAATCAACCCGATTATCCACTCAAGTTGTTGAATTAGAATTGAACCTACGATCTTCTGACTCAGAAGCAAGACTGTTACAAACTGAGTCAGCTTGCCTCAAGAATATGGGTTGCTAACTCTCATTGGATGTATTCCTGGACGTTTTATCACATGACATCGGATCATGTGACGTCTGACTGCGGGTCATCTGATCACATGTCACTCAGCCGCAGCTTGCAAATGTTATCAGAAAGGTTGAATGTCTTTCCTCGTGGTATTTTTGGCAGCAGTTGTTGTGCGAGAAGTTCTGAGGACCAGACCTGGTCATCTGTGAGCAGGTGAAGGAAGTACACAGGTGCCAAGCACAGGAGTGTGAAACTCCAAAGTAAGGAGGTGCTGAGTAAGAATTGTTTGCAGGAGTGCCCGGGAGATCAATTCTGAAGTCTGAGAGACCCCTGCTCAATTCAGGAGAGTTGGAAACCTTAGTCAAGAAAGCATAAAAAATAAAAGTTACAAATATCTCCAGCTCTAGCTTGGATGGAGCAAGATGCATAAAAGTTCATCACCATGGTCACCTTCACAGGCACTGGCAATGCAGTCCTTGCCCTGCAGTTGTGGCTGCAGCTGTTTTCAGTGAGGACGTCTTTACTGAAGCACAGACATCTCACACATTGTTCCTCGCTGAGGTTCAGGGAGGAGAATTGCTCTCTGAACAGCCTGGGCAGAGATGGTCTCCTGCTGCAAGCCCTTCTCCCTCTCCTCCTCTTCTCTCTTCCAGCAGCTTGTCCTGCTCTGCGTGGCCTCTGTTCATTCTCCAAGTCAAGCTGTATTCTAAGGGGAATGTCTACTAGTGCACCCATGTCTGGGACCAACTGGTTTGTGCAGTATCCTTGAGATCAGCAAAACAAACTTCAGCTTCTGCCACACCACTCTCTGTAGACTTTTGCAACTTGGAACAATTATAGAAAGCACCAATCACTTGTAGAGTCCTAACAACAGCCAGAAGAAATCAACCATAAATTAACTATAAGCAGTTGATGATCCCTTTAAATGTTGCTGGTGGGGTGCCTTTCGGGCTGCTGAATGTGTATTCAGAGAGGATGTTAGCTGGAGCATTATGCTCCAAAATGGAACTGCTGGCGTCAAAATTGACATCATGATCTGCCTGCCCTGCATACTTCTGGCGGACATTCATATCATGCCTGCCAACGCCTGCAACAATACATCATCTGGCACGATTCGCCCCATAAATGTATGTGTGCTGCGGATGCTATATTGGAACTCTAAGGGTAGACACAGCGCAAAAAATACGGGTGCTCACAATCCCAATTTCTCACCCAATTACCTTTGTTGTTCTCTGTATTACTTTAAATAACTTGATGAAATACATTTATGTGAGAAAGATAAACTCACAGAATTCACCATTTGCCTTTGCATACATTGCAACACTGTGAGAAAGGAACTGATGGATTGACAAAAGGTTTCAGTATTTCTTTCTGCCAGGAGGGCAATAAATATGGGGCTGTCAATCAACACCCAGCATCAGACACCCTAGATGAAATGCTTGTTACAACAGACATACCCTCGGTGGATCAACAGTCCTAATGAGTTCTGTCTCCTTCGCTCAAGTTTTTTTTTTAAATCCATCTTTCTGGACAGAGACTAACTGTTCTTTAACTGATTAATTGCCAGATCAAACAGCCTGGCCTGTTTTTGGCAGATCGTTTTGTCTCGAGAATTCTCTTGCGTACAATAAATGGGGAAAGCTGTAGACTGTCAACGGCCATGCATATTTTTCTCAAAAGTAGTTCAAGACATCAATCAAAAACTCAAAGTCGTATTATTTACAGAACAATGACAACACATTCTATCTGGACGCATTATCTGGACAAGGACTCCCATCATCAAAACAATAGTAATCATTGATTTCAAAAGGGAAAGTCTTGCTTGACCAACCTCACTGAATTTTTTGAGGCGATAACAGAGAGAGTAGACAATAGTAATGAAGTAATTGTAATTTATCTAGATTTTCAACAGGCCTTCGCTGAGTTACCCAATAATAGACTGATGAACAAGGTCAAGACAGAAACCAGACAGTAGGGGTAAACGGTAGCTCGTCACAGTGGCAGAAGGTGCTGGGACCACTGTAGCGCACAGTTTATATTAACGATTTAGACTTTGGAATCGAAAATCATAATTTCTAAATTTGTGGATGACACCAAATTGGGGGGGGGAATAGTCATCATCATCATAGGCAGTCCATCAGAATCAAAGAAGACTTGCTTCCACTCTTAGAATGAGTCCTTAGGTGGCTGTACAGTCCAATACAAGAGCCACAGTCCCTGTCACAGGTGAGAGAGATAGTCGTTGAGGGTAAGGGAGGGTGTGGCAGATTTGCCGCACGCTCTTTCCGCTGCCTGCACTTGATTTCTGCCTGTTCTTGGCGATGAGACTCGAGGTACTCAGCGCCATCCCGGATGCACTTCCTCCACTTAGGGTGGTCTTTGGCCAGGTATTGGGAATGTTGCACTTTAACAGGGAGGCTTTGTAACATTTTCTTTGCCCACCTTTGGCTCATTTGCCGTGAAGGAGTTCCGAGTCGAGCGCTTGCTTTGGGAGTCTCGTGTCTGGCATGCGGACAATGTGGCCTGCCCAGCGGAGCTGATCAAGTATAGTCAGTGCATCAAGGTTGGGGATGTTGGCCTGGTTGAGGATGCTAATATTGCTGCATCTGCCCTCCCAGGGGATTTGTAGGATCTTGCGGAGACATCATTTGTGGTATTTCTCCAGCCGTTTCGGATGCCCCCAAAAGTTCGTCAACATCCTCTGCCTGCTCCACAATGACATGCAGGCCATGATCCTTACCAACGGATCCATTACAGACCCAATCCACGTCCGGACCAGGGTTAAACAAGGCTGCATCATCGCCCCAACCCTCTTCTCAATCTTCCTCATTGCCATGGTCCACCTCACAGTCTACAAGCTCCCCGCTGGAGTGGAACTAAACTACAGAACCAGTGGGAAGCTGTTCAACCTTTGCCATCTCCAGGCCAGGTCCAAGACCACCCCAACCTCTGTCATCGAGCTACAGTATGCGGACGGCGCCTGCGTCTGCGCACATACAGAGGGTAGTCAATACTGAGGAGAACTGCAGCAAGTTACAGGACAACATTAATAAACTTGCAGAATGGGCATATAATTGGCAAATGAAGTTCACAGATAAATGTGAGGTATAGGGAGGTCACATTTCTTGGAAGATGCGAGTCTAGGTGGGGTAGAGGAACAAAGGGATCTTGGAGTACAAATACACAAATGACTAAAAGTTGCAACACAGGTTAGCAAGACTATAAAAAAAGCAAACTAAGCACTAGGGTTTATTTCGAGAGGTATAGAATTGAAAAGTAGGAAAGTTATGCTAAAACTTTATCGAACCTTGGTTAGACCACACTTAGAGTACTACGTACAGTTCTGGTCGGCATATTATAAAAAGAATATAGAGGTGCTGGAGAGAGTGCAGAGAAGATTTACAAGAATGATACCAGAATTGCAAGGGTATACATATCAGGAAAGGATGAACAGGCTGGGTCTCTTTTCTCTTGAAAAAAGAAGGCAGAGGGGTGACCTAAAAGAGGTCTTTAAAATTATGAAAGGTTTTGATAGAGTGGACACAGAAATCCAATAGGGAATTCAGAAGAAAATTATTTACCTAAAGAGTGATGAGAATGTACCACAGGGAGTGGTTGAAGTGAATAGTATAGACGTATTTAAGAGGAGGCTAGATAAGCATGAGGGAGAAGGGAATAGAGGGTTATGTTGATAGATTTTACATAGGATTACATGGGATATACAGCACATTCGGCCCAACCAGTCCATGCCGGCAGTTATGCTCCATTCGAGCTTCCTCCCGTCTTTCCTCATCTATATCTATCAGCGTAACCCTCTATTCCCTTCTCCCTCATATGCTATGTCCAGCCTCCCTTTTAGATGAGGAAAGAAGGGAGAAGGCTTGAATGGAGCAGAAGAAATGGCAGACCAGTTGAACAAATACTTTGGTTCTGTCTTCACAAAGGAAGACACAAATAACCTTCCGGAAATACTAGGGGACCGAGGGTCTAGTGAGAAGGAGGAACTGAAGGAAATCCTTATTAGTCAGGAAATTGTGTTAGGTAAATTGATGGGATTGAAGGCCGATAAATCCCCGAGGCCTCATAGTCTGCATCCCAGAGTAATTAAGGAAGTGGCCCTAGAAATAATGGATGCATTGCTGATCATTTTCCAACAGTATATAGACTCTGGATCAGTTCCTATAGACTGGAGGGTAGCTAAAGTAACACCACTTTTTAAAAAAGGAGGGAGAGACAAAATGGGTAATTATAGACCGGTTAGCCTGACATCAGTAGTGGGGAAAATGTTGGAATCAATTATTAAAGATGAAATAGCAGCACATTTGGAAAGCAGTGACAGGATCGGTCCAAGTCAGCATGGATTTATGAAAGGGAAATCATGCTTGACAAATCTTCTAGAATTTTTTGAGGATGTAACTAGTAGAGTGGACAAGGGAGAACCAGTCGATGTGGTATATTTGGACTTTCAAAAGGCTTTTGACAAGGTCCCACACATGAGATTGGTGTGCAAAATTAAAGCTCACGGTTTTGGGGGTAATGTACTGATATGGATAGAGAACTGGTTGGCAGACAGGAAGCAGAGAGTTGGGATAAACGGGTCCTTTTCAGAATGGCAGGCAGTGGCTAGTGGGGTGCCGCAGGGCTCAGTGCTGGGACCCCAGCTATTTACAATATACATCACTGATTTAGATGAAGGAATTGAGTGTAATATCTCCAAGTTTGCAGATGACACTAAGTTGGGTGGTGGTGTGAGCTGTGAGGTGGATGCTAAGAGGCTGCAGGGTGACTTGGACAGGTTAGGTGAGTGGGCAAATGCATGGCAGATGCAGTATAATGTGGATAAATGTGAGGTTATCCACTTTGGTGGCAAAAACACGAAGGCAGAATATTATCTGAATGGCGGCAGATTAGGAAAATGGGAGGTGCAACGAGACCTGGGTGTCATGGTACATCAGTCATTGAAAGTTGGCATGCAGGTACAGCAGGCAGTGAAGAAGGCAAATGGTATTTTGGCCTTCATAGCTAGGGGATTTGAGTATAGGAACAGGGAGGTCTTACTGCAGTTGTGCAGGGCCTTGGTGAGGCCTCACCTGGAATATTGTGTTCAGTTTTGGTCTCCTAATCTGAGAAAGGATGTTCTTGCTATTGAAGAAGTGCAGCGAAGGTTCACCAGACTGAATCCAGGGATGGCAGGACTGACATATGAGGAGAGACTGGATCGACTGGGCCTGTATTCACTGGAGTTTAGAAGGATGAGAGGGGATCTCATAGAAACATATAAGATTCTAACGGGACTGGACAGAAGAATGTTCCTGATGTTAGGGAAGTCCAGAACCAGGGAACACAGTCTAAGGATAAGGAGTAAGCCATTTAGGACTGAGATGAGGAGAAACTTCTTCACTCAGAGATTTGTTAATCTGTGGAATTCTCTACCGCAGAGAGTTGTTGATACCAGTTCATTGGATATATTCGAGGGAGTTAGATATGGTCCCTTACGGCTAAAGGGATCAAGGGGTATGGAGAGAAAGTGGGAAAGAGGGACTGAGGTGAATGATCAGCCATGATCTTATTGAATGGTGGTGCAGGCTCGAAGGGCCGAATGGCCTACTCCTGCACCGATTTTCTATGTGTCTATGTTTCTAAATGCTGGCTTGGACTGGTTGGGGCGAATGGCCTGTTTCTATGTCGTATATCCTATGTAATCCAATGTAAACAATGTTAAGTGACCGCAATATAAGTCATAAAGAAATATTTTAAATATATGGGTATATTTTGAAAATTTACATGTGAACCAGGAGCACATGCCAGGAATTCAGGCACAAAGGTCAATGAGGTTTGCAGGGTTGTTCGTCCATTGATTCTCACAAAATGAAAGGACTTTATATGGTGCCTTTCAAGACCTCAGGATGTCTCAAAGTGCTGTACAGCCAATAAAGTACTTCTGAAGTGTAGTCACATTGTAATGTAGGGCAATTTGCACATTGCAAGGTCCCACAAACAGCAATAAAATAAATGACTGGATCATCTGTTCTTGGTGTTGGTTACGTCATGAATATTGGCCAGCACAGCGGTAAAACAACCCTGCCCTTCTTCGAATAGTGTCATGGGATCTTTTACATCCATCTTAGATAACAGACAGGGCGTGGTTTTAATGTCTCATCCCAAAGATTGCACCTCTGACAGTTCAGCACTCCCTCGGTACTGCACTGGACAGTCAGCCTACATTTTGTGCTCAAGTCTCTGGAATGGGACCGGAACCCATAACCGCCTGACTCAGAGGTGAGAGTGTTACGATTGAGCCAAGGCTGACACCACAAAGCACACAGAGATCCTTGCCTGAATTCCCAATAAGTGCCTCTGCTGCATGAAGCTCCACACCATGAGCGCACATTCACATGATCTACCCTACGGAGTTGTTTCATGGTTCAAACTGAGACATCATTGAGCCATGTGAGAAATAGCCGAACATCAGGACTTCTGTACCTGGTCCAACTTGCATGTTCGGCTCCAGCTCTGTATGTGAAGCTTCAATATGTATGGGTCTGTTCTGACTGACGCTAAATTTTGAGAGATGTTCATACACAAACAAGTAGAAACCAGATTTCAAGAAAATAATGAAAAACAAAAGGTGAAAAGCTACATTTCGATGTGTGCCCAACTGTACCTTGTGCAGTGGAAGTTTATTTTTGTTGTAGTTTCACTGAGAATATCATTGAGCTGCTAATAGTCATGTCGACCCATTATTTATACTCAGAAATTATGCCATTTAGTTCCTTATTGTTAATTCCTGTGATTATTGCATGTTTTTTAAACTAATAAGGGATGAAATTGGGGAGCGCCCGTTTGGGGGCGGTAAGCATCTCGAGGTGGGACGTCCTGCACCCAGTGCAGAAGTCCTGCCCCGTGACCTAAATTGGGGTCACCGCTCCTGACAGGAAGCGGAGCGCAATATCAGGCAATCCACTTCCTGTCGGGGTTGGCTCGAGGCAATGTCGGAGCGCAATGCGGCGTCTCCAAAATGGAGTGCCAGGCTGCATGATCACGGCACGGACCCCGTAAGAATTAACACCTAGGTCACACTGGTAAATCAGAGGGCAGTGTAAAATGAGGCACCGCGCACCTCCCCTTGAAATTTCACCCCGCGACCAGAGTGTGGCCTGGTTTGCGATCTGTGAGGCTGGTGCTGACATCGCCCGTAGCAGCTTCATGGGGCGCAGCCCAATTTCTGCCGCGGGGCAAAAACGGGTCGCCACGGAGTGAAAAGGGGGTCATCGCGCATGGCGATGACGTCATCACCGGAGGAACGAAAGGGCATAATTTCTGAGAATAAATAATGGGACATCATGACTACTAGCAGCTCAATGATATTCTCAGTGAAACTACAACAAAAATAAACATCCACTGCACAAGGTACAGTCGAGCAAATTCGTAGGAGCCGGTAGAGCCCTCACATCCCCCAACCTCCAACCCCGGGCAAAAACACTTTCATGCCCAATTAGCGCCCCCACCCACCCCCCTGGAGGCGCTAACGAAGGCACACAGCAGGGGAATTTCACCCCCTTAATCTTTGATTTGCTGGTATTTTGACACAATTCTATCCAAGAAAACAAAAGTGCCATAGTAAAAATATCCACACTCATAAACCCAGTAGCATATTTTAATTTCAAGTGCTTTTACTAAAATGGAGACATTGACCCAGATTTTCTCCTGTACTATCACTGACAGGTACTGACCCATAGCCCCAGCTATTACTCACATTGGAGAGGGTACAGAGGAGATTTCCTCGAATGGTGCCAAGGATAAGGGACTTCAGCTGTGTAAAGAGATTAGGGAATAAAAGGGACGTTTATGTCCTATACCAATGGCTAAATACTATAGAATCTTAAGAGGAATATAAAAAGTTTAGAGGCAAAATTAAAAACGATATTAGGAATGCTAAGGGAGAGCACGAAAAATTCTTGGCTAGTAAAATTAAGGAAAACCCTAAGATGTTCTATAAATATATTAAGAGTAAGAGGGTAACTAAAGAAAGGGAGCGGCCTATTAGAGGGTAATCTTTGTGTGGAGGCGGAAGATGTTAGTAAGGTTCTTAACGAATACTTTGCATCTGTTTTCACAAAGGAAAGGGGCAATGCAAATACTGCTATCGAGGAGGAGTGTGATATTCTGGATGAAATAAATATAGTGAGAAAGAAAGTATGAAGGGGTTTAGCAGCTTTGAAAGTAGATAAGTACCCAGGCCCAGATGAAATGCATCCCAGGCTGTTGAGCGAAGTAAAACAGGAAATAACAGAGGCCTTGACCATCATCTTTGGATTTGGGCATGGTGCCGGAGGATTGGAGGACTGCTAATGTGGTACCCTTATTTAAGATGGGAGAAAGGGATAGGTCGAGTAACTACAGGCCTGTCAGCCTAACCTCAGTGGTGGACAAATTATTGGAAAAAATCCTCAAAGACAGGATAAATCTACATTTGGAAAGGCAAGGATTAATTAGGGATAGTCAGCACGAATTTATTAAGGGAAAATCGTGTTTGACTAACCTGATTTAATTTTTTGAGGAGGTAACCAAGAGCTTCGATGAGGGTAGTGCGTACGATGTAGTATATATGGACTTTAGCAAAGCTTTTGATAAGGTCCCACATGGTAGACTGGTCACGAAGGTTAAAGCCCATGGGATCCAGGGCAAAGTGGCAAGTTGGATCCAAAATTTTCTTGGAGGTAGGAAGCAAAGGGTAATGGTTAATGGATGTTTTCTTGACTGGAAAGATGTTTCCAGTGGGGTTCCGCAGGGCTCAGTACTGGGTCCCTTGCTTTATGTCGTGTATGTCAACGATTTAGATTTGAATATAGGGAGCATGATTAAGGAATTTGAAGATTACGCTAAAATTGGCTGTGTGGTTGATAATGAAGAGAAAAGTCATGGGCTGCAGGAGGATATCAATCTTCTGGTTAGGTGGGCAGAGCAGTGGCAAATGGGAGTTAATTCAGAGAAGTGGGAGGTAATGCACTTTGGGAGGGCTAATAAGGAAAGTGTATACACATTAAGCGGTAGGCCACTTAATAGTGTAGATGAACAAAGAGACCTTGGAGTGCTTGTCCACAGATCCCTGAAAGTAGCAGGCCAGGTGGATAAGGTGATTAAAAAGGCATACGGAATGCTTGCCTTTATTGGCCGAGGCATAGAATATAAGAGCAGGGGCGTTATGCTTAAATTGTATAATACTTTGGTTAGGCCACAGCTGAAGTACTGTGTGCAGTTCTGGTCACCAAATTATAGGAAGGATGTGATTGCACTAGAGAGGGTGCAGAGGAGATTTACTAGGATGCTGCCTGGAATGGAGAATCTTAGTTATGAGAACAGATTGGATAGGCTGGGTTTGTTCTCAATGGAACAGAGGAGGTTGAGAGGAGACTTCATTGAGGTGTACAAAATATTGAGGGGCCTGGACATAGTAAGGGTCTAGTTCCATTGATGGAGTGGTTATTATGAGGGGCATAGTTTTAAGGTGGTTGGTGGAAGGTTTAGAGGTGATTTGAAGGGGGGCTTCTTGACACAGAGGGTTGTGGGGATCTGGATCTCACTGCCTGGAAGAGTGGTGGATGCAGAAACCCTCACCACTTTTAAGAGATGGTTGGATCGGCAGGGTTACTGACCTAGAGCTGGCAATTGGGATGAGGCTGGATAATATCTTGTTGGCCGGCGCAGATACGATGCTAAATACTGCAGGGAATTGAATACGGCCAGGGTGATCTCCTGGATTAGTTTCGATCGCCTGGATGGGTCGGAGAGCAATTTTCCCAGATTTTTTTTTCCCTAATTGGCCTGGGTTTTTACCTGGTCTTTGCCTCTCCCAGGAGATCACATGGCTTTGGTTGGGGTAGAGTGTAGAATGTTTCAGTGTGAGGGGTGCCGCAGTTGTGTGGGGCGCCGCAGTTGTGTGGGGCAGACTGGTTGGACTGGGTGCTCTTTACCTTTCCGCCATTGTTCATTATTCATAGGTTTATATGTAACCTTCAGGGCTGCTGACCGAGGGCCATGCGGCTCTTTGTCGGCCGGCGCGGACACGATGGGCCGAAATGGCCTCCTTCTACGCTGTAAATTTCTATGTTTCTATGTTTCTAAACTGGGGCCATACTCCTTATAGGAGAGAAAGTGAAGGGGAGAATTAATAGAGGGGTTCAAAACTAAGAGGGTTTTGTTAGAGTAGCTAGAGAGAAACTGTTTCCACTGGCAGGAGCGTCGATAATCAGAGGACACAGATTTAAGATAATTGGCAAAAGATCCAGGAGGGAAATGAGGAGCAGTTTTTGTTTGGTAATGGGTTATGATAATCTGGAATACATTGCTTGAAAGGGTGGTAGAAGCAGATTCAATAGTAACTTTCAAAAGGGAATTGGATAAATACTTGAAAAGGAAAAATCTGCATGGGTGTGGAACTCAAGTGGCACTTACTCACCAATACCCTGTTCAGTTTGGGTTCCGCCAGGCCCACTCGGCTCCAGACCTCATTACAGCCTTGGTCCAAACATGGACAAAAGAGCTGAATTCCATAGGCGAGGCGAGAGTGACTGCCCTTGACATTGAGGCAACATTTGACCAAATGTGGCACCAAGGAGCCCTAGTAAAACTGAAGTCAATGAGAATCAGGTGGGAAACTCTCCACTAGCTGGAATCATACCGAGCACAAAGGAAGATGGTCGTGATGGCTGGAGGTCAATCATCACAGCCCCTGGACATTGCTGCAGGAGTTTCTCAGGGCAGTGTCCTCAGCCCAACCATCTTCAGCTGCTTCATCAATGACCTACCCTCCATAATAAGGTCAGAAGTGGGGATGTTCGTTGATGACTGCACAGTGTTCAGTTCAATTCGCAACTCCTCAGATAATGAAGCAGTCCATGCTCGCTTACAGCAAGACCTGGCCAACATTCAGGCTTGGGCTGATAAGTGGCAAGTAACATTTGCACCACACAAGTGCCAGGCAATGACCACCTCCAACAAGCGAGAGTTTAAACATCCCACCATTGATATTCAATGGCATTACCACCACCAAATCCCTCACCATCAACATCCTGGGGGTCACCATTGATTAGAAACTTAACTGGACCAGCCACATAAATACTGTGGCAACAAGAGCGGGTCAGAGGCTGGGTATTCTGTGGCGAGTGTCTCACCTCCTAAAACCTTTCCACCATCTACAAGGCACAAATCAGGAGTGTGATGGAATACTCTCCACTTGCCTGAATGAGTGTAGCTCCAACAGCACTTGGAGGGGAACTTGGAGTTGGTGGTGTTCCCATTCGCCTGCTGCCTTTGTCCTACTAGATGGTAGAGGTCGCGCGTTTGGGAGGTGCTGCCAAAGAAGCCGTAGCAAGTTGTTGAAGTGCATCTTGTACTTCAAAACCTATTTTTTGGTCACCTGTCCTAATTTCTCCTTATGTGGCTCAATGTCAAATTTTTTGTCTCACAATAGTCCTGTGAAGCGCCTTGGGATGTTTCACTATGTTAAAGGCGCTATATAAATACAAGTTGTTGTTGTTGTGGTAGAAATACGAAGCTTGCCTTTTTCCAGTGTGGTTTTTAGTGTTTTCACTCACCCGGAAACAAAAAACATGAGAGCTGCCTGTGTTGCAAAGGTAAGTAAGATCTAATCTAATAAACTGGATTCCTGTACCAGGCAGCAGAGAGGCCTGTCAGTAAGTTGATGTTATTATAGATGTAATATCTGTAAGCTTGTAATGTTTGTAGCTCCACACTGTGGATGTGGACGTATTGTGTACTGCAAGTGCATAGTAAATCATTAAACAGAACCAGGCAATTCCGGAGGCTTCCGAGAGAGCTGCCTGCCATGTTAGGAAGCTGTGTGTGCTGTGCTCTTTGAAGATATCACATTTGGCGATGGAAGATGGGATTTTTTTGATGATTTGAAGCTTAATCTTTGTTGGTGAAGGATTCAGCCAGCTGACAGAGAGGCTTTGGAAGTTTCTGTCTTTGGAAAAAGCTACAAAAATCCGAAGTAAAATACAGCACACGGTGTGAACAGCAAGAGATTAAAATGGCAGGTGTATTGGGACATTTGGGAGAATATAGACGCGACTGGGAACGTTTTAAAGCATATGTGGATCGGCTAGAAATGTATTTCACTACAAATAACATAGTCGAAGTTCCAGACAATGCAGTCCAGAACCGGGCTGTGTTGGAACGTAAGAAAGCGATTTTCTTATCGGAGGCAGGTCCGACATTATACGAAACCCTTGTAAATCTGCTTGTGCCTGACAAGCCAAAGGACACAACGCTTAAAGAGATTTTAACGAAGCTGGAGCAGCACTATAACCCCAAACCATTAGAAATTGCTGAAAGCTATCGTTTCGGGATTCGGAATCAAAAGGCTGATGAGGGTATCAGTGATTACATCGTAGCATTAAAAAAGCTTTGGTGCACTGTAATTTTGGAAACTTTCAAAACCGAGCATTACGGGATCGTTTTGTTTGTGGGGTGAAAAATGATGCAATCAGAAGGAAGTTATTGACGACGGATGACTTGACTTTTGAGATTGCTTGTCAGACAGCGAGGTCGATGGGCATGGCCGAACAATATTCCCGAGAATTAAATAATAATTACGGTCGTCAGTCAACTGAGGTAAATCACCTGCAGGTTCAAGGTAAAAGACGGCATAGCCGAAAATCTCAGAAACTGGAAATTCAAACAGAGTGTCGAAGTCGTGCTATAGGTGCCTGGGACAACACATTGCTCAAAGTTGTCCATACGTGAAGGCAGAGTCTTTCTTCTGCAGAAAGACTGGGCATCTTGCAAAGGCATGCCGACTGAAGGGTAAACCAGCTTTTAAAGCTATGAGTTCAGCGTTCAAAGCTATGAGTAGAAATCCCAAGAGACTACATAGCATTGAAGAAGAACAACAGGACGAGGAGATGTTAGAGTTACACGTCATCAGGAGCACGAGTTTAACGGACCAGCGATTCGTAAAGCATGAAAATCCACATAGATGTTGCGGGATTCAAGATACCAATGGAAATTGACACGGGTGCATCCGTGAGTGTAGTACCGGAGTCACTGTACCTCGACAAATTGCGTGATTTCCAACTGGAGAAATCCAAGATAGAGCTGCGAGGCTACTCGGGAGAGAAAATTCCTGTGGTAGGTCATATCATCGTACCAGTGAAAAATAAAGATCAATTTCAGAACTTGCCTCTAATAGTAGTGAAAGGAGACAAGTCTGCCTTACTAGGAAGAAATTGGTTGAGCTCACTGAAGCTGGATTGGAGTAAGATTTTCTGTGTGGAAGCAAGACTTTTATCAACGGATGAGGTTATCAAGCAGTATCCGAAGGTGTTCTGCGAAACGGGCAGTCCGATCCAAGGCTTCAAGGCAAGTGTCAGGGTACAGAAGGACGCTAGATCGGTTTACTACAAGCCACGTTCTGTACCATATGCACTCAAGGAGAAAGTTGAGCAAGAACTCAAAAGACTAGAGACTGAGAATATTATATGTAAGATAGATCGATGTAATTGGGTTACACCCATTGTTGTTGTACCTAAGTCTGATGGTAAGGTAAGATTGTGTGGTGATTATAAGGTAACCGTAAACCAGGTTCTAGAGGGTAATGTCCCCAATACATTGGCGAATATAGAAGATTTGTTCACATCACTGACAGGTGGTCAGATCTTCTCAAAACTGGATCTTACGAATGCCTATTTACAGCTTGAACTAGATGAGGAGTCCAAGTCATATTTGACAAAAATACTCATCTAGGCCTATATCAATTTAATAGACTACCGTTTGGAGTGTCTTCTACCCCTGCCATATTCCAAGGGGTGATGAACCAGATTTTGCAATGTATTGAAGGGGTAGTATGTTATTTCGATGACATACTAATTTCAGCACCAAATAGGCAAATTCATAATAACATATTGAATGAAGTCCTCAAACGGCGAGAGAAGCACAGAGTACGAGTGTCTGCTCGTAAGTGTGAGTTATTTAAAAACTCAGTGGAGTACTTAGGGTACAGAGTAGACAAAGATGGTTTACATCCAACCATGGAAAAATTGGATGCAATTAAAAACGCACACACTCCCAGGAATGTCACTGAACTTCATTCGTTCTTGGGTTTTTGAACTATTATGGGAAGTTCCTACCAAATGTGGCTACAGTATTACATCCACTGAATGAACTTTTGAAAAAACAGGTCTATTGGAAGTGGTCAAAAGAATGCGATACAGCATTCAAGGAGTGTAAAAGCAAATTGGTAAAGAGCACCATGTTAGTTCGCTATGATATATCTAAGGAGATTAAGCTAGCATGTGATGCCTCTCCGTATCGAATTGGGGCAGTAATCTCACAGGTATTAAGTAGTGGGGAGGAGAGACCAATTGTTTTTGCTTCACGCACTCTCAGTACCAGTGAGAGTAATTATGCGCAAATTGAAAGGGAAGCTTTGGCATTAATTTTTGGGGTCAAGAAGTTTCACAAATACTTGTAAGGTCATAAGTTTACCATCGTTACAGACCAGAAGCCCCTAACAGCAATCCTCCATCTAAAGTCCCCAGTTCCAACATTAGCTGCAGCCCGAATGCAGAGGGACCTGGGGGTCTTTGTGCATGAATCCCAAAAAGTTAGTTTGCAGGTGCAGCAGGTAATCAGGAAGGCAAATGGAATGTTGGCCTTCATTGCGAGAGGGATGGAGTACAAAAGCAGGGAGGTCTTGCTGCAACTGTACAGGGTATTGGTGAGGCCGCACCTGGAGTACTGCGTGCAGTTTTGGTCACCTTATTTAAGGGAGGATATACTGGCTTTGGAGGGGGTACAGAGACGATTCACTAGGCTGATTCCGGAGATGAGGGGGTTATCTTATGATGATAGATTGAGTAGACTGGGTCTTTACTGGTTGGAGTTCAGAAGGATGAGGGGTGATCTTATAGAAACATTTAAAATAATGAAAGGGATAGACAAGATAGAGGCAGAGAGGTTGTTTCCACTGGTCGGGGAGACTAGAACTAGGGGGTACAGCCTCAAAATATGGGGGAGCCAATTTAAAACTGAGTTGAGAAGGAATTTCTTCTCCCAGAGGGTTGTGAATCTGTGGAATTCTCTACCCAGGGAAGCAGTTGAGGCTAGCTCATTGAATGTATTCAAATCACAGATAGATAGATTTTTAACCAATAAGGGAATTAAGGGTTATGGGGAGCGGGCGGGTAAGTGGAGCTGTGTCCACGGCCAGATCAGCCATGATCTTGTTGAATGGCGGAGCAGGCTCGAGGGGCTAGATGGCCTACTCCTGTTCCTAATTCTTATGTTCTTATGTTCTTATGCAGGAGAGGGATAAATAGAAAAAAGAAAATTGTGACAGGTTGTTTTGACTGTACATCAAGCCTGCGAGTGATACACATACAGGCAGATGGGTTTCATGGTAATATGGTTTTTCAAGCCTCACTAATAAGAATTAATAGCACAGTGTGACTGTGCTATTTTTAACCCATGTTTCTAAACTCTACCATGTTATCTCACTGACCCAGAACACCCTTCCAAACTGTGTTAGGCAAGCATGAATGCTCCGTCCCCTTCAGTCAGCTTCTACCAACAATTAAATGAGGCGTGAGACCATTTATCTGAAGCCACCTCACCAACCTCATAAAAACTGCACTCCTGTCATGGGTGTGCTGTGCGATTGAACCCAGATGTGGCCACATTACACGTTCAGAGCAGATGATGAAACCTTTTTATACCATCCATTATATTATAGGATCGCTTCCAGTCCAAGTGGCCCTGACATATGTTCAAGCTCCCTTGGCTGTGGAATCTGTAACATTTACATCGCGGCTGTATTAAATTATACTGGCAGCAACAGTTAAAGAATTGTGTATTCAGCAACAACTTGCATTTATATAGATCTTTAATTTGGAAAAAGCTCCACAATATTTTACATAGCGAGGAGCAGCAGCACAATTAGTATACGCAATCTTGCAAATGTACATCGAAGTTTCATCATCACAGCACAATAGGAGGCCATTCAATCCATCTCGTTGTCCTACTTCCAAAATCCTGTATCTTCCTCTGTTTCCTATGTTTATCTACTCTTTCCTTAAGATACATATTCCCTGTGACAAAGCCTTCCAGCTCCAATAAATTGATGATTCCTGGTTGCTGATTCCCTAATCAGAGGAAATATTATTTCCCTACTCTTTCAATCAAAACCTTTAGTAATTCCAAAACCTTCTCTGCTCCAGTAGAAATTGTCCCAGTATTGCTTCATAACCATAGTTTCTCATCCCTAATATTGTGACGAATCTACACTGTTTTACTCTCTATTGTACTTTAATGTACTGTCTACACTAGAGTACCCAAATTGCAGAAAATAATCTAACTGCAGCCTTGTACAAATTTATAATTACTTATTTATTCTGTTTATACTACCACTCTTCACACTACTCTACATTAAGTTGAATTTGGCACCTTTTTGCCCATTCCATTAAATTGTCCATGTCCTCCTGGAAGTTTTTTTAAATTATCCTCCTCATTATTTGCCTATATATATATATAGATATAGATATATATATATACACACATATATATATATAGGAAAAGAGAGAGAAAAGAGAGAGAGAGAGGGAGAGAAAAGAGAGAGGGAGAGAAAAAAGAGAGAGGGAGAGAAAAGAGAGAGAGGGAGGGAGAGAGAGAGGAAGGGAGAGAGAGAGAGAGAGAGAGAGATTCTGCATTCATCCGTGAGCAGTTGTACTCTGCCATAGTCTACAACAGCCATTGTTGTCCACATTACAGTGGCTGACCTTCAAAAGTATTCCATTGTTGTAAGGAGCCTTGGGATGTCCTAATGATCTGATAAGTTATTATACAAATGCAAACTCTTTCTTTCTGGAGAAACAACTCCAAATGTAGCTGTATTCATCTCAGTTGTCAACAATGTTCCATTTTATTTAGCTAAGAACCAGTACCATTAATAACCTATCTTTAGCAGCAGGTTTGTACTGGCTGAAAAGACAATGTAAATCTGGCTAAGGAAGCTTAATACAAGTGACAATATTGTACAGCACTAACAGAAAGTTACTACAACAAAGCCATTATCCAAAGATGCTCATGCATATTCCAACAAGTCCACTGTTAGAATGGGTATGAAATATATTTAACTGGCCTGCACTGCGCAGTAACCATGACAGTGATTATATGTTAAAAACTGATGTAACCATTTCTGCATAATCTGTGACCAACATTTGAAAAGAAGCAAACTCTAGTTGTGACCATTGTATGTAGTACTTTTTTTCACATCGACGTACATGGAATGTAAAGCACAGAAACAGATCATTCGGCCCAACTGGTCCATGCTGGTGTTTATGCTCCACACGAGCCTCCTCTCAGCCTAATTCATTTAACCCTATCAGAATATCCTTCTATTCCTTTCTCCCTTATGTACTTATTAGCTTCCCCTTAAATGCAGCTATGCTAGTTGCCTCAACTACTCCATTTGGTAGCAAGTTCCACTTTCTAATCACTCCCTGGCTAAAGAAGTTTCTCCTGAATTCCCTTTTGGATTTATTAGTGACTATCATACTTACAACCACTAGCATATCTGACATGAAATGATGGAAGAGCCAGAAATTTCTACAACTCATTAGAAGACTAAATCCATCACCCATGCCATCAAATCTATCTCCACCTGTAGCTGGTTATTTAGGATAAACTAGAAGACACAGGGGGCTAGACTGTCCACTATGATCGCCATTGCCCAAAAATGGGCAATATTTCCTGCCTTAGTGCTTTTTTTATTTTTCAGGATCGCTGGAATATTGGCCATTTTAAAAACCACTAGTTTCGCCTTTTTAATTTGGGCGATAGCCTTAGCAATAGGAAATGGGCCTTAACGATGTATTCAGTCATGCAAGGCTGGTGTCCATAGTAATGACAGTTCTGCGCATGCGCGTTTTTTTTTAGGCAAAGAACTTTTTCTGCGATTCGGGAGGCCAGGGGTCATCTGCGCATTCTCAGAAGGCAAAGGGAGGGAGAGAGAGAAGGAAGGTTTTTGAGGTGGCATTTTTTGAATGCGTTGTGAAATACATAAGATGGAGATGGACCACGAGGAGTCAGGAGAGTGTGGAGGAGTTTGCAGGAAGGAGGGCAAAAGCCTTCTCGGAAGAAGCAAACAAGGCCTTAGTACATGAGGTCGAGACTCAGTGGGACCAATTAACCCGAGGTGAGTGTGGTAAACCTCACCCCAGATTTACCAAAGAATAAGGGTGGATATCGCCGCTGTTGTCTCATCTGTGACCCACGATAGGCGAGAGGTAGACCAGTGCTGCAAGCGCTGGAACAACCTTGTTTCATCAGCAAGAGTAAGTATTAACTTATTAAATTTATAATTGGAATGATGCACTGACTCATTGATTAGAATGTAAATCTGCCAGATTGTAATTAAGCTGGGTAATCCTGGATAGCTTCCCTGTTAAGATTTGGACTGGGGTCGGAACCTGCGCCCTTTAACTTAATTTTGCTGAGATGCCTTAAACTGAATTGACAGTATTAATTATTATTTAAATGCTTTCATCGAAAATTGGGGCCAAAGGAATGACTGGAAACAGACAGACCGCAAACATTCGGCGTTTCTACCACTTTAGTTTAGAAGGAAAATTATTAAATTACCTGTATATCGCTGTTTGTGTGCTTTGAGCAACTCTTTAACTTGGACACTATTTCCTTTTTGCTTAGGTTGGTGGATGGGGGCACGACTGAGCACTGAGGGATCCGGTCAGCTTTGCCCAGACTGTGTGAGTCTCTCTGGTCGTTGCCAATCACACAGTGACCCAGCCTGGACTGGGGGAGAGCTGCCCTGGCTCACTGTCTGCCCTGGGACACTTTGGGACATTAGCTCCGGCCACACGGAGATCTCCGAGCACAGCCCAGGGATATGGTGCCCCCTACCATTATAGTTCTGTCATTGCCGAGCTCACCAGCGGTCCTGATTCTCCCCCCCCTGCTCTTGGGGACCTCCATCAATTCCAATAAACCACCTCCCAACCCTCAGGCATCGAATGGCACGGCCCGTGGATGGGAGATTGTACGCAAGAGTGTTGGTGTCAAGCATTAGTTCCTAAACATGATCTTATTAAATATTTTCTCTGAACGTGGATGTTATAACCATGCATCCATTGGATACAGACCGTATTACCATATAACGTTAATGATAAATAGCATGTGGGGTGACTAATTGTGGATTATAATATCTGTTGTGTTTCCGTAATAGTACCTAGGCAATTAGCTTATGCCATGCTCTTGTCACATTTGCAGAGGAAGATATTTAAGAATCAGGCATAGCGGAGGCGGACCGAAGGAGGGCCTGCTGAACTGCACCCTCTGGCTGATCTGGAGGAGCATGCCGCAGCCTTAGTGGGCAAGCATAATCGTTCTGCCACCCGTGGTGGTGCAGATCCCGTTGTTGCGCCACGTGCAAACCAGTGGTAAACCAGTGGTAACTTAAAGTAATTTAATCACATTTCATTATAATATATGAATGATGTAATGTTATGAATGCAGCTTCTGTACTCTCATGTTAATCATTTGTAACGTCACTCGTTCACATTTATTGCAGTAGTGTTGCTCCTCGTACATATGCCTGCGCAATGCAAGCATTCTCATGTCTCCCCTTCTCTTCTAATAACCTCAATTCTGTTTTCCAGATCCCCAGGCGCAACGGGAGGCCCCTGGAGCATCACCACTACCGCTGCAGGTCGTGCTCACCACGGGGGAAGTAGAACATATGACTGGGAAGGAGGATGATGAGCTGAATATATCATCTGTGGTACCTGCGGCCACGTCATCCTTAACGGATGAAGTAGTGGGGCCAAGTGGCTTGCAGCAGGGCACTCCGAGTAATCCAGTGTCCACGCCGACCCTGCGGAGCTTGAATCAGCGAGGTAGACACGCGCTGCGACGGGCAGATGTCAACGAGGACATGGTCTCACTGTCAAGGGCGAGCGTCGACATTGGTCGAGAGCTCCTCCAGGCACTTGGTGGGTTGACCGGCAACATTGTCACACTATCTGCCAGAATATTGGAGGGAATGGGGCAGATGGTTGCGGCAATGGGACGAACGACCGACTCTGTCGACGCCTTGCGGTACGCGATAGTTTCGGCACGCGATAGTTTCGGCACACGGCACTGCACCCCAAGGTGCCGTACCACCATCCAGCATGACAGATGCGAGACAGGAGGAAGAACGTCCTTCTGACTCGGAAGGCGTTACTTCGCAAACGTCTTCTCCTCGGTCCACTGAGGTCATTCTGCCAACATCACCTCTCCCACAGCAGCAGTTCTCGAGGTGCTCTGCTGCAAGACGTCTTAGTCCCATTACTAGGGGATTAAGTGGGAAAGTGGGGGTTATGACGAGGGGGGGTCAAGTTAGAGGAGGGTAGCGTGGGGGGAGGGGGGTTACCGTTTATTATTGTTTCATTATTAACAAAAAAATTGTTGATTGTTGACTGCTGGGGATGGTGGGAGGGTGTTCTCATTATATTGTTGTTAAAAAAAAATGTGTTCACTGTTGGTGTTGGGGGGGTGGTTATATTTCGTTTGTCAAAAAAAAATTAAAATCAGTTGTTAAATTATTCAAATGTTTTATTTAACTTTACAATTGTTGTGAAGTGTCTTCTAATAACGTAAGATAAAACACCAATACAAGGGTTGCAAACAATGCAGGGCCTGGCAAGGATGAAACATAACGCAACTGTAACTATCACCAACATAACTTCATGCAAAGCATTCATTTATGAGCTGCTGACACAACAGTTTTGCAGCTGCGTAATTCCCACACGGCTTTTCCAGTGGTGTGGGGGGACGTGGGGGCATGGGTTCATCGCCAGGCTGATTGTCCTCCCCAAGGTCCTCTCTCCTGAGGTGGACCGGCTGTCCCATCTGGCAATTGTTGTCCTCTCCGATAGCTAGGTTATGCAACATGCAACACACAACAATGAACTCAGTGACCTGCTCAGGGTGGTATTGTAGGTTGCCTCCTGAATGGTCCAGGCATCTGAAGCGCTGCTTCTGAACTCCAATTGTCTTTGACAATATTGCGTGTAGCTATATGGCTTTCATTGTAGCGCTTCTCGGCTTCTGTCTGGGACTTACGCAGGGGGGTCATGAGCCAGCTGGCTCTCACGCAAGATGTGTGCATCATGGATGCTCCCTGGAAAATTTGCATTTGCTGCCATGATTATTTGGTTGTAGTTGACAACGAGCTGCACATTCAGGGAGTGGAATCCCTTTCGGTTCCGAAACACCTCTACCTCCTGTAAAAGTGCTCGCAGGGTGATGTGCATACAGTCTATTGCTTCCTGCACCTTGGGGAAGTTTGCTATTCTCGAAAACTGAAAAACCCCCTCACTCTGGGTCTCCCTGGTCGTAGGGACGTATTAAAGTCCATCCTGCATGCGTAAAGGGCTTCAGTCACCTATCAAATGCAGCAATGTGTGACGTGCCGAGAGATACCACAAATGTCACCAGCTGAGGCTTGAAAGGAGCCCGATGTGTAGAAGGAAAGTGCCGCAGTAACCTTAACCTCAACGGGCAGTGCGGTCCTGCTGGTGCTGGTAGGCTGCAGATCTCCCTGATGACCTCCTTTCGGAATTGCAGCCTTCTAATGCATGTGGTATCTGACAAGTCCAGGTATGATCGCTTATCCCGGTATATGTGTTGGGTGTAACATCTCCTCCTCCTCAGCAGTCTGTCATCTTTTTGATTGGGCACATAATGCTCTTCAATGAACCTTCTCCCATTTCTATTCTGTATCATGTGATTAGTCATCAATACTGGTTGCGAAATTACAGCCCCCAACACTATAAATCACGATAAATGCCCTAACCTGTCTTCTTAAAATGTCCTCAACAAATACAATGTGATTAGATGATTGGCAAGATTTAAAAACGCCCTTAAAATCACTCACAAATTACTTCTCCTTCCAATCACTTCAAGCAGCCTTTTATTAAAGATTCCCCCAGTCCGTAGTGCCAAGTTAAGGTCAGGTAAATGCAGCTTTTCTTGAGCATCTTTTTGGGGGAGCAATCATTTGGGCGAAATGCCGAAAGTAGTGCTCGCCGAGAATTTGAGCGATAATCGGATGCTAGTTTCCATTATAAACAGTATTCTGGGCCTTGCACGAGGATGACATCATATTTTTTTTTTAAATAGGCCGGGCGATGCAGCTCATTCTTGTATGCTGAAAGTTGCGCCGGTGATAAATGGGCTATAATCGGGCACTAGTTTCCATGTTTCATCAAATATGGGTGATAGCCTGACTCTCAGCGCTTATATGGGCGCTAAATGGGCGATGATGTGCCGAAAGTTTAGCCCTATCACTGCATTTTGTTTGGCCTAAAACCAAACTTCAAATTGCATATCTGATTTGCTACCAAGACAGTTTACTTCCAGCTCTGCAATAGTACTCGCCTCTGCCCCTCTGTGTCCCCACTGCCACCAAAATTCAGATTCCTGCATTCACCATCTCTAGACGCAACTTCTCCAGAATCCTTCTTTCCAGCTTTCCATTACCTCCAGAAAATCCAAATTGGCCAACATTCCACAACCCATATCCTGTCCTGCACTAAGCCTTGGCCATCCATCACCTGACGAACCATCAAAAACAGATCAAAATTAAAATCCGCATCCTCATATCCCTCATGAACCGTATTTACTTAACCCTAGATACGTCCTTAACATTTTTGTTTGGAATAACTACTTTAAAATAGGTGCATTTAATAGGGTAAATGTAATTAGGTCTATTGGCTCATGTGGAAGGTAAATACCGAACGGCCTGTTTCTGGTTTGTTACTGTTATGTATTTCTTCCATCTAGCCCTCGGTATCAATTGTGTTTGCCAAAGATTGGAGTGATAGGGTCTGTCACTGTTTCTAAAATGTCATGTGTGGTTTTGTTCTCGAAGTAGTTAAAGCAGCAATTTCAAACATTTGTAATAGTTCATAAATCATTTATAAAAATAATAAATAACCCTCACTTAATAAGATTACTGTTGGGTCTAACTGGTCTTTAGACATAATGAATGTCACTCTGTCAAATCGTAATTACACTCACAGCATCCCACACACAGCCTGAATGGCAAAAATACCAATTATTTATTAAAGTCACCTAGTGGGTTATACCATTTCTAAATGCATTGAAGTCATATGTCACACAATCTCAATGGCAAAAGCCATAATAAAACTGTTGGCATTAAACTACAGTACTTGTTATACTCGCAGGTGGCTCTGTGATGGAGTGTTTCAATGTTAATTGTCACATAACATTAGCTGCTAAAACACTAAATTCAGAATTAGTATTAAAAAAAACAGGTTGCGTCTGCATGCAGTTGCTGGCTCTGACCACTGAGTGTCACTTTAGAGCAGCCTCTTGGGCCTAGAAATTCACCTCCTTTGTGTTTCCCGTTAGCACCTCCGAGGGGCGATAACAGGGCACTACCGGCATTGCGACCAGACACGGCGAGAGTACCGACGCCCGCGAAACTCCCATCAAGGTTTGCGGTGGTGCTAAGCCCTAGCGCCACAATCTCCTGTGCCCTGCGTATCACCCAGGAAGCACCCCGGGCTCGAACTTCGCTGCAGCATCGCCAGGCAACAACACCGACAGCTGCAGGAAGGACTTTTAGGGAGGCTGAGTGCTTGGGGAGCGGTATTTAAAGGTGATGATAGGGTTGTGTCCATGAAAAATGTTACCTAGTCCTTTATTTCAATTTTTCAGCATTTTTTTCATCCGCGATCGAGCAGCCCTGCACTCTGCTAGAGCACTTGGGGCTGATCGTCGCGGATCGCGGCTCGTTTCAATGCTGAGCCTGCAGCAATGGCCCTTCCCTTTAAGGGAGCGAAGGAGCCACCGTTCCCGGCAGCGCCGCCCTCGACATTGGGCAGAGCTACACCACCATCGCCCCTCTTGCCGGCTTTAGTGTTACAATGGAAGTGGTAGTGCTTGATTTAGCGCTCCACTTCCCTCCTGGAGTGCTAACCCGGACGTTCCGCAAAAATTATCGCCCCAGACGGGGCGCTATACAATTTCTCCCCCTTTTTACTCTGCCAGCAGCCTTGTTGGTAGAGGTAAGTATACCAACAACAACAACTTATATTTATGTAGCATCTTTAATGTAGTAAAACGTCCCAAGTCGCTTCACAGGTGCATTATAACACCGAGGCACACAACGAGATCTTAGGGCACATGACCAAAGGCTTGGTCAAAGATGTAGATTTTAAGAAGCATCTGAAAGGAGGCAAGAGAGGTAGAGAGGCAGAGAGGTTTAGGGAGGTAATTCAGAGCTTAGGACCTTGGCAGCTGAAGGCACGTCCACCAAAGGTTGAGCGATTAAAATCAGGGATGCTCCAGAATTTGAGGAGCGCAGACATCTCGGGGGGTTGTGGGGCTGGAGGAGATTACAGACAGAGGGAGGGGTGAGGCAATGGAGGGATTTGAAAACAAGGATGAGAATTTTAAAATCGAGGTGTTGCTTAAGCAGGAGCCAGTGTAGGTCAGTGAGCACAGGGGTGATGGGTGAATGGGCAAGTTAGGACATGGGCAGCCGAGTTTTGGATGACCTCAAGTTTACGGAGGGTAGAATGTGGGAGGCAAGCCAGGAGTGTGTTGGAGTAGTCAAATAAGTTTGAACATTTGCAAGTAAAAATAGAACCTTTTAGATCTTGATTGGCTCCCTCTGGCCCCCATCTACAGCTCCCCAGGATTGCCTCCCACCTAAAACCCCTGTTTTTAATTATCCACTTTGGATCCTCTTCCATCCTGAATGACTCGCCATCTAACGCCCCTCTGTGACACTTCGGATTCATAATCTCCAGGGCTCGTCTTGCAGCCATTACTTGATAAGCTCCCGTCACCCTGGGCCACCCTTCTAATCAACATCTCTGTCCATAATGCCCCATCCACCATAAACTGTGCCTTTGCAATCCACCATCCCACCGAGCAGTATCTTGAACGCCCCCCCCCCCCCCCCACACACGGCTCTCCTCCCATTGAGTAATATTTCAATAATTCCTCTTTCCATCCACGCTTGTCCTCCCCCGACCCCCACCCCCATTGAGTTGCCCTCCATTCTCCCTGTTTTGGCCATTGCCCCATCATTTCTTCACAACAAGAATCATTCCTCCCTCAACATCATTTAGTGCCACCCATCCCTTTCTCCACGCCGGGAACTATGTTGGTCACTGTGCCCACCCAACCTGTGCCCCCTCCCAAACCCCCATCACTGAGCAACACTCTTGCCCTGGCCTCCCTCCCATTCACCAATTATCTGGCATTTCCACCGCTCACCTGAGCAGCATTTGAACCCTTGTCCCCTCTCCACTGAGCATGGTAATGAACTGGTGCAGACTCACCCTTCCCCAGCCAACCCTTCCCTCAATCAGGAAATTGCTGATGACCCATTGTTAACCCGCCACTATGACAGTGGGAAGAGAAATCAGCCTTGGCCCACTGTAAAGCCCTCCCTCCCCACCCCACTCGATAGGGGAATTAGAATCCAGTTATCTCCTTCCCTTTAACCTTGGCTTGAATACTGTACTTGGTGTTGACATGCAATGGGAGACAGAGATGATGAGGAATTTCTTCACTCAGAGGGTTATGAATCATTGGAATTCTCTGCCCCAGAGGGCTGTGGATGCTGCGTCTCTGAATTTTTCAAGGCTGAGGTAGATAGATCTTTGGAGTCTAGGGGAATCAAGGATATGGAGATCAGGAGGGAAAGTGGAGTTGAGGTCGATGGATCAGCCATGATCTTATTGAATGGCGGAGCAGGCTCGAGGTGCCGTATGTCCTACTCCTGCTCCTATTTCTTATGTTATCATCTGCAATACCAAGGTTCACAAAATTACGAAACACCATTCCAGCAGCAACTTTTGTTACTGAAAGGTAAGATCTTATCGCGTTTAGGAAGCTGGAGTCGTTGATTGGTTTGGGAGTTACAGGAATAGGTGCAGACTGAGATGCTAAAAAACTTCATAGACATGTGCTGTTGGTGTGGTGGGATATTCTGTGAGACAAGCTGTGTGTGGTTGGGCGGCACATCTGCCCTTAAAGGGGAGGGTGCACTGCCGTCACCTCCATTTTATTTTAATTGTCAGCCGACTCTGAGGTCGGCCCGACAATGGTGGCCACAGGTGTCACCCCCTCTTGGATGCCAGGCCACTGGCCCGACCTGTGAGACAAGAGGCGTTGAATAGTGGAGATCTGTGAATGGATGAATATTCTGAAGTTTTGCTTTTATATCCTTTGGGGATACTTATGCAGAACTTTCCCTCAAGAGATTAATTGTACCTCGAATAGATTGGATTTTAGAATGTCTGTGGAAGGAGCTGGGCTTGCGGAGACAACGGTTGTTTTCTCATTCCTTGGTTTCTGATGTTGTAACTGAACTGCTGTCCTATATTCCCAGGTCAGTAGAGGGTCACCCACAATATGAAAAAATGGATAATGTCATTATCTTAAGTGCTTCTGAAAAGAATTAATGTAAAGAGCGCATTTGGGAACATTACAGCAACTGATTTTTAAAAATTTTTTAGTTTTAATTAAATGAACCCATAAAGCACACGAATATAATATGACTAATGAATTAACAGGCATGTGCAGGTTTTTAACACACTCAAATTCATTTAGCACTAGGTTTTACTGCATTCCAAGAGAGGTCTTAATGGGCTGCATCCCATAAAAATCCCAGGGGAAATATTGGCCCCCGCCCGGACCGTTCTTTGGGCGCAAGAATCGCGATGTATCTTCACGCACCCGATTTCTGCCTCCCTCCTGCCCCCCAAAGTCCGTCAGCTGCCGAGTTGGCAGCCGACGACTCACAAGTACTCAGAGTGCCCACCGAAAACAGGCATTAGGCCCCTTCAATAGGCTAATCAGGGGCCTACCACCTGTTTCAAGGCCCCGCTGCAAATTCTGCGCATGCTCTGCTCAGTTTCTCTGGGTCTACCGCGAGGTCCTTAAAGGGACTATTGGAATCCGCCGATAAACAGGTAAGTTTTTTAGTTTTTATTTACACCAATGTAGAGCCAGGATGAGCAGCAGTGCTCCACTTTACCCTGCAGTAATACTGCGGGCCACTGTCAGCCCATGTTCGCACGCTCGCTCACCTCCCGTGCACCGAAACCGCTGCTCCCCCCCCCACCCCACCCCCCAGGACTTACCTGTGTGAAGGCCCCATCCAGCGAGCTGCCTCAGAAAGCCCAATTGGTGTGCGAAGAACATTGGTTTTATGGCATTAAAGCCCAAGGACCAACTTGGAGCAAGCCTCGGGTCTCCACCTTTGGGCACACGTTCCCAACACAATGAACACTTCACTACTGGGAAACAATTTCTGTGCTCCCAGTACTGTCAATAGTTAACACCTGTTTACTCTCTTGTTCCTCCATATTGATTCTCAAGTGCGGTATTTTGAAAGACTGTTTTATTAAAAAAAAACTTTCTAAATCTAACATTTTCCTGAAACAGTCGATTTTGGCTTCATTTTAATCCCATTTTTAGATGAAAGTGAATTATTTCTTGAAGTGCCTTCATCTCTGATCCTGCAGCTAATCCATTTTTCATGAAATTACCCTTCTACCTCTGGTTTTCCTCAAGAATAAGTGTGCCACGCAGCTCTTCTACTCTGAATGTGCAACCCGCAAAGTTAAATTAAATTTCAGTTGCTCGGTAGTCTTAGATATCTTTAAAAGATTTTCCAAGCATACTAAGCTTTGCTAATTAGGTAAAGCGTCTGATTTTTCAATGGGGGAGGGGGGGCGGGTTGGGGTAAGATAGCAGCAATAAACTCCACTGCCACCAGCAAATTGAAAATATTCCCTTAGGCTGAAGGTATGATGGCCTTTTTTCTTCTGCTGATGAAATGTAGACAGTAATAAATTCACTGAAGGACTTGGCAAAGCATGAAGTGATAAAAATTCATCCAATCCATTTTTTCACAGACTAGACTATTCACAATCCACTCGTGAACTCTGTCCAATTAATTTAGTCTCCTGAAGGAAGCTGCAGCAAAGTTTTGCCCCATCTTTGAAAGCGAAATCAAACAAAGCTCCAGAATATCATCCAGCCTTACATACCACATACCACCAGCAAGCAACAGGGTAAAACTGTCAACTTATGGTTGTACTGTGAGTAAAGAAATAGGAGGATAGAGCAGGTGAATGCGTGGTTGGAGAAATGGTGCAGGAGGGAAGGCTTTAAATACCTGAGGCATTGGGACCGCTTCTGGGGGAGGTGGGGCCTGTACAAGCCGGACGGGTTGCACCTCAACAGAGCTGGGACCAACATTTGGGTTTGCGAATGCTGTTTGGGAGGATTTAAACTAGCTAGGCAGGGGGATGGGAACCTGAGAGTAGATTCAGAAGGGAGGAGAGTAAAGCTGGAATTAGAAAGCAAAAATGTAGAAAGTGAATTTGAAGGACAGAGGAAACAAGCAGGAGAAATGGTAAAAAAATCAAATTTAAAAGCTCTTTGTCTAAATGAACATCGCAAGATAGATGTGTTGACAGCACAAATCGATACAAATGGGTATGATCTGATAGTCATTACAGAGATGTGGTTGCAAGGTGACCAGGACTGGGAACTAAATATTATGGAGTATTTGACAATAGGGAAGGACAGACAGAAAGGAAAAGAAGGTGGGGTAGCACGGTTAATAAAGGATGGGATCAGTGCGTTAGTGAGAAACAATATTGGCTCAGAGGAATCAAGATGTTGAATCAGTTTGGTGGAGATAAGGAATAATAAAGGGAAAAAGTCACTGGTGCATGTACTCTCTAGGCCCCTTAACAGTAGCTACACTGTTGGATGGAGTATAAATCAAGAATTAATGGAGGCTTGTAATAAAGGAACGGCAATAATCATGGGCGATTTTAATCTTCATATTGATTGGACAAAGCAAATTGGCTAGGGTAGCTTGAGGAAGAGCTTATAGAGTGTATCCGGGATAGTTTCCTTGAACAGTACGTTGCGGAACCAATCAAGGAGCAGGCTATCTTGGATCTGGTACTGTGTAAGAGACAGGATTAATAAACAATCCCCTAGTAAAGGATCCTCTAGGAATGAGTGACCATAACATGGTTGAATTTCAAATTCAGTTGGAGGGTGACAAAGTTGGTTCTCAAACCAGGGTCCGAAGCTTAAATAAAGGAGACTACAAAGGTATGAGGGCAGAGTTGTCTAAAGTGAACTGGGAAAATAGAATAAAGTATGGGATGGTTGATGAACAGTGGCAGACATTTAAGGAGATATTTCAAAACTTTCAACAAAAATATATCCCAATGAGAAGGAAAGACTGTAAGAGAAGGGATAACCATCTGTGGCTAACTAAGGAAATAAGGGATGGTATCAAATTGAAAGCAAGGGCATTCAAAGTGGCCAAGACTAGTGGGAGGCCAGAGGATTGGGAAATTTTTAAAAGCCAGCAAAGAATGACTAAGAAAATTATAAAGAGAAGGAAGATAGATGATGAAAGTAAACTAGCATAAAATATAAAAACAGACAGTAAGAGTTTCTACAGGTACATATAAAGGAAAACAGTGGCTAAAGTAAATGTTGGTTCCCTAGAGGATGAGACTGGGGAATTAATAATGGAGAACAGGGAACAGTGAACAAATATTTTGTATCGGTCTTCACGGCAGAAGACACTAAAAACATCCCAATAGTAAATAATCAAGGGGCTATAGGGAGGAAGGAACTTAATACAATCACTATCACTAATGAAGTAGTACTCGGTAAAATAATGGGACTAAAGGTGGACAGGTCCCCTGGACCTGATGGCTTACATCTTAGGGTATTAAAAGAAGTGGCTGCAGAGATAGTGGATGCATTGGTTGTAATCTCCTAAAATTCCCTGGATTCTGGGGCGGACCCAGTGGATTGGAAAACCGCAAATGTAACGCCCCTATTTAAAAAAGGAGGCAGGCAAAAAGCAGGAAAGTCTAGACCAGTTAGCCTAACATCTGTCATTGGGAAAATGCTGGAGTCCATTATAAAGGAAGCAGTAGCAGGACATTTGGAAAAGCATGATTCAATCAAGCAGAGTCAGCAGGGTTTTATGAAAGGGAAATCATGTTTGACAAATTTGCTGGAGTTCTTTGAGGATGTAACGAGCAGGGTGGATAAGGGAGAATCAGTGGATGCGGTGTATTTGGATTTCCAGAAGACATTCGATAAGGTGCTACACAAAAGGTTACTGCACAAGATAAAAGCTCATAAACTTAAGAACATAACAACATAAGATTTAGAAACAGGAGTAGGCCATCTAGCCCCTCGAGCCTGCTCCGCCATTCAACAAGATCATGGCTGATCTGGCGTGGACTCAGTTCCACTTACCAGCCCGCTCCCCATAACCCTTAATTCCCTTAATTCCCTTATTGGTTAAAAATCTATCTATCTGTGACTTGAATACATTCAATGAGCTAGCCTCAACTGCTTCCTTGGGCAGAGAATTCCACAGATTCACAACCCTCTGGGAGAAGAAATTACTTCTCAACTCGGTTTTAAATTGGCTCCCCCATATTTTGAGACTGTGCCCCCTAGTTCTAGTCTCCCCGACCAGTGGAAACAACCTCTCTGCCTCTATCTTGTCTATCCCTTTCATTATTTTAAATGTTTCTATAAGATCACCCCTCATCCTTCTGAACGCCAATGAGTAAAGACCCAGTCTACTCAATCTATCATCATAAGGTAACCCCCTCGTCTCCGGAATCAGCCTAGTGAATCATCTCTGTACCCCCTCCAAAGCTAATATATCCTTCCTTAAGTAAGGTGACCAAAACTGCACGCAGTACTCCAGGTGCGGCCTCACCAATACTGTGTACAGTTGCAGCAGGACCTCCCTGCTTTTGTATTCCATCCCTCTCGTAATGAAGGCCAACATTCCATTCGCCTTCTTGATTACCTGCTGCACCTGCAAATGAACTTTTTGGAATTCATGCACAAGGACCCCCAGGTCCCTCTGCACCGCAGCATGTTGTAATTTCTACCCAATCAAATAATATTCCCTTTTACTGTTTTTTTTTCCTGGTGGATGATCTCACATTTTCTGACATTGTATTCCACCTGCCAAACCTTAGCCCATTCGTTTAATCTATCCCAATCTCTTTGCAGCCTCTCTGTGTTCTCTGCACAACCCGCTTTCCCACTAATCTTTGTGTCATCTGCAAATTTTGTTACACTACACTCTGTCCCCTCTTCCAGGTCATCTATGTGTATTGTAAACAGTTGTGGTCCCAGCACCGATCACAGTTGCACACCACTAACCACCAATTTCCAACCCGAAAAGGACCCATTTATCCCGACTCTCTGCTTTCTGTTCACCAGCCAATTCTCGATCCATGCTAATACATTTCCTCTGACTCCGCGTACCTTTATCTTCTGCAGTAACCTTTTGTGTGGCACCTTATCGAATGCCTTTTGGAAATCTAAATACACCACATCCATCGGTACACCTCTATCCACCATGCTCGTTATATCCTCAAAGAATTCCAGTAAATTAGTTAAACATGATTTCCCCTTCATGAATCCATGTTGCATCTGCTTGATTGCACTATTCCTATCTAGATGTCCCGCTATTTCTTCCTTAATCATATCTTCAAGCATTTTCCCCACTACAGATGTTAAACTAACGGCCTATAGTTACCTGCCTTTTGTCTGTCCCCTTTTTTAAACAGAGGCGTTACATTAGCTGCTTTCCAATCCGCTGGTACCGCCCCAGAGTCCAGAGAATTTTGGTAGATTATAACGAATGCATCTGCTATAACTTCCGCCATCTCTTTTAATAACCTGGGATGCATTTCATCAGGACCAGGGGACTTGTCTACCTTGAGTCCCATTAGCCTGTCCAGCACTACCCTGCTAGTGATAGTGATTATCTCAAGGTCCTCCCTTCCCACATTCCCATGACCAGCAATTTTTGGCATGGTTTTTGTGTCTTCCACTGTGAAGACCGAAGCAAAATAATTGTTTAAGGTCTCAGCCATTTCCACATTTCCCATTATTAAATCCCCCTTCTCATCTTCTAAGGGACCAACATTGACTTTAGTCACTCTTTTCCGTTTTATATATCGGTAAAAGCTTTTATTATCTGTTTTTATGTTTTGCGCAAGTTTACTTTCGTAATCTATCTTTCCTTTCTTTATTGCTTTCTTAGTCATTCTTTGCTGTCGTTTAAAATTTTCCTAATCTTCTAGTTTCCCACTAACCTTGGCCACCTTATACACATTGGTTTTTAATTTGAGACTCTCCTTTATTTCCTTGGTTATCCACGGCTGGTTATCCCTTCTCTTACCGCCCTTCTTTTTCACTGGAATATATTTTTGTTGAACATTATGAAAGAGCTCCTTAAAAGTCCTCCACTGTTCCTCAATTGTGCCACCGTTTAGTCTGTGTTTCCAGTCTACTTTAGCCAACTCTGCCCTCATCCCACTGTAGTCCCCTTTATTTAAGCATAGTACACTCGTTTGAGACACTACTTCCTCACCCTCAATCTGTATTACAAATTCAACCATACTATGATCACTCATTCCGAGAGGATCTTTTACTCGGAGATCGTTTATTTTTACTGTCTCATTACACAGGACCAGATCTAAAATAGCTTGCTCCCTTGTAGGTTCTGTAACATACTGTTCTGAGAAACAATCCCGTATGCATTCTATGAATTCCTCCTCAAGGCTACCCTGTGCGATTTTATTTCACCAATCGATATGTAGGTTAAAATCCCCCATGATTACTGCCGTTCCTTTTTCACATGCCTCCATTATTCCCTTGATTATTGTCCGCCCCACCATGAAGTTATTATTTGGGGGCCTATAAACTACGCCCACCAGTGACTTTTTCCCCTTACTATCTCTAATCTCCACCCACAATGATTCAACATTTTGTTCATTAGAGGCAATATCGTCTCTCACAACTGCCCTGATATCATCCTTTATTAACAGAGCTACCCCACCTCCTTTCCCTTCTTGTCTATCTTTCCTAATTGTCAGATGCCCCTGTATGTTTAATTCCCAGTCTTGGCCACCCTGCAACCACGTTTCTGTAATGGCCACCAAATCATACCCATTTGTAATGATTTGTGCCATCAACTCATTTACTTTATTTCAAATGCTGCGTGGGTTTGGGGGTAATATATTAGCATGGATAAAGGATTGGCTAACTAACAGAAAACAGAGAGTCGGGATAAATGGGTCATTTTCCGGTTGGCAAACAGTGACTAGTGGGTTGCCACAGGGATCGGTGCTGAGTCTTCAACTATTTACAATCTATATTAATGACTTGGATGAAGGGACTGAGTGTAATGTAGCCAAGTTTGCTGATGAAACAACGATGGGTGGGAAAGCAAATTGTGAGGAGCACACAAAAAATCTGCAAAGGGATATAGACAGACTAAGTGAGTGGGCAAAAATTTGACAGATGGACTATAATGTGTGAAAATGTGAGGTTATCCACTTTAGCCCAGGAGCAATAAGGCCACCTGTAGCAGAGGTGCAGATCAGCCATGATGTAATTGATTGGCGGAGGAGGCTTGAGGAGCTGAGCGGCCTACTCCTGTTCCTAATGTTCTTAAGTCCCTACCACAAACCCAACTGATATCAAATCTAGACCTTTCTGCTTTTAACTTTTAATGGACATCTAAAGGTTTCAATGGGGTCAGGTGCATACAATATTTTGATGGAATTCATTCCACATTTTTCATTTCCCTGCACATTCTATTTTAATTTAGAGCAGGCATCAGTATGGCCTTATCTTCCCCACTGTGTTCTTACATTTGTTTTTCAGCCATGTCTTCCAATAGCAATTATTGGAACTGGTATAAAAATGGTCTTCACTTCTTCAGGCGGACCTCGATTCCACCATCTCCACCCCAGTCGTAGCAGCTGAGGAACATACCCCTGCAACGCCTGAAGCTCATTGGACAGACATGTAGATGTTTCCTCCATTTATTTTTTTGCAGTGAATATTGACACCACTGTGTCAGCCAATGAGCTGGAGGTGGAGCAGGACTCACGACAAATAGAGTCTATCAAAACAGCAATCTATTTATTCAGCAAACAGAGTCTATTTAAACAGAGCCTCTATGAACTACAGCAAAAAGAACTCATAACCGAAATTATAGTAGTCTCCCAATAAAAGCAGGGTTATTTCTCCAGTAAAATGTAGTGGAGAGAGGTTAGGCACAGCATACAAACAATGTGCATAAAATCAAACTCAGTTACTTACATCAGTGTGATTGATGGGGGAATTACTCAATTATCTCCAATCTGACCTGTGGTATCACTTTATGCCGCCTTATTTTTTTCCTTCCAATTTTATCCCCTTCCCCATTCTCCCTTAAATGTGGCAACTCATGCTAGCATACAGTTCCCTGGGACTGCCTCCCACTTAAAACTTTCCACCAGCGTTGCCCTCTGCTAACTGCACCAAATGGCACTTCATCACAACCCCAACTCTGTGAGACTGCCAGAACTCCCACCGAGAATGGCTGGCAGCCTGAGTCAATCTGGCATGCTGGGAGATGACGGTCACATTTCGCAAGGGAGATCAGTCCACATTGATAATTAGCACTTTTTCCAGCTAATTGGGGGGGGGGGGCGCGGGGGGCGTTGGTGGGGCGCAATATCTGGCTAGCAGTTCAAAGTTAATGGTTGCATTCATTTAAAGGTTAAGTGGTTGCACATGGAGGATTAATAAAATTTGAGGATGGATGTCAACTACTTGTCGGACTTTGTCATGGCTTGGAGCAGAAAAAATATTTGGCAAAAAGAAAGCCAATGTTGAGATACAAAATGGAGTCTGTGAGAAAGAAAGACTTGGATATATATTTATATAGCGCCTTTCACGACCACGGGACGTCTCAAAGCGCTTTACCGCCAATGAAGCACTTTTGGAGTGTAGTCACTGTTGTAATGTGAGAAAAATGAGAATGTAAAGAAGAAATGTAGCACCCAAATCCCCTATTTAAACATCAGCAAAGTGATGCACCACTGCACAATGTAGATTGCCCTGTGTGATAACTTCAGGGCACCATCCCCAAGGGACTTAATTGAACCTCTGTCTGTCGAGACTTTGTTAACGAGGCTCAGTAACCTGGGCAGTATATGAGTACCAACCGCAGTGCACTCTCGGGAGACCTGCCACTCAGGAAATGTTCTGTGCCCTGTCCAGCTAATGCCTCCTCGCCATCGGGAAAGTGATGATCATGTTGCCTCTGGCAAATGCCTAATACGCCTATGGAGAGTTGAGTAACTAAATTGGCAAATGACACTGGTGGCAGCTTAGAAGGGTCCAGTGGCATAACAATAATGTATTCCCCTGGAATGAACCAGTTGCCTGCAGGCCAGCCTGCATTAGGTGGCACAGTGCAAAAGATTCTTGTGAAGAGGAGAAAAGAAGGACAGATCTCATGTGACATATGCAGGTAGATGTGGTGGGGTCTGTAAATGGGGGTCCTGGGGCAGTGATACAAATGGACATAATGGTGTCATTGCACCTGCGTAACATGCCCCTTCATAAACTGACGATAATATTAAATCGTGGAATCATAGAATGTTACAGCACAGAAGGAGGCCATTTGACCCATCGTGTCTCTTTGAAAGAGCTATCCAATTAGTCCTAGTCCTCAGCTCTTTCCCCATTGCCTATGTAAATGTTCCGCTCTAAGTATTTATCCAATCCAATTTTGAAAGTTGTTATTGATTCGGTTTCCACCACCCTTTCAGGTGTGCATTCCAGATCATAACAACTCGGTGTAAAAATTGTTTACCCATGTCGCCTCTGGTTCTTTTGCCAATTACCGTAGATCTGTGTCCTCTGGTTACCGACCATTTAAAAAAATATATTCATTCATGGGATGTGGGTGTCGCTGGCATGGCCAGCATTTATTCTGGTGCAGCAAACAGTTTCTCCTTATTTACACGAACACCCTCCATGATTTTGAACACCTCTATTAAATCTCCCCTTAACATTCTCTGCTCTGAGAACAACCCTAGTTTCTCTAGTCTTCCACGTAACTGAAGTCCTTCATCCCTGATACCATTCTAGCAAATCTCCTCTGCACCCTCTCTAAGGCCTTAACATGCTTTCTAAAGTGTGGTTCCCAGAATTAGCCACACTACTCCAGCTGAGGTTTAACCAGTGGTTTATAACGGTTTCACATAACTTCCTTACTTTTGTATTCCATGCCTCTGTTTGTAAAGGCAAGGATCCCATACGCTTTTTTTAACAGCCTTCTCAACTTGTCCTGTCACCTTCAAAGACTTGTGTACGTACATCCCCCAGGTCTCTAAGTTCCTGCACCTGCTTTAAGATTGTACCATTTTGTATGCATTTCTTCGCTTCATTCTTCCGACTAAAATGAATCACTTCACATTTCTCTGCATCAAATTTTTTCTTGCATGTGTCTGCCTAGTTCAGCAATCTACCTATGATTGCTGAACTATGAAGAATGTTATTATCCTCCTCACTGTTTATTACATTTCCAAGTTTTGTGCCAGCTGCAAACTTTGGAAATTATGCCTTGCATACCCAAGTCCAGGTCATTAATATATATCAAAAAGAGCAGTGTTCCCAACACCGGCCCCTGGAGGGAACAACACTTCCCTCCAGTCTGAAAAATAACTACTCGTTGCTCTCTGTCCCTTAGCCAATTTTTTTGTCCACACAGCTACTGCCCCTTTAATCCCATGGGCTTTAAAATTGCAAACAAGTCAATGATGTGAAACTTTATCAAGCGCATTTTGAATGTCTATGCACATAACATCAACCAAACTACCTTCAACCATCTCCATTATTTCATCGAAGAACACAATCAAGTTAGTCAGACACAATTTGCCTTTAATAAATCTGTGATGGCTTTCATTTATAAACCCATATTTTTCCCAAGTACCAATTAATTTTGTCCCGAATTATTGTGTCTAAAAGTTTCCCACCAGGGACATTAGGCAGATTGGCCTGCAGTTGCCGAGTTTATCCCTCTCCCCTTTTTTTAACAGGGTGTAATATTTGCAGTCCTCCAGCACCACTCCCATATCTAAGGAGGATTGGAGGATTGTGACCAGAGCTTCTGCAATATCCACCCTTACTGCCCTCAGAAATCAGGATACATCCCAGCCGGACGGGTGACTTCTCTACTTTGAGTGCTGCCTACCATTTAAATAACTCGGGGTAGAAATTGACCTCCACCCAAAGCGGGGCATACCTATCGGATTTGAAAGTTTTTCTCTGCCCCAATCCATGGGACGCAGATACCGGAGAAATTCAGGGCTCTGAATTTTTTTTGCCCTGGTGCAGTGTTCCGGTCAGGTGCGGGCGGAAGTCCCTCTGCAGCCGGTCCAACGCCCCGACCAGTCGTCAGCGACGTGGACGTGCTGCGTTGAGCTGACACATCACAACGCCCCTCTCCTTCAGTTAAAGGGAAGAGCCTCTGCGAGCTCTGCGTACATTTAAGTTAGGTCCACTGGTCCACCAGGGAGGGTTTCAGCCGGGTCAGCGGCCTGGCACCCAAAAGGGGCATAATTGTCGTGCCAACCTGGCAGTCGGCCGACGAAAAAAATTAACATAGCAGCCGCGGGCTGTGTACCCTCCACTTTAAGGGCGGCCGGGCCCCCGTGCTACAGAGTGTGTAACAACAGCAAAAGCTGTCGGGGGCACCGACCTGCAGCGGGTCTGCTCCCATGGGGCAATTTTGGAAAGAGCCAAATTCCCAAGGGGGTCCCCACTAGTGGCAAGGGGCCGGTGCATGCATGCCATGAGGGGAAAACAGACGGAACGGTCCTGGACACCGCTCCAAATTTGAGATAGAGCAATTTACAAAATGGCGGCCCCTGCGCTGAGAATCAGCGGCCATTCCGCACCGCCCTGTGACCGTCACTTTCAGGCGGTCAGAGGCCTTATCGGGAGGGGCAATTTTGGCCCCTCCTCTTTATTTTTATACTATCCCAATTTTTCTGCTACTTCCTCTTTTATTGCAACATTGGCAGCATCCTCTTCTTTAGTGAAGGCAGATGCAAAGTATTAATTTAATACACCATGGCTTTTGTTTCCTAATCAGCCCCACCTTCTTCTGACTACCTTTTTACTATTTATATGATTATAAAAGACTTTTGTGTTCCCTTTTATGTTACCCGCTAATCAATTCGTATACAAATCCTTTGGCCCTTTTATTTCCTTTTTCAGTTATGCGCTGTATTCAGAGCCTGACATTTATCATAACCTTTTTCTGATTCATTTTAATCTTTAGCTTTGGATGCCCTTCCTTTCCTTCGCATGGAAATGCATCTAGTCTATACCCAAGCTATCTCCTCTTTGAAGGCCTCCCATTGCTCAGTTACTGTTTTACCTCAATAAAATTAGCCCTCATCCAGTTGAGTATTATTACCGAGAGCATGCAGAAAACAAGAGCAGGCAGCTGAAGGAGCGTGCGGCAAACCAGACTCCCCACCCACCTTTTCCTCCGACGACAGTCTGTCTCAGCTGTGACAGAGACTGTAATTCCCGTATTGGACTGTTCAGTCACCTGAGAACTCATTTTTGGAGTGGAAGCAAGTCTTCCTCAAGTTCGAGGTACTGCCTATGATGGTGATATTATCACATTTGAATGTTCCTTGTCCTTTTCCATAACTACTCTAAATCTAATGATTTTGTGATCATTGTTTCCTAAATGCTCCCCCACTGAAACGTGCCCCTCTTCCCCCGCCCTGCCCCCCCTGCCCCCCCCCCCCCACCTTATCCCCAGAACTAGATCCAGCATTGCTTCCTTCCTCGTTGGGCTGGAAACATGCTGATCATTTAAATTCTGTTGTATGCATTACAGGAATTCCTCCTCCTCTTTTAGAGACAATAATCAGGGACAAAGTTAACAGTCACTTGGACAAGTGTTGATCAATTGAGGAAAGCCAGCACGGATTTGTTAAAGGTAATTCGTGTTTAACTAACTTTGATCGAGTTTTTTGATGCGGTAACAGAGAGGGTTGATGAGGGCAATGCGGTTGATGTGGTATACATGGACGTCCAAAAGGCGTCCGACCAAGTGGCACTTAATAGGCTTGTCAGCAAATTTGAAGCCCATGGAATAAAAGGGACAGTGGCAGCATGGATATGAAATTGACTAAGTGACAGGAAACAGAGAATAGTGGTGCACGGTTGTTTTTCGGGCTGGAGGAAGGTGTACAGGGGTCGGTACTAGGACCACTCCTTTCCTTGATATATATTAATGACTTGGACTTGGGTGTACAGGGCACAATTTTAAAATTTGCAGATGACACAAAACTTGGAAGTATAGTGAACAGTGAGGAGGATAGTGATAGACTTCAAGAAGACAGTCCGGTGAAATGGGCAGACACGTGGCAGATTTATTGCTGAAAAGTGCAAAGTGATACATTTTGGTAGGAAGAAAAGGAGAGGCAATATAGGAACGGAGAGACCTAGGGGTATATGTGCACAAATTGTTGAAGGTGGCAGGGCAGGTTGAGAAAGTGGTTAAAAAAGCATACGGGATCCTGAGCTTCATAAATAGAGATATAACAAGGAAGTTATGATGTACCTTTATAAAACAGTGGTTTGGCCTCAACTGGAATAGTGTGTCCAATTCTGGACACCGCACTTTCATCATCATCATAAGCAGTCCCTCGGTGTCGAGGAAGACTTGCTTCCACTCTAAAAGTGAGTTCTCAGGTGGCTGAAGAGTCCAATGCAGGACCTACAGTCTCTGTCACAGGTGGGGCAGACAGTGGTTGAGAAAAGGGTGGGTGGGGGGGCCTGTGTTGATGCACGGTCTATCCGCTATCTGCGCTTGGTTTATGCTTGCTCTCACCGATGAGAATCTAGGTCCTCAGTGCCCTCCTGGATGCTCGTCCTCCAATTTGAGTGGTCTTGGGCCAGGGATTCCCAGGTGCCGGTGGAGATGTTACTCTTTTTCAAGGAGACTTTGAGGGTGTCCTTGACGCATTTCCTCTGCATGGGGCTTGCTTGCCGTGTAGGAGTTCTGAGTAGAGCGCTTGCTTTGGGAGTCTTGTGTCGGGCATGCAGACAATGTGGCCTGCCCAACGGAACTGGTCAAGTGTGGCGAGTGCTTCGATGCTGGGGATGTTGGCCTGATCGAGAACACTGACGTTGGTGCGTCTGTCCTCCCAGTGGATTTGCAGGATCTTGCGGAGGCAGCGCTTTGGTACTTCTCCAGCGCTTTGAGATGTCTGTTATATAAAGTGCAACATCCCCACTGGCACCTGGGAATCCCTGGCCCAAGACCGCCCTAACTGGAGGAAGAACATCCGGGAGTGCGCTGAGCATGTCGAGTCTCATCGCCGAGAGCATGCAGAAACTAAGCGCAGGCAGAGGAAGGAGCGTGCGTCAACTTTAGGAAGGATGTGAAGGCCTTAGAGAGGGTGCAGAAAAGATTTACGAGAATGATTTTGGGGTGAGGATTTCAGTTACATGGATAAACTAGAGAAGCTGGGCTTGTTCTCCTTAGAGCAAAGAAGATTAAGAGGAGATTTGATAAGTGTTCAGAATCCTGAGTAGTCTAGACATAGTAGATAGTGAAAAACTGCTCCAATCGGTGGAATGATCGAGAACTAGAGGACACAGATATAAGGTGATTAGCAAAAGAACCAAAGGCTTCATGAGAAAGAACTTTTTTACACAACTAGTGGTTAGGATCTGGAATGCACTGCCTGAAAGGGTGGTGGAAATAGCCTCAATCGTGGCTTTCAAAAGGGAGTTGGATAAGTATCTAAAGGAAAAAGAAATTGCAGGGCTACAGGAAAAGGGTGGGGGAGTGGGTCTAGCTCAAGTACTCTAGCAGAGAGCCTGCATGGGCTCGACGGGCCGAATGGTCTCCTTCTGTGCTGTAACCATTCTATGATTCTTTGACCTTACCACTGTCACTATCCCAGTCTAAATTAGGATAATTCAAGTCCCCCATTATCACTACATTAAAAGTTCTTGCATTTTCTGCAATTTGCCTGCAAATTTGCTCCTCTATCTCCTCCAAAGGAATTCCCATTTTCACCACCTTTGCTGCACCATTTAAGTTGCAACTACAACCAACAGTACTGTGAGAAAGTGTTGGAAAAGGAAACAAAAATGGCGCCCTCTCCAGAAATTACAATTAATACACGAAGCAAAATGCAAAGAATTGGGAACGTGAACTAAAAAACGGTAGCCAGCATGAGCAATAAAACTGACATTGTTTTTCTCGGCATTTAGGACAATCAGACCAATTGTAGCAGCCTTCACTGCCAACCCAGCTGAGTCCAGCTCATCATAGAATACTAGACATTTACGGCACAGAAAGAGGCCATTCGGCCCATCGTATCTGTATCAGTCTAACAAAGCTATCCATCCTAATCCCACTTTCCAGGAGCCCTTTAGCTTACGGCGCTTCAAGTGCATATCCAAGTATTTTTTTATATGTGATTAGGGATTCTGCCTCTATCACCCTTTCAGTCAGTGAGTTCTAGACCCCCACAACCCTCTGGGTGCAAAACGTTCTCCTCAACTTTCCTCTAATCCTTCTACCAATTACTTTAAATCTATGCCCCTTAGTTATTGACCTCTCTGCAAGGGAAAATAGGTCTTTCTATTCTATCTAGGCCCCTCATAATTGCATACACCTCAATTAAGTCTCCCCTCAGCCTCCTCTGTTCCAAAGAATTCAACTCCAGCTTATCCAATCTATTCTCATAGCTAAATTTCTCCAGTCCAGGCAACATCCTCGTAAATCTCCTCTGCACCCTGTCTAATGCAATCACATCTTTTCTGCAATTTGGTGACCAGAACTATAATCCAACATAACCACCCTGCTCTTATATTCCATGCCTTGGCTAATAAGGGAAGTATCCCGTATGCCTTCTTAACTACCTTATCTACCTGTTCTGCTACCTTCAGGGATCTGTGGATATGTACTTCAAGGTCCCTCAGTTCCACTACACTTCTCAGTATCCTACCATTTATTTTGCATTCCCTTGTCTTGCTAGCCCTCCCCAAATCCCCTGGATTGAATTCCAATCGCCACTTTTCTGCCCATCTGACTAATCCATTGATATCTTCCTGCAGGCTACAGCTTTCTTATTCATTATCAACCACAAGGCCAATTTTTGTATCATTTGCAAACTTCTTAATCATGCCCCCTACATTGCAGTCTAAATCATTGATATATACCACAAAAAGCAAGGGACCCAGTACCGAGTCCTGCGGAACCCTACTGGAAACAGCCTTCCAGTCACAAAAACATCTGTCGGCCATTATCCTTTGCTCTCTGCCTCTGAGCCAATTTTGGATCCAAATTGCCACTTTCTTTTGGATCCCACAGGCTTTTACTTTTCTGCCCAGTCTGTCATATGGGATACACTAGGAACAATACCCAGGCGTCTGTGACCTATCTGGTTCAGTCCCATACTGCAAGGTACATTTACGATGGAGCTGGGTGCTTGGATATTTTTTTCTTTATTTGTTCATGGACTGTGGGCTTGGCTGGCAGCATTTATTGTCCACCCCTAACTGCCCATGAGAAAGTGAGCCGCCTTCTTGAATCCATGTGGTAAAGGTCCTAGAATACTTCTTTGTACGCACATTGACATATACAACGACTACAGCCAAGCTGGAGGAGAAAACATTCAATCCACCAGGATCAGAATCGCCTCCTTATAGTGTAGCAGGAAGGCCATTACCCATCATGACAGACTACCCATAGCTTATGTGCAGCTTCTGAACTCAACTCTTCTAGCCGCAGTGTTTCACGATGGTAACCCTGCTCAATGTTGCATACGCAGTACCCCCTTTCAAATGAACTCTTTGTTTCAAGCCATCTAATTAGTTAGAGCATTTAGTGCTTGATGATGAATTTTTCCATCGGGTTGCAAATTTGTTTTCCTAATTATAATTATCTCCTGAGCACTTTCTTTGCTTTTAGCAGCCTCGTTCTGAACGATGGGGTGCTCTTCTCACCTATCAGTGAATTAGTCATTCACCCTATTGAGCCCTTCTTGTGATAAATGTACCACCACTTTTGATTGGCAATTACTAAATTGTAAAATATTAAAACTGCTCGACTGCAACAACCCACCGCCTCCATAAAAAGGATCTTATTGAAAGTGGTCTGTAGAAAATTAAAAATTCATCTCGAGCAGCTCACTGCATTTTATTTTTATAAAAAAGGTAAGTATCCATGGTAGCCTGGTATTACAATCCTGCACCACAAGAGTAATGGCCCCAACTCTCTACTGTTCTCTTTTCCACCATGATCTTCTGTGCTGTAGGTTTCTATGATTCGATGATAATCTTGATGTGGCAGGAAATGTGTACTTTCATTTCTGTCTCTCTTCTATCTCTCTCAGTGCCGGATATTCAGTTACATTGACTGCAGTGGATCTGAATATCAGGCGCTGCATGTAGCAGGTGACCGATCCGATACTGCCCAATCCACGCCACTGCCCGAGACGAATTTCTAGCTCCTTGTCTTTATTTAAGAAAGCTCAGACTCTTCCACCTTGAAAGGAGGCGAGTGAGAGGATATGCCCTTTAAGGGTATGCACGATACTAAGAGGAACTAGAGAAGATTAATCCTCAGCATTGCTCCAAGTTATCATGTATCCTACATGGTTACTGTTGGTACTATTACAAGGTGTGCCACCAGAGGGAGACTTGTAGGTTACCTGTACAGGTGTGCCAGGCCTAATATAAAAGTTAGGCCATCAGGTGTGATCCTCACTCTGGAGTTATCAATAAAGCACTAAGGTTACTACAGTTCAAGTACAACACATTGCCTCGTGAAGTCATTATCAGAGCATCTAAAGACATAACAATTGGCGACGAGATTATGGGCCTTCACGCGAAAATGGCTACCCTTGGTACGTTGCAGCAGTTCGCCGATGGTGATGATTGGGATGCCTTCATGGAGAGGCTCGACCATTTCTTCACAGCAAATGACCTGGCAGGCGACAATCTGGCCACACTAGCTGATAAGCGCACAGCTATTCTGCTAACCAGTTGTGGGTCCACTGTCTATGGCCTTGTCAGGGATTTGCTGGCACCAGCGAAGACAACGACCAACTTACGAGGAGATCCAAGAACAACTCAAGCCCAAAGAGAGCATCCCCACAGCCAGACACCGGTTTTACACCCACCAAAGGCCCGAAGGTCAGGAAATCGCGAAATATGCTGCAGACCTCATGAGGCACCGTGTGATTTCGGTGACCACCTCACCGAAGCGGTGCGAGACATCTTTTTCATTGGAATCGGCCATGAGGGCCTTCTTCATAAGCTACTGTCTGCGGATACCACAGTCACACTGCAGAAGGCCATCTCCATGAGCCAGTCATTCATGACCTCGACCTGAGGCTCTAGGCAGATGACTCATCCTCAGGACTCAAACCCGGTAAGTACTGTGCACAGAGTGGCACCTTTTAGAGGTTGGACTGTAGAACGTGAACCTTCTCAGGGAAGTGAGAACAGGCCCCGGAGTCCCTTACCTCAGAATCCGCCGAGGGGGGCTAACTGAGTAGCTCCATGCTGGCGTTGCGGAGGGAATCACAAGGCTCACCAGTGCCGCTTTAAAGACTATGTGTGTAAAGGCTGCAGCACAAAGGGCTACCTCCAGCGAATGTGAAAGAGAAATATGACTCACAGTGTTGATGAAGAGGCTGCAGATGGCCATGAATCCAGCGCGGATTATGAAGCGATAGTCAGAGAGACAGCTCAGCCCCACGATGAGGTAAATGGCATGTTTACCTGCACCACCTAGTGTTCCCCGTTGAGGATGGAAGTCAAAATAAATGGTGTTCCAGTCTTCATGGAAGTGGACACGGGGACGAGCCAGTCAGTAATGAATCAAGAAGCTTTTGAGAGGCTATGGGACAATCAAACTGAACGATCCAAGTTGGTCCCGGTTCAGGCAAAGCTGCTCACCTACACCGATGAACATATCCCAGTCATTGTTAATGTAGAGGTTAACGTACTCCATAATGGCGTGATGCACAAGTTACCCCTATGGATTGTTGCAGGCGATGGACCAACGCTACTTGGAAGAAGGTGGATGGTGAAGATCCATTGGAGCTGGGAAGATTTCATACCTCCAACGATCGACGTCCCCTGCGTTCAGAAGCAAAGCAAGCCCTCACCTGAGGTTGGATCCGGCACCAGAGAGCAGACCAGCACAGCATCTGAGGCATGGACCACCCAGCACGACTGCATGGAGATGATCCAGCTGAGATGACCCGAACGCACCTTCCAGGCTCCAGTGGCAGGACTCCGGAGGAAGAAAATCGGTTCCAAAGGTGACCTCCCAGCTTTGGTGGCAGAACCCAAGAAGAGAATCACCGCAGTCGACTTCGTGGATGGAGGAAAGATGGCACCCAAACCACGAGGTGATGCACTGAAGAAAAAGATGCCGGTGGCCAGATCACGAGGTGCAGCGCTGATGGAGCAACACGTGGCTCCAAACGGAGAAGAGGATTGGGGTAATGATAGCAAGGCTCTCTTAAAGGAGGTCTGCAACCCACCACACTTAAAGGGACAGTTCCACATTCTTAATCAATGTAATAGCAACTGTGAATTAGATGTAAAATGTGTAATTGATGATCAGAGTTGTGTACATGCTACAGGTTACTTACCATGAATAATGAAGAGTTGTGCGATGTAGGATTTCTACTGCATACAGTCAATGCAGTGGGCAGACCCCATCGGGAACACACAGGTCCAGCGAGATACCCAATGTAGTAGCCCGCATCCCTGGGACCAGAGTCATGCACCATGGAGTGTGGTCACAAGCAGCCAATACATATAAGCTGCAGAGCAAGTGATCTCAGGAGGGCAACGGCACCGATATCGATACCCTGCCCCTGATCGGCTCCACCTCTCAGGCACCCGATGGCACCAACCACCACGAGGCAGAAAGAGCAAACTGTGCCAAGGCACAGCCCCCCGACCCTATCACCACCAAGGCCATACCAGGGAACGAAGAGTCACCCGCAACAGTTCTCCCAAATGGGACCGGGACCAACCAGGATCCCAAACCAAATAATGCCCAGGCAAGCGAGTCAGCAGTTCCCTGTGCACTGCTGGATGACTGCTCCTCAGGGAACAGCAGCGACCTGGAGCGTAAGGAGAGGACAGAGAGGTCACAGGCATCTGTGAACCTGCCCGACGCTAGGAACAGCGGCAAAAGCCCCGAGAGCAGGCAAGTTGAGCCAACCGGGTTCTCACTGCCAGCATTGGGCACCGCGCCATCACCAGACTACCTGAGCACCATCCAGCAGTCCTGGCACTCGTCTGTCCTCACCAAAGATATTCCAAGCATGTACCATGAATGTAACACTGTAAATGCAATTTTTTAAATTTTTGGACACGAATATAATGAGCCAATGGCACCATCTGTATGTGTGTGTGGGGGGGGAGGGAGAGAATGGAGTGGTCATGGACACACAAACAGAAACCACCAGCACTCTACTGCCAACAAAACACACACCCAAGATGGAAACGACCTGCCAAGGGTCAACCAGATAGAGCTAAGCCCAGAGCACAGTCAATGCAGAGACGATTTGCACTAAAGGCTTGGGGGAGAGTGATGTCATGTATCCTACATGGTTACCGTTTGTACTATTACAAGGTGTGCCACCAGAGGGCACTGCAGTGAGAGACCTGTAGGTTACCTGTACAGGTGTGCCAGGCTGAGTATAAAAGGCAGGCCACCATGTGTGATCCTCACTCTGGAGTTATCAATAAAGGACTAAGGTCACTACAGTTCAAGTACAACACATTGCCTCGTGAAGTCATTATCAGAGCATCTAAAGACATAACACAAGTTAAACTATGACTATACGTAGGACAAGGGTCAATAGGTTATACTGGTAGAATACAGAATGTCATTTTTTTTTAAATCAACAGGTACTGAACAGGGAGATTTTATAGCAGTATCTGGGTTATATAGAGCCAATCTGGGTAGTAACTATAGGATACTGAGCCACTGAGGCAGCCTTTACTAGGTATTAAAATAGTGAAAGCTACACATTCAAGGAGTGCTCGGATTTTCCTCTGCTATTCCACCCCCAAAATGAGGTGCCGCAGCAGAGCAGAGAAACGGGGGCAGGGAGATCTACTGCAGACATTGAATATTTTCCCTCTCTTCCCCCTCACAGGGATCAAGGTGTTGGCAGCCATTTTCCTTTGGCCTTTTTTGCATTTATGTTCTGCGGCTGTGTTTGATTGTGTGCTTAATACTCACTGTGGTAAACAATGAGGAGGATGGTGATAGACTTCAGGAGGACAGAGACAGACTATTGAAATGGGCAGACACATGTTCGATGAAATTTAACGCAGAGAAGTGAGAAGTGAGAAGTGATGCATTTGGCAGGAAGAATGAGGAGAGGCAATAAATGGTACAAATTTTCAATGAGACCTGGGAGTGTAGGTGCATACATCTTTGAAGGTGGCAGGGCAAGTTGAGAAGGCTGTTAAAAAAGAAAATGAGATCCTTGGCATTATAAACAGAATCATAGAGTACAAAAGCAAGGAAGTTATGCTCAATTTTCACAAATCACTGGCTAGGTCCCAGCTGGAGAACTGTGTTCAATTCTGGGCACCACACTTTAGGAAGGATGTCAAGGCCTTGGAGAGGGTGCAGATGAGATTTATTAGAATGGTACCAGGAATGTGGGACTATGATTCTACGATAATGGAGCCAAAGGCAGTGTTCACATTTGTAACTTGGATGCCTAGAAACCCACCTGTGACTGGAGTTGAGCAAAAAAAACCTTGGAGGGAGAAACACCCAGGCCAGTTTTCAAGAATGGCATTGGCAGTGGTTTCCAAACAATGTCCCGGGAGGGGCATGTCACCCATTCGAACCTAACGAGAGGAGCAGTAAAAATACAGCGATGGCCGCTGTCATGTATCTCACACTACTATACATAACTGTATCTTACCATGCTATACATGACTGTAACTAGATATGACCTGTAACCACAAGCATACCTTGCCACCAAGGTTCCACTTGCAGGAGACACTGGATACCTGTCCCAGACAGGTATGTAAAGACAGGTCTCAGGCAAGTGTGGCATTCGAGAGATGTGTAATAAAGGTGCAGGTCCTGAGTGACCTTGACTTCAGTATGTGCCTCGTGTGATTTTGTACTGCAGGGATAGGACTTTACAGTGGCGACGAGTTACGGGATTAAAAATCCACAGAATGGCGAACAATGGCTCAGATGAAAAATACAATGCTGGAGATAATTGGGAGGACTTTATAGAAAGGCTCCAGCAAAGCTTTGTAACCAAAGACTGGTTAGGCGACGACAAGGCAGACAAGAGAAGAGCCCATCTCTTGACCAGCTGTGGCTCGAAAACATACGCTTTAATGAAGGACCTGCTGGCACCCGAGAAACCAGCAAGCAAGTCGTTTGAAGAGTTGAGCACACTGGGAAGAGACCACCTGAAACTAGCGAGTAGCCTACACATGGCCAGACACAGGTTCTACAACCACAGACACTGTGTGGGCCAGAGCATACCTGACTTCGTGGCGGAACTTCGGAGGTTGGCTGGCTTATGTGAGTTCTCCGATGAACTAAGGAGAGAAGTACTGAGACTTTTTTATTGAAGGAATAGGCCACGCAGGCATATTCCGAAAGCTCATAGAAACCAAGAACTTGACCCTAGAGGCAGCAGCACTGGTTGCACAGACATTCTTGACAGGAGAAGAGGAAATGAGGTTGATCTACACTGCGGGTACGACAACTAACAAAACATCGGAACAAGGGGTTCACAGCGTGAAACAAGCTGCTACCACCCCCACACACAGACAAAGGCAGGAGAGCAGGCCCTCAACAGCAGGCAGTGGTGCCAGAAGCCATCAAGGGCCCATGAATGGCCGTTCACACCTCATCAACCCACAATGCGAGCAATCAACTACAAACTGAGAGAAGCTCAAGAGAGATCAGCCAGACGCAGCTCATCCTTCGGAAACAATCTTTGGAAACATTCTTTGGAATTGGTATGGGTGGAGCTACGGAATACCAAAGAGCAGAAAACACTAGTGTGAGTTGTGTACAGGCCACCACATAGAAGTAGTAAGGTTGGGGACAGCATCAAACAAGAAATAAGGGATGTGTGCAATAAAGGTACAGCAGTAATCATGGGTGACTTTAATTTACATATTGATTGGGCTAACCTAACTGGTAGCAATGCGGCGGAGGAGGATTTCCTGGAGTGTATTAGGGATGGATTTCTAGACCAATATGTCGAGGAACCAACCAGAGAGCTGGCTATCCTAGACTGGGTGATGTGTAATGAGAAGGGACTAATTAGCAATCTTGTTGTGCGAGGCCCCTTGGGGAAGAGTGACCATAATATGGTAGAATTCTTTATTAAGGTGGAGAGTGACAAAGTTAATTCAGAAACTAGGGTCCTGAACTTAAGGAAAGGTAACTTTGATGGTATGAGGCGCAAATTGGCTAGATTAGACTGGCAAATGATACTTAAAGGGTTGACGGTGGATAGGCAATGGCAAACCTTTAAAGATTATATCGACGAACTTCAACAATTGTATATCCCTGTCTGGAGTAAAAATAAAACAGGGAAGATGGCTCAAACGTGGCTAACAAGGGAAATTAAGGGTAGTGTTAAATCCAAGGAAGAGGCATACAAATTTGCCAGAAAAAGTAGCAAACCGGAAGACTGGGGGAAATTTAGAATACAGCAGAGGAGTACAAAGGGTTTAATTAAGAGGGGGAAAATAGAGTACGAGAGGAAGCTTGCCGGAAACATAAAAAATGACTGCAAAAGCTTCTATAGGTATGTGAAGAGAAAAAGATTAGTGAAGACAAGCATTGGGCCCTTGCAGTCAGATTCGGGTGTAATGGGGAACAAAGAAATGGCAGACCAATTGAACAAGTACTTTGGTTCTGTCTTCATAAAGGAAGACACAAATAACCTTCCCGATGTACTAAGGGTCCGAAGGACTAGTGAGAAGGAGGAACTGAAGGATATCCTTATTAGGCAAGAAATTGTGTTCGGGAAATTGACGGGGTTGAAGGCCGATAAACCCCCAGGGCCTGATAGTCTACATCCCAGACTATTAAGGAAGTAGCCCTAGAAATAGTGGATGCATTGGTGATAACAGTCGATCGACTCTGGATCAGTTCCTAAGGACAGTAGGGTTGCTAATGTAACACCACTTTTTTAAAAAGGAGGAAGAGAGAAAACGGGTAATTATAGACCAGTTAGCCTGACATCGGTGGTGGGGGAAATGTTGGAATCAATCATTAAGAAAAATGGAAATCATGCTTGACAAATCTTCTGGAATTTTTTGAGGATGTATCTAGTAGAGTGGACAAGGGAGAACCAGTGGATGTGGTGTATTTGGACTTTCAAAAGGCTTTTGACAAGGTCCCACACAAGAGATTGGTGTGCAAAATCAAAGCACATGGTATTGGGGGTAATGTACTGATGTGGATAGAGAACTGGTTGGCAGACAGGAAGCAGAGAGTCTGGATTAACAGGTCCTTTTCAGAATGGCAGGCAGTGACTAATGGAGTGCCGCAGGGCTCAGTGCTGAGACCCCAGCTCTTTACAATATATATTAATGATTTAGATGATGGAATTGAGTGTAATATCCCCAAGTTTGCAGATGACACTAAACTTGGTGGCGGTGTGATCTGTGAGGAGGACGCTAAAAGGCTGCAGGGTGACTTGGACAGGTTAGGCGAGTGAGCAAATACATGGCAGATGCAGTATAATGTGGATAAATGTGAGGTTATCCACTTTGGGGGCAAAAGCATGAAGGCAGAATATTATCTGAATGGCGGAAAATTAGGAAAAGGGGAGGTGCAGCGAGACCTGGGTGTCATGGTTCATCAGTCATTGAAAGTTGGCATGCAGGTACAGCAGGCGGTGAAGGCGGCAAATGGTATGTTGACCTTCATAGCAAGGGGATTTGAGTATAGGAGCAGGGAAGTCTTGCTGCAGTTGTACAGGGCCTTGGTGAGGCCCCACCTGGAATATTGTGTTCAGTTTTGATCCCCTAATCTGAGGAAGGACGTTCTGGCTATTGAGGGATTGCAGCGAATGTTCACCAGACTGATTCCAGGGATGGCTGGAATGACATATGAGAAGAGACTGGATCAACTGGGCCATTATTCACTGGAGTTTAGAAGGATGAGAAGGGATCTCATAGAAATATATATAATTCTGACTGGACTAGACAATGGGAAGAATGTTCCCGATGTTGGGGAAGTTCAGAACCAGGGGACACAGTCTTAGGATAAGGGGCAGGCCGTTTAGTACTGAGATGAGGAGAAACTTCTTCACTCAGAGAATTGTTAACCTGTGGAATTCCCTGCTGCAGAGAGTTGTTGATGCCAGTTCATTGGATATATTCAAGAGGGAGTTAGATATGGCCCTAACGGTTAAGGGGATCAAGGGGTATGGAGAGAAAGCAGGAAAGGGGTACTGAAGGAATGATCAGCCATGATCGTATCGAATGGCGGTGCAGGCTCGAAGGGCCGAATGGCCTACTCCTGCACCTATTTTCTATGTTTCTTTGTTTCTATGTAACAGTGGAAGTGGGCTGTGCTGGAGGTGTGGGGGAAGGCACTCATCAAGGGGGTGTCGATTTCAGCATGCTGTTTGCAGAAACTGCGACTATACAGGGCATCTGGCCCGTACGTGCAGAAAAATGGCAGCTCAGCTGTTATAAGAATCGGAAGGGTCAGAAAGCGGACCAGAAGACGGTGGGGAGAGTGCCGGGACACCGAGGTACAGCGAGTCAACACGATCAATGGCCACTGCTCCTACAACAAGATGCCTCCAATAATGATGAGGGTCCTACTCAATGGGATACCCGTCAACATGGAGCTGGATACGGGAGCGAGTCAATCTCGCATGAGCGCTCAACAATTTGAACAGCTGTGGCCGCACAAAAGAGACAGACCAAAACTCACAAGGGTCGACACCAAACTAAGGACCTATACCAAAGAAATTGTCCCAGTCCTCGGCAGCGCCATGCTCTCAGTCACACACAAAGGGACAGTGAACCGACTTCCCCTGTGGATTGTCCCCGGAGATCTCCCGGCACTGCTGGGGAGAAGCTGGCTGGCAAAATTAAACTGGAAATGGGATGATGTTCACGCCATGTCGTCAGAGGAACGGACCTCCTGCTCAACAGTTCTAAGTCGATTTGAACATCTCTTTCAGCCAGGTGTGGGCACCTTCAAAGAGGCTAAAGTCAAAATCTACATCACACAGGATGCTAGACCGGTCCATCACAAGGCGAGAGCTGTGCCCTCTGTGATGAGGGAAAAGATTGAAGATGAACTGGAAAGGCTTCTGCGGGAAGGCATTATCTCACCCGTAGAATTTAGCGACTGGGCAAGTCCCATCGTCCCAGTCATGAAGCCTGATGGATCCGTACGAATCTGTGGGGCCTGCAAATCTACCATAAACAGAGTCTCCCTACAGGACCAATACCCACTGCCCAGAGCGGAGGACTTATTTGCCACATTGGCTGGAGGAAAACTTTTCTCAAAACTAGATCTCACATCTGCGTATATGACGCAAGAATTGACCGATGAGTCCAAGCTACTCACCACCATCAACACACATCGAGGCCTTTTCATGTACAATCGATGCCCATTCAGCATCAGGTCGGCAGCTGCTATATTCCAGCGCAAAATGGAGAGTCTCCTCAAGTCCATCCCGGGGACGGTTGTACTTCAAGACAACATACTTATCACGGGCAGGGACACCGACTCCCATCTCTGCAATTTGGAAGAAGTACTAAAGCGGTTGGATCGGGTAGGCCTAAGAGTTAAGAAATCCAAGTGCCTGTTTCTCGCACCTGAGGTTGAATTTTTGGGCAGAAGGATTGCCGCTGATGGAATCCGCCCAACAGAGTCCAAAACCGAAGCAATTCGCCTGGCACCCAGGCCCTGGAACGTCTCAGAACTGCACGCCTTTCTCGGGCTACTCAATTACTTTGGGAACTTTATGCAGAACTTAAGCACGCTGCTGGAGCCTCTTCACCTGCTACACAGAAAAGGGTGCGATAGGTTTTGGGGGGACGCCCAGGAACGCGCCTTCAATAAGACAGGCAACCTTCTGTGTTCCAACAGTGTTTTGGCTTTCTTTGATCCAGGTAAAAAGGTAGTTCTTACATGCGATGCGGCAGCGTATGGGGCCGGGTGCATTTTACAACATGTCAATAGTGCGGGCAAATTACAACCCATAGCTTATGCCTCCAGGTCACTTTCGCGGGCGGAGCGCGGTTACGGAATGGTGGAGAAGGAGGCGCTCGCGTGCGTGTACAGTGTCAAAAAGATGCATCAATACCTTTTCTGGGCCAAGTTCGCGTTAGAAACCGACCACAAGCCCCTCACGTCCCCACTATCCGAAAGCAAGGCAATAAAGGCCAACGCCTCGGCACGCATTCAACGGTGGGCACTCATGCTGGCGTCCTACGATTACACCATAAAGCACAGACCAGGCACAGACAACTGTGCCGATGTGCTTAGCAGGCTACCCCTGGCGACCACTGAACGGTCTGATGAACAGGACTGTGAGATAGTCATGGTAATCAATGCCTTTGAGTCTACAGGTTCACCCATGACGGCTCGCCAAATCAAAGCCTGGACGACCAGCGACCCCATGTTATCCCTAGTAAAAATATGTGTCCTAACCGATAACTGGGCAGAGGCTCGCGATGCCTGCCCTGAGGAGATCAAAGCTTTCCATAGGCGCATGCATGAACTATCACTACAGACAGACTGCCTGATGTGGGGCAGTCGAGTAGTTATACCTCTGCGAGGCAGAGAGGCATTTGTCCGGGAGCTCCACCGCGAGCACCCGGGGATCGTTCTCATGAAGGCCATAGCCAGATCCCACGTTGGTGGCCTGGCATTGACGCGGACTTGGAGCTCTGCATCCGACGGTGCACCATTTGTGCCCAACTCAGTAATGCCCCCAGGGAGGCCCCCCTGAGCCCCTGGCCCTGGCCCACCAAACCGTAGTCGCTGGTACACATAAACTATGCGGGCCCATTCATGGGCAAAATGTTCCTCGTAGTTGTAGATGCATTTTCTAAGTGGATCGAATGCACCATTTTAAACTCGAGCACCACCTCCACGACTGTGGAGAGCCTTGGAACCATGTTTGCAATGCACGGCATTCCTGACATATTGGTCAGTGATAATGGTCCGTGCTTCACCAGCGCAGAATTCCAAGATTTTATAAGTGACCACGGCATAAATCACGTTAAGACAGCACCGTTCAAGCCAGCCTCCAACGGCCAGGCGGAGTGAGCAGTGCAGATCATTAAACAAGGCATGCTCAAAATCCAAGGTCCCACGCTGCAGGGCCGCCTGTCGCGACTGCTGCTGGCATACAGATCTCATCCGCTTTCATTGCCTGGAGCTCCCCCCGCACTACTATTAATGAAATGGACCTTAAAGACAAGGCTCTCATTAATCCTCCCAGACACGCATGAAATCATTGAGGCAAAGCGCCGTAAGCTAACCGAGTACCATGAACGAAATTTGAAGGGTAGGTGGAATGAGATAGGGGACAAGGTGTTTGTGCTAAACTATGGCAGGGGTCCCAAATGGCTTGCAGGGACAGTAACAGGCAAGGAAGGAAACAGGCTACTGGTGGTACAAATGGACAATGGCCAAACCTGCCGGAGGTATGTAGACCAAGTCAAAAGTAGATTTACCAACAACACTGCTGAACCGGAGGCAGACTACAATGTGGAACTCACACCTCACCTGGTGGACAGACAGAGGGAACAACCTGAGGAAAGGGCAATCCCAACAGACAGCCCAGGCAAGATACCAGCAATCATTCCAAAAGAACAACAGGCACCAAGGCAAACAACTGAACCACAACTAAGATGCTCCACGCGAGAGCTTAGACCACCTGAGAGACTGAACCTATAAAGACAATAAGACCTTGGGGGAGGGTGATGTCATGCATCTCACACTACTGTACATAACTATATCTTACCATGCTATACATGACTGTAACTAGAGATGACCTGTAACCACAAGCTTACCTTACCACCAGGGTTGCACTTGCAGGAGACCCTGGATACCTGTCCCAGACAAGTATAAAAGGACAGGTCTCAGGCAAGTGTGGCATTCGAGAGCTGTGCAATAAAGGTGCAGGTCCTGAGTGACCTTGACTTCAGTATGTGCCTCGTGTGAATCTGTACTGCAGGGACAGGACTTTACAGCCGCAAATCCCTTCAAGAGTCCGCTATAGACTCACACCCATTCGCAACAGGACTGAAACTTCATCTCACTTTCAGATTGACCTACCTGTCTGATGCTGACTGAACTACCATTTGCTTTCAGCATTTTCTGTTTATGGTTCAAAAGAACATAAGAATTAGGAGCAGGAGTAGGCCACCTGGCCCCTCGAGCCTGCTCCGCCATTTAATAAGATCATGGCTGATCTAATCATGGACTCAGCTCCACTTCCCTGCCCGCTCTCCATTTATTTTATTCAAGCCTACTGCAGCCAGCAGAATCTGGAGCTGGATTTCAATCCATGTCCCAGAGGCAACAGTTACCGCACTCCCCCAGTCATTCTTGTGCAATACTGATTATAAGTAGCATTAGAATGTTTTTTGATGCTTGAACAGAGAAACAAGCTCAGTCATCCATCATGGGCTCAGGTTGTCTCGCTTCTGTGTTTGCAGAAAATTAATAAATGTGTGTAAAGGCTTTATTACAAATTTCAACCCAAGGAAATCTTTCCCCAATGAACAGTTGACTGCCTTAATCTCTGAAAGTTATTTTTCTTGTATAAAACACACTGCAGCCTTTATTTTTACTATTTAGTACATCAAAGCAATTAAAAGCTGATGTAGCTATTGATCTACAGCTATTAAGCTTGTTCCAGCAATGTGAGCTTTTACTGCATTTTAATACTCTCACTCTCAGCCAATCACATCGCAAAAACCATCAGAATCTATTGCCATTCAACATATAAAGGCTTAAATAAATATTTAACTTCTCCTGCTGCCAAAGTTGGTTTCTCGCACCATAACCATTGCGCATTTGCTACCTAAGGACAGTTTTCACTAACTAAAATTCATCTGCACACTTTTACTGAGTATTTCTAAAGAAAAATATTTTTTTAATTTAGAAGCAGCCACCTACTGCCATAAGAAAAAATTCTACAAAAGAACATAAACTGACATCCTGCCCAATATATAAAATATCAGCATCATAAAATGTGGTACAAATGTCCCAATGAATCACTGTAATATCTCTGCAACCCGCCTCTTCAATTAACCCTCCATATAAAAACAATATAGATCTGTCATGTCACCTGACCGCAGGAGACAAGTCTCCTCACCTCTTCTTCATAGAGTCAGAGAATAATACAGCACAGGAGGCTATTCAGCCCATCGTGCCTGTGCTGGCTCTTTGAAAGAGCTATCCAATTAGTCCCACTCCCCTGCTATTTCCCCAGAGCCCTGCTATATCCCACCCCCCCACACCCCACTTCAAGTATTTATCCAATTCCTTTTGAAAGTTACTGCTGAATCTGCTTCCACCACCCTTTCAGGCAGTACATTCCAGATCATAACAACTCACTGCTTGTTTCCTCCTGTCGCCTCTGGTTCTTTTGCTAATTACCTTCAATCTGTGTCCTCTGGTTACTGATCCTTCTACCAGTTTCTCCTTATTTACTCTATCAAAACCCTTCATGATTTTGAACACTTCTATCAAATCTCCCTTTCACCTTCTCAGCTCCAAGGAAAACAAGATCAACTACTCTATTCTCTGCACATAACTGAACTCCCACATTTATTCCCAAATCTGGTAGCGCAGGCCAATTGCTAATTCCTCTGATTTCTGAGGATTGCAATTATTCATTGGGAACAGATGGCTGGCTCGCTAGAACAAAGGGTGTAACTTTCAACTGTGGTGGAGGTGTAAATTGAATGGAAAATCATCCGGGGTGTATCACAGGCATTTTACACAAACATCGAATTGTTTTCACTTCTGACATTAATATGGTAATGGCAGCCACCACAGCAAATCTAACAACAACTTGCATTCATATAGCACCTTTGCTGTAGTAAAGCATCAAATGCTGAGCAACATCTTCAAAAAAGTGGGAACAGCCCCATAAAAAGCTGGCTACTGAAGAACAGCCCTGACTTGTGGAAGCAAGTAGCCACAAGGTTTTGTTCCCCAAGTGATAGTGTACACAATGTTCTTTCACTTGTATTGGAGGAAATAATAAGTACATAAAAGCCTGAAGGGGAAATCCAAATGGTGAAGGCACAAAATTGGTAATACATTCATACAAGGTCTCGGGGTATGCTCCCCCAGCAAAACAGAGGTTGTTTTGCATTGATTTTTATTTTTTTTTAAAGGCAAAACAAAATAGTATTTGGATTTTCTACACAGCAACCAGACCATGCTTCACCCATACTCCAACAGTCTCACTTCCGCATCCAACCTCGATTCCAGATCTAGTTCAAAGAGATACTCATCATCATCATAGGCGGTCGCTCGAACCAGGATGGGTTCCACATGGGTTCACAGATGTTTCAACGAAGGACCCGATAGTCCAGTCCTGAACTCCAATTGAAGGGGTGGAAGATGCCTGTGCATGGATTTTTTTAATGTGTGGTGACCATTGCATATCAGCCACCACACGGGCTTGACAGATTTAGGCCTTTATCCAGTGGCAAGGGTTAACTAGGACAACTGGAGACCTGCTCTGCTGCACGGACCTAGTGTGCACAGATATCAAAGAGATACTGCACCCCATCCAACTCCCTAGTCTTTCACAGAGACATTTCAAATGCACCCAAGGGGAGGGAAGAGAGGGGTACAGTAACACTGATATAAGCCAGCAAATGCTGGCATGCCAAACTGGTCCTCAAAACGCTGACTGTCCACATGTAACACTGACATGTAATGGCTGCTCCCAGGCTGCTGATACCCTCACCCTTGCCTTTGTCACCTCCAGACCCGACTACTCCAAAGCTCTCCTGGCCAGCCTCCCATCCTCCACCCTCCATAAACTTCAGTTCATCCAAAACTCTGCTGCCCATATCCTGACTCACACCAAGACTCATTCATGCCAGGATTACATCGAATGACATTTATGGTATACGTTTGCCATTAACACCTTCACATTGGCACATGTTTATTTTGCTTGATCTATATTTTGTTCAACAACAGCTATCGAACTGTGGAGGACATCACAGTCAAGTCCAATGCTGTTCTCATGCTGCAACCATGCATGCATACTTTTAGTACAGGTCACTGGACAGCAATCAGGAGCAGGGACTCTTTCTACTCCTTAACCCAGGCAGGCTGAGGCCTGTGTAGCACTGCAAATTCTAACTCAGTATAAGGATCAAAAATAGGTACTTCTCAACTCTCTCTGAGAGGCAGGCAATGGCTCTCACTTCAAAACCTATAACAAACTGATATATGATATATCAGAAACCGATGGCTCTGTGCGACTGACGGGATTGATTCTTGGTGCAGGAGAGGCTGATTACCATCCAGGGAGCACCTCCTTTATGTTTCAATATCAGGGGTTCAAAATTCGTTTTCTTACACCGTCCGTAACCACTGGAGAGAGGCGGCTAATGGGTGGCTAAGTACTTACTGTCGGCGCCGACCGGGTTCCTGGGCTGTCGGCAAATTTAGTTGGGCGGAGGGGGCGGCGCCAAGACATAGCGCTGCGCGCTCTGCCGCTACCCACGTGGTGACATCATCGAGCAGCATCGCCTCCTTGCCACCGCCGCTGGGAAATTAGGCGAGTACGGTGACCTTACTGGCAGGCGTCCGCACAGCCTGGGAAAGGTGGTGGGACATCGGGGATCCCGGGGCGGTAGCATCCAGAGATCAAGGTAAGTTTTTTTTTATCATTTAGGTATTAATGGGACCAGTGGGGAAGCGCGGGTGTGAGTGAGGGAAAGTTTCAGAAACCTTTTTTTTCATTTTTTTAAAAATTCGCATCCCGGCAGCCCACCATCGGGAAATTCGGTCGGCCTCCTGAGATGCCGCTCCGTTGGCGCCCGAGGATGAGTGTGCAACGTCACTTTTAGCGCGGCTCTCATCTTTGGCCAGCAAAACTGAATTTTGCAGTTTGAGGCGGTACTTGCCGTTAAAATCAGCACTCAGTGTCACCGCCTCAAAATTTGAGAGCCACCAGTCTTTCCCTTGTTGGTCAGTCAATGTGCTAGAATTAATGGAAAACTTATAACATATAGGGCTGGCTTTTTTGGACCTTTGCACTGTGGGTCTCGCCCCGGAGCGGTGTGGAATGTGGCAGCGAGATTTCCTGCGCCCCATCAGGAGCTTCGGGTTGGGTTTTGTGGCAGCGCTTAGCATCACCGCCGGGGAGAGCCGTGCTGAGTGTGCAACACCTCTCGTTGCGACACCGATGCGAGTTTTGACTCGAACCCGACCCATACGCCCCGAAACGTGCCTCGCGATGACCACAGCGGTCCAGCCATGCCGGCGGCGGTGAGATAGGTAAAGTGCGGAAAAGGTAAGTGTGAGTGTTTATTCTTTATTTTTAGCGATTTGTGTTGTGGTACCGTGGGCAATATTTTGGGAATGTTTGTGTGTTTTTTGTTTTAGTTTTTTTTTCCTCCCCCCACAAGGCCTCTCTTGGAGCACACCTGGCCCGGCACTTTAGTTGGCAAGGTTCTCATTTTTGCACTAAAAAAGTAGTACAACGCCTCCCATCGCGCAGGGCTCAAAATTCTCATGCGAGCGCAATCTATTCCCAGCCGGTAACATTCCCGCCCCGCCTCCATTTTTGCCCCGAAAACGTAAAAAAACCCAAAAATCCAGCCCATAATGTCAATAAAATATAAATATAGCTCTCCCCTCTGCTGTTCAAACAGATCATATTTAGCTCAAGAATCTGCTAGTCAGATCCATATTTCTTATCCTGGTTACTCAATCTATCAATTTAATTCCTGTTTATTCATAAGTACTCTGAAAGGAGTTTCAATCAATATCAATCTGACATAGCACAATATGGATTTATCTAAAAGTTGCAGTTCCAGTTTGGTCCAATTTAAACAAATTAGTTGAGGTATACTTGTATTTATTTGTTTTATTATTCTCTCGTGCATATGCCTAAACACCATATTTCTAGCACAGCAAAAATCTACCTGCTTTCACGTTTCATAGCGTTCTGCTGTTGATCGCTAATAGCGAATGACAAAGAGTTGGGTTTTTAATATATATTTAATTCAGTTCTCACGCTGTTGCTCATGACCAACATGAGATCGTTTATCTTTTGAAAATACTGTCTCTCAGCTTGTCTCCTGTTCTCTAATTCTTTCCAGCTTCCCCTCTCTTTCTGTCGTTTGTTATTTATATTGTGTAAATGGATCCTTATGGATCAAACCAGTAGCTCTGGTTACATTTTAATGAGATACAATACGATTAAATGGTAAAAATTGAAAAAAGGTTAGTCAGCCTCTCTAGCTGCTACAACATTTGAGTCCCTTTCTGGACCAACACAAATCATGTTCTTGTCCCTCTTGCCTTGGTGACAAATCCGTATCCTTTTCCTTAATCTATTTCATAACTTAACAATGGCAAGCATGAAAATGATTTTTGTACATCAGGTGGTAGAACCATAAGCATGAACTCGGGAAGGGCGGAGCAATGCATCCCTAGTATTACATATGCAGACTATAGATATACTCCCTGTGTAGTCACTGTATAGTTGCATAAGATGGAGAGTTGTTACCTGATGTCCTATCAATAAGATTTACACTGTGTATATACTATGCTGGCACCATTAGAGGGTGCAACTGGTGGAGACCGGGGTTTCCTGTTCCTGTGGCAGGAGGCTGTCCACCAGAGGGCACTGCACTGGGAGACCTGAGGGGCACCTGCATAGGTGTGCAGGGCCCAGTATAAAAGGCTGTCCACCATGCTTGTGCCTCACTCTGGAGTAACAAATAAAGGACCAAGGTCACTATAGTTTGAGTACAACACATTGCCTCATGGAGTCATTCATAAGTGCAGTACAGACATAACACATAGTAATTTGGCGCGCTCATATTCGGAGTATAAGAACTTCCCCACTCAGGAGAAGAATACCACTAACAAATCTCTGTCTAAACTAAAATTAATATCCAATAATTCAAATAATGTCAAATACAAATTGATAATTCCCTTCCAATATACTGTTGTGACTGTTTTACATTTTTTTAATATAAGAAGCACGTGTGGGGACTGCATAAATTAGGGAGAGTACTAAATTTGAAAAATTGCTTAAGTATTTCACAACCATAGACTCAACTTGACGGAACACAGTGTGCTTCTTATCCTCAGATAACGGAGCAGTCCATGCCTGCATACAGCAAGACCTGGACAACACTCAGGCTTGGGCTGATAAGTGGCAAGTAACATTCGTGCCACACAAGTGTCAAGCAATGACTAGCTCCAACAAGCGAGAGTCTAACCACTGCCCCTTAACATTCAATGACATTACCATCGCGGAATCCCCCACCATCAACATCCTGGGAGTCACCTTTTTGAACTGCTGCAGTCTGTATGATGAAGGTACTCCCACAGTGCTGTTAAGGAGTGAGTTCCAGGATTTTGACCCAGCGACGATGAAGGAACGGTGATATGCTTCCAAATCAGGATGGTGTGTGACTTTGAATGGAACTTACAGGTGATGGTATTCTCATGCCCCCGCTGCCCTTGCCCTTCTAGGTGGCAGAGATCGTGGGTTTGGGAGATACTGTCAAAGGAGCCTTGGCGAATTGCTGCAGTGCATCTTGTAGATTGTACACACTGCAGCCACGGTGCGCCGGTGATGGAGGATGTGATTGTTTAAGGTGGTGGATGTGGTGTCAGTGAAAATTAACTGGACCAGCCACATAAATACTGTAGCTACAAGCGCAGGTCAGAGGCTGGGTATTCTGTGGTGACTGTCTCACCTCCTGACTCCCCAAAGCCTTTCCACCATCTACAAGGCACAATTCAGGAGTGTGATGGAATACTCTCCACTTGCCTGGATGAGTGCAGCCCCAACACTCAAGAAGCTCGACACCATCCAGGACAAAGCAGCCCGCTTGACTGACACCACATCCACCACCTTAAACAATCACACCCTCCATCACCGACGTATGATGGCTGCAGTGTGTACCATCTACAAGATGCACTGCAGCAACTCGCCAAGGCTTCTTTGACAGCATCTCCCAAACCCACGACCTCTACCACCTAGAAGGGCAAGGGCAGCAGGTGCATGGGAACACCACCACCTGTAAGTTCCATTCAAAGTCACACACCATCCTGATTTGGAAGCATATAACCGTTCCTTCATCGTCGCTGGGTCAAAATCCTGGAACTCGCTCCCTAACAGCATTGTGGGAATACCTTCATCACACAGACTGCAGCAGTTCAAAAAGGTGGCTCACCGCCATCTTCTTCAGGCAATTAGGGATGGGCAATAAATGCTGGCCTTGCCAGCGACGCCCACATCCCATGAACAAATTAAAAAAACTGGCTCTTCTATCTGCAGCTGCCTTTAAAAAGCTTATCAAGAAGAAAAGAAAAAATAAATTAACCCAGAGAGTGGGAAGACCACAAACTGAACCCAATGCCAAAGTAAGGCATTGTTGTTTATTATTAAAGAGGAAGGATTGATTTTTAACCTGGGTATGGTGCAGTACTGCAGGTTAATATTTCATATCAGTAAAGTCAGAAGTGTAAAACCATTTTTATTATGCCACTACTTTATTTTGCATTCTAAGGGTGTAGACAGCTAAAACTGGCTCCCCTATCCTGATGACAGATGCATTGACCCACTTTTCGATGGATCAGGGAGCTATATTAATAGTGTAAACAGCGGAAGCTGGCTCATTGACTCCAACCTCACAGTATCAGAGCTAAAGCATGGTAATATAAAAGTGGATTAAATGACAGGCTTTGATCTAACTGTACATGTGCAGCATATCCCAGTATTGGGGAAAGCTGGCACTTACAGATGGAACAGCACAAAGGAACTGAAGACTGCTACAAAAAGGACAAGAGACTGTCGTTAACTCCTATAAACTTACAAATCATCATCATCATCATAGGCAGTCCCTCAAAATTAAGGAAGACTTGCATCCACTCTAGAAGTGAGTTCTCAGGTGACTGTACAGTCTAATGCAGGAATTACAGTCTCTGTCACAGGTGGGACAGACAGATGTTGAAGGAAAGGGTGGGTGGGGAGCCTGGTTTGCCGCACGCTCCTTCCGCTGCCTACGCTTGTTTTCTGCATGCTCTCGGCGACGAGACTCGAGGTGCTCAGCATCCTTCCGGATGCTCTTCATCCACTTTGGGTGGTCTTTGGTCAGGGATTCCCAGGTGCCGGTAGAGATGTTACATTTTATCAAGGAGGCTTTGAGGGTGTCCTTGAACCATTTCCTCTGCCCACCTGGGGCTTGATTGCCGTGTAGGAGTTCCGAGTAGAGCACTTGCTTCGGGAGTCTTGTGTGGGGTATGCGGATGATGTAGCCCACCCAACAGAGCTGGTCGAGTGTGGTCAGTGCTTCAATGCTGGGGATGTTGGCTTGATCGAAAACACTGATGTTGGTGCTTCTATCCTCCCAGTGGATTTGCAGGATCTTGCGGATGCAGCGCTGGTGGTATTTCTCCAGCGCTTTGAGGTGTCTGCTGTATATAGCTCACGTCTCTGAGATATATAGGAGGGCGGGAATCACTACTGCCCTGAGCACTTATGTGCTACTTATGTAACAACACATTTACATTCGTGAACTGTAACGAGTTTCTAATTTTGCTTGAACTCTGAACAGCGGAGGCTAATTTGCATTAGTTGCAGCTGTTCATTCTGGTGGATTGGTAAATCTCTTGTATTTTAATAATATGCTACATTTCCTCCTGATAGGTACCATCAGCCCCATTGCTGTCATTCTCTATGATTTACAAACAAAACAGTAACCTCCCTCTCTAAATGTAATTTCTGTCTTGAACCCCTGCAGATCCACATTACAAACCATCTGCAAACCTCTCACTGAACAGCTGGGTCAGCCACCTCACAGACAGGAACCTCTGGGGTTGTAGGTGAGCCTTGATTACCATCTGCTACATTTTGATCCATTGGAGAGCCTAGGTCACTGGTGGATCTCCCAGTCTCTGGAAAGGCTACCTATAGCAGGAATATCCATTGTTCTTTGGCTACGTCCACAATATTACATGACTGATTGGTGCTGACACCAGATCGCCTCTGGACCCACCAATGCTTAATGTGTTTGAGGTCTGATTACTGAATGCACAACCTCAAGGGGGATTAATTTCTCCTGCTGAGCAGTTAGTTCAAGTCAATTATGGTAGTATAAGGCTAACCCTCTTTCATACACCTGAGTCCACCCTTACATGATTAATTTACATGCCCTTGCAAACGCACAGTGTCTCTCTTTTAATCATAGCAAGAGTAACTAGAAAGGTTCAAATTATAGCAGGTGAAATATCTCCAATTGGACCCCAGTCACCAATGCATTCTGACTGTTGTCAACTCAAGAAATCCCTTGTGTAGATATTGAATAGATAATAGAGGCCGACAGTACAGCACCAACATGAACCATTGCCCATTCAAGGATGCGATTACCGAGCCAAGGTATCTTTGTAACTGTAGCGAGATTAGAACTCATCTAGAGCAGAGATATTGAACATTATGGTCTGTCTTTGTTAATGCTGAATTACTGAATCGGTATGCTGAAAACGTAAGGCAATTCTACAGGGGCAATTTTCTGAGTTCACGCTTCTGGCAAGGAACCTCGACCACTTGCCATACATTTCAGCAAATCACGGGTATGCTGCCCACCATTTTCTGTCCATTCCTTTTGATTGATGAAAAATCAAGGGCGTCCACCCATGATTTCCCAATATTCATGGGTAGCAGACGAGGCTCACCCATCACACCAGGATCATGAACACAAAAAAATCATCATCATTTGTCGGTTTACTGCCCAGTTCTTTTGCATCTGCCTACACTGACAGCTTGTCCTTCAGCTGAAGAGTTTATCCCATCACAGCAGATTGCATTAGCACCAAAATGTATAATTTTTGATGACGTAAAACATTAACAACATAAAAAAGAACTTGTATTTAAATGGTACCTTATTACATCCTTAGGATATTCCAAAGCACTTTACAAAAAAATGAAAGACTTTTGAAGTGCAGTTGCTGCTGTCATGGAGGCAGCCCACAGATGATTGAATTACCACATATTCTATTTTTGTTAGTGTCGGTTGAACATAAGAATTATGAACGGGAGTAGGCCATCTAGCTTGCTCCGCCATTCAATAAGATCATGGCTGATCTGGCCGTGGACTCAGCTCCACTTACCCGCCCGCTCCCCGTAACCCTTAATTCCCTTATTGGTTAAAAATCTATCTATCTGTGACTTGAATACATTCAATGAGCTAGCCTCAACTGCTTCCTTGGTCAGAGAATTCCACAGGTTCACAATCCTCTGGGTGAAGAAATTCCTTCTCAACTCGGTGTTAAATTGGCTCCCCCGTATTTTGAGGCTGTGCCCCCTAGTTCTAGTCTCCCCAACCAGTGGAAACAACCTCTCCGCCTCTATCTTGTCTATCCCTTTCATTATTTTAAATGTTTCGATAAGATCACCCCTCATCCTTCTGAACTCCAATGAGTAAAGACCCAGTCTACTCAATCTATCATCATAAGGTAACCCCCTCATCTCCGGAATCAGCCTAGTGAATCGTCTCTGTACCCCCTCCAAAGCCAGTATATCCTTCCTTAAGTAAGGTGACCAAAACTGCACGCAGTACTCCAGGTGCGGCCTTACCAATACCCTGTACAGTTGCAGCAGGACCTCCCTGCTTTTGTACTCTATCCCTTTCGCAATGAGGGAGGACTTTTGGCCCGAGACTGGGATAACTTGCTGCTCAACTTCAAATAGTATCTTGGGATCATTTACATCCATCTGAGCAGACAAACATAGCCTCAGTTTAATGTCTCATTCAAGTATATGGGACCTCTGACAATCCAACACTCCCTCAAAACTAAGCTGGAGTGTCTTAGATTATGTACTTAAATCCATAGTCATGGTCAAGGAAAGATCATTGGGTTCATCAAAGTTCATTCCTTTAGTACTTTTACACTCTCATCATGGAATCTAACTTCATTTTGAATGTCCCCATTGTTTTTGCTTCTAATATCCTGTCTGGTGGATTATTCCAAACTTTTGAGTAGAAAAGTTACCTGTTTAAAATCACTTTTCACTCATTTAAACATGTGACCTCTAGATTTATCTTTTTGGTTTACCCTGGTATCCTAGTTTTCCTTTAACTATACCTTCAACCACTTGTTCTCTAGGGTCTGAGAATCTTTCATCTTTAATCTTCTTGTTCTTCTCTGCACCATCCCCAATGCATGCAATTTTTTGTACTCTTGTGTCTCAGACTGAACTCAGTATTCCAAGTGAGGTCTGGCTTTAGCACGAGCTGTATTCTCTCTTCTGACTACAGTATATATCAAAGCAATCTTTTAGTTTTATTCACTGCTTGCCACATTGCCTGGATGTTAAAAATTTTCTCTTTGGTGCTTGGGCAAATAATGGGCGTAATTTTAACCTAACACACTTGGCTGAAAACCACGGGATTGGTTGGAACACTGGTTGTAAACCCCGCCCAATATTACACTCTGTTGATTTAAAGCCAGTGTTGCATCCAATCCCGACAGTTTCCCAATGGATGGGTTGTGTGTCTGGGCAGAGCACATAGAGCAAAATCAGGCAGGGGAACTGCACACCCGTAAAGGAGCCTTGCCTGAATTTTCATCCAATTAAATTCAGAGACAGAAAATCAGGTAGGTTCCATTCTGGACGTGTGATTCTCCCCACTCCATTTTCCTGACTGCCCAAACAATTATTTTGCTCCAAAGTACGAGAGAGGAAAATCTGCCCTGGTGTGTCTGTTAAAACTCCAGCTCCACCTTCTTGAAGTCTCCGTCCGCTAATTCAATTCCATGATGTACAATTTTTCAAGCAAAGCTTGTCCACTGTGTCACTGATGAAGGTGAAAAAGGCAGAGAGAGACTGGGGCGGGGAGAGAGACTGGGGGCGGGGGGAAGAGAGACTGGGGGGGAGAAGAGAGACTGGGGGGGGGCGGAGAATAGAGACTGGGGGGGGAGAAGAGAGACTGGGGGGGGAGAAGAGAGACTGGGGGGGGAGAAGAGAGACTGGGGGGTGGAGAGAGCCTGGGAGGGAGAGAGCCTGGGGAGGAGAGAGAGACAGGGTGGGGCAGAGAGACTGGGGGGAGAGACTGGGGGGGAAGGGAGACTGGGGGGGAAGGGAGACGGGGGGGGGGAGAGAGAGACTGGGAGGGGAGAGAGACTGGGAGGGGAAGGGAGACGGGGGGGAGAGAGACTGGGGGTGGGGAGAGAGTGCAGGTGGGAGAGATTGACTGGGGGGGAGAGAGACTGGGGGGGGAGAGAGACTGGGGGTGGGGAGAGAGACTGGGGGTGGGGAGAGAGACTGGGGGTGGGGAGAGAGACTGGGGGGGAGAGAGAGACTGGGGGGGAGAGAGAGACTGGGGGGGAGAGAGAGACTGGGGGGGAGAGAGACTAGGGGGGGAAGGGATTGACTGGGGGGAGAGAGACTGGGGGGAGAGAGACTGGGGAGAGAGACTGGGGGGAGAGAGACTGGGGGGAGAGAGAGACTGGTGGTAGGGAGAAAGAGACTGGGGGGCAGAGAGAGACTGGGGGGGGGGGAAGAGAGTGACTGGGGGTGGGGAGAGAGACTGGGGGTGGGGAGAGAGACTGGGGGGGGGAAGAGAGACTGGGGGGGAAGAGAGAGACTGGGGGGGAAGAGAGAGACTGGGGGGGGAAGAGAGAGACTGGGGGTGGGGGACAGAGAGACCGGGGCGGGGAAGAGAGACTTGGGGGGAGGGAAGAGAGACTGTGGGGTCGGGAGAGAGACCGGTGGGGGCGGGAGAGAGAGTCCGAGGGGGGACGGTGAGGGAGAGAGAGACTTGGGGGGGGGGGGGGGAGAGAGACTGGGGAGCGGGGGGGTGAGCGGAGAGAGACTGAGGGTGGGGGGGGGAGAGAAACTGGGAGTGGGGAGAGAGAGACTGAGGGGGAGAGAGAGACTGGGGGGGAGAGAGAGACTAGGAGGGAGAGAGAGACTGGGTGGGAGAGAGAGACTAGGGGGGAGAGAGAGACGGGGGGGAAGAGAGACTGGGGGTGGGGAAGAGAGACTGGGGGTGAGAGTCTGGGTGGGGAGAGAGACTGGTGGTGGTGGTGGGGAGAAAGAGACTGGGGGGCAGAGAGAGATTGAGGCGGGGGGAGAGAGTGACTGGGGGTGGGGAGAGAGACTGGGGGTGGGGAGAGAGACTGGGAGGGAGAGAGAGACTGGGGGGGAGAGAGAGACTGGGGGGGAGAGAGAGACTGGGGGGGGAAGAGAGACTGGGGGCGAAGAGAGAGACTGGGGGGGAAGAGAGAGACTGGGGGGGTAGAGAGAGACTGGGGGGGGGGAGAGACTGGGGAGGAGAGAGAGACTGGGGGGGGAAGGGAGACTGGCGGTGGGGGGAAAGAGAGCCTGGGGGGTAGGGAAGAGAGCCTGGGGGGGGAGGGAAGAGAGCCTGGGGGGTGGAGGAAGAGAGACTGAGGGGTAGGGGAAGAGAGACTGGGGGAGCAGGAGAGAGACTGGGGGAGCGGGAGAGAGACCGGGGCGGCGGGAGAGAGAGTCCGGGGGGGGGGGGGGGGAAGTGAGACTGGGGGGGTGGGGGGGCGGAGAGAGACTGGGAGTGGGGATGGAGAGAGAAACTGAGGGGGAGAGAGAGACTGGGGTGGGGCGGAGAGAGATGGGGGGGCGGAGAGACTGGGGGGGGGGGAAGAGAGACTGAGGCGGGGGGAAGAAAGACTGAGGCGGGGGGAAGAAAGACTGACAGGCGGGAAAGAGAGAGAGAGAGAGTGACTGGGGGAGAGAGAGCGAGAGAGAGACTGGGGGAGAGAGAGAGACAGGGTAGAGAGAGAGAGAGAGATAACGAGAGACTGGGAGAGAGAGAGCGAGAGAAAGGAAGAGAGAGAGACTGGGGGGAGAGAGAGAGAGAGAGAGAGAGAGACTGGGGGAGAGAGAGAGAGAGAGACTGGGGGAGAGAGAGAGAGAGAGGGAGAGAGAGAGAGAGAGAGAGAGAGAGAGGGAGAGAGAGAGGGAGAGAGAGAGAGAGAGAGAGAGAGGGAGAGAGTGAGAGAGATTGGGGGAGAGAAAGAGAGAGAGACTGGGGGAGAGAGAGAGAGAGACGGGGAGAGAGAGAGAGAAAGAGAGAGAGAGAGAGAGACTGGGGGAGATAGGGAGAGAGAGAGACTGGGGGAGAGAGAGAGAGAGACAGGGGGAGAGAAAGAGACTGGGAGTTGGAGGGAGACTGGGGAAGAGAGGGACTTGGGTGGGAGAGAGAGAGTGGGGGGGAGAGGGATAGACTGGGGGGGGGGGAAAGAGAGACTTGGGGGGGAGGGGAGAGGGATAGACTGGGGGGGGGGAAGAGAGACTTAGGAGGGAGGGAAGAGAGACTGTGGGGTCGGGAGAGAGACCGGGGGGGCGCGGGAGAGAGAATCCGAGGGGGGACGGTGGGGAAGAGAGAGACTTGGGGGGGGGGGGGAAGAGAGACTGAGGAGCGGGGGGGGGGAGAGGAGAGAGACTGAGGGTGGGGGGGAGAGAAACTGGGGGTGGGGAGAGAGAGACTGCGGGGGGCAGAGAGAGATGGGGGAGGGAAAGAGACTGGGAGTTGGAGGGAGACTGGGGAAGAGAGGGGAAGAGAAACTGGGGGGGGGGAAGAGACTCGGGCGGGGGGGGAGAAAGACTGAGGGGGAGAGAGACTGGGGGTGGGGAGAGAGACTGGGATGGGGAGAGAGACTGGGGGGTAGAGAGAAACTGGTGGGGGAGAGAGAGACTAGGAAGGAGAGAGAGACTGGGCGGGAGAGAGAGACTGGGGGGGAGAGAGAGACTGGGGGGGAGAGAGAGAGCGACTGGGGAGGAAGAGAGAGACTGGGGGGGAAGAGAGAGAGTGGGGGGGGAAGAGAGAGACTGGGGGGGAAAAGAGAGACTGGGGGGGAAGAGAGAGACTGGGGGGGGAAGAGAGAGACTGGCGGGGGGGGAGTGAGACTGAGGAGGAGAGAGAGACTGGGGAGGAGAGACTGGGAGCAGAGAGAGACTGGGGGGAAGAGAGATTGGGGGGGGGGAAGAGAGATTGCGGGGGATGGAAAGAGAGACTGGGGGGGGAAGAGAGACTGGGGAGGAGAGAGGGACTGGGGAGGAAAGACCGACGGGGGGGACAGGAAGAGAGATTCGGGGGGGGGAGAGAGACTGGGGTTCGAGAGAGACTGGAGGGGGGAGGGAGACTGGGGAGGAGAGGGAAACTGGGGGGGAAGAGAGAGACTTGGGGGGGGGAGAGAGACTGGGAGGGGAGAGAGACTGTGGTGGGGGAGAGAGACTGGGTTGGGGGGAGGGTGACTGGAGGCGAGAGAGACTGGAGGGGAGAGAGACTTGGCGGGTGGGGGTGGGAGAGCAACTGGGAGGGGAGAGAGACTGGGGGTGGAGGAGAGAGACTGAGGGGGCAGAGAGAGACTGGTGAGGAGAGAGAGGCTGGGGAGGAGAGAGAGGCTGGGGAGGAGAGAGAGAGACTGGGGAGGAGAGACTGGGGAGGAGAGAGAGACTGGGGGAGGAGAGAGAGACTGGGGGAGAAGAGAGACTGGGGGGGGGGGAAGAGAGCCTGGGGGGGGAGGGAAGAGAGCCTTGGGGATGGAGGAAGAGAGACTGAGGGGTGGGGGAAGAGAGACTGGGGGAGCAGGAGAGAGACTGGGGGAGCAGGAGAGAGACTGGGGGAGCAGGAGAGACTGGGGGAGCGGGAGAGAGACCGGGGGGGGCGGGAGTGAGAGTCCGGGGGGGGGGGGAGTGAGACTGGGGGGTGGGGGGCGGAGAAAGACTGGGAGTGGGGCGGGGGGAGAGAAACTGAGGGGGAGAGAGAGACTGGGGTGGGGCGGAGAGAGATGGGGGGGTGGTGCGGAGAGAGGCTTGCGGGGGTGAGAGAGACTGGGCGGAGGAAGAGAGAATGGTAGGGGAGAGTGACTGGGGGGAGAAGAGAGACTACGGATGGGGGGGGAAAGAGATACTATGAGGGGGGGGGAGAGCCTGGGGGGGGGAAATAGAGACGGGGGGGGGGGGGGAAGAGAGACTGAGGCGGGGGGAAGAGAGACTGAGGCGGGGGGAAGAAAGACTGAGGCAGGGGGAAGAAAGACTGACAGGGGGGAAAGAGAGAGAGAGAGTGACTGGGGAGAGAGAGCGAGAGAGAAATTGGGGGAGAGAGAGAGACAGGGTAGAGAGAGAGAGAGGTAACGAGAGACTGGGAGAGAGAGAGAGAGAAAGGGAGAGAGAGAGACTGGGGGGAGAGAGAGAGACTGGGGGAGAGAGAGAGAGAGAGAGAGACTGGGGGAGAGAGAGAGAGAGAGAGAGACTGGGGAGAGAGAGAGAGAGAGAGGGAGAGAGAGAGAGGGAGAGAGAGAGAGAGAGGGAGAGAGTGAGAGAGATTGGGGGAGAGAGTGAGAGAGATTGGGGGAGAGAAAGAGAGAGAGACTGGGGGAGAGAGAGAGAGAGAGACGGGGAGAGAGAGAAAGAAAGAGAGAAAGAGAGACTGGGGGAGATAGGGAGAGAGAGAGACTGGGGAGAGAGAGAGACAGGGGGAGAGAAAGAGACTGGGAGTTGGAGGGAGACGGGGAAGAGAGGGACTTGGGTGGGAGAGAGAGAGTGGGGGGGAGAGGGATAGACTGGGGCGGGGGGAAGAGAGACTTGGGGGGAAGGAAGAGAGACTGTGGGGTCAGGAGAGAGACCGGCGGGGGCGGGAGAGAGAGTCCGAGGGGGGATGGTGGGGGAGAGAGAGACTTGAGGGGGGAGGGGGGAAGAGAGACTGGGGAGTGGGGGGGGGGGGGAGAGAGATTGCGGGGGGTGGAAAGAGAGACTGGGGGGGGAAGAGAGACTGGGGAGGAGAGAGGGACTGGGGAGGAAAGACCGACGGGGGGGACAGGAAGAGAGATTCGGGGGGGGGAGAGAGACTGGGGGGTCGAGAGAGACTGGAGGGGGGAGGGAGACTGGGGAGGAGAGGGAAACTGGGGGAGGAGAGAGAGACTGGGGGAGAAGAGAGACTGGGGGGGGGGGGGGAAGAGAGCCTGGGGGGGAGGGAAGAGAGCCTTGGGGGTGGAGGAAGAGAGACTGAGGGGCGGGGGGAAGAGAGACTTGGGGGGGAAGGAAGAGAGACTGTGGGGTCAGGAGAGAGACCGGCGGGGGCGGGAGAGAGAGTCCGAGGGGGGATGGTGGGGGAGAGAGAGACTTGAGGGGGGAGGGGGGAAGAGAGACTGGGGAGTGGGGGGGGGGGGAGAGAGATTGCGGGGGGTGGAAAGAGAGACTGGGGGGGGAAGAGAGACTGGGGAGGAGAGAGGGACTGGGGAGGAAAGACCGACGGGGGGGACAGGAAGAGAGATTCGGGGGGGGAGAGAGACTGGGGGGTCGAGAGAGACTGGAGGGGGGAGGGAGACTGGGGAGGAGAGGGAAACTGGGGGGGAAGAGAGAGACTGGGGTGGGGGAGAGAGACTTGGGGGGGGAGAGAGACTGGGAGGGGAGAGAGATTGTGGTGGGGGAGAGAGACTGGGGTGGGGGAGAGAGACTGGGTTGGGGGGAGAGTGACTGGAGGCGAGAGAGACTGGAGGGGAGAGAGACTTGGCGGGTGGGGGTGGGAGAGCAACTGGGAGGGGAGAGAGACTGGGGGTGTAGGAGAGAGACTGAGGGGGCAGAGAGAGACTGGTGAGGAGAGAGAGGCTGGGGAGGAGAGAGAGGCTGGGGAGGAGAGAGAGAGACTGGGGAGGAGAGACTGGGGAGGAGAGAGAGACTGGGGGAGGAGAGAGAGACTGGGGGAGAAGAGAGACTGGGGGGGGGGGGGGAAGAGAGCCTGGGGGGGAGGGAAGAGAGCCTTGGGGGTGGAGGAAGAGAGACTGAGGGGCGGGGGGAAGAGAGACTTGGGGGGGAAGGAAGAGAGACTGTGGGGTCAGGAGAGAGACCGGCGGGGGCGGGAGAGAGAGTCCGAGGGGGGATGGTGGGGGAGAGAGAGACTTGAGGGGGGAGGGGGGAAGAGAGACTGGGGAGTGGGGGGGAGGGGGAGAGAGATTGCGGGGGGTGGAAAGAGAGACTGGGGGGGGAAGAGAGACTGGGGGGGAGAGAGGGACTGGGGAGGAAAGACCGACGGGGGGGACAGGAAGAGAGATTCGGGGGGGGGGAGAGAGACTGGGGGGTCGAGAGAGACTGGAGGGGGGAGGGAGACTGGGGAGGAGAGGGAAACTGGGGGGGAAGAGAGAGACTGGGGTGGGGGAGAGAGACTTGGGGGGGGAGAGAGACTGGGAGGGGAGAGAGACTGTGGTGGGGAGAGAGACTGGGGTGGGGGAGAGAGACTGGGTTGGGGGGAGAGTGACTGGAGGCGAGAGAGACTGGAGGGGAGAGAGACTTGGCGGGTGGGGGTGGGAGAGCAACTGGGAGGGGAGAGAGACTGGGGGTGTAGGAGAGAGACTGAGGGGGCAGAGAGAGACTGGTGAGGGAGAGAGGCTGGGGAGGAGAGAGAGGCTGGGGAGGAGAGAGAGAGACTGGGGAGGAGAGACTGGGGAGAGAGAGAGACTGGGGGAGGAGAGAGAGACTGGGGGAGAAGAGAGACTGGGGGGGGGGGGGGAAAGAGAGCCTGGGGGGGAGGAAGAGAGCCTTGGGGGTGGAGGAAGAGAGACTGAGGGGTGGGGAAGAGAGACTGGGGGAGCAGGAGAGAGACTGGGGGAGCGGGAGAGAGACCGGGGGGGGGCGGGAGAGAGAGTCCGGGGGGGGGGGGGGGGGCGAGTGAGACTGGGGGGTGGGGGGCGGAGAAAGACTGGGAGTGGGGCGGGGGGAGAGAAACTGAGGGGGAGAGAGAGACTGGGGTGGGGCGGAGAGAGATGGGAGGGTGGTGCGGAGAGAGGCTTGCGGGGGTGAGAGAGACTGGGCGGAGGGAGAGAGAATGGTAGGGGAGAGTGACTGGGGGGAGAAGAGAGACTATGGATGGGGGGGAAAGAGATACTGCGGGGGGGGGGGAGGGGGAGAGACTGGGGGGTGGAAAGAGAGCCTGGGGGGGAAGAGAGACTGGGGGGGGGAAAGAGAGACTGAGGCGGGGGGAAGAGAGACTGAGGCGGGGGGAAAGAAAGACTGAGGCAGGGGGAAGAAAGACTGACAGGGGGGAAAGAGAGAGAGAGAGTGACTGGGGGAGAGAGAGCGAGAGAGAAACTGGGGAAGAGAGAGAGACAGGGTAGAGAGAGAGAGAGGTAACGAGAGACTGGGAGAGAGAGAGAGAGAAAGGGAGAGAGAGAGACTGGGGGGGAGAGAGAGAGACTGGGGGGAGAGAGAGAGAGAGAGAGGGAGAGAGAGAGAGGGAGAGAGAGAGAGGGAGAGAGAGACTGAGAGAGATGGGGAGAGAGAGAGAGAAAGAGAGAGAGAGAGAGACTGGGGGAGATAGGGAGAGAGAGAGACTGGGGAGAGAGAGAGAGACAGGGGGAGAGAAAGAGACTGGGAGTTGGAGGGAGACTGGGGAAGAGAGGGACTTGGGTGGGAGAGAGAGAGTGGGGGGGAGAGGGATAGACTGGGGGGGGGAAGAGGGACTTGGGGGGGAAGGAAGAGAGACTGTGGGGTCGGGAGAGAGACCGGCGGGGGCGGGAGAGAGAGTCCGAGGGGGGATGGTGGGGGAGAGAGAGACTTGGGGGGGGAGGGGGGAAGAGAGACTGGGGAGCGGGGGGGGGGGGGAGCTGAGAGAGACTGAGGGCGGGGGGGAGGGAGACTGAGGGTGGGGAGAGAGAGACTGAGGGGGAGAGAGAGAGACTGGGGGGACAGAGAGAGTTGGGGGGAGGGAAGAGAGACAGGGAGGGGAAGAGAAACTGGGTGGGGGGGGGGAAGAGAGACTCGGGCAGGGGGGGGAGAAAGACTGAGGGGGGAGAGAGACTAGGGGTGGGGAGAGAGACTGGGATGGGGAGAGAGACTGGGGGGTAGAGAGAGACTGGGGGGGGAGAAAGAGAGAGACTGGGGGGGGAAGAGAGAGACTGGGGGGGAAGAGAGAGACTGGGGGGGGGAGAGAGAGACTGGGGGGGAGAGAGACTTGGGGGAGGGGGGAGAGAGACTTGGAGGGGAGAGAGACTGGGAGGGGAGAGAGACTGGGGTGGGGGAGAGAGACTGGGGTGGGGGAGAGAGGGACTGGTGAGGAGAGAGACTGGAGGGGAGAGAGACTTGGCGGGTGGGGGGGGGGGGTGGGGGAGAGCGACTGGGAGGGGAGAGAGACTGGGGGGGCGGAGAGAGACTGGTGAGGAGAGAGAGGCTGGGGAGGAGAGAGAGGCCGGGGAGGAGAGAGAGACTGGGGAGGAGAGACTGGGGGAGCAGGAGAGAGACTGGGGGCAGCAGGAGAGAGACTGGGGGAGCGAGAGAGAGACCGGGGGGGCGGGAGAGAGAATCCGGGGGGGGGGGGGGGAAGTGAGACTGGAGGGTGGGGGCGGAGAGAGACTGGGAGTGGGGGGAGGGGGGGGGGAGAGAAACTGAGTTGGAGAGAGAGACTGGGGTGTGGCGGAGAGAGATAGGGGGGCGGAGAGAGACTTGCGGGGGGGAGAGAGACTGGGCGGAGGGCGAGAGAATGGTAGGGAGAGTGACTGGGGGGAGAAGAGAGACTGAGGCGGGGGGAAGAAAGACTGACAGGGGGGAAAGAGAGAGAGAGAGAGTGACTGGGGGAGAGAGAGCAAGAGAGAGACTGGGGGAGAGAGAGAGACAGGGTAGAGAGAGAGAGAGATAACGAGAGACTGGGAGAGAGAGAGAGAGAAAGGGAGAGAGAGAGACTGGGGGGGAGAGAGAGAGACTGGGGGAGAGAGAGAGAGAGAGAGACTGGGGGAGAGAGAGAGAGAGAGGGAGAGAGAGAGAGAGAGAGGGAGAGAGTGAGAGAGATTGGGGGAGAGAAAGAGAGACTGGGGGAGAGAGAGAGAGAGAGATGGGGAGAGAGAGAGAGAAAGAGAGAGAGAGAGACTGGGGGAGATAGGGAGAGAGACTGGGGGAGAGAGAGAGAGAGACAGGGGGAGAGAGAGAGAGAGACAGGGGGAGAGAAAGAGACTGGGAGTTGGAGGGAGACTGGGGAAGAGAGGGACTTGGGTGGGAGAGAGAGAGTGGGGGGGGAGAGCGATAGACTGGGGGGGGTTAAGAGAGACTTGGGGGGGAAGGAAGAGAGACTGTGGGGTCGGGAGAGAGATGGGGGGGCGGAGAGAGACTTGCGGGGGGGGAAAGAGAATAGGCGGAGGGAGAAAGAATGGTAGGGGAGAATGACTGGGGGGAGAAGAGAGACTACAGGGGGGGGAGAAGAGAGCCTGGGGGGAAGAGAGACTGGGGGGGGAAGAGAGACTGGGGGGGGAAGAGAGACTGGGGGGGGGGGGGAAAGAGAGACTGAGGCGGGGGGAAGAAAGACTGAGGCGGGCGGAAGAAAGACTCTCAGGGGGGAAAGAGAGAGAGAGAGTGACTGGGGGAGAGAGAGCGAGAGAGAGACTGGGGGAGAGAGAGAGACAGGGTAGAGAGAGAGAGAGATAAAGAGTGACTGGGAGAGAGAGAGAGAAAGGGAGAGAGAGAGACTGGGGGGGAGAGAGAGAGAGAGACTGGGGGAGAGAGAGAGAGAGACTGGGGGGAGAGAGAGAGAGAGAGAGAGAGAGAGAGAGAGAGGGAGAGAGAGAGAGAGAGGGAGCGAGTGAGAGAGATTGGGGAGAGAAAGAGAGAGAGACTGGGGGAGAGAGAGAGAGAGACGGGGAGAGAGAGAGAAAGAGAGAGAGAGAGACTGGGGGAGAGAGAGAGACTGGGGGAGAGAGAGAGAGACAGGGGGAGAGAAAGAGACTGGGAGTTGGAGGGAGACTGGGGAAGAGAGGGACTTGGGTGGGAGAGAGAGAGTGGGGAGGGAGAGGAAGAAACTGGGAGTGACACTGGGCGGGGGAGAGAGAGAGAGAGAGAGACTAGGGGAGAGAGATAGACTGGGGGAGGGAGTTTTCACGACAAATTAAAAGCTTTTAATTAACACTACAACAACAAACTTGCAGAATGGGCATATAAATGAGAAATTAATGTTAATATAGATAATGTGTGAGGTGGTGCATTTTGGTAGGCAGAATAAGGAGGCCACCTATTCCTCGGAAAATAAGAATCTCAGTGGGATTGAGGTGCAAAGAGATTTCAGGGTGTAGCTTCACAAATCATTAAAAGTAGCAACGCAGGTTAAAAAAAAGCATAAAGTTCAAATAAAGCATTGGGGTTCATTTCTAGAGGAATATGATTCCAAAGTTATGTTAAACCTGTATAGAACCTTGTCTGATTGTCTCATGATTTGAGACAGTGGGGTGGCAATATGGCATTACTGTATATATATGCTTTTAAGTGGTTGCTGTTGTTGTTGTAAAAGTTGTTGTTGTAAAATCTGCCCACGGATGAAAAGGAGATTTGGCTTGGTGAGCAAGGTTTGATCTCAATCTTTGTGACACAAAGTTCATGAGCTTTTCGCACTTGTTGTTGGAGGTGAGGAAATAAAGTAAACCAGGCTGTACCCGAGATGTGCTGTGCCCAACCGTTGAGCCAAAGTTCAAAATAAGTGATCCCATCCAGAACCTCATCCGTTTGCAATTATCATTCTATTAAAATGAATGGATGGGATTGCACCCGTTATTTCCAATTATCATGCTTTCGTCAGTCAAGGTTCCATTTATTCAGAAATTCAACCCTCCTTTGTTGTCTCTATAGGTAGGTTCGTTGTAGTTTATCACAGCCAACCTGTTATTGTGGGACATTTTACCCTAAAGACTACAAGATACCAGTCAATAGAAACCATTGTGTTTGTTCTAAAACGCCAAAAAAAAAGAAAAAACATTGGCTTCCTGTTTCTTCTGCTGTGGTGATCTTAATATATTTTAAATTGCTCTAATTGCATTTTTCATGGTGAAGTCACGGTCCCCTAAAAGTTCATTATATGTGGTAAATTAATGAAGTAATTAATGCTTTTTTTAGAACAAAATGTTTCGTTAAGTGTCTCCAAAGAAATCAATCTTCAATTTAAGGTAGTGAATGTTATTTCATTATAAGCAAGAATAAAGAGAACCATAGTAAAATCTTCCACCAAGAGCTTAAAGATAAAACCAATGCAAATTAATTTTATAATCAACCACTTAAAAACCTTTAGGTTACATTCAGGAGAACTTTTTTAGCCAGTACATAGCAAGCCCAACAAAGGAGGTTCTGTACTTAGTTTTAGGTAATGAAGCTGGGCAGGTGGAAGGGGTATCAGTGGGAGAGCATTTTGGTGCGAATGATCGTAATTCAGTTCGATTTCGGGTAGTTATGGAAAAAGACAAAGATAGACCAGGAATAAAAGTTCTCAATTGGGGAAAAGCCAATTTTGATAAGCTGAGATGTGATTTAGCCAAAGTGAACTGGAAACAGCTACTTGAAGGTAAATCAGTGTCAGAGCAGTGGGAGGAATTCAAGGTGAGGGTTCAGAGCAAGTATGTTCCCTTAAAGAAAAAGGGTGGGACTAACAATTCTAGAGCCCCCTGGATGTCAAGGGACATACAGGGTAGGATAAAGAAAAAGAGAGAGGCTTATGACAGATACCCAGGGTTCATTACTGCAGAAACCCTAGAGGAGTATAAAAAGTACATAACATAAGAAATAGGAGCAGGAGTAGGCCATAAGGCCCCTCGAGCCTGCTCCGCCATTCAATAGATCATGGCTGATCTGATCATGGACTTAGCTCCACTTCCCCGCCCGCTCCCCATAACCCTTTTTCTCCTTATCGTTTAAGAAACTGTCTATTTCTGTCTTAAATTTATTGAATGTCCCAGCTTCCACAGCTCTCTGAGGCAGCGAATTCCACAGATTTACAACCCTCAGAGAAGAAATTCTCCTCATCTCAGTTCTAAAAGTGCAGGGGTGAAATGAAAAAGGATATGAGGAAAACAAAGAGGGAGCATGAAAACATTTTGGCAAGTAAAATCAAGGAATAACCAAAGATGTTTTAGAAATACAAGAGCAAGAGAATAATTAAAGAAAGAGTAGGGCCTATTGGAGATGATAAAGGTAATGTGTGTGTGGAGGCAAATGTCGTGGGTATGGATCTTAATGAATACTTTGTGTTTGTTTTCACAAAAGAGAGGAGCAATGCAGACATTGCAATCAGGGAGGAGGAGTGTGAAATATTAAGTCAAATAACCATAGTGAGAGAGGAAGTATTAAGGGGTTTAGCAGCTTTAAAGGTGGATAAACCCCACCCAGGCCCGGATGAAATGTATCCCAGGCTGTTAAGAAAAGCAAAAGATGAAATAGCGGAGGCTCTGACCATCACGTTCCAATCCTCTTTGGCTATAGGTGTGGGGCCGGAGGACTGAAGGACTGCAAATGTGGTACCTTTGTTTAAAAAAAGGAGAAAGGGATAGATCTAGCAAACGTGAATTGGCTACGATAGACTGGCGAATGATACTTAAAGGGTTGACGGTGGATAGGCAATGGCAGACATTTAAAGATCACATAAATGAACTTCAACAATTGTACATCCCTGTCTGGCATAAAAATAAAACGGGGAAGGTGGCTCAACCATGACTTACAAGGAAAATTAGGGATAGTGTTAAATCCAAGAAAGAGGCATATAAATTGGCCAGAAAAAGTAGCAAACCTGAGGACTGGGAGAAATGTAGAATTCAGCAGAAGAGGGCAAACAGTTTAATTAGGAGGGGGAACATAGAATATGAGAGTAAGCTTGCAGGGAATATAAAAACTGACTGCAAAAGCTTCTACAGATACGTGAAGAGAAAAAGATTAGTGAAGACAAATGTGAGTCCCTTATAGTCAGAATCAGGCGAATTTATAATGCGGAACAAAGAAATCGCAGATCAATTGAACAAATACTTTGGAAGACACAAATAACCTTTTGGAAATACTAGGGGACCAAGGGTCTAGCGAGATGGAGGAGCTGAAGGAAATCCTTATTAGTAAACAAGTTGTGTTAGGAAAATTGATGGGAGTGAAGGGCGATAAATCCCCAGGGCCTGACAGTCTGCATCCCAGAGAACTTAAGGAAATGGCCCTAGAAATAGCGGATGCTTTGGTGGTCATTTTCCAACATTCTATAGACTCTGGATCAGTTTCTATGGACTGGAGGGTGTTGTGTATGGAGAAAGAGTCAGACTGAACACTGTGAGCACAAAGTAAAGTGTGACCTTAGTCTTTTATTGCAGGTCTCCAGAGTGCCTCTCCAACCTGTGAAGTCTCCTTAAATACCTGTGCTCCCAAGGGATTATGGGATCCCTTGGGACTCCAGGGGATGAGCCCTCTGGTGGCTGTACAGAGTAAATACAAGTCCACATATATAACAATCCCCCGCCCCCCGCAAAGTCAATAGTGTAACTATTTACAATATGAGTCGATCTGGGGCCCTTCATGATCGCCTCGGTGTGAAAGCTGGTGTTGTTGAATCATTTGTTGGGCCCTCGCTGGGCTGCTGTGCAGCTGGCCTTGCTGTGCTGCCTGGTGTGTTGGGCCCTGCAAGGCTGTTGTGGATGATGGGTTCAGCTTCGTGGTCAACCATGGTGCCGGTTGCCACTGGTGTGTATGTTAAGGGATCAAAAACGGTAGGGTCCAAGGTGGGTTCCTCAGGATAGTCCGTGAATCTGAGTTTGATTTGGTCCAGGTGTTTCCAGTGAATGAGTCTATTGGAAAGTTTGACCCGAAACACCCTGCTCCCCTTTTTGGCCATGACAGTGCCTGGAAGCCACTTGGGACCTTGTCCATAATTTAATACAAATACAGGATCATTGATTTCAATCTCGCATTTGCTCTACCATGGTATGCACTTTATTGAAGCCGCCTGCTCTCTACCTATTCATGTAGATCAGTGTGAACTAACGAGAGCCTTGTCTTAAGTGCTCTTTTCATGAGCAGTTCAGCAGGTGGAATCCCAATGAGTGAGTGGGGTCTCGTGCGGTAGCTAAGCAGGACTCAGGATAGGCAAGTCTGCAGTGAGCCTTCAATTACCCTCTTCAAGCCTTGCTTGATGGTTTGCACTGCTCTCTCTGCCTGACCATTTGACGCTGGTTTTACCGGGGCACATGTGACAAGTTTGATCCCATTACGGGACATGAATTCTTTGAACTTAGCAATGGTAAAACATGGCCCGTTGTCGCTCACCAGGAAATCGGGTAAGCCGTGAGTGGCAAACATGGCCCGCAGGCTTTCAGTAGTGGCAGCGGACGTGCTAGCCAACATTATCTCACATTCAATCCACTTGGAGTACGTGTCTACAACCACAAGGAACATTTTACCCAAGAATGGGCCTGCATAGTCGATGTGTACCCTAGACCACGGATTGGAGGGCCAAGACCATAAATTTAGCGGCGCCTCCCTGGGTACATTGCTTAACTGTGAACATGTATTACATCTGTGAATGCAGGACTCGAAGTCCGCACGATACCGGGCCACCACACGTGGGATCTGACTATCGCTTTCATCATTACGATGCCTGGCTGAGTACTGTGGAGGTCATTGATGAAGGTGTCTCTGCCCTTCTTGGGGATCACTACTCGATTGCCCCACAGAAGGCAGTCTGCCTGTATAGACATTTCAACTTTGCGCCATTGGAACGGCTTTATCTCTTCCTGCATTTCCACTGGGACACTGGACCAGCTCCCGTGAAGCACACAGCTTTTGACTAGAGATAATAAGGGGTCCTGGCTTATCCAGGTTTTGATCTGCCAGGCAGTGACGGGTGATTGCTCACTCTCAAATGCTTCCATAACCATGGCTAGATCTGCGGGCTGCGCCATTTCCACCCCCGTGCTGGGCAATGGCAGCCTGCTGAGAGCATCAGCGCAGTTTTCTGTGCCTCGCTTGTGGCGGATGGTGTAGTTGTATGCGGACAATATGAGCGCCCATCTCTGGATGTGTGCCGATGCATTGGTATTTATCCCTTTACTCTAGGAAAACAGGGATATAAGTGGCTTATGTCAGTTTCCAATTCGAATTTTAGCTCAAACAGGTATTGATGCATTTTCTTTACCCCATAGACACATGCTGACGCTTCTTTTTCAATGCTGCTCTCGGCTCACTCAGCCTTTGACAAACTCCTGGATGCATAATCCACCAGTTGCAGTTTCACGAAATCATTAGTTTGTTACAATACACACCCGACGCCATATGACGACGCATCACATGCTAGTACCAAATGCTTACATGGATCATACAACACAAGCAATTTGTTTGAGCATAACAATATTCTCGCTTTTACAAAGGCAGTTTCTTGGCTTTTGCCCCAAACCCATTCGCCCCCGTAAGACATCAATGGTTCTAGCAGTGTGCTGAGACCCGGTAAGAAGTTACCAAAGTAGTTCAGGAGTCCCAGAAACGACCGCAGCTCCATCACATTCTGTGGCCTCGGTGCGTTCTCAATTGCCTCAGTCTTCACATTGGTGGGCCTGATGCTGTCCGCCGCAATCCTCCTTCCCAAGAACTCCACTTCAGGCGTCAGGAAACGCACTTCAAGCATTTTAACCTGAGCCCCACTTGGTTGAGTCGACTAGGTTCTGCAGGTGCTCGACTGTGTTCCGACCTGTGACCAAGATGTCATCCTGGAATACCACGGTGTGCGGGATCGACTTCAGTAAACTTTCCATGTTTCTCTGGTATATCGCCGCCGCTGATCAGATTCCAAATGGGCATCTGTTATAAACAAAGAGACCTTTGTGTGTGTTGATGCAGGTGAGGGCCTTCGATGATTCCCCCAGTTCCTGCGTCATGTCGGCTGAAGTCAGATCCAGCTTCGTGAACGTCTTTCCTCCCGCCAGCGTTGCAAAGAGGTCGTCGGCTTTGGTAGTGGGTATTGATCCTGCAGAGAGAAATGATTGATAGTTACTTTGTAATCGCCACAGATTCTGACGGTGCCGTCTCCCTTGAGGACTGGGACGATAGGACTGGCCCACTTGCTGAACTCGATCGGTGAAATGATGCCCTCTCTTTGCAGCCGGTCTAGCTCGATCTCTACCCTTTCTTTCATCATGTATGGTACTGCTCTCGTCTTGTGATGGATGGGTTGCGTCCCCGGAATTCGGCGGATCTACACTTTTGCTCCTTGGAATTTCCCGATGCCTGGTTTGAACAGCGAAGGAAATTTGTTTAAGACCTGGGCACACGAAGTGTCATCAGCGGGCGATAGTGCTCGGACGTCGTCCCAGTTCCAGCGTATCTTTCCCAGCCAGCTCCTGCCGAGCAATGTGGGACCATCGCCCGGTACCACCCAGAGTGGTAGCTTGTGCACTGCTCCATCGTAGGAGACATTTACGGTAGCACTGACCATTACAGGAATCAGTTCTTTTCTGTAAGTTCTTAGTTTCGTGCAAACTGGAGTTATGACTGGCCTTGAGGCCTTGTTGCACCACAACCTTTCGAAAGTCTTTTTGCCCATGATGGACTGGCTCGTGCCCGTGTCCAGCTCCATTGACACCGGAAGTCCATTTAGTTTAACATTCAGCATTATGAGCCGATAATTTGTGGTGAATGTGTGCACCCCATGTACCTCTGCCTCCTCGGTCTGAGGCTCTGGTTCGTCATGATCCTCCGTGGATCTGTCCTCCTCTGCAACATGGTGGTTTCCAGGTTTAACAGGCTTTGCAGCTCGCCTGCACACTCGTTGGAGGTGACCCATTGTTCCACAGCCCTTGCAAACGTACTCTTTGAATCGGCATGAATGGAAACGATGATTACCCCCGCAGCACCAATAAGGTGTTAATGGCCTTGCATTCATCACCCTTGATGGTGGACTCTGAGACATCTGCGGACGTGCAGCTGCGAGTATGTTGGACCTGCCCTGTACGTTACATTTTGAAAACAACATCACTTTGTTCACAGTACTTGTAGCAGCACTTGTATGCTGAGAGATTTGCTTCGTATTGTCACTGGTGGCAATGAACGCCTGGGCTATCACTACGGCCTTACTCAAGGTTGGGGTCTCTACGAAGTATGATTTTGTGGCCAATGCCAAGTACGAAAAAATCTCTGAGCATGTGCTCCAAATGTCCTTCAAATTCGCAATGTCCTGCAAGGCGTCTTAGCTCGGCGACATAACTCACCACTTCCTGACCTTCAGATCTTTTGTCAGTGTAGAACTGGTACCTCGCCATCAGAACGCTTTTCTTCAGGTTCAAATGCTCACGGACCAGTGTGCATAAATCATCGTACGATTTCTCTGTGGGTTTCGCTGGAATGAGCAGATTCTTCATAAGGCCATACGTTGGTGCCCCACAGACGGTGAGGAGGATCGCCCTTTGTTTGACAGCGCTCTCTTCCTCATCTAGCTCGTTAGCCACGAAGTATTGGTCGAGTCGCTCCACAAAAGTTTCCCAATCATCTCCCACCGAAAATTTCTCCAGGATGCTCACTGTTCTCTGCACCTTTGGGTTCGCTATCTGTATCTCATCGCCAGTTGTTGTGTATGGAGAAAAAGTCGGACTGAACACTGTGAGCACAAAGTAAAGTGTGACCTTAGTCTTTAATTACAGGTCTCCAGAGTGCCTCTCCAACCAGTGAAGCCTCCTTAAATACCTGTGCTCCCAAGGGATTATGGGATCACATGGTACTCCAGGGGATGAGCCCTCTGGTGGCTGTACAGAGTAAATACAATCCACATATATAACAGAGGGTAGCTAATGTAACCCCACTTTTTAAAAAAGGAGGGAGAGAGAAAACAGGGAATTATCGTCCGGTTAGCCTGACATCGGTGGTGGGGAAAATGTTGGAATCAATTATTAAAGATGTAATAGCAGCGCATTTGGAAAGCAGTGACAGGATCGGTCTAAGTCAGCATGGATTTGTGAAAGGGAAATCATGCTTGACAAATCTTCTAGAATTTTTTGAGGATGTAACAAGTAGAGTGGACAAGGGGGAGCCAGTGGATGTGGTGTATTTAGACTTTTAAAAGGCTTTTGACAAGGTCCCACACAAGAGATTCGTGTGCAAAATTAAAGCACATGGTACTGGGGGTAATGTACTGATGTGGATAGAGAACTGGTTGGCAGACAGGAAGCAAAGAATAGGAATAAACGGGTCCTTTTCAGAATGGCAGGCAGTGACTAGTGGGGTACCGCAAGGTTCAGTGCTGGGACCCCAGCTATTTACAATATACATTAATGAATTAGACAAAGGAATTGAATGTAATATCTCCAAGTTTGCAGATGTCACTAAGCTGGGTGGCAGTGTGAGCTGTGAGGAGGATGCTAAAAGGCTGCAGGGTGACTTGGACAGATTAGGTGAGTGGGCAAATACATGGCAGATGCAGTATAATGTGGATAAATTTGAGGTTATCTACTTTGGTGGTCAAAACATGAAGGCAGATTATTATCTGAATGGTGACAGATTAGTAAAAGGGGAGGTACAACAAGACCTGGGTGTCATGGTACATCAGCCATTGAAAGTTGGCATGCAGGTACAGCAGGCGGTGAAGAAGGCAAATGGCATGTTGGCCTCATTAGCGAGAGAATTTGAGTATAGGAAGAGGGAGGTCTTACTACAGTTGTACAGGGCTTTGGTGAGGCCACACCTTGAATATTGTGTTCAGTTTTGGTCTCCTAGTCTGAGGAAGGACAATCTTGCTATTGAGGGAGTGCAGCGAAAGTTTACCAGACTGATTCCCGGGATGACAGGACTGACATATGAAGGAAGACTGGATCGACTTGGCTTATCTTCAATGGAATTTAGAAGAATGAGGGGATCTCATAGAAACATTTAAAATTCTGACAGGATTGGACAGGTTAGATGCAGCAAGAATGGTCCTGATGTTGGGAAATCCAGAACCAGGGGTCACAGTCTAAGGATAAAGGGTAAGCCATTTAGGACCAAGATAAGGAAAAACTTCTTCACTCAGAGTTGTGAGCAAGTGGAATTCTCTATCACAGAAAGTTGTTGAGGCCAATTTGTTAGATATATTCAAAAGGGAGTTAGATGTGGCTCTTAAGGCTAAAGGGATCAAGGGGTATGGAGAAAAAGCAGGAATGGGTTGCTGAAGTGCATGATCAGCCATAATCATATTGCATTGTGGTGCAGGCTCGAAGGACCGAATGTCCTACTCCTGCACCTATTTTCTATTTTTTTATGTTTCTATGTTACAGACCAGTCAGCCAAATTTCGGTGTTGGGAAATTTATTGGAAAAAATTCTGAGGGACAGGTTAAATCTTCATTTAGCAAGACACAGGTTAATCAAGAACAGTCAGCATGAATTTGTTAAGGTAAGGTCGTGTCTAACTAACTTGATTGAATTTTTTGAGGAGGTAACAAGGAGGGCGATGAGGGTAGTACATATGATGTAGTGTATATGGATTTTAACAAGGCTTTTGATATGTCCCACATGGCGGACTGGTCACGAAAGTAAAAGTTTGTGGAATCCAGGGCAATGTGGCATGTTGGATCCAAAATTGGCACTGAGGCAGAAAGCAAAGGGAAATGGTTGATGGGTGTTTTTGTGACTGGAAGGCTGCTTCCACAGGGGTTCCGCAGGGCTCAGTACTAGGTCCTTTGCTTTTTGTTGTATATATCAATGATTTAGACTTGAAAGTAGCAGGCCAGGTGGATAAGGTGGTTGAGAAGGCATACAGAATGCTTGCCTTTATTGGCCAAGGCATAGAATATAAGAGCAGGGAGGTTATGCTTAAATTGTATAATACTTTGGTTAGGCCACAGCTGGAGTATTGCATGCAGTTCTGGTCGCCGTATTATAGGAAGGACGTGATTGCACTAGAGAGGGTGCAGAGGAGATTTACTCGGATGCTGCCTGGAATGGAGAATCTTAGTTATGAGGACAGATTGGAGAGGCTGGGTTTGTTCTCATTGGAACAGAGGAGGTTGAGAGAAGACCTCATTGAGGTGTACAAAATATTGAGGGGCCTGGACATGGTGGATAGTAAGGGTCTATTTCCATTGGTGCAGGGGTCTATTATGAGGGGACATAGTTTTAAGGTGTTTGGTGGAAGGTTTAGAGGGAATTTGAGGGGGGGCTTCTTTACAAAGAGGGTTATAGGGATCTGGAACTCGCTGCCTGGATGAGTGGTGGATGCAGAAACCCTCACCACTTTTAAGAGATGGTTGGATGGGCACTTAAAGTGCCGTAACCTACAGGGTTATGGACCTAGAGCTGGTAATTGGGATTAAACTGGATGACCTTTTGTTGAACGGAGCAGATATAATGGTAAGTACTGCACGAAATAGAATACAGCCAGGGTGATCTCCTGGACTAGTTTCGATCGCCTGGATGGGTCGGAGAGGAATTTTTCCAGATTTTTTTCTCCCTAAATTGGCCTGGCTTTTTATCTGGTTTTTGCCTCTCCCAGGCGATCACATGGCTCCGGTTTGGGTGGAGTGTAGAATGTTTCAATGTAAGGAGTGTCGCAGTTTTGTGAGGCAGATTGGTTGGGCTGGGTGCTCTTTGCCTTTCTGCCATTGTTCATAGGTTTATATGTAACCTTTAGTGCTGCTGACCAAGATCTGTCTGGCGCCTTGTCGACCGGCGTGGACACGATGGGCCGGAATGGCCTCCTTCTGCGCTGTAAATTTCTATGTTTCTGTATGATTAAGAAGTTTGCAGATAATACTAAAATCGGCTGTGTGGTTGATAAAGAAGAAGAAAGCTGCGGACTGCAGGAAGATATCAATGTATTAGTCAGGTGGGCAGAACAGTAGCAAATGGAATTCAATCTGGAGAAGTGTGAGGTGTTGCATTTGGGGAGGGCTAACAAGACAAGGGAATACACGGTGAATGGTAGGACACTGAGAAGTGTAGAGGAACAAAGGGACCTTGGAGTGCATGTCCATAAATCCCTGAAAATAGCAGGTCACGTAGATAAGATTATTAAGAAGGTATACGGAATACTTAACTTTATTAGCCGAGACATAGAATACAAGAGCAGGGAGGTTATGCTTGAATTGTAAAAAAACACTAGTTAGGCTACAGCTAGGGTACTGTGTGCAGTTCTGGTCACCATATAACAGGAAAGATGTGATTGCACCAGAGACGGTAGACAGGAGATTTACGAGGATGTTGCCTGGACTAGAGAATTTTAGCTCTGAGGAAAGATTGGATAGGCTGGTTTCGTTTTCTTTGGAACAGAGAAGGCTGAGGGGAGACGTTATTGAGGTGTATAAAATTATGAGGGACATAGATAGGGGGAATGGATCGGAAGGACCTATTTCCCTTAGCAGATGGGTCAACAACCAGAGGGCATAGATTTAAAGTAATTTGTAGAAGGTTTAGGGGGGATTTAAAGGGAAATTTCTTCACCCAGAGGGTGGTGGGGTCTGGAACGCACTGCCTGAAAGGGTGGTAGAGGCAGAAACCCTCACCACATTTAAAAAGTACTTGGATGTGCACTTGAAGTGCTGTAGCCTACAGGGCTATGGACCAAGAGCTGGAAAATGGGATTAGGCTGGATAGCTCTTTGTTGGCCGGTGGGACACAATGGGACAAAATATCCTCCTTCCGTGTTGTAAATTTCTATGATTCTATGATTCAGTATAGTGGGAATGGGGTCAAGGTAGTGGAAGCTGGATTTCATGGACTGGACATCAGAGAGGACATGAGGGGAGATGAGAGACAACATTAGAGGGATGCACAGGTTCAGGGCTACAGCAGGAAACTGGAGCCTGAATGGAGATATGGCTTGGTGGGCAAGGGATGATCCCAATCTTTGGGACACAAAGTCCATGAGCTCTTCGCACTTGTTGTTGGAGGTGAGGATAGAGGGAGGCAGGGAAAGGGGGATTAAGGAGATAGTTGGTAGCGGAGAAAAGAAGCCAGGGCTTATCTTTGCTTCCTGGTATGGTCCTAGAGTAGATAATTTTGGCAGAGGAGAGTGAAGCCTGATAGGGTTTGATGTTATCCACCTGGTGTTAGATGGCCAAACCAGTTTTATACCAGACACAACCGAGTGTCCAGCCTTTGGACTTGAGGGACTTGATGGGTCCGTACTGTTATATATGCAGACTATAGATATACTCTCTGTGTAGTCACTGTATAGTTGCATTAGATGGAGACGTGTTACCTGATGTACTATCAACAAGTTTTACACTGTGTATATACTATGCTGGCACCACTAGAGGGTGCAACTGGTGGAGACCGAGGTTTCCTGCCACTGTGGCAGAGGCAGTCCACCAGAGGGCACTGCATTGGGAGACCTGAGGGTAAGCTGCATAGATGTGCAGGGCCCAGTATAAAAGGCTGCCCACCATTCTTGTGCCTCACTCTAGCATTATGAATAAAGGACCAAGTTAACTACAGTTTGAGTACAACATATGGCCTTGTAGAGTCATTCACAAGTGCATTTCAGATGTAACAACTGGCATCAAGAATAAGGACTTTCACGTGATTATGGCTATCTTTGGCACACTAAAAGACTTCGCAGAGGGTGATGATTGGGATGCCTTTACGGAAAGGCTTGAGCAATATTTCGTGGCAAACGACCTGGCAGGGGAGACGGACACATTGGCGGAGAAGCACAAGGCTATAATGCTGACCAGTTGTGGACCCGAGGTCTACCGCCTCATCAGGGACTTGCTGGCACCCACGAAGGCCAAGGATAAGACATATGATAAGCTGACTGAACTAATTCGCGACCAACGAAAACCAAAACAGAGCATCCTCACGACCAGGCACAGATTCTACACTCACCGCAGACTTGAGGGCCAGGAGATTGCAAAATATGCTGCCGACCTCAGGAGATTTGTGGCAATGTGTGATTTTGGCACGCACCTCAACAAAGCATTGCGAGACATCTTCGTTATAGGAATTGGCCACGAGGGCCTCCTTCACATGCTATTATCTGCCGACACCACAGTCAACCTGCAAAAGGCCATCAGCATCAGTCAGGCGTTCATGACCTCGACCTGCAGCACCAAGCAAATTATTCTTCATGTGGACTCAAACCGAGCAAGTACTGTACACAGAATGGTGCCTTTCACAGGCAAGACTGTAGAACGTGGCTCTGCCCAGGGCAGAGAGCACAGACCTCAGGGTTCTAGAACTCAGAGTCCGCCGAGGGATGATAATCGAGTAGCACCATGCTGACGTTGCGGAGGAAACCATAGGGCTCACCAGTGTCGGTTTTCTGAGTACGTATGCAAAGCCTGTAACACGAAGGGCCACCTCCAGCATATGTGTAAAAGAAATGCGACTCACCGTCTGGCAGAGGAGTCGGTAGATGACTTTGAATCCAGCGGAGAGTATGATGATTTGGCCAGAGAGGCAGTTCAGCCCCAAGAAGAAATGTATGGAGTGTGTACCTGCACCACCAACTGTCCTCCAGTGAAGATGGAAGTCAAGATAAACGGCGTTCCAGTCTTCATGGAAGTGGACCCTGAGCGAGCCAGTCGTGATGAGCCAGGATACCTTTGAGAGCTATGGAACGAAAAACGACCTGAGCTGGCTTCAGTACAGGAAAAGCTGACCCCAGTCCTTGGTAGTGCGGATGTAAGTGTAATCCATAATGACGTGGTGCACAAGTTACCTCTGTGGATTGTTGCAGGTGATGGTCCAACGCTACTCGGAAGAAGATGAATGGGGAAGATCCAGTGGAAATGGGAAGACCTCTTCACTCCAGCAATCGATGTCCCCCATGCTCAGAGGCAGAGCAAAACCTCACCTTCACTTGGGCCAGGCACCAGAGAACAGACCAGCGCAGCACCTGAGACACAGACCGTCCATCACGACTGCGTGGCAATGATCCGACCGGAACGACCTAAAAGTACCTTCCCGGCTCCAGTGGCAGGATTCCTGGGGAGGAAGATCGAATTCACAGGCACTCTTCCAGCTTTTGTGGCAGAATCGTGGGAGAGAAGGATCAAGGCAGTCAACCTCGAGGACAGAGGCAAGATGGCGTCCCTGCTGCAGTGAGGTGCAGCGTGGCTTTAAAAAAATGGCCGCGGCCATATCACCAGGTGCAAAGCTGAGGGACCAACACATGGTGTCTAACAAAGGATTTGATTGGGGTAAAGCCAGCAGGGTTCTCTTAAAGGAGACCTGCAACCTACTGAACTTAGAGACATTGTCTGCAATCAATGTAACGAACCAATTAAGATTGTGAACAAAATATTGTTGCAAGATATCGGTACCAGTCCTAATGTAAAGAACGAAATGTTGTTGCAAGATGTCGGGAATAGAGTGTCCCCAAAAGTAGCAAGCGAGCGAATTTGGGAGGGTGAAGGCACTGATCCTGATACCCTGCCCCAGGTCTATCCCACACTGCAGGCACCCGATGGCACTATTCGCCACGGACCTGGAAACGAAAACGGCGCCAATATGTGCAATTGGCCGCCATTCCCACCACCCGGGTGGAGACGGCGCAGCCCCCAGACCTAGTCGCTACCTCGGCCATGTCCGGGAGCGAAAGGTCAGAACCAGCGAGTTCCCCAAACGGGACCTGGAACAGCCAGATTCCCAACACCATTGGAGAGCAGGCAGAAGGTTCTGCAGCCCTCAAAGGAGGACAGGGAGGCCACACACATCTACGGCTCTGCCCAACACTAGGCAACGGCAAAGGCCTTGCGTCCTGGCTCAGTGAGCGAACCAAGCCCGCCCCACTAGCAGGGGGCGCAGTGCCGCTATCAGACGACTAAGACACCGTCCGGTTGCTCTGGAACCTGCGTCCTCGCATACCTGTACTGCCACTTCAGTACTTACCATGACAGAACCATGAATGCAATCTACCCAATCCTGGCGCACAACCGCAAAACGTAACGAATGTAAGTCACTGAACCAATGTGTCACGATACAAATTGTAACTTCCTTACTTTCTTGTTATTGCACTGTGTCTGATCCTGTATGTTAATGTAACAGGCATGCTGCATGATCTCGCTGTGGGGATTTGGGGGAGAAATGGATGTATGTAGCCATGGACACACACATGGATCACACCCAGAACCCACTGGAACCTCCACTGCATCATCGAACCATCCAAACTGGTAACCACTACCCAACATTGTGGCAAAAGGACTTGGGGGTTAACAGGGAGAGAGCCAAGCCAAAGCACAGCCAAGGTGCAAGGGCTATTAGCACTTAAGTCTGGGGAGAGCTAAGCCAGAGCACATAGTACAAAGGTAATTGGCACAAAGGACTTGGGGGAGAGTGATGTTATATATGCAGACTATAGATATATTCTCTGTGTAGTCACTGTATAGTTGCATAAGATGGAGACTTGTTACCTGATGTAATATCAATAAGGTTTGCACTGTGTATATACTATGCTGGCAACTGGTGGAGAACGGGGTTTCCTGCCCCTGTGGCAGAGGCTGTCCACCAGAGGGCACTGCGGTGGGAGACCTAAGAGTCACCTGCATAGGTGTGCAGGGCCCAGTACAAAAGGCTGCCCACCATGCTTGTGCCTCACTCTGGAGTTACGAATACAGGACCATGGTCACTATAGTTTGAGTACAACACATTGTCTCGTGGAGTCATTCACAAGTGCATTACATACATAACACATACCAGGTCAAGGATCAGGATGGGAGATGGTAAAAGTTTTGCGAGAACAAGGGCATCCAAGGTGGAGGTGAGGGAGAAGTTGAGCAAATTGATAGCTGCAAAAGTATCATGGTAAACAGAGAGCCATAGAGTAGGCAGTTGGAAGTCTGAATATGTAGATGTAAGTGACTTCTCTTTTTTCTCCAAAACAAAAGAGTTACCCAACAAGAGAAGGGGCGGTTCTGGGCTCGGGTTTTTATGGAATGAAGCTGGGCAGGTGGAAGGTGCATCAGTGGGAGAGCATTTTGGTGGTAGTGATCATACTTCACTTAGATTTAAAGTAGCTATGAAAAAGGACAAAGACAGCCCAGGAGTAAAAGTTATCAATTGGGGAAAGGCCAATTTTACTGAGCTGAGATGTGATTTAGCAAAAATGTACTGGAAACAGCTACTTCAAAGTAAATCAGCATCAGAGCAGTGGGAGGCATTCAAGGAGGAGATAGTGAGGGATCAGAGTAAATATGTTCCCACAAAGAAAAAGGGTGGGATTCCCAAAGCTAGAGCCCACTGGATGTCAAGGGTTATATAGGGTAAGATAAACCAAAAAAGAGAAGCTTATGTCAGATAGCGAGAGCTAAATACTGCAGAAAGCCAAAAGAGGAGTAAAGAAAGTGCAGGGGTGAAATTAAAAAGGAAATTAGGAAAGCAAAGAGAGAGCATGAAAAAATATTGGCAAGTAAAATCAAGGAAAACCCAAAGATGTTTTATAAATACATACAGAGCAAGAGGACAAGTAAAGAAAGAGTAGGGCTTATTAGAGACCAAAAAGGTAATCTATGTGTGGGGGCGGACAATCTGGGTATGGTTCTTAATGAATACTTTGTGTCTGTCTTCACAGAAGAGTGGGACGAAACAGACATTGTAGTTAAAGAGGAGGAATGTGAAATATGAGATGAGATAAACATAGTGAGGGAGGCAGTATTAAGGGATTTAACATCTATGAAAGTAGATATATCACCAGGCCTGGATGAAATGTATCCCAGGCTGTTAAGAAAAGCAAGGGAGGAAATAGCAAAGGCTCTGATCATCATTTTCCAATCATCTCTGGCTACAGGTATGGTGCCCAGGAACTGAAGGATTGCTAATATTGTACCGTTGTTTAAAAAGGGAGAAAGGGATAGACCGAATAATTAAAATCCAGTCAGCCTAACTTCAGTCACTGGCAAATTATTGGTAAAAGTTCTGAGGGACAGTGTTAATCGTCTCTTAGAAAGGCACAGATTAATCAAGGACAGTCAGCATGGATTTGTTCAGGGAAGGTCATGTCTGACTAACTTCATTGAATTTTCTGAGGAGATAACAGAGAGTCAATGAGGGTAGTGCATTCAATGTAGTTTACATGGATTTTAGCAAGGCTTTTGATAAGATCCCCACACGGCAGACTGGTCATGAAAGTAAAATTCCATGGGATCTAGGGGAAAGTGACAAGTTAGATACAAAATAATCTCAGAGGCAGGGAGCAAAGGGTAATGGTTGATGAGTGTTTTTGTGACTCTAAGCCCATTTCCAATGGGGTTCCACAGGGCTCATACTAGGTTCCTTGCTTTTATGGTATCTTCTTCTTAGGCTGTCCCCCGGAGTCGAGGATGACTTGCTTCCATACTAAAATGAGTTCTAAGGTGACTACTGAGTCCAATGCAGGATCTACAGTCTCTGTCACAGGTGGGCGATATTGGTTGAAGGGACGGGTGGCTGGGGTGCTTGATTTGTCGTACGCTCCTTCCGTTGTTTGTACTTAGCTTCCGTGTGCTCCCGGCGAAGAAACGCGAAGTGTTTGGCGCCTTCCCGGAAGCTCTTCCTCCACTTTGGCTGGTCTTGGGCCAGGGATTCCCAAGAGTCGGTGGAGATGTTACATTTTTTCAAGGAGGCTTTGAGGGTGACCTTGAAACATTTTCTCTGCCCTCCATGGGATACTTTCCCTTATTAGTCGAGGCATATAATATAAGAGCAGGAAGGTTATAAAATGGTATAAAACACTAGTTGAATGGTATAAAACACTAGTTAGGAGACAGAAAGAGTACTGTGTACAGTTCTAGTCAGCACATTATAGGAACGATGTGATTGCACTAGAGAGGGTAGAGAGAAGATTTACGAGATTGTTGCCAGGACTGGGGAATTTTAGCTATGAGAAAAGATTGGATGGGCTAGGGCTGTTTTCTTTGGGACAAAGGAGGCTGAGGGGATGCTTAATTATGGTATATAAAATTATGAGGGACCTAGATAGATGGATAGGAAGGACCTATTTCCCTATTTTAATAACCAGGGGATATAGATTTAAAGTAGTTGTTAGAAGGGTTAGAGGGGAGATGAGGGGAAAAGATGTTCACCCAGAGAGCGATAGGGATCCTCATCACATTTAAAAAGTACTTGGATGTGCATTTAAAGAGCTGTAATCTACAGGGCTATGGACCTAATGCTCGAAGGTGGGATTAGGCTGGGCAGCTCTTTTTCAACCGGCATGGATACGATGAGCTGAATGGCCTCCTTCTGTGTCATAATTTTTCTATGATTCTATGATTGTCTAAGTCTTCCTCTACCATTTCAAGTCCACTCATTGTACATTTATGAAGCTACACGAGCTAATGGGTTTTCTCAATCCGTGCCTTATATTTTACTTAGGCTCTCGACAAACAGCAGAAAGATGAGACTCGGGTCCGTATTATCGCAACCTCCTTCGTCACAAAGGTTCAATTGCTCGTCATTGTAGCCACACTCGGTGCATTGCACAATGAGGCGACAATGCTGACTCTCACTTCTCAAACCACAAGAATGATCAGGAAGCAAAAAATAAAAATAAAAAAGCTAGTTTGCTAACCTTTAAATAAAATAAATAATAGAGCGGCTTACAATCGTCAGTGTGATTTCAATTTATATTTTGTGATTGAAAAATAACATCACCCTCGGCACCCTGCAACCTTCACAAGCTGGCATCTTTCTTACTTCTGAAATGGAAATCAATATCACGATGGCCAGCATCTATTATGTGCTATTTATTTCATATTTGCTCAGTGAATCTTTGACTTTGTATATAGATTATCAGGAGGCTGAGCAAAGTGTCCACATGGCATGGTCTTATACACGTAATAAATTTAAGCTGATGAGGATGGAACTGACTCGCAGAAAAAGCAGTTGATGAACCTCTTTCTTTCCCAGAACTTTAAATCTGCAGAATCCATTAACTCCCTGTGGCGTATAACTGCGGCCGGGCCCATTTTCCGTGTGCTAACTGGCCCATCATCCCCCACTATGGCAGGCAGAAGATGTGCCATCCGCCATAGCAGGAAAAGGCAAAAAAAATCACCGTCCACTTCCCACGTCTGAAACAAGCCTGTTGCAAATAAGAGCCTGATGCCTGTTTGAGCACTCCCCCGCCCCACCCCACACCTCCCCTCCACTGCAAGACTTGATTGCCCCCCACGGACTCCGGTCCCGTCCCCCCCTGGCCTCCAATCCCCCCTGGCCACCCGGCCTCCAATCCCCCGACTCAGCCCTCAGCCTCTGATCCCCCTGACTCTCCCAGCCTCCAAACCCCCGACCCCCCAATCTCCCCGACCCTCCCAGCCTCTGATCCCCCCCCGGCATCCAGACCTCTAATCCCCCCGACCCTCCCGGCCTCCAATCTCCCCAACCCTCCTGGCTTCCAATCCCCCCCCTGGCCTCCCGGCCTCAAATCCCCCCGACCCACCCCCCAGCCTCTGATCTCCCTGACCCTCCCGGCCTCTGATCCCCCCGACCCTCCGATCCCCCCCTCCCCTGACACTCCCAGCCTACAATCTCCCCCATCCCCAGTCTCCGACTCCCCCCCCCCCCCATGGTCAAGTTCAGAAACTCACCGTGCAGAGAGCTGCAGGTACCAAGCTGTAACAATGGCCACGATTTTGCCTACCGAGGCGGGCCCAGTTCAACCAAGATAGGTGAGGGTTGCAACCCTGTTCCCGGCTCTATCCCGCTGTGTGAAAATAATTTTACGTTGGTGGGGTTGGTTAAGCCCGCCCTGCGAGGTTCCGGGCCAATTAAAAGGAAACGGGTCCGATGACATCATTTGATGACGGGACATCAGCCGGTTTCCTTAAAGGGACCATGTCCACATTATCTTTATTTTAAACAATTTGCCTTCTTGGACAGATATCTGTGCACCTTTGGAAGTGGCTTAGTGAGTTGTAGTGAATGGTGAGACATAACGGTACGACCCTTCCCCACTGGTGATGGTTTGGGCATTGTAGGGGTGCTTTATGGTGCTGGTGTGGGATGGTGCCAATCTGGTGCATCATGTGGCAGTCAGGGAGTACAGTGTCAAGTGAAGTAAATCTGGCCATGGTGAAGGCATCGCTGGCCTCCTGGGTAGCAATGTGGTCGGGTGCTGATGACGTGTGTCCTGTGCAGCATCAGGTGATTGCGGAGAAGGTTGGTGTTGTTGTTGGTGCTGCCGGTGTGCCTGGTGATGCTGGTGTTGGGGATGAGCGTGGTGGGATTCTGAGAACCAAGGTAAGATTTTTTCCAAGGACACCGATGCTGCTGGAATAGATGGTGGCAGGTGAACCTGAGATGACAGAACCGATCTGTCAATGGTGAGAGAGCTTGCTCCAAGGAGGTGACAGTGGATAGAGAGTTTACTCCAAACACTTCTAGCCTGCATAAAGTTGAAAAGTGTGTTCCAAATCTTGAAGGCTTCAGCTTCTAGGATTGGAAAGTGAATAGCTGTGAAATGGTAGCTTTTATGCAGCTGTCAACTATTCAGAGGAATGTAGAGGCATTGAAAACCCGACCTACTTACCTGACGTGATCCCCAAGCACCATGAACCCCATGAAAAAGCTTGAAAAATGGTAAGCACATAGTAAAATGCTGTTTAAGTACCTTTAACAAACTCTTAACGATGGCAATTGGCTTCCCCGTCGCTTGGTGTTGGATCTGTAAAGCACGGGCAGACCCGGCACTTGAGAAACTGATGTGAAGGTGTGTTAACAGCGGAATCCTGACCCGCTGTCAATCTTTTCCATCTTGACAACAGACCCACCTCCTGTTGTGTATGTATAATGTATGTATAGTTACATTAGACCACTGAATGTATCTTCACACTGTATACACCTAAGGGTCACCTGCACACTGCAGGTAACCAAGTATAAAAGGGAGTTCACCTCACTGTATCCTCACTCAGGAGCTGCAATAAAGGGACTAAGGTCACAACAGTTCAAGTACAATACCTTACCTCGTGGAGTCATTACTAGAGTGCTTACACATATAACAACTGGCGACGAGATTACGAAGTTCCACGCACAACATAGCTAATCTTAGCAACTTTCAACAATTAGCTGATGGGGAAGATTGGGATGCCTTTGTGGAAAGGCTAGAACACTTTTTCATTGCAAATGACCTGGCAGGAGACAACCCGACCTCGCTGGCTGATAAGTGCAGAGCTATCCTGCTCAGCAGTTGTGGGCCCACCATCTATGGCCTCGTCAGGGACCTGCTGATCCCAGAGAAGACGACAACCAAAATGTCCACGGAGCTCATAACAATGATACAGGAACAGCTCAAACCTAAAGAGAGCATCCTCACAGCCAGACATTGGTTTTACACCCATTGGCGGCCTGAAGGCCAAGAAATCGCAAAATATGCTTCAGACCTGACACGATTGGCTGCACCGTGTGATTTTGGTGACCACCTCACTAAAGCACTGAGGGACATCTTTGTTATTAGAATCGGCCAAGAGGGCTTCCTCCATAAGCTGCTCTCTGCGGACACTACAGTCACCCTGCAGAAGGCAATTAAAGTGAGCCAAACATTCATGATCTCGGCCTGCGATTCCAAGAGGATAATACTCACCCCCAGGACTCTAACCTGGCAAGAACTGTGAACCGACTGGCACCTTTCAGAGGCAAGGCTGCTGAACGCAATCTCTCTCAGGGTAGAGAGAACAGAACCCCGAGTCCAGCAACCCTGAGTCCACCACATGGGGCCAACCGGCCAGCCCCATGCTGGTGCTGTGGAGGAAATCACATAGCCCACCAGTGCCGATACAAAGACTATACTTGCAAAAACTGTAACACTAAAAGCCATCTCCAGCAAATGTGTAGAAGAAATTTTACTCACCGAGTCGCTGAAGAGTCGGGCTCCAGCGCTGATGAAGATGAAGAGCGAGTCTATCAGGCAGCTCAGCCCCAGGAAGAGGAACGGAGTGTTTACCTGCTCCACCGAGCGTTCCCCGTTGAAGATAGAAGTTGAAATCAATGGTGTTCCAGTCTTGATGGAGGCCGACACAGGGGCGAGCCAATCACTGATGAATCAGGCGGCCTTCGAGAAACTCTTGGGCAATCCCGCCGAACGATCTAAAATGCTCCCGATCCAGGCGAAGCTGCTCACTTACACAAAAGACACCAGCATGGATGTCCAGGTGTCCTACGATGGCGCAATGCACAAGCTACCTTTGTGGATCATTGCTGGTGATGGTCCAACGCTGCTGGGAAGAAGATGGATGAAACAAATCCAAATCTGTTGGAGCTGGGAAAGCCTCCAGGCCCCGGCGATCGACGTCCTATGCGGCCCCAAATTTGGATCCATCACAGCACCTGAAGATCCTACTGTCCGACTCGACTGCGTGGATATGACGCAGACCGCACAGCCCATCGGCGAGATGATCCAACCCAAACGACCAGACCTCACCTTCTGGGCTCCAGTGGCAGGACTCCGAAGGAAGAAGATCGGCGAAAAAGGTAAATTCCCGGCTTCCGTGGCAGAACCTGGAGAGAAAAGGATCACCGCAGCCTACCTTGTGGAGAGAAAGAAGATGGCGCCCGTACCATGAGGTGAAGCACCTGAAATCAAGATGGCCGCGACCAGACCACGAGGGGCAGTGTTGAGGGAACAACACGTGATGCCGAGCAGCGAACCGGATTGGGGTAAAGATTGCAAAGCCCTCTTAAAGGTGACCGGCAACCCACCACAATTAAAGGGACAGTTCCACTCTTTTTGCAGCAATGCCGGTGATACTAATGTATCGGGCCAGCCCACAATGCGATATGTGTGCGCACTAGGTCCGTGCAGCAGAGCAGGTCTCCAGTCATCCTGGTTAATCCTTGCTACTGGGCCAAGACCTAGCTTTGTCAAGCCCGTGTGGTGGCTGGTGTGCAATGGTCACCACGTTAAAAAAATCCAAGCATAGGCATCTTCCACCCTTCAAGATTTAGTTCGGACTTGGAATTTTAGATCCTTCATTGAAACACCTGTGAACTTTTTGACATGGAAGCAAGTCATCCTCGATTTGAGGGACTGCCTATGATGACTAATGCAAAAGATGTAATTAACAAATGCAAGTATCTAGATGTACCGTTGAACAGCGATGCCGATAGTACACAGGAAAGAGATGTAATTGACAAATGTCAAGATGTAATTGACAAATGCGAATTTGTAAAGATAGCTAACAATGTTGAGTCGGCTGATTACAGTCGGAGCCAATGTATCATGAATGTAAATGATGAAATGATGTGTGATGCCGGGTTCTACATGTACGCCGACAAAACCAAGGGCAACCTCCCGTGGAAAGCACCCAGGTCCAGCGGGCTACCCGATCATGTAGCCTGCGCTTCCAGCACCAATGTGATGTCCCAGCGAGTGTGGCCACACACATAGAGGGAACATACCCACTGCAGGGCCAGCGAACAATGGACGGCACAGGCACCACCAGTAACACCCTGCCCCAGATTGGCCCTACCCCTCTGGCCACCAGGGCCAGCACCGGAAGCAAGAGGCCAGCACCCTCCAGCCCTCCCGACGGGACCTGGGATGACCAGGCTTCCACCACCGCTGAAGGGCAGCAGGGAGACCCTGCAGCCCTCAAACGAGGACAGGGAGGCCACACATTCCTGTGGCTCTGCCCACCACTAGGCAATGGCAAAGGCCCTGAGACTCAGCCAGGTGAGCAATCTGAGCCCTCCCAGCTGGCAGTGGACGCAGCGCCGCCATCAGACAACCTGGACACAGTCCGGTTGCTCTGGAACTAGCGTCCTCAGCCAACTGCACCTGCACCCCAGGGGCAAGACTGTGATACCACGTATGTACCTTACCTGTAAATTGTACTCATTCCACCACTGCTGAACCCAAACTGTGATATAACTACTCCTATTTTTTATTCTCTGTACATGTACGCCAATGCAGATGTCGAGCCACACATATAATCTATGTATTGGGGGAGCGGGGGGGAAATGGATGTATGTAGCCATGGACATACATGGATCACACCCACAACCCACTCAACCTGCACTGCAACCTCCAACCATCCACTGCTGACCATTTTCCAATGTCGTGGCAATAAGGACTTGGGGGTCTACAGGGAGAGAGCCATTCCCAAGCAGAGACAAAGTGCAAGGGCTTTGGGCACTCAAGTCGAGGGCAAGAGCACACAGTGCAAAGGCCAGTGGCACAAGACTTAGGGGGGAGTGATGTTGTGTATGTATAATGTATGTACAGTTATATTAGACCACTGAATGTATCTTCACACTGTATACACTATATCTGTACCACCCAAGGGTGCTACTGGTGGAGACCTAAGGGTCACCTGCACACTGCAGGTAACCAGGTATAAAAGGGAGCTCACCTCACTGTATCCTCACTCAGGAGCTGCAATAAATGGACTAAGGTCACAACAGTTCAAGTACAATACCTTACCTCGTGGAGTCATTACTAGAGTGCTTAGACATATAAAACACCTCCGACCCTGCCGGCAAAATTCCAACCAATACTTGCATTTCTGGATTGTCATGTTCTGTCTTGCAGCTAAGTAGATTAGGCATGTGCTTTATTAATGGCAGAATCAGTTCCCAAAAACAACAACATCGAAATTCCTGGGGAGGCCTTGGGAGGACCCTCCAGGATTGCCCGGTATCTCCAGGAATAGAAGATTGAGCTCCTGGATGCAGCTACGGGCAACCCTGGAGAAAATTCATTGGGGCATTAAAACAAATTAGGAGGTTTTTCTTTCCAATGTCTTTGAACACTTTCATTTATTAGTTATAAAAATATTGGCTATCTGGGAAACTGCTGTTTTACTGGGCAGGGCAGTTGGAAACGAGTGGTCATGTGATGAAACCTCCATCAATGTGCACAACCAGAGTTGGTAACGCTACATCTGGGGTGAAGTGCAACTTTCACCTGCTCCTTGCCGATGACCACAACCTTGTCTGAAATCTCAGGGTCATTTAAATGTTTAACGTGCGTGTCCCCAGATTTTGAAAACCAAATTCAAACTCTCAATCTGCCATGGTGGGAATTGAACTCGCCTGCTCTGGATTACTCGTCCAGTAACATAACCATTACACTACCGTAACTCTGCTGCCACTACGGCCAAAAACAAGGCCCGCCCCGCCCTGCTCATGCCCCCTTCTCCGCCCCCCCTCCCTCCCCCTCTCCCCTCCCCTCCCCCTCCCCAACCATCCCCCCTCCCCCTCCCCCTCCCCGACCGTCCCCCCTCCCCCTCCCGGCTCCAGGAGTTTCAGAGCTCCAGTATTGAAGTGTAAGAAGAAATAAAGAGACATCAATCAATAAAGATTGATTGCTAAATGAGTTGTGAATGAGAAATATCACTACACGATCCACACCACGACAGGAAGCATTGTTACACCGCTGGCTCACCGGAATATTTTCTTTTGGCAATAAGACTGGATCTATAAGCAACTTCGGATAAAAGTGATCGGAGCATAAATCTAATGCAAGTTTAAAATCTGTCCGAATTACCTTTTAAAATGCTCAGCACAAATGGAGTCGATCAACTGTCAAATTTTACCCAGAGGCAGTAGGACATTCTGCGAAGTCTAATCAGCTTAAACCAGGTTTCATTAAAGTGCTGACATGGTCAGCATGGATTATACATCATGTTCTAAAGAAGGAAGGGAATAACCTGGTAACTCATTACGAGATAGAAATAATCTTGGAAAACTCAGTGGCTTCACCCCCTGATTGTGATCAAACATTTATTTCGATCACAAGGACGCACTGCCATCAGTGAATTTAGAGGTTGCCATTTTAAGTCTTATATGAATAATTAAAGATAATGAAAGTAAATATCTCAATCCTTGACCCAATCTGAAAAAAAAATTACAGGCCAATGGGGAAAGAGCAGCGAAGTGAGATTAATTGGATAGCTCTATCAAGGAGCTGGCACAGGCATTAGGAAAGAAAGACTTGCATTTATATAGCGCCTTTCAGACCTTGGGATGTTCCAAAGTGCATCACAGTCACTGAAGTACTTTTGAAGTGTTGTCTTATAGAAAATGATGGGTCAAACGGCCTCCTTCTCTGCTGCGTTATTCTATGATTGTAATCTGTCTTATTTTTAGATTTTATGTACAGATATTTACTAATTAGTAATCAACAAAACAGGAAAAATAAATGTATAGGGCGTCATTTTAACCTAAAACAAACCAGGTGGGTTTGGAGCGTGCGGGTCGCTAAAATTGTAAAAATTGGAATCCCAACCTGAGCCTGCTTCCAACCCGCACACGTTTAACGGAGGAAGGATGGGGGCGGGCAGCCAATCCACTACCAGGAGGCAGGACATCAATTTCAAAATGACATTGAGTCTTTAACCTCCATTTTGTTTTTAACTGCATCTGGTCGGGTTTTGCACACTTCTGGATCCAAGGTCCCTACCCACCCTTCGCGATTGCAGGAACCCCCGCTCTCCCCTCCCCACGAGGCCTCCGATACCCCCCGGGCCTTTCCCCACCCACCCTCCCCCTCCCTACCTGCAGGCCTCCAATCCCCCTCCAGGCCTCCCACTAGGCCTCCAATACCTTCCACCTCCCAGGCCTCCGATTGCTCCACGAGGTCTCCCTACCACCACCGCCTCCGTCCCAAGCCTCCAGTCACCCTCCCCCACATAATTTTCATATACCCCCCTCCCAGAGATTCTCCCAGCCCCTAATCCCTCTACCTTCTCCTGGTACGACCCCCACGTAATCCCTCTCTCCCTTTGCTGTGCAGCCTAGTACCGTAGGCCTATCCACCTGGGTCCAGCCAGCCTCTCAATCTGACTGGCTGCGGGTGGGAAACAGAGGCTTCCCATTTAAATCAGGCCCTGCTGTTAAAATCCGCCTCATAGCCCCCCCCGCCCCCAACCCGACATCCCTATTAAAATTCAGCTCATAATATCTAGTCAGCGAATGTTCCTCTAATCCACAATTAAATATAACCCAGCACTACAGCCGAGTTATAAAAATCAAAGCTATTCTGTTTTGTTTTTATCGTAATATCCCGTTGTGCTGAATGACCCCTTTGATTCTTGTATACTTCCCACAGTGCTAATTACTTAGATTGTTCTATAGGACTTTGATCCATTTATTATCTATTGGGATCAAAAATAAAAGGCCCTGTTCTCATGATTTAGAAAAAATTCATGATGGAACTCGAAACTACAAGAAGGAGCAGAAATATAGATTGTTAGTCAGCTCAGCTGCATAACATTCGTGTTACAAAATGTTCCAATGTGATCCCAACAAGATGAAGAAAAAAGTGGGGGGGAGCAGCTAATGGTGCTTCATCAACATCTGGTGGCCTCAGTACCCTCCAGCAGAGCTCTCCTAGCTTCGCTGATCTGGAAGATCCTGAACTAGCACACAGGAGGAAATCTCCTCTGCCCAGTGAAGGATCTCCAGTCCTCAGCTGTGTACTCTAAGAGTCTTCCTCAACTCCTCCTCAATGATGTTACGGCCATCCCTCACACACATTAGATCATGCCAGTCTGAATCTTGTTCAATATTACTCCTCCAGCTCCTACATCATGCTGCCCATGGCAGCACTGTGACCACAGAAAAACACAACCAACTTATGTCACATGCTCCTTCCATGCCAACTGAAAATGTATATACATATCTGCATTTCCCCCAAAGATTGGCTAATTACAGAGAGTCAGAATAAATGATTCATTCTCTGGTTGGCAACCAGTAACTACTGGGGTGCCGCAGGGATCAGTGCTGGGACCCCAACTATTTACAATCGATATTAACGACTTGGAAGAAGGGATTGAGTGTAACGTAGCCAAGTTTGCTGACGATACAAAGATGGGAGGAAAAGCAACGCGTCGGAAGGACACAAAAAAATCTGCAAAAGGACATAGACAGGCTAAGTGAGTGGGCAAAAATTTGGCAGATGGAGTATAATGTTGGAAAGTGTGAGGTCATGCACTTTGGCAGAAAAAAAATCAAAGAGCGAGTTATTATTTAAATGGAGAAAGAGTGCAAAGTGCCGCAGTACTGCGGGACCTGGGGGTACTTGTGCATGAAACACAAAAGGATAGTATGCAGGTACAGCAACTGATCAGGAAGGCCAATGGTTTCTTGGCCTTTATTGCAAAGGGGATGGAGTATAAAAGCAGGGAAGTCTTGTTTCAGCTATACAAGGTATTGGTGAGGCCACACCTGGAATACTGCGTGCAATTTTCGTTTCTATATTTATGAAAGGATATACGTGCTTTGGAGGCATTTCAGAGAAGGTTCACTAGGTTGATTCTGGGGATGAGTGGGTTGACTTATGAGGAAAGGTTGAGTAGGTTGGGCCTCTACTCATTGGAGTTCAGAAGAATGAGAGGTGATCTTATCGAAACGTATAAGATTATGAGGGGGCTTGACAAGGTGGATGCAGAGAGGATGTTTCCACTGATAGTGGAGACTAGAACTAGAGGGCATGATCTTAGAATAAGGGGTCGCCCATTTAAAAAAGAGATGAGGAAGAGTTTCTTCTCTCAGAGGGTTGGAAATTTGTGGAATTTTCTGCCTCGGAGAGCTGTGGAAGCTGGGACATTAAATAAATTTAAGACAGAAATAAACAGCTTCTTGAGCGACAAAGGGATAAGGGGTAATGGGGGGCGGACGGGGAAATGGAGCTGATTCCATGATCAGATCAGCCATGATCTTATTGAATGGCGGAGCAGTCTTGAGGGGCCGTATAGCCTACTCCTGTTCCTATTTCTTGTGTTCTTATGTTCTTATTAAAACATTTATTTAAGATATCACTCATTTATAATAAATTAAGTTTTGCATAGAATATGCAGCCTCCACATTTCCTGTAAGGCTTCTCCTGGCCAATATTTATCCCTCAATCAATATCACTAAAACTGATAATCAGGTCATTATCCCACTGTTGTAGTGTTTCCCACATTACAACAGTGACTACACTCCAAAAGTACTTTGTCTTTAAAGCTCTTTGAGATGTCCAATGGTCGTGAAAGACGCAAAATAAATGTAAGTCTTTCTTTCTTTCTGTCACATTGCTGTTTGTGGGAGCTTGCTGTGTGCAAATTGGCTACAGCGTTTCCTACGTTACAACAGTGACTACACTTCAAAAAGTATGTCATTGGCTGTAAAGCGCTTTGGACGTCCGGTGATCGTGAAAGGCGTGATATAAATACAAGTTTTTATTTCTTTCTTTACTCTGTAACACTTCTCAGTCATACTTAATCATAATCAAATTTATTCAAGCCTAGGGAAATTTATTCGATCACACCTGGTTAGTTGTTCTCACGCGTGGTTGACTCCAGGCTCTGCTTCTCCTGGCCCTGCCTTAGTCTTTTTGAAACATATGTAGCAGACCATGAAGAAGTAAGTGAAAATAAACTAAAACTAATTGACTGCTCCAAGTTCTGTATATATATATATATATATGGGAAACATTTTAAACCTTGTGTGATATCTTCTGTATGCAGTCAAGAAAATAGCCCGTTTTCTTTCCAACACCATACGGTTTTCCTCATCGGGGACTTCAATGATACGATTCGCAGTGAAAAACATTTCTAGCCGCTCCACATATGCTCCGAAACTTTCACAGTCGCGGTGGAATTCCCTTAAGTGCCCTATTATTCCCATAGGCATAGCTATCTGGACTCTGGCAGTTCAGACACGTGTGCTTGTAATTTACCTTGGAATTTTTGCTGTTAATCAAAACAGAGAAGCCCTCAAAGTCTCTCTGTCGGTTGGCTGAATCATCCACCAACAAAAAAGTTTCAGCTAGGTTATCCAGAAATCCCTTCCTTCATCGCCAATGTGATAACTTCTGTACGACCTCACAAACACACAGGCTCTAAGATGGCTGATAACTTCAGGAACCTGTCAGGTGACCTGTTCCCTCTTTATTATTGTAAACAGCAATGGCTGCATTACCACAGTATTCCACTGGGTGGAGCAGAAGTCCATCAGGTGGAACTATGGGCCCAAGTTTCCACATGATTTGTGCCTGATTTTTAGGAGCAACTGGTGGAGAACGGTGTATCTTAGAAATCGCAATTCTCCACATTTTTTTTTCTGCAGTTCTCATCAGGTAGAACAGTTTCACTTTGGAACAGAATTTTTTCTTCAAAAGGGGGCGTGTCCGGTCACTGACACCTGATTTCAAAGTTTCCACAGTGAAATCGTACTCCAAACTAAGTTAGAATAGAGCAAGTGAAGATTTTTGTAGAACTGAAAAAACCTGTTCTGCACATTAAAAAATCAGGCGCAGGTTACAAATTAGGCGTCCAGAACGAGGAGGGGGGGGGAGGGAAGTCATTAAATTCTACAATAAATCCTTATTTATACTTCTACAAATATTATACAAATAAATCCAACCTGAATAAAAATTTATAAGCAAAGAAAAGATTAAATAAACCATCTTCCTACCTGTGTGAAAGTGCTTCAGCCAGCCTCACAAGTTCGTTCGTTCGTTCCCGACGGCAGGGGGGAGGAGGAAGCCGTTCCCGATGGCAGGCGGGCGGGAGGGAGGGAGGGAGTGCAGGACCGACCGACCGCAGCGGGGGTGGAGGAAGCCGTTCCAGACGGCTGGCCGGCGGGCGGGAGGGAGGGAGTGCGGGCCCGACCGACCGACCGCAGCGGGGGTGGGGGGGGGGAAGTCGTTCCAGACGGCGGGCAGGAAGGAGACAGTGAGAAGGCTGCAAGAAGCCTCAGTGCTGATGGCAATGTGCTTTTATTAAAAAATGTTCAAAAATTAAACAGCTACAAAGAACGACAAAAATGGCCAAGTGCCAATGTTTCCTTCACACTGAGCGTGCGCGGACGCTCCAACGCGCACGCGCAGGGTTGCCGGCAGGAAAAAAACTAATTGAAATAGTACCCGCCCCCTCCCACTTACAAAATCGGCGTGAGTGTAGGCTCCGCCCCCCTGGGCGCCACGCCAAACAGACAAGGAGCTGCAGGGCGCTCCAGAATTGCGAGTTTTTTTTCAAGCGCCGTTTTAGGCGCGAAAAACGGGCGCCCAGCTCGGAGGGGCGCCCGTTTTTTATCGTGTGGAAACTTGGGCCCTATATTACACCTTGATTCTTACAGTTAGGTTAATTTACACAATTTTCCTCCTGCACTCAGCTCGTGCTTACAGATGTAAAACAATCTTGTTGTATCTTTCAGCTCCCTGTCTCCAAGAGCATACTGATTCAACAATCTCTTCCAACTTCTTAACTGACCAGTTAGTCACAGTTTTGACCTTCATTCTGATTCAAAACTGACCTTAACATTCATTGAAAAAATTCATAGCAATTATATCAATTAACCTTAAAAGGGACACAGAGCTAGATTCTATTTTACGTCGCGTAATATTCCTCACCTTAAGAAGCAGCGCTGCCTCCAACTAACCATGAGCAGCACCGCGTGAGTTCATTCAGTCCGTTTAGGAATAATAATCCAATCACATGCTTCTAATAAAGAACATAAGTCGCTGTAAATCTGAAATATTATCTTTGTTGTGAATGTTGTGCTCTTTACAGAGACGAATGGTAGCACTGGGAAATGGAATACTTCACATGTCTGGGACCCAGTGGCAGCACCAAGTGCCTTCAAGGTCAGATATAATGTGGTTGTCATGGTATCTCAACCCCAACTGCAGTGTGACAATTTCTTCATTTCTCATATCAGTCCATCTGTACCTCTGAATAAGCTTAAATTAGTGCTGAATCAGTGGTAATTTGGTGTTGTATGCTCAAACCCATTAAGAACTGAGTTGAGACTGTGCCAAATAATGTCACATAGGAATGGAAACAGCAGGTCAGGCAGTATCTGTGGAGAGAGGAAGGTAGGCCTAACATTCTGACAAAAGGCTAATGACCTGAAACATTACCCCTACCTTTCTCTCTCCCACTGATGCTCCCTGGCCTGCTGAGTATTACCAACTTTTTCTGTTTTTATTTAAGATTTTCAGTATCTATAGTGTTTTGCTTTTCATTACTCACAGAGCTCTCAAAGTTAACAGACAGATATGTTCAGTCTCCTAGTCTAAGCTGAATCAGAACCCAGTGAAAGATCACTGTTAATACATTTGTGGCCGTGCCTTCAGCTGCCTGGGTCCTAAGCTCCCTTCCTCCCTCTCCACCTCTCCACCTCTCGACTTCTCTGTCCTCCTTCAAGACGTTCCTTAAAACCTACCTTTTTGACCAAGCTTTTAGTCATCTGCCATAATTTCTTCTTATGTGGCTCGGTGTCAAATTTATTTGTTTTGTCTTATAACACTGCTGTGAAGGGCCTTGGGATGTTTTACTACGTTAAAGGCGCTATATAAATATAAGTTGTTGTTGTTGTTGTTATTAAGATAGATAAAAATGTCGAATTTGCACAGATCTGTGATCATGACACTTATCCCAGGCCTGAACACCCAGGTGGGCTTCTCTGCTTTTAAATTCCATCCTTCTAGAAATGAACCCCAATGCTTTGTTTGCTTTTTTATGGCCTTATTAACCTCATCATCATCATCATCATCATCATCATAGGCAGTACTTCAGAATCGAGGAAGACTTGATTCCACTCCTAGAATGAGTCCTTAGGTGGCTGAACAGTCCAATATGAGAGCCACAGTCCCTGCCACAGGTGGGACAGACAGTCGTTCAGGGTGAGGGAGGGTGGGACAGGTTTGCCGCGCATTCCTTCCACTGCCTGCGGTTGTTTTCTGCATGCTCTTGGCGACAAGACTCGAGGCGCTCAGCGCCCGCCCGGAAGCACTTCCTCCACTCAGGGCAGTCTCTGGCCAGGGACTCCCAGGTGTTGGTGGGGATGCCACACTTTATCAAGGAGGCTTTGAGGGTGTCCTTGTAATGTTTCCTCTGTCCACCCTTGGCTCGTTTGCCATGAAGGAGTTCCGAGTAGAGTGTTTGCTTTGGGAAGGTGGCTCAACCATGGCTAACAAGGGAAATTAAGGATAGTGTTAAATCCAAGGAAGAGGCATATAAATTGGCCAGAAAAAAACCAGCAAACCTGAGGACTGGGAGAATTTTAAATTCAGCAGAGGAGGTCAAAGGGTTTAATTAAGAGGGGGAAAATAGAGTATGAGAGGAAGCTTGCTGGGAACATAAAAACTGACTGCAAAAGCTTCTATAGATATGTGAAAAGAAAAAGATTAGTGAAGACAAATGTAGGTCCCTTGTAGTCAGATTCAGGTGAATTTATAATGGGGAACAAAGAAATGGCGGACCAGTTAAACAAATACTTTGGTTCTGTCTTCACGAAGGAAGACACAAATAACCTTCTGGAAATACTAGGGGACTGAGGGTCTAGTGAGAAGGAGGAACTGAAGGAAATCCTTATTAGTCAGGAAATTGTGTTGGGGAAATTGATGGGATTGAAGGCCGATAAATCCCCAGGGGCTGATAGTCTGCATCCCAGAGTACTTAAGGAAATGGCTCTAGAAATAGTGGATGCATTGGTGATCATTTTCCAACAGTCTATCGACTCTGGATCAGTTCCTATGGACTGGAGGGTAGCTAATGTAACACCACTTTTTAAGAAAGGAGGAGGAGAGAAAACGGGTAATTATAGACTGGTTAACCTGACAATAGTATTGGGGAAAATGTTGGAATCAATTATTAAAGATGAAATAGCAGCGCATTTGGAAAGCAGTGACAGGATCGGTCCAAGTCAGCATGGATTTATGAAAGGGAAATCATGCTTGACAAATCTTCTAGAATTTTTTGAGGATGTAACTAGTAGAGTGGACAAGGGAGAACCAGTGGATGTGGTGTATTTAGACTTTCAAAAGGCTTTTGACAAGATCCCACACAAGAGATTAGTGTGCAAAATTAAAGCACATGGTATTGGGAATAATGTATTGGTGTGGATAGAGAACTGGTTGGCAGACAGGAAGCAGAGAGTCAGAATAAACGGGTCCTTTTCAGAATGGCAGGCAGCGACTAGTGGGGTGCCGCAGGGCTCAGTGTTGGGACTCCAGCTATTTACAATATATATTAATGATTTAGATTAAGGAATTGAGTGTAATATCTCCAAGTTTGCAGATGACACTAAGCTGGGTGGCAGTGTGAGCTGTGAGGAGGATGCTAAGAGGCTGTAGGGTGACTTGGACAGGTTAGGTGAATGGGCAAATGCATGACACATGCAGTATAATGTGGATAAATGTGAGGTTATCCACTTTGGTGGCAAAAACACGGAGACAGAATATTATCTGAATGGTGGCAGATTAGGAAAAGGGGAGGTGCAACGAGACCTGGGTGTCATGGTACATCAGTCATTGAAAGTTGGCATGCAGGTACAGCAGGCGGTGACGAAGGCAAATGGTATGTTGACCTTCAGAGCTAGGGGATTTGAGTATAGGAGCAGGGAGGTCTTACTGCAGTTGTACAGGGCCTTAGTGAGGCCTCACCTGGAATATTGTGTTCAGTTTTGGTCTCCTAATCTGAGGAAGGACATTCTTCATAATGAGGGAGTGCAGAGAAGGTTCACCAGACTGATTCCCGGGATGGCAGGACTGAGAGACTCGATCGACTGGGTCTGTATTCACTGGAGTTTAGAAGAATGAGAGGGGATCTCATAGAAACATATAAAATTCTGACGGGACTGAACAGGTTAGATGCAGGAAGAATATTCCCGATGTTGGGGAAGTCCAGAACCAGGGGACATAGTCTAAGGATAAGGGGTAAGCCATTTAGGACTGAGATGAGTAGAAACTTCTTCACTCAGAGAGTTATTAACCTGTGGAATTTCCTACCGTGAGAGTTGTTGATGCCAGTTCATTGGATATATTCAAGAGGGAGTTAGATATGGCCCTTACGGCTAAAGGGATCAAGAGGTATGGAGAGAAAGAAGGAAAGGGATACTGAGGTGAGTGATCAGCCATGATCTTATTGAATGGTGGTGCAGGCTCGAAGGGCTGAATGGCCTACTCTGGCACCTATTTTCTATGTTTCTATTCACAAGTCCAAATAATTTATGTAAATCCTGAACAAGAGTGGTCCCAGCACGGATACTTGTGGAACACCACTTCCCACCTTTTGCCAGTCTGAGAACCTGTACTCTCTGTTTTCTCTTTTGTAGCCAGCTTAATATACATTTTGCTAATTGTCACCTGACTCAGCATGTTATGACATTAGTGATGAGTCTATGCAATTAATTATTGAAGGAGTTTTGGAAATTAAAATATAATATATCTACTACATTACCCTTATTCCCCTTTTTCTGTTACTTCTACAAAGAATTCAATAAGGTTGGTCAAGCATGACAGTCCCTTTTGGAATCCGTGCTAACTCTATTACATTTTCAGTTTTTAGATGTTTTTCTATTACATCTTTGAGTAAGGATTCCATTATCTTTCTTGTACCTGTTCTTTCTCACTTTTTAAATATAGGAATCACATTAGTTGTATGCCAGTCCTCCCCTTTCTAGTGAGTTTTTATATACAGATAATAGTGCCTCTGCTATCTCTTCCCTATCCTCTTTTAATATAGAAAATAGAAACATAGAAAATAGGTGCAGGAGTAGGCCATTCGGCCCTTCGAGCCTGCACCACCATTCAATAAGATCATGGCTGATCATTCCTTCAGTAACCCTTTCCTGCTTTCTCTCCATACCCCTTATTCCCCTTGACCATAATGTCCATTTATGCATGGGATGTTTGTTGGATTGAATGTCATTTTCGTGATCGGTGTTGTCTTATGATCGAAAAACTATTATATCTGAAGTACATGTTTTCAAAGTGCAGGTGATGCACAGGATTTCCCTCTTCTTTGGAGTGAGTGGAGAAGAGAATTGTTTGCCCAAAATGGAAGATCCTGAGCAGTTTTTGCACTGGATGTGACAAAAGACATTGGAGGGCTCGTCCTATAATGGGCAGGTGCTTTCAAATTAAATGATAATGGCAGAGTGACATTGTGCTTCACATCTCATTATCACCTCAGCAATATTGGATGCTAACAATGCCAAAATGCAACTAATAAGCAGCAATGTTAAGGGTTGCAGAACATTAAGAATAGTGTCAATACCCAAAAAGGACAGATAATGTGGGGTAATGGGTTGGTTGTTTCAGGTTAGTGGGGTTTGGCAATTCATCAGAGGAACCTCCATTTTTAAAAAGTGAGGTTGCCTGCCCCTTTAAACTATTGCAGATGTTGATCTCCTGCAGTCAAGCAGCATGCACACCCTCAGCATCTTTCCATTGAGTGTGTACTTTCATTCCTTGTTTTTCCTCCCAAAATGAATTAAATCCCACTGATCCACATTAAGTTGCATCTTCCACCTGTCTGCCCATTCCACTAGCCTGTCTATGTATTTCTGAAGTCTTTTATAGTCCTCCCTCAGCGTTTGCCAAAACACTGGCTTCTGTATCATTAATAAATTTCAAGATTGTACACCCTATGCCCAAGTCTAAATCTATAAACAGAGGAAAATCTATCCTAAGTTGACTTTCGGATGTTTATTCTTCAAACGGTATTTTCAAAGACACTTCATCTCGTTTGTTAACAATGGGGTGTGGGATGAATCAACTGGGATGGAACATCATCATACACTGCAAATGATAGCTCAAATGTGACTTGTTTCAAATGTTTAAGTTTCTGCTGCTGCAAGTGCGCCAATTGTTGTTGTGCAAAGTTGCCATGCTATCGATTATAAGCTGCATGACAGTAAAGTTTCGAGAGAGTCTGTTCCGAGTTATTCAAAGATCCCAGCATGACTAAGAGCACTCGAATGGGGCAATGATATCGCTTTTCAATACACTCGGAACTTTTGGATACCAGAATGCATGCTTTGTTACACAGAACATACTTATGTGGCATAAAACAGAGGGCTATCTCCCAACACCATTGAGTTTTAAGTGCATCAGTTCCTCTACATTCCAAATCCTCAACAACTTTGCAAATGAATGTGGAACCATTAACTCCGCTGATGAGGTCATTTATTTATATCACATTGCTCACATATTTTCTCCATTTAATTACACTGACTGTTCCTCAGCTGCCTGATAGTCGTCCGGTTAGAATTGTATGTGCTCAGTTACTCAAACCACCTGCTTACTGTGTTCTTATTCAGGTTCCAAATTATGGAAAAATGAGGTGATCAAGAACTTGGTCGACTCTCAGGCCCGCCCATATCTCAGCGATCCCCGGGCGGCACATACCTTTTTTGTGCCCGCTGCCACTGGGGCCAGTCAGGAACGCGTTTCACCGTGGTTGTGTCGGCGGCGGCAGCAGCGGCCGGCAGCGGGAGTCAGCAGGCGGGAGTCAGCAGGCATCAGCAGGCGGCGCCAGCAGTGGGCAGTAGGTTCAGGCCTCCCGATTCGGAACACTTCGGAGGCCGTGCACTGCGCATGCGCAAGACTTGTTTTTTTTTGTAGTTTCATCTGCCAGCTAACGTCAGTGTTGATGCGATTCGGGCTGATGGGACATCTGCGCATGAGCTTAAATGCTGATCACTCCCTCGGACCTGGCACGTGGAGAGGGGAGAGTGATGGAAATACAGAGCCATAAAGTAATCAGCAGCCATCCATCAAGGGAATTGAAATGAGTGGACAAAAAGCTTCAAGGATGACTGTTAAAATCAGGCCCAGAGCACCCTGGTTTAATGAAGAGGAACTGATGAGCTCCATCAGAGGTGGAGTGCAGGCATAAAGACCTCACCCAGGATGGACGTGGCAGGCCTCCACCACCCCAATACAGACGCATTTGGAGGGAGATTGGTGAGGCCGTGTCCTCAAAAGGCAACATTGTGCAGGATGGAGATCAGTGTAGGAAACGTTGAAATGATGTGTTGGCGTTTGCAAGATTGAGTAACCATTTATTGGAGCCCTCCCATATAACTGCAAAAGGTTATGCCCCAGATGTGTGTGTGTGTGGGTGGGCCATGAGCAAAAGGCTGCAACGCTTCTTTCTGCAGAAGAAAAATACATCCAAGACAGCAAGCCTGATTGTCACAGGAGGGGGTCCAGCAGAGGTCTACGTGCTAGATTTTCTACTTTTGTTGCATGCATAATGCCCACTTAACATCCATTTTAATACTGAAATGATGTATAATGCCCAGATATCGCACATTTAGCCACAAAATGGAAATTGTCGCCCATTTTTTGGACACTTATCGGCGAGCGTTACTTTCCCCATGTGTGTAACGCCAGGAAAAAATAATACCGCCCGCCCACTTTTTTTGGGCGGAAGCATCAGAATGAGCGAAACCAATGCCCATAATATCGCCCAGCATTACTTTCCACACATAATTAACACCGAGATTCAATAATACCGACTGCCCACTTTATTATGTCGTAAAGATCACATTTGCCGAAACTAACACCCAGGAGATCGCCCAGCGTCACTTTCACCATCTCGCACACATCTCGCCCACAATATCGCTCACCCAAAAAAACACCGGGAAAAAGTGGAACTACTCACAGCATGATGGACGTCATGTTCTAAATCACATGTCACATCATTTAAAAGGCTGCTCTGCTTCAACCTCGGGGGAGTTCGGATGTACTCTGGAGGTCTTTGGAGGTGATGTGAACATCCGAACAAACATCTTTATCATACTGTAAACAATTGGAATTTAATAGGTGTCTTCGTCGGGACATTAATTCTTTGTGGCCAATCGGTGGAAAACAGATAGCTATTGGAATGGGGCCTGTCCTTTCTCACCCTCTCTTGATGACCAATTATATGCTGCAGACTTGAGATGGCAGAAGGTATGTTCAACAGCATTATATGCCCAATGTAAGGACGTTCTTGCTATTGAGGGAGTGCAGCGAAGGTTCACCAGACTGATTCCCGGAATGGCAGGACTGACATATGAGGAGAGACTGGATCAACTGGGCCTTTATACACTGGAGTTTAGAAGGATGAGAGAGGATCGCATAGAAACATATAAGATTCTGATGGGACGGGACAGATTAGATGCAGGTAGAATGTTCCTGATGTTGGGGAAGTCCAGAACCAGAGGACACAGTCTTAGGATAAGGGGTAGGCCATTTAGGACTGAGATGAGGAGAAACCTCTTCACTCAGAGAGTGATTAACCTGTGGAATTTCCTGCTGCAGAGAATTGTTGATGCCAGTTCATTGGATATATTCAAGAGGGAGTTAGATATGGCCCTTACGGCTAAGGGGATCAAGGGGTATGGGGAGAAAGCAGGAAAAGGAAACTGAGAGAATGATCAGCCATGATCTTTTTGAATGGTGGTGCAGACTCGAAGGGCCGAATGGCCTACTCCTGCACCTATTTTCTATGTTTTTATGTTTCTATGTCTAAGACATGCCAGATTGATGAGGAGGACCAGACGTTACACCCCCCGCAAGTACAGGGAGAAGCGGTCTTACCTCAACTTGTCCGATAACACCTGCCTTCGAAGACTGCGCTTCCACAAAGAGGTTATCACTGAGGTATGCCAGCTCATAACGGGAGATCTGCAGCCTGCCAGCACCATCAGTACTGCACTGTCCATCAAGGTCAAAGTCACCGCGGCACTGTCGTTCTACGCATCGGGTTCTTTTCAGGCCTCAGCTGACGACATTTGCGGTCTGTCTCAGCATGCCACACATTGCTGCATTAGACAAGTCAGTGAAGCCCTGTACGCATGCAGAATGGACTTTATCAGCTTCCCTATGACCACGGAGGCAAAGACTGAGAGGGCTTTAGGATTGCTAACTTCCCCAAAGTGCAGGGAGCAATAGACTGTACACACATCACAATACTGACACCTTTTCGGTATGCAGAGGTTTTCAGGAACCGTAAGGGATTCCACTCCCTGAATGTGCAACTCGTTGTCAACCACCAGCAAATTATTATGGCAGTGAATGCTAAATTTCCAGGCAGCATCCATGATGCTTACATCCTGCGTGAGAGCACTGTATCGGACTTGTTTAACAAGGTCAATGCTGGATGCTTGGTGACAAAGGATATGGCCTCGCCACCTGGCTGATGATCCCACTGCGTGACACCCACACCGAAGCCGAGAGGCAATACAATGAGAGCCACAGAGCCGCTCACAATATCGTGGAGAAAACCATTGGAGTGCTTAAGCAGCGCTTTAGATGCCTGGACCGCTCAGGAGGCGAGCTCCAATACCACCCTGAGCAGGTAGCTCAATTCGTGGTGGTGTGCTCCATGCTGCACAACTTGGCTATCAGGAGGGGGCAGAATTGCCTGATGAGTCTGGCAATCCACCTCAACAGAGAGAGGAAGAGGAGGCTGAGGAAGTGGATGCTGACATCGACCCAGACAATCAAGCTAACGCTGAAGCCATGCCCCCGCCTCCCTGTAGACTGCATGAAAGGGCCCATGGTGGCATGATAGCTGAAAAACTCTCATGTCAGGAGCTCATCAATGAGCGCTTTGCCTGAAAGAATGTTGGTGGTATTTACAAGGCTGACACATTGCAGGGTGTGCAGGTCATACATCAATGGTGGGCATCACCTTGGTGACAGTTAAAGTTTAAGTTGATTGAAGTTAAGTGTAATTATACCCTTTGATGTTAAGGAATCACCAGCATGTATCGGTGCAGCTATCTGTGCCAATGCGCAACAAGGTTTTGTCATATAAAAAACATTTAAACCGAACATTTATCTGAAATCATAAGTATTTCTGTACTGGGCGGAGGGTGGGCAGGGGGGGGGGGTGTTGGGGGGGGGTTGGGGGGGGAGAGGGCAGAATGACAGCCGAACTGCTGTTTGGATGAATATGGGAGAGGACGGTCTTGAGGTGGGAACGTGTTCCGAGCCAGAAGCAAGATGTTGCTCCTGGCTCTCATGTCATTGGCAATGGGGCAATGGGGGTGCAGGACCTTGGGGTGCAGTGCTGCGCTTCAGGACCACTGGGAGCCCTCTGACACCAGTGTTCCTGGCTACCAGCTTCAGGGTCTCCTCCATCCCTTCCATGTTATATGTTATTTGTTCGACAAAAACTCGGTGACAATAATGTTCTTGGTGCTTAGTAGGTTTTTTGCTGCTGGTAAATCTTCCTCGTGCCTCCCACAATAGCCAAACAAGCACACACCACACCCACACACGCTTTCAGTCCCTCTCAGCTCCCTCTCTCTCTGTCTGTCTCCTCTTCTGCGCAGGTAATTGTGTGTATTTAACCCTCTGTAACCTGCATGACACCTGACCACCAGTGGCCCCACCTGTTGGAGTCCCAAGGGATCCCAGCATCCCTTGGGAGCACAGTATATAAGCGGACCACCCACGAGGTACCTGCACTCTGGAATCTTATTTAAAGGAGCTAAGGTCACACTTGCTCATTACACACAGTACTCAGTCTCACCCTTTATTATAAGTGTAATAGTAATGATGACCCCTGACCTCCTGAATCGCAGGAAACAAGCGTTGCCATGACATTACTAAGGATGGCGACACTTTACGGCAGAAGGTCAGAGAGATTTAATCCTACCACCCATTTCATATTGCTCGTGGTAACGCCCAATTTCAAAAATGGAGACTAGGGGCTTTGAAAATGGGCAACAAGCTGGCGATCTGAAAACCCATTTTTACCACTCATGCCAGAAATACTGCCCATTTTTGGGCGATCTGCACAAAAGTGTAAAATCTAGCCTGTATAGTTGAGCAGCCTAGAGGAGCTTGCCTTGGCATTGGTGGGTGAGCAACGCCATGCAACCACAAAGGATGATGGAGGTCCCGTTATAGAGCATGGTAAGCTTAAACTGATCTCCGGTGTGTGTGACGCTCATGTCATGAATGGTCATGCAATCTTCAGTCAAAAGTGTTTTAACGCACACTTTGTTGCCCATTATTGGTGTGCCCATGTAGCGATGGAACTCTTTGATGGCATAATGTGACATTGGATGGCTCACATATCATCCTGACCAACCCCACCCCGAGCTATAGAATTAAATGTTGTTCTCTACTTGCAGATGATGAGTCGGACAGCAACGAGCAATGCACACCATCCACCTCTGGCATACAAAGGAGAAGTGTGATCCCAACTTCTCCCACCCCGATGTTGTCACCAACCCAAGACAGCGGCTCCTTCCTCCACCCCGCCCCCCTCCCTCCACCCCACCAAGATCACCCATGTCCACCGCACCCACCTAGGCCACCCAGATTCAGGAAGACCAGGAGGGAGAGGGAGAAGGGCTCGTGGTTGAGCCAATTGAGCTTGAGGAGCTGGAAGGGGAGGACACCAGCCTCCTGACATGTGTATCACCTCCCCGGAAGGCCTCGGCGTTGGGGTCTGAATACATGGACTTCGAACGGGACGAACCAAGAACAAGTGCTGGCAGGCACAGAGGCCGTCGTGTTAAACCAACCAGGGCGCATTCACTCACACAGTCCCAACAATCACCTGAGGATGAAGGACGGCTCGCGGCCATTAATGAAATAGTCCAGCTATCGAGGACGAGCGCCGAGCTAGGTCGCGATCTGCTGCAGACGATGGCTGGGATAGCTGCCAGCATCGCCACCTTTGCTCAGCACCATACTGACAGCATGGAGCGGCTCATTAGTGCGGTGGAGCCGAGTCTGTCGAGGCGATAAGGCAAGCGATGGCTTCTGGGCAGGTCGTGCCAGCCCCCAAGCCCACACCCTCAAGGCACACAGATCCCAAGGAGACGGACATGCCGGCTCCATCAATTAGGCACACTAACTTTTCGCCAAGACAGACACGTCTGCACAGACAGGCTGCCCTCCTGCACAACCTGATCAAGCAGAGGCGGTGAGGGGCAGGGGTGAGGCACGCCGTGTTGAAGGTGGAGCGAAGAAGAGGATGATGTGCCTCACATTGATGGGGGGGGAAGAGAGGTGGTGGTGACAGGTAGAGGGATGGGTGTTGGCGGTGGATACGCGCGTTAATGTTAGGATGTTTTGGAATGCTGCACTTTTCAATAAATTCACATTGTTCACCCACTCTTGGTCAGTGTCTCATTGTTACATAACGTGTGGTGCCTTCTGAGAAAAACACAGCTCTCCCTCTGCTGTTCCTCTGTATGAGGGATATCTTGCCCTCCACCTATGATTCTACTGTATAATGGGTCCTGCCATCAGGCCATCTCGCCACGACAAGGGTCACCAATGCAGGAACGGCTTCCATTCAATGAGAGTCAGTTGAACTACTTGCAGGGCACACAATAAGGCTTACACTTCACCCAACTTTTTCTCATGCCAAACATCGCGTAGTGGGACCCCTGAGATGACATTGCAATCCATTATATGTATTTTTCCATCTTCCATATCTCATGTTCTCACTATCACATGCAGCAACCTGCCAGAGCTTTACATCTTCAAAAGTTCGCGTATTTACTCTAACATAAGATCATACCATCTGCGCAGACACAATCTGTCACTAAAAATCTTCTGCCTGAAATGGTGTAAAAACTCTTCTGGGCATCTCCATTGAGCCTTTACCATGTGTCAACACTCATTGCTGCTTCCTCTACCACACCTTCCCTTCAACAGAGTAATCTGGATTTATATATCTCAACTCTTTGTGTGCGGCTTGAGGTCCATCACATGACTATTTCTGTGGCACTGATAATGCTGCAGCATGTGCACAATACCCATGATGTGAAGCACTCTGAGCGATTCTCCCCGCCGCCCGACTCACAGCCAGCTCAGACCAGCTTTTTGCCAGCGGTCCTTCTGGCAAGCAGCAGGACGATCTTAGTCCATGGTGCCTGAGGAAAATCCCGGATTTCCAGCCTCCGGCATGGGCGGGCGGCAGCAAGTAGTGCCGACAGAACCTCCACGACCAATCTCCCGCCGGGCGGCACCTGGGCAGCAGATGGGCGGGACCGGAGGAATCGGCAAAAAAATATTATTTCTGGTGGAACCTCGGCGGCTGTGGGCGGAACTTCGACCAAGTTCAACCCATTGTTCCTGTCTTAAGTTGTGGCAACGTCACGGACTAAAGAAGGCTGCATGCCCTTATCTACACCTGTTCTCAAAAATTCTAATGTTTCTTAATTATGTTCATCTGCACTTTGGTGGCTATTTGTATTGAAGAAGTTCATTCTTTCTGAATGAAGAAGCTAGAAATAGATATTACATTTTCCAGGCTTGTCCCTGCTGACTTTCTTGTATAGTATGGGATCAGCCAACACCTCAAACATTGCCTCGTTACTGTTTGTGGGAGTTGCTGTGTGTAAATTGGCTGATGTGGTTCCCACAACAGTGATTACACAACAAAAATATTTAATTGCCTATAAATCGCTTTGGGATAACCTGAGGTCATGAAGGATGCGACATAAATCCATTTTCTCTTTCTTCTTTGCTACCTCTTCGTGATCAATGCCACACAAGTACTAGATACAACTATATTTTTCAAAGTCAAAACTGCCTGTACCAAAAGAGTCACCTGATATTACCACTTTTCATACGAATATAAGAACACAAGAAATAGGAGCAGGAGTAGGCTATACGGTCCCTCGAGCCTGCTCCGCCATTCAATAAGATCATGGCCAATCATGGACCTCAATTTCACTTTCCCGCCCAATCCCCATATCCCTTGATTCTCCGAGACTCAAAAGATCTATCTATCTCAGCCTTGAATGGCCCAGAAATTCCAGCCTCCCGGGTCTGTACGGAGTGTGTACGGACCCAGGAAGGCATCGCAAAAGCCAGTTTTTAGCGCACAATGCGCATGCGCTGAAAACGGCTTTTCTGATCTTGACAGATCCTCCATATCTCCACATCCAGGACATTCACACGGGCATGATTGCAGTATTTACCCATATCTTACCCAGCAGATGTCCTGAACACTCTTGTGCCTGAGAAAAGCAGGTGCATAGCCTACTTTTACAGGGGTAAGAGTTTTAAAAAACACAAAAACATAATAAAATAAAATTTAAAAAATACATTTTATTGTTAAAAACCCTCCCCACTATGGTAAGTTTATGTTAAACAATAATTTTTAAAACTTTTTTTTTTAATTGGAAAAATATATTTTTTCATATTACATAAATAACTTTTATTTAAATGAATAAAATATGTGATGTATTTTTTCTATTTATTATTTGTGTTTGGGGGAGTTTCGCAATCATAATAATGGGAATTCCAATTTATGGAGTTCCGATTATTATGAATGACTATATACTTTACCTGGATTGGCTGCCCAGAGCCAAGTGACTGCAACTCCAGCCCTGCGGACATCCTGATGTGCACGCGCTCCGACGCGCAGTCAGTGGAGGCCTCAGGACCGGGTCATTGAAAATGGAGATAAGGAGGAATTTCTTCTCTCAGAGGGTCATGAATCGATGGAATTTTCTGCCCCAGAGAGCTATGGAGGCTGGGTCATTGAGTGTAGTGTAACAAAATTTGCAGATGACACAAAGATTAGTGGGAAAGCGGGTTGCGTAGAGGACACACAGAGGCTGCAAAGAGATTTGGATAGGTTAAGCGAATGGGCTAAGGTTTGGCAGATGGAATACAATGTCAGAAAATGTGAGGTCATTCACCTTGGAAAAAAAAACAGTAAAAGGGAATATTATTTGAATGGGGAGAAATTACAACATGCTGCGGTGCAGAGGGACCTGGGGGTCCTTGTGCATGAATCCCAAAAAGTTAGTTTGCAGGTGTAGCAGATAATCAGGAAGGCGAATGGAATGTTGGCCTTCATTGCGAAATGGATGGAGTACAAAAGCAGGGAGGTCCTGCTGCAACTGTACAGGGTATTGGTGAGGCCGCACCTGGAGTACTGCGTGCAGTTTTGGTCACCTTACTTAAGGAAGGATATACTAACTTTGGAGGGGGTACAGAGATGATTCACTAGGCGAGGAACCAACTAGGGGGGAGGCCATCTTAGACTGGGTGTTGTGTAATGAGAGAGGATTAATTAGCAATCTCATTGTGCGAGGCCCCTTGGGGAAGAGTGACCATAATATGGTGGAATTCTACATTAGGATGGAGAATGAAACAATTAATTCAGAGACCATGGTCCAGAACTTAAAAAAGGGTAACTTTGAAGGTATGAGGCGTGAATTGGCTAGGATAGATTGGCGAATGATACTTAAGGGGTTGACAGTGGATGGGCAATGGCAGACATTTAGAAACCGCATGGATGAACTACAACAGTTGTACATCCCTGTCTGGCGTAAAAATAAAAAAGGAAAGGTGGCTCAACCGTGGCTATCAAGGGAAATCAGGGATAGTATTAAAGCCAAGGAAGTGGCATACAAATTGGCCAGAAATAGCAGCGAACCCGGGGACTGGGAGAAATTTAGAACTCAGCAGAGGAGGACAAATGGTTTGATTAGGGCAGGGAAAATAGAGTACGAGAGGAAGTTTGCAAGGAACATTAAGACGGACTGCAAAAGCTTCTATCGATATGTAAAGATAAAAAGGTTAGTAAAGACAAACGTAGGTCCCCTGCAGTCAGAATCAGGGGAAGTCATAACTGGGAACAAAGAAATGGCAGACCAATTGAACAAGGACTTTGGTTCAGTATTCACTAAGGAGGGCACAAATAACCTTCCGGATATAAAAGGGGTCAGAGGGTCTAGTAAGAAGGAGGATCTGAGGGAAATCCTTATTAGTCGGGAAATTGTGTTGGGGAAATTGATGGGATTGAAGGCCGATAAATCCCCAGGGCCTGATGGACTGCATCCCAGAATACTTAAGGAGGTGGTCTTGGAAATAGCGGATGCATTGACAGTCATTTTCCAACATTCCAAAGACTCTGGATCAGTACCTATGGAATGAAGGGTAGCCAACGTAACTCCACTTTTTAAAAAAGGAGGGAGAGAGAAAACAGGGAATTATAGACCAGTCAGCCTGACATCGGTCGTGGGTAAAATGATGGAATAATTTATTAAGGATGCCATAGCATTTGGAAAGAGGTGACATGATAGGTCCAAGTCAGCATGGATTTGTGAAAGGGAAATCATGCTTGACAAATCTTCTGGAATTTTTTGAGGATGTTTCCAGTAGAGTGGACAAGGGGGAACCAGTTGATGTGGTGTATTTGGACTTTCAGAAGACTTTCGACAAGGTCCCACACAAGAGATTAATGTGCAAAGTTAAAGCACATGGGATTGGGGGTAGTGTGCTGACATGGATTGAGAAGTGGTTGGCAGACAGGAAGCAAAGAGTAGGTACTTTTCAGAATGGCAGGCAGTGACTAGTGGGGTACCGCAAGGTTCTGTGCTGGGGCCCCAGCTGTTTACATTGTACATTAATGATTTAGACGAGGGGATTAAATGTAGTTTCTCCAAATTTGTGGATGACACTAAGTTGGGTGGCAGTGTGAGCTGCGAGGAGGATGCTATGAGGCTGCAGAGTGACTTGGATAGGTTAGGTGAGTGGGCAAATGCATAGCAGATGAAGTATAATGTGGATAAATGTGAGGTTATCCACTTTGGTGGTAAAAACAGAGAGACAGACTATTATCTGAATGGTGACAGATTAGGAAAAGGGGAGGTGCAACGAGACCTGGGTGTCATGGTACATCAGTCATTGAAGGTTGGCATGCAGGTACAGCAGGCGGTTAAGAAAGCAAATGGCATGTTGGCCTTCATAGCGAGGGGATTTGAGTACAGGGGCAGGGAGGTGTTACTACAGTTGTACAGGGCCTTGATGAGGCCACACCTGGAGTATAGTGTACAGTTTTGGTCTCCTAACTTGAGGAAAGACATTCTTACTATTGAGGGAGTGCAGCGAAGGTTCACCAGACTGATTCCCGGGATGGCGGGACTGACATATCAAGAAAGACTGGATCAACTGGGCTTGTATTCACTGGAGTTCAGAAGAATGAGAGGGGATCTCATAGAAACGTTTAAAATTCTGATTGGTTTAGACAGGTTAGATGCAGGAAGAATGTTCCCAATGTTGGGGAAGTCCAGAACCAGGGGTCACAGTCTAGGGATAAGGGGTAAGCCATTTAGGACTGAGATGAGGAGAAACTTCTTCACCCAGAGAGTGGTGAACCTGTGGAATTCTCTACCACAGAAAGTTGTTGAGGACAATTCACTAAATATATTCAAAAAGGAGTTAGATGTAGTCCTTACTACTAGGGGGATCAAGGGGTATGGCGAGAAAGCAGGAATGGGGTTCTGAAATTGCATGTTCAGCCATGAACTCATTGAATGGCGATGCAGGCTCGAAGGGCCGAATGGCCTACTCCTGCACCTATTTTCTATGTTTCTATGTTTCTAGGCTGATTTTGGAGATGAGGGGGTTACCTTATGATGATAGATTGAGTAGACTGGGTCTTTACTCGTTGGAGTTCAGAAGGATGAGGGGTGATCTTGTAGAAACATTTAAAATAATGAAAGGGATAGACAAGATAGAGGCAGAGAGGTTGTAATATATTCAATGGTGGAGATAGATAGATTTTTGAATGATAAGAGAGTAAATGGTTATGGGAAGCAGGCAGGGAAGTGGAGTTAAGGCCAAGATCAGATCAGCCATGAGCTTATTGAATGGCGGAGCAGGCCCGAGGGACCAAATGACCGACTCTTGCTCCGATTTCTTATGTTCTTATGTAATATCGTTCTTCCTTGAAAAGACAAGGCATGAAGTAAAACTAACTATGTTTTTATGGAGTGACAGCTCAATCTCCTACTTTTCACTATAGCTTCTAATTTAGCTGGCTAATCTGAATTTATAGAGGACGAACTCGTCAAGGATTTGCTTGGACAGAGATCAAGCTTCCATCTCAGCTCATCAACTACTTAACAGAATAGTTGTATTCCCTTATTCTGGCAATGATCTCAGCACCATCAAACAGCCGTGTTCTGGCTGAGATCATTCAACCGACTGAAACTAATGGATTCGGACTGGACTAATGCTGAAATTAGAGCCACCTCATTATGGGTTGTGCTGGGGGTGTACACCTTGATTTACAAAAGCACACAAGAGCCACAGGCCAAATACCGCTGGTAACTGGTGTTGGTGAGGTGGTTAAAAAAAATCTGAGTCAAATGACAACAACCAGAAGAATTAGGAGGGTTTGTCTAAAGGTGAAAGAATCTGGTGGAAAGTAACAGAGTAATCAAGAAGCGATTGCTTGAATGCCAATTAAATAATCAAAAGGACAGCATTACAGCAGAAGAAACAAAGTGGAGATTTTCATTTTTATACTGCCTGGACGTTAAGCATTGCCGGGGCACAGAAAGGAAAATCTAGCAGGGAGGATCACACAGAGCTCGTCGGATTTTCCTTCCGTTATTATCAATGGACGCAAAATCCGGCAACTTCGGTTGATACCGTTTCATCCTCCACGCCTGGTTTTTATATTCCGTGCTCCACCTAGGTGATGCTTACCGCCATCGCCGTGGAAGCGAAAATCAAGCCTCAGATGGTTTCAGAAGGGGAGATGGAAGAATGGCAATAAAAAGACATTGGAATTAACTGAACAATTAGTTAACCAATTTCTTACATATTTTCAATCCTCAGTGCTCTGTTCTAGTATACCAAAATTACAATAGCTATGTCGTTTTTAATGCATAATACAGGCTATTGTTCATTTGGCAGGAAAAGCTATCTGTGGGCCCATTAATTGCTGGATTAATCATCTTTTGAGAGGAAACTCCTGTCCTTCAGAATCATCCAGACAAATATATATATGTGTTATGTATTTAATCCTTTGTAACCTGTTATTACACAACCACCAGAGGACCTACCGGTTGGAATCCCAAGGGATCCCAGCATCCCTTGCGAGCACAGTATATAAGCAGGCCACCCATGAGGTACCTGCACTCGAGTCTTATTAAAGGAGCTAAATCACACTTGCTCATTGTTTCATCCTTTATTATGAACATATCAATTGGCGACGAGGTAACGAACAACCGCGCAAAAATGCAAAGAATAGTCGGTATCCTGGAGAAGTTCTCAGAAGGGGACAATTGGGAGGCCTTCGTGGAGACACTCGACCAATACTTTGTGGCCAATGAGCTGGAAGGGAACAAGAATGCTGCCAAACGAAGGGCAATCCTCCTAACTGTCTGTGGGTCAACAACCCATGAAGAATCTCATAGCTCCGGCAAAACCAACACCTAAATCCTATGAAGAATTATGTACACTGGTCCAGGAGCACCTAAATCCTAAAGAAAGCGTTTTGATGGCGAGATATCGGTTTTACACGTGTCAATGGTCGGAGGGCCAGGAAGTGGCGAGCTATGTCACTGAACTAAGGCACCTCGCAGGACATTGTGAATTTGAGGGATTCCTGGAACAAATGCTTAGAGACTTTTTTGTACTGGCCGTTGGCCATGAGGCAATCGTTCGCAAACTGTTGACTGTTGAAACTCCGAATCTAAGTCAAGCCATAACGATAGCCCAGGCATTTATATCCACCAGCGACAACACCAAACAGATTTTGCAGAGTAAAGAAGTTTCAGCCAGTACTGTGCCCAAAGTAACATCGTTTTCGAGCAGAAATATACATGGCAGAATGTACACGCCGGCTGCTGCTGCCCGACCTCAGATGACCCAGAGTCCGCCATCAATCGTTAATGTGAGGCAGTTAACATCTTGTTGGCACTGTGGAGGTGATCATCGGCCCCATCAATGTTGCTTCAAGCACTATGCGTGCAATGGTTGCAGAACAATGGGACACCTCCAGTGAATGTGCAGGTGAGCTGCAAACCCTGCAAACCACCCCGTTGCAGAGAAAAATCGATCCATTGTGGATCAGGCTGAATTGGAGACTCGTACCGAGGAGGCAGAAGTGTTCGGGGTACACACATTCACCACAAAATATCCACCAATAATCTTGAAAGTTGAACTGAACGGAATTCCAGTATCTATGGAACTGGACACAGGTGCGAGTCAGTCCATAATGAGTAAAAAGGCCTTCAACAGGCTGTGGGGCAACAAGGCACACAGGCCCAAGCTCAGCCCCATTCACACCAAACTAAGGACTTACACCAAGGAACTAATCCCTGTAATTAGCAGTGCAGGTCAAAATCTCCTATGACGGAGCAGTATACGAACTCCCGCTGTGGATTGTGCCAGGGGATGGTCCCACACTGTTTGGCAGAAGCTGGCTGGGAAAAATTTGCTGGAACTGGGACGACATCCGAGTGCTTTCATCCGTCGACGACTCCTCATGTGCCCAGGTTCTGAGCAGGTTTCCATCATTGTTCGAGCCAAGTTCCTCGGAGACGAAGGTGCAGATCCACTTGGTTCCCAGTACATGACCCATCCCCCACAAGGTGCGGGCGGTACCGTATATGATGCGAGAGAAAGTGGAAATTGAGCTGGACAGGCTGCAGCGAGAAGGCATCATTGCGCCGGTGGAATTCAACGACTGGGCCAGTCCGATTGTCCCGGTACTTAGAGGACAGCACAGTCAGAATTTGTGGGGACTATAAAGTAACGATTAACCGTTTTTCGCTACAGAACCAGAACCCGCTACCCAAGGTAGACGACCCATTTGCGACCCTGGCTGGAGGGAAGACGTTCACCAAGTTGGACCTGACCTCGGCCTACATGACGCAGGAGCTGGAGCAGTCTTCGAAAGGCCTCACCTGCATCAACACACACAAAGGTCTGTTCATCTATAACAGATGCCAGTTCAGGATTCGTTTGGCCACGACAATTTTCCAATGGAACATGGAGAGCCTGCTAAAGTCCATTCCTCGCACCATGGTTTTCCAGGATGACATACTGGTTACAGGTCGGGACACCATTGAGCATTTGAAGAATCTGGAGGAGGTTCTTAGTCAGTTGGATCACGTGGGGCTCAGGTTGAAACGCTCGATGTGTGTTTTGCTGGCGCCGGAGGTCGAGTTGTTGGGAAGAAGAATAGCAGCAGACGGCATCAGACCCACTGACGCCAAGATGGAGGCCATCAAGAATGCGCCGCGACCACAGAACATGACGGAGCTGTGGTCGTTCCTGGAACTCCTTTACTATTTCAGTAATTTCCTATCTGGGTTAAGCACCCTGCTAGAACCCCTACATGCGCTACTGCGCAAGGGAGACGACTGGGTATGGGGGAATTCACAAGAGGCTGCCTTTAAGAAGACCAGCAATCTGTTTTGTTCAAACAAACTGCTTGTCCTGTATAACCCTTGTAAAAGATTAGTGCTAGCTCGCGAAGATTCGTCATACGGGGTTAGATGTGTGTTACGACAGGCTAACGAATCGGGAATTTTGCAACCGGTCGCTTATGCGTCCAGGAGTTTGTCCAAGGCCGAAAAGGCCTACAGCATGATTGAAAAAGAGGCTCTGGCGTGCGTTTACAGGGTAAAAAAATGCACCAGTACTTATTTGGCCTCAAGTTTGAGCTTGAAACTGACCACAACCTGCTCATATCACTGTTCTCTGAGAGCAAAGGGATTAACACCAATGCCTCTGCCTGCATCCAAAGATGGGCGCTCACACTGTCGGCATACAACTATGTAATCCACCACAGACCGGGCACAGAGAACTGCGCAGATGCTCTCAGTTGGCTGCCGTTGCCCACCACTGGGGTGGAAATGGCACAGCCAGTGGATTTGCTCATGGTAATGGATGCATTCTAAAACGAAAAGTCACCCATTACGGCCCGCCAGATCAGGACCTGGACCAGCCAGGATCCTTTAATGTCTTTGGTACAAAAAACTGTGTCCTCCATGGGAGCTGGTCCAGTGTCCCAGCGTTCCACAGGCGCAAAGACGAAATGTCCCTGCAGGCGGACTGTCTGTTGTGGGGCAATCGCGTGGTCTTGCCCAAGAAAGGCAGAGATACGTTCATTTGTGAACTGCACAGCACCCACCCAGGCATCGTAATGATGAAAGCCATAGCCAGATCCCATGTGTGGTGGCCCGGCATCGACTCAGATTTAGAGTCATGCGTGCGCCAGTGCAACACTTGCTCTCAGCTGAGCAATGCAGCCCTCGTCATGGCCCTCTAAACTGTGATCGAGGATCCACGTGGACTATGCCAGCCCATTTCTAGGCAAAATGTTTTTGGTTGTCGTGGACGCTTACTCTAAATGGATTGAATGTGTAATGACATCCATGGCCACTATCGAAAATCTACGAGCCATGTTTGCCACGCACGGCCTGCCTGATGTCCTAGTCAGCGACAATGGGCCGTGTTTCAGCAGTGCTGAATTCAAGGAATTCATGACCCGCAATGGGATCAAGCACGTCACATCTGCCCCATTCAAGCCTGCATCCAATGGCCAGGCAGAACGGGCAGTTCAGACCATTAAGAAAAGCCTGAAACGCGTGTCGGAAGGCTCCCTGCAGACCCGACTATCCTGAGTGCTGCTCAGCTACCGCACCAGACCCCACTCACTCACCGGGGTTCCCCCAGCCGAGCTGCTCATGAAAAGGGTGCTCAAAACAAGGCTCTCCCTTGTCCACCCTGATCTCCATGATCACGTGGAGGACAGGCGGCATCAACAAAGTGTGTACCATGACCACACAAATTTGTCACGCGATATTGAGATCAATGATCCTGTGTTTGTACTCAATTATGGACATGGTCCCAAATGGCTCGCTGGCACAGTCATAGCCAAAGAGGAGGGTAGGGTGTTTCAGGTCAAATTGGCCAATGGACTAACGTGCAGAAAAGATTTGGACCAAATCAAGTTGCGGTTCACTAACCCGAAGAAGACACCACCAACTTTGACCCTCCAAACACATACAAGTGGCAACTGACATCATGGTTGACCACGAAGCCAAACTCACCATCCCCAGTAGCCCGGCAAGGCCAGCTGCCCAGCAGCCCAGTGAAGAACCAACCAACTCACCCACACCCGCATTTGTACCGAGACGATCGACAAGGGAGCGAAAAGCCCCAGATCATCTCACCTTGTAAATAAGTGTACTATTGACTTCACAAGGGAGTGATGTTATGTATTTAACCCCTTGTAACCTGTATTACACTACCACCAGAGGGCCTACCTGTTGGAGTCCCAAGGGATCCCAGCATCCCTTGGGAGCACAGTATATAAGCAGGCCACCAACAAAGTACCTGCACTCTGGAGTCTTATTAAAGGAGCTAAGGTCACACTTGCTCATTGTACACAGTACTCAGTTTCATCCTTTATTATGAACGTATCAATATGTTTTTTTAAATATTCATTCACGGGATGTGGGCGTCGCTGGCAAGGCCGGCATTTATTGCCAATCCCTAATTGCCCTTGAGAAGGTGGTGGTGGGCCATCCTCTTGAACCGCTGCAGTCCGTGTGGTGAAGGTACTCCCAACAGTGAGTATACTTCTTTGTAGTGGTTTGTTGCAGCTGAATGGCTTGCTTGGCCATTTCAGAGGGCATTTAGAGTCAACCACATTGCTGTGGATCTGGAGTCACATATAGACCAGACCCGGTAAGGACAGCAGATTTCCTTTCCTGAAGGACATTTGTGAATCAGATGGGGTTTTACAACAGTTTAGTGGCCACCATTACTGATACTAGCTTTTTATTCCCGATTTATTTCATTAACTGAATTTAAATTCCCCAGCTGCCGTGGTGGGATTTGAACTCATGACCCCAGATCATTAATGCAAGCATCTGGATTACTAGTCTAGTAACATAACCATTTGCTACCATAGCCTGGTGAACACGTGCATTTTTGATTTCTGAATGCAAATACAGTCTACTACTCTTAATTCAAATTACCTGATAATTTCAATTTTTTACCACTAAATAATTGCTTCCCTGTGTTATTCCCATGTCTTCATTCAAATTGTTGGATAATGTAATGTTTTTTAGTGCTTACAAAACATTTTAAATTATCAATAGTCGACTCTGAAAAGTTTGAATGGAATGGGAGGGAGACAAGGTGAAGATCATAGCCAGCTTGGGTTTTCGAAGCCAAAAGATCTTTGGAGGGAAAGAAGACGGAGCGAGATAGGAATGTTTTGCAGTTTGAGGTAGTGGAAAAAAATGATCTAGAATAGGAGATAGTGGGCATGAAATTCAACTTTGATGGGGGCGCAAAATGGGCAGCAACAAACTGGACACTCATTTTACACCCCACCCAATTTGACTTTCCTTTGTGGTACAGAAAATCGGGCAGGCTATATCATCATAGGCAATCCCTCGAACGAGGATGACTCGCTTCCACATGAGTTCACAGATGTTTCAATGAAGGACCCGATGTTCCAGTCCTGAACTCCAATTGAAGGGATGGAAGATGCCTGTGCATGGATTTTTTTAACATGCAGTGACCATTGCACATCAGCCACCACACGGGCTCGACAGAGCTGGGCCTTTATCCAGTGGCAAGGATGACTGAAGACCTGTTCTGTCGCACGGACCTAGTACGCACACATATCGCTGTGTGGGCTGGCCCGTGCTGCTCCTGGGTCCTGGGCTCTTCTGGGCCCTGTACCCTCATTCGCTACACCTCCGTCACGAACTCTCACCTCTCCTCCGCTACAAAAACACTCGCCGCACTTCCGCCACGAACTCTCGCCACACCTCCGTACCAAACATTTGCCGAACCTCCGTCAAGATCACCCACCAAATCTCAGCCACGATTCCCCAAGTCCACCACGACCTTCCATGCTCTTCTTCTTTACCAGGGCCCAGCCGATGTTCCTGCCCACGCTCCAAACGACGATCTGGGTCCTGATGACATCACCCAATCGCCCACCTAAAAGCCGTCGCACACTTGGAGCGACTCATGCTGGAAGCTGCAGTGGCATGCTCCAGCTCTTTTAATAGCCCCGACTTGCAGTAGTGTTCTCTCGCAGGTCGGGGTGGCCCACAATGTCCCAGGGCCCGGCGCTATATAACAAGCAGCCAATTACTACCCTGCCCACCAGAGTTGAATTTCACACTTAATGAAACTTGATTTTAACACATTGAAAATGCAACATTTTATAATGTAAAGTGTTATAATTTATTTTTGATTGTAGAAATAGTTGTTCTACATGTGTAGATAATTGTGGCCGTGATTGCGTTTCAATGGCAGCCATGCCTTTAGCTGCGTAAGCTCTGGAATTCCTTCCCTAAACATTTCTGCCTCTCTTTCCTCCTTTAAGATGCTTCTTAAAACCTATCACTCATCTATCCTAATATCTCCTTAGCTGGCTCAGTGTAAAATTTTGTTTGATAACGCTCTAGTGAAGCACCTTGAGGTGTTTTACTACATTAAAGACACTATATAAATGCATGTTGTTGTTGTGGTATTACTTTCAGAATGCTTCAGCCCTTCACAAATGGTGTGGGATGATGTGAATGTTTTCAGCCAGCATCTGACTGGGCATCTGTTGAATCCCACGATATTCCTCTTAACCTCAGTACCGTGAGCACAGGAGCACTGTGATAACAATCATAGGATGGTAAAACATAAGGGGCACAATTTTCCCCAAGCCTGTTTTCTGGCCTATTGCCAGAATTGTGCTGCTTATTTAGGTCAAGAAATGCGCAAGAAAAACTTGTCCGAAGTTTCCCTGATGTTTGTGCTGTAATCTGGAGCCGTGCAGCATGGCCAGTCGGCTCGTGCGGGTGGAGCCTGCGGTCTGCGCTGGAAAAAGGAGCCGGGCCTTCTGCGCATGCGCGAGGAAAAAAACTGATGTTCCTGACGTGCATGCGCAGTAGAGTTGGCAATCGGCTGTCTGCGACCCTCTCCGATCCCTGAGTGAGGTGCCTTCCCGGTCTGTGACCCCCGAGTGCATGTCGGTCAGTTTTCCCCCTCCCCCGTCGAGCCTCTCCGGTCCCCAGTGAGTGCTGCTCCAGGTCCGCTCCACTTCCCGTCCCTGCCCAGGCCGAATGGCCTCCGATTTCTTCAAGGTGCGGTGATTTCTTTAACTCTCTGCAAGGCCACATACGTTGGTCTAAGTAGAAATGGAATAACTATCAGCTGGCCAAAGTTCCCTAAATGGCCAGAATTGGAATAGGTGGCTGGTTACGCCCCCTACTGAGGGAAAAAAAACATACCTAAATAAAACTTTACTAAATAAGTTACACTGGTGCAAATTGATAGGGGAAACTGGGGATTTTAAAATTAGGCCAGAAAAAGCAGCCTGCTCCAAAAAAAACGGCGCAAATACTGGGGAAAATTGAGCCCAAGTAAACTATAGTCAGGGACCGCTCAGCGAGAGATCATCTCAACAATTGGTTTAAGCACCTTCTGAAAAACCACCAAGGGATCCCATTCCTGATGACCCATGAACGTGGACATTGTATGAGTACAGAATTGAGCTTGCCCATGGCACCCTTACAATCAAATAGCCAATCAACATTTCATACCAAGGCCCACACATGAGGAATGACCACTTGGATGAGATAATAGCTGACAGCCAGTGCCTGTTGAAACTGTACTCAAGTAAGAATCAGTGTTTCGAGAGAATAGAAGAAAATTGGAGGAGGAAAGAAAATCAAATCTAAGAATCAGCAGTGTATAAACTTATTTTTTTAACCTTGGCAAGTAACAGAAACGAGGGCTGGGTCACAAATACAATTTTTGTCTTCACTGGATATTCCTTTAAGATGACAATTATTAAGGATAAAACAGTACCTGCTTTATTCAGCGATTTTAAAAAGTGGGGCTGGGGGGCGGGGGGGAATCAGTGTTATTTCCTGTGAGAAGTAAATGATGTGAGATAACAAGAACAAATTCATTGAAGAAAATGAAAGATTGAATTAGATTATTTCTGCACACACAGAATGTCCACTGGAAGAATAAGGATAAGCATAAGCTTTAAGCAGACTTTATTTTTTAAATTGCAGTTTGTTCCAGAATCAATCTGGAACTTGTCAAACCTACTGTAACATGAGGGAACAGATTACAACCAACACAGTTACTGACTGATTTTAATGAAAAGTCGGATATTTGTCATGGATGTTATAATAACATTTCCATTATCCCCCTGAAGCCTGAAGCAGCATCTCTGCCGAATGGCAATTATGGTGACAATGTTTGTGGATTTTCTGGCCGTATTAATCCAGAAAAGGATATCAGTCCCTGTGACTACAGGCACTCTAATGGAATTAGCATCAGGGATATGAGGATTTTATTACATGGTCAGATGTTACGTAGAGAATAACTATCGATTAATGAACCAATTGCAGCTGATAAGCAATTTAAAATGTGCCCCTATTAAGCGCAGCGCTAAAAAATGTGTCCACCACTGCTGTGATTGTCTTTACAGTGTGTCACAAATAAAAATAACACACTGAAACTTCTCTTAATAGACTATCTCATTTCAGTGATAAATGAAGGATAACTGATGAAGATAAGTAGCCCATTAAAATATGATACACTGCAGTGCAACATTAGGGTAGCAAGCCACACAGACCAAGAACAAAGTGAGTATGTGTGCACATCGAGTAAGGGGGAAATCAGGCTCACTATATTACTGATAGCAAATACCAAATATGTTATTTATAATATATTATAATGTGTATTGATAATCTATATCAGCTGTTATTTATAAAGCAGGCTGATAATTATACTGACAGTATTGCTTATAATTTATACCAGAACATGTTATAAAATATATATTAACTATATAATTTATATATAGTCCATATATGAACTGAATGAGCCAGAATTTGCTGAAAAAATATTGGCACATGAATGATGCACATTATTAATGTTAGTAATGTGCAAATCGGGCAGCAACTTGTGGCGAGGAAGAGATACTCAGTGAATTGTGAAAACGGCATCTCTCTTTTAACCCCACTGTGATTTTCATGAAGCTGCTGCATTTGCACATTAATTGCTCATTAAACTCACCATAGAAAGTCTAATAATTAATAGCGTAAGTACCCGTTTAACCACATGATAATAGTTCATGACTGCCAATCATAGAATCATAGAATGATACAGCACAGAAGGAGGCCATTCGATCCATCGTGCCTGTGCCGGCTCTTTGATAGAGCAATCCAATTTAGTCCCACTCTCTTTCTCCATAGCCCTGTCACTTTTTTCCTTTCAAGTATTTATCCGATTTCCTCTAGAATGTTACTATTGAATCTGCTTCCACCACCCTTTCAGGCAGTGCATTCCAGATTATAACAACTCGCTGTGTAAAAAAAAATGTTTCCTCATGTCACCTCTGGTTATTTTGCCAATCACTTAAATCTGTGTTCTCTGATTACCAACCTTTCTGCCACTGGAAAAAGTTTCTCCTTGTTTGCTCTATCAAAACCTTTCATGATTTTGAACACCTCTTATCCTTCAATGCTCTAAGGAGAGCAACCTAGCTTCTCCAGTCTCTCCACTGAAGTCACTCAACCCAAGTACCAATCTAGTTCATCTGTTCTGGACCCTCTCCATGGCCTGGATATCCTTCCTGAAGTGTGGTGCACCGAATTGAGCACATTCCTCTATTAATAAAGCTAAAGATCCCATATGCTTTTTTCTTTAAAAACAGCCTTCTTGATTGTCCTGCCACAGTCAAAGATTTGTGTACATATACCCCATGTCTCTCTGTTCCTGCAGCTCTTTTTAAATAGTACCATTTAGTTCATATCTCCTCATTGATACTCCCAAAATGTATCACTTCATTCTTCGCTGCATGAAATTTAATCTGCCGTGTGTCTGCCTATTTTACCAGACTATCTATGTCCTCCTGAAGTCTGTTACTATCCTCCTCATTCTTTACTGCATTTCCACATTTCATATCAACTGTAAACTTTGAAATTTTGCCCTCTGTGTCCAGGTCATTAATATATATCAAAAAGAGCATGACCCTAATATCAACCCCTGGGGAACACCCCTGTATACTTCCCTCCAGTCTGAAAAACAATCGTTCACACCTATTCACAGCTTTCTGACCCTTAGCCAATTTTATATTCACAATGCCACTGTCCCTTTAATTTTGCTAACAAATCTATTATGTGGTCCTTTGTCAAATGCCTTTTGAAAGTTCATATACACAACACCAACCACATTACCCTCATCAACCCATTCTGTTACTTCATCAAATAATTCAATCAAATGAGTCAAACATGATTTGCCTTTAGCAAATCCATGCTGACTTTCATTTATTAGCCTATACTTTTCCAAATGCCAATTAATTTTGTTCCAGATTATTGTCTCCAAAAGTTTCCCCACAACTGCTGTTAGGCTGACTGGCCTGTAGTTACTGTGTTTATCCCTCTCCCCTTTTTAAAATAAAAACAGGGGTGTAACATTTGCAATCCTCCAGTGTTCTTTCACCACCTCCATAACCAATGTTGAAAGATTGTAGCCAGAGTCTCCACAATTTCCACCATTACTTCCCTCGGCAATCTAGGATGCATCCTATCCGGACTGGATGATTTTTCTTGTCCAACAGGTACGAGATTCATGCTCCCTCTATGGACGAGGGCAAGGACTGCGGGGAGGATGAGCAGACTGACCTCAGCACCATGGTACAGGAGGCCATTCAAGTGGGGGGAGTAAAAAGAAATGTGGTAGTGGTCGGGGACAGTATAGTTAGGGGGATAGATACTATTCTCTGCAGCTGAGAGCGTGAGTCCCGAAGGCTGTGTTGCCTGCCTGGTGCCAGGGGTAAGGACATCTCCTCTAGGCTGGAGAGGAACTTGGAGTGGGAGGGGGCAGATCCAATTGTTGTGGTCCATGTAAGTACCAATGAAATAGGTAGAACAAAGAAAGAGGTTCTGCTGAGGGACTATGAGCAGCTAGGGACTAAATTAAAAAGCAGAACCACAAGGGTGATAATCTCTGGATTACTACCTGAGCCACGAGCAAATTTGCATAGGGTAAATAAGATCAGAGAGATGAACGCGAGGCTCAAAGATTGGTGTGGGAGGAATGGGTTTCAATTCATGGGGCACTGGCACCTGTACTGGGATAGGAGGGAGCTGTTCCATCAGGACGAACTTCGCTTGAACCAGGCTGGGGCCAGTGTCCTGGAGAATCGAATAATTGGGCTGCAGATAGGGCTTTAAACTAAATAGTGGGCGTGGGGGGAATCTGGTGAGCAGAAAGTTAGAAAGTTAAAGAGAAAGGAGACGGCAAAAGTGCAGGGTAGCGATAGGGGCAAAGATAAACAGAGTGTGACAAGTAGGGATAGAGCGTATACACAAAAGACAAAATTAAAAGCTCTATATCTGAACGCACAAAGCATTCGTAACAAGATAGATGACTTGACGGCAGAAATAGAAATAAATGTGTATCATCTGATTGCTATTACAGAGACGTGGTTGCAAAATGACCAAGGCTGGGAATTAAATATTATGGGATATTTACTATTTCATAAGGATTTCAAATTCAGTTTGAGGGTGAGAAAGCTAAGTCTCAAACTAGTGTCCTGAAATTAAATAAAGGTAATTACAAAGGTATGAAGGCAGAGTTGGTTAAAGTGGACTGGGAAAATATGTTAAAGGGTAAGGCTGTAGAAAAGCAGTGGCAAACATTTAAGGAGATATTTCATAACTCTCAGTAAAGAAAAAAAGATGCTAAGAGAAGGAAGAACCATCCCTGGCTAACTAAGGAAGTAAAGGATGGTATCAAATTGAAAACAAAGGCATACAATGTTTCAATGGACAGTGGAAGGTCAGAGGATTGGGAAATTTTTAGAAACCAGCAAAGGACAACTAAAAAAATGATAAAGACAGAGAAGATTGCATATGAGAGTAAACTAGCAAGAAATATAAAAACAGACAGTAAAAGCTTCTATAGGTATATAAAAAGTGGACTGGAAAACCACAAATGTTACACCCCTATTTAAGAAAGGAGGGAGACAGAAAGCAGAAAACTATAGACCAGTTAGCCTAACATCTGTCATTGGGAAAATGCTGGAGTCCATCATTAAGGAAGTAGTAGCAGGACATTTAGACAATCATAATGCAGTCAAGCAGAGTCAGCATGGTTTTATGAAAGGGAAATCATGTTTGACAAATTTGGTGGAGTTCTTTGAGGATGTAACAAGCGGAATGGATAAAGGGGAACCAATTGATGCCGTGTATTTGGATTTCCAGAAAGCATTCGATAAGGTGCCACACAAAAGATTACTGCACAAATTAAGAACACAGTATTGGGGGTAATATATTAGCATGAATAGAGGATTGGCTAACTAACAGAAAACAGAGAGTCGGGATAAATGGATCATTTTCCGGATGGCAAACAGTAACTAGTGGGGTGCCGCAGGGATCAGTGCTCGGGCCTCAGCTATTTACAATTTATATTAATGACTTGGATGAAGGGACCGAATGCAGTATAGCTACATTTGCTGATGATACAAAGATAGGTGAGAAAGCAAGTTGTGAGGATGACGCAAATAATCTACAAAAGGATACAGATAGACTCAGTGAGTGGGCAAAAAATTTGACAGATGGACTATAATGTGGGAAAATGTGAGGTTATCTACTTTGGTAGGAAAAATAAAAAAGCAAATTATTGGCCCTGAAATTCCGTTTTGGCCTTCCCACGGGCATTATAGAGAAAAAATACGCACCTACCTTAAGCTGCTGCCCACGTTCGACTTTCCAATGCTGAGGCCTCCTTCGAGTGCGATTCGCAGCGCATGCACGTCGACGCGTGCGCAGGCCTCGAGCTGGAGTCACATGGCTCTGGGCAGCCAATCAGGTAAAGTTTCATAGTAATAGGAGTTCTGCAGGGTCCTCAACTCCTATTACTATGATTGTGATACAGCCTGAAACATCCAAAACACAGCCACAAACACCCAGAACACTAATAAAATATAGAAAATAATTACACAACGTTCATTTAAATTAAAGTTATTAATGTCCTAAAAAAAATAATTTCCCGATTTTTAAAAAAGTTTTTTAAAATAAACTTACCATTGTGGGGAAGGTTTTTAATGATAAAATATGTTTTAATAACTTTACTTTTATATGTTTTTGTGTTTTTTTAAAACACTTGTGCATGTAAAAGTAGGCTATGCACCTGCCTTTTCAGGCGCAAGCTTTTTGAGGACATTTATAAGCGTAAATATCAGAAATTTCCACTTACAAGTGTCCTCGCTCCCGCGATGCGGCCATCTGTCAAGCCAGAAACTTGACAGATCAGAAATGCCGGTTTCCAGTGCATGCACATTGCGTGCTGGAAATCTGCATTTCTGATGCCTTCCCAGGTCCGTAGGAACTCCGTACGGACACGGGGAGGTCGGAATTTCAGGGCCATTATTTAAATGGGGAGCAATTACAAAATGCTGTAGTACAGAAGGATCTGGGGGTTCTTGTACATGAAACGCAAAAAGTTAGCATGCAGGTACAGCAAGTAAACAGGAAGGCAAATGGAATGTTGGCCTTTATTGCAAGGGGAATGGGATATAAAAGTAGGGAAGTCCTGCTCCAACTGTACAGGATGTTGGTAAGACCACACCAAGAGTACTACATACAGCTTTGGTCTCCTTATTTAAGGAAGGATATACTTGCATTGGAGGCAGTTCGGAGAAGGTTCACGAGGTTGATTCTTGAGATGAAGGGGTTGTCATATGAAAAAAGGTTGGGAAATGAAGAAAAAACATAGAATAATAATCATGGGGGATTTCAACTACCCTGATATTAATTGGACAGAAGAAATAAATAAAGGGGATAAAGGAATGGAGTTCCTACAATGTGTACTTTCTAACTAAATATGTAAAAAGTCCAACAAGGGAGGATTCGTTATTAGATCTATTAATGGGGAATGAACCAGAGTAGATAAGAGAAGTAAAAGTAGGGGAACATCTAGGCAATAGTGACCATAATATAATATGCTTTAAGATGATAATTGAGAAGGACATAAGTATGATGAAAACCAGGGTAATAGATTGGAGAAAAGCTGATTTCGAGGGGCTGAGAATAGAACTTGGGAAAATAAAATGGGCAACAATATTGGCAAATAATGATGTAGTACAGAAATGAGAAACATTTAAAACGGTGTTCAAGAGAGTGCAGGAACAATATATTCCACCAAAAGGAAAGAACAAATTAAAAACTAATGAGACTCCATGGATGAATAAAGCCATAAAGGAACAATTGAGGGTAAGGAAAGAGGCATACATTAAGTACATAGACAGCAGGGAAGTGCATGATAAGGGAGAATACAAAAACGATTAGGAGAGAAGTAAAAAAACAATTAGAAAGGGTAAGAGGAAATTAAATTATCAAGGAACATAAAACAAAATAGTAAAATATTTTACAGGCACATCAATAAAAAAGGAAGGTTGGGATGAGAATGGGACCATTAAGGAATAGACAGGATAATACCACAGGTAACAATAGAGAGATGGCAGAAATATTAAATAATTATTTTGCTTCAGTATTTACCAGGGAGATAGAACAGGTAACATTAGATGATGAGATTAGTAATGAGATAAGTACAGTTAAAATAAAAAGAGGGGATATAATAATAAATGAATCAAACTCAAAGAGGATAAAACCCCTGGTCCGAGATGGACTGCATTAAAAAAAAATCTAAATAAGAGTTAGCAGTGGCATTACTACATATATTTAGTAATTTGTTAGAAAAGGGTGTCATGCCAGAGGACTGGCGGATAGCTAGCGTAATACCTATATTTAAGAAGGGGGATAGAACATGTCCAGGGAATTAAAGACCAGTCAGCTTAACATCGGTGGTAGGAAAATAACGGAAATCCTACTAAAGGAGAAAATAGAAGAACATCTAGGAACCAAATATATGATCATGAATAGTCAGCATGGATTTCAAAAGGGAAAGTCTTGCTTGACCAACCTCATAGAATTTTTTGAAGAGGTAACAGTGAGAGTAGACAATGGTAATGCAGTAGATATAATTTATCTAGATTTTCAACAGGCGTTCAATAAGGTACCCTATAATAGACTGATAAACAAGATCAGGGAATGTGGAGTCAGAGGACAGGTAGCAGAATGGATAGCTAGCTGGCATCAAGACAGAAAACAGAAAGTATGGGTAAAGGGTAGTTATTCAGAGTGGAAGAAGGTGGCAAGTGGGGCCCCACTCAGTACTGGCACTACTGTTGTTCACAATTTATATTAACGATTTAGACTTTGGAATCAAAAATACAATTTCTAAATTTGTGGATGACATCAAATTGGCAGGGCGGGGGTGGGGGGGGTGCGATTGCAATACTGAAGACTGCAACAAATTACAAGAGGACATTAATAAACTTGCAGAATGGGCATATAATTGGCAAATGAAGTATGAGATAAATATGAAGTATTACATTTTGGCAGGAAGAATAGGGAGGTCACTTATTACTTGGAGGGTGAGAGTCTCGATGGGGTAGAGAAACAAAGGGATCTCGGAGTATAAATACACAAATTGCTAAAGGATGCGACACAGGTTAGCAAGGCCACAAAAAAATGCAAACTAAGCACTAGGGTTTATTTCTAGAGGTATAGAATTGAAATGTAGGGAAGCTATGCTAAAACTTTATCGAACCTTGGTTAGACCACATTTAGAGTACTGCGTACAGTTCTGGTCGCCATATTATAAAAAGAATATAGTGGCACTAGAGAGGGTGCAGAGAAGATTTACAAGGATGATACCAGAAATGCAAGGGTATACATATCAGGAAAGGCCATCAATATAAGATAGTCACCAAGAAATCCAATAAGGAATTCAGAAGGAACTTCTTTACCCAAAGAGTGGTGAGAATGTGGGAGTGGTTGAAACAAATAATATAGATGCATTTAAGGAGAGGATAGACAAGCATTTAAGGGAGAAGGGAGTAGAGGGTTATGCTGATAGATTTCGATGAGGAAAGACGGGAGGAGGCTCGAGTGGAACATAAACGCCTGCATGGACTGAATGGTTGGGCTGAATGGCCTGTTTCTGTGTCATATATCCTATGTAATGCTTTGTAAATTATATACTTAGTATATATTATGTAATATGGCTGGTATATATCCGTGGCATAACTAAAACCACCTATTTCCACCTCCGTATCATTGCCCATCTCCACCCCTGCCTCAGCTCATCTGCTGCTGAAACCCTCATCCATGCCTTTGTTACCTCTAGACTTGACTACTCCAACGCACTCCTGGCTGGCCTCCCACATTCTACACTACGTAAACTTGAGGTCATCCAAAACTCGGCAGCCCATGTCCTAACTCACACCAAGTCACGATCATCCATCACCCCTGTGCTCGCTGACCTACATTGGGTCCCGGTTAAGCAACGCCTCGATTTCAAAATTCTCATACTTGTTTACAAGGCCTCATGGCCTCACCCCTCCCCATCTCTGTTATCTCTTTCAGCCTCACAATCCTACGCTCCTCAAATTCTGCCCTCTTGAGCATCCCTGATTATAACTGCTCAACCATTGGTGACCATGCCTTTAGCTGCCTGGGCCTTAAGCTCTGGAACTCCCTCCCTAAACCTCTCTGCCTCTCTACCTCTCTTTCCTCCTTTAAGACACACCTTAAAACCTACCTTTTTAACCAAGCTTGTGGTCATCTGCCATAATTTTTTCTTATATGGCTCGGTGTCAAATTTATCTTTTTTGTCTTATATCACCGCTGTGAAGCGCCTTGAGACGTTTTACTACATTAAAGGCATTATATAAATAAAATTGTTATTGATGTATAAAATATAGGCAATAGAGTCAGTATAATTATCAGTGTGCTTTTTAGATTGGTGTAGATTAACAACACGACTGATAATATTTTCATAAATAAATATATATTATAAATAACATACTTGGTATTTGCTATCAGTAATACAGCTAAGCCTGACAGAATGGCATAAATCTCAATCCTAAATTCCTAAACCCTGGTGATCTAAAGGTGCTATTATTGTGGGCAGGAAAGGGAGGAATTTGGCTCATTCAAAATGCCGCTGGAAGTTGAGGTGGGCATTTCCCATCGATGACACACAAAGAGATAGGACTGAGTGGCTGTCGTCATCCAGCAGCTGCCCCCATATGATGCAGGTGCACTAGTGTCTCAGGACCTGATTCTGGCAGAATTATGGCCCATTAGAAATTAATAGTTTTACATGTCAATCAATCATAAGGAAATCGTCTGAAATGTTCGCCTTACCTAAAATTAATCGGCCAGCTGTCCAAAACATGCAAATACTCTGATCCTGGAATTTGGGAGAGGCCGGGAAATCATGAATTTCTGGGCTCTTGTCTTCATCATGCAGTGATGGGAGGCAGGATAGCCGAGCAGGTCTCATACGCTGTGTTCAGGACTCTGTCTACCCTGGAGGTGCATGTTCAAAATCCAGCCGAAATTTGGTACATTTTGGATATGCACTTGAAGTGCCGTAACCAACAAAGCTACGGACTAAAAGCTGGAAAGTGACATTAGGCTGGATGGCTCTTTCTTGGCCACGTGGACACAATGGGCCGAATGGCCTCCTTCTGTGCTGTGAATTTCTGTGATTTTATGATTCAACATTTTAACATTTTACAGTCATTCTCAAAACATTTTACAGATATTTAACAGAGCACAAGGTTACAACATTCTTGCTGAAAATCCATTTGAATACCCAGTAGAAATCTATTATTACAAGACCAAAGGTTCATACTCACATACACCTACACACTCCATTATAGACAGAGTAAGTAATCCAAATCAGGATTATGCAACAGCGAATATTGTGATGCTCTTTATCTGGAAATTGTGGAAGACCGCCCACAAGCAATGGAGTCACAGAAGGTAACGAAACAATTGGATTGAACCCCACTCCACCTTCTTATTAAAAGGGGCAGTGTCTTCATGGTGAATGCTAAATGGTTTAGCAGATTTACATACAATTTATATCTCACAATGATGACATTTCAAATAGATCTCATCCCATCGCTGTTTGCAGCTGACGCTACACATTATTTTTAACCTCATTTCAGCTTTGATTCTACCGAGTGACTGCTGCCAAGGAACCGAAAGCTGTGCAGAAGCATTCCATGCTTAAATATTAACATTAACCAATTCAACTTTTAATTTTTATTTTCTTCAGTTTGGCAGCAGCGCTCACTTTTTCCCGACGCATAAACATAAATTTTCTCTCTCAACTCAGTTCGGCAGCAGCGATCGCCTTTCCCCAACCCCTCCCCTACTTTCTCTCTCACCAATTTGTGGGAAATCTATCGAGAACAACCAAAAAAACCACTGGAACTGCGCATGCACAACTACATTATTTCATTAGCAGCAGTCGCGTCCTTGATTAAAATATAAGAGTTGAACTAACAGATAATGGCACAGATAATGCCAACTGGACAGATAGATGGTTGAAGGGCAGAAAGCAAAGGTTAAAGAGAAAAGTTTAGAGGTAAAAGGTAGTTTTGCAGTGTAGTGAAAAAGTGTAGTGAGTGGTACTGTACTGGGGCATGTCTCAGTGATCTTATTTACTGCATACAAAACTGATCTGAATTTAGAATTTATTTAGGGAACAATATCAAAATTTGGTGATGAATTGGAGGATGGGAAATTGTGATGAAGATTGTTAAGGACTGCAGGAAGACATCGATTTGCTAGCAAGAGATACAGAGGCAGAGTCTAACTACCACCTCTTGATATTCAATGGCAGTATTATCACCGAATCCCCCACCATCAACATCCTGCGAATTACCATTGACCAGAAATTTAACTAGGCCAACGACATAAATACTGTGGCTACAAGAGCAGGTCAGATGTTGGATGTTCTGTGGCGAGTATCTCACTTTCTGGCTCCGCAAACCTTTTGCACAATGTACAAGTCACAAGTCAGGAGTGTGATGGAATACTCTCCACTTGCCTGGATGAGTGCAGTTCCAACACTCAAGATGCTTGGCTCCATCCAGGACAAAGCAGCCTGCTTGATCGGCACCCCATCCACTACTTTAAACATTCACTCCCTCCACCATGGGCTTACCATGGCTGCAGTGTGTACCATCTATAAGATGCACTGCAGCAACTTGTCGAGGTTTCTTCGACAGCACCTCCCAAACCCACAATCTCTACCACCTAGCAGGACAAGGACAGCGGGCGCATGGGAACACCCTCCAAGTTACACACTATTTTGACTTGGAAATATATTGCCGTTCCTTCATAGTCACTGGGTCAAAATCCTGGAACTCCCTCCCGAACAGCACTCTGGGAGTACCTTCACCACACGGACTGCAGCGGTTCAAGAATGCAGCTCACCACCAGCTTCTCAAGGGCAATTAGGGATGGGCAATAACTGCTAGCCTTGCCAACGATGTCCACATCCCAGGAATGAATAAATAAATGATTCACACATCATTAAAGAGGCATATACAAATAAATTAGGCCATGAAAACATGAATGGATCCTTTATTTTATGTCTTAGAGGCAGATTATCAAAGCAAGGAGGCAATGCTAAACTTGTGGTGGCCCTTTGACCACAAACAGAGTATTATGTACAGTATTTGTGGTCCCATTACAAGAAAGATATAGGAGCAATGGGAAAAGGTACAGCATAGATTCAACAACAACTATAACTTTTATTTATATAGTGCCTTTTGCATTGTGCAACGTCCTAAGACACTTCACAGGATTGTTATAAGAGAAAAATTTGATACCGAGCCACATAAGAAGATATTAGGGTAGATGAACCAAAGCTTGGCCAAAGAGGTAGGTTTCAAGGAGCATCATAAAGGAGAAAAGAGAGGTAGAGAGGCAAAGAGGTTTAAGCAGGGAGTTCCAGAGCTTTGGGCCCCAGCAGCTGAAGGCACAGCTGCCAATTGTGGAGCAATTATAATCAGGGATACTCAAGAGGGCAGAATTTGAGGAGCGCAGATATCTTGGGGGAATGTAGGGTTGAAGGTGATTACAGAGATAGGGAGGGGCGATACCATGGAGGGATTTGAAAACAAGGAGAATTTTGAAATCGAGGGGTTGCTTATCCGGGGGACAATGTAGGTCAGCGAGCACAGGGGTGATGGGTGAACAGGACTTGTTGCGACTTAGGACACGGGCAGCCGGGTTTTGGATGACCTTAAGTTTACGTAAGGTAGCATGTGGGAGGCCAGCTACGAGTGCATTGGAATAGTCAAGTTTAGAGGTAATAAAGGCATTCACTAGAATGTTACTGAGAATGAGAGGTTACAGTTATGAAGAGAGACTTGAAAGATTATGACTTTTGTCATGTATGTAATCATCATGCAATAGTAATCTTCATGTAACTGTAACCTTCATGCAACTCCTGTACACTGTACTTATATCCTAGAAATACACACCCTGACCACAGGGGGTGAACTTGTGGGAGACACTCCTCACCTGGGTTTCCAGGTATAAAAGGGGAGGTCCCACCCAGAGTCAGCACTCCTTGGTCCTGGGAATAAAGGTTAAGGTATGCAGTACATGCCTCGTATGAGTTTGTAGTATGGTGCAGGGATACCACATTTGGCGACGAGAAACGGGATTCACCGAACCACGAGGATGGCCACCGGTAGCACAGAGGAACATTACTGTGTGGGTGAGGACTGAGACGACTTTGTGGAAAGACTCCAGCAGAGCTTTGTCACGAAGGACTGGCTGGGAGCAACAGCAGCTGACAAGCGGAGGACACATCTATTGATCAGCTGCAGACCACAGACATATGCGCTGATGAAAGACCTGCTCGCCGAAAGCCAGTGGACAAGTCCTTTGAAGAGCTCAGCCAGCTGATCAGTGAGCATCTCAAGCCGGCGAGTAGCATACACATGGCCCGGCACCGGTTTGACACACACCGGCGTCGGGAGGGACTACATCTCGGACTTCGTTGTGGACCAGCGGCGCTTGGCCAGTCTCTGTAAGTTCACAGACGCCTGCAGGGGGAGATGTTAAGGGATTTTTTCATTGAGGGCATTAATCATGCCGGGATTTTCAGGAAGCTCATAGAGGCCAAGGACTTGACTTTAGAAGGGGCAGCGTTGATAGCTCAGACCTTCATGGCAGGGGAAGAGGAGACCAAGCTAATTTACGCGCGCAGCCCTGGTCCCAACGTGACGACGGACCAGGGAGTTAACATTGTGAACGCGGCTCGGGACCCCGCAGGCAGACAAGGGCATTTTGAAACCGCCCAGGCAGCAACAGACTCTAGGGTGGGCCCGCAACAAGGACAATGGAAAGGGGATCGGCAATTCACGCCATCACGAGGAACAATGCGTCCTGCGATGGGACCATTAACACCCACCTTCAGAGTGCTTAGAAACAACCTAATGGGCAATCAGAGAGGAATGCCTGGTAACAGTCCCTTTGTTAACAACAATCTCAACTCATGCCGGAGATGCGGGGGTCGACATACTGTGAAAAGCTGCAGGTTTCAGCAATATACCTATAGGATTTGTAACGTCAGTGGACACTTGGCCAGGATGTGCATAAAGGCTGTGGCGAGGCTAATTTGCGAGACAGAGGAACCAGATGAGGGGTCTGCAATGCAGGATGATGCCTGGGGAAAAGCCATGGGTGCTGAAGTTCAGCGGGTTCACGTGGCTGACGTCCACAGCTCATCCACTAAAACGCCACCCATGATGATGAAAGTTTTTTTGAATGGCATCCCGGTGCGCATGGAGCTGGATATGGGAGCTAGCCAGTCACTTATGAGTGCCCAACAATTTGAGAGACTATGGCTGCACAGAGCTAGCAGGAACACATTGACACACAGCTACGGACGTACACCAAAGAGATTAACCCAGTGCAAACTTGGTGGTAACATAATGGATCACAGAACCGGCTGCCACTCTGGATCGTCCCGGGAAATGACCCCGCGCTCTTGGGGAGGAGTTGGTTAGCCGAAATGAATTGGAAATGGGGGGATGTGCATGCCATTTCATCTGTGGAGCGAAGTTCATGCTCACAGGTCCTACAAAAATTCGGGTCACTGTTTCAACCCGGTGTTGGAACGTTCAAGGGCACTAAAGTAGTGATACGCATCACTCAGGACGCCAGAGTGGTGCCGTATGTGATGCGTGAGAAAATTGAAAGTGAATTGGACAGGCTGCTCAGAGAGGGCATAATTTCGGCCGTTGAATTCAGCGACTGGGCAAGTCCCATCGTTCCTGTCCTTAAAGCGGATGGTTCGGTCAGGATTTGTGGCGACTAAAAAGCCACCATCAACTGAGTGTCGCTGCAAAACCAATACCAGCTCTCGAGAGCGGAGGACCTTTTTGCCACACTGGCAGGTGGCAAGCTGTTCACAAAGCTGGACCTCACTTTGGCCTACATGACTCAGGAACTGGCTGAAGAATCCAAGCTTCTGACGACCATCATGACGCACAAGGGATTATTTATCTACAACAGGTGTCCGTTTGGCATTCGTTCGGCGGCAGTTATCTTTCAGCGGAACATGGAAAGCTTGTTCAAATCCATTCCTGGAACAATCGTATTCCAAGACGACATCCTTATAATGGGTTGAGACACCGAGGAACACCTCCACAGCCTGGAGGAGGTGCTACGCTGACTGGACCGGGTAGGCTTGCGACTGAAAAAGGCCAAGTGTGTGTTTTTGGCCCCAGAGGTCGAGTTTTTGGGCAGGAGGGTTGCCGCAGACGGGATCCGGCCCACTGAATCAAAAACAGAGGTGATCCGCCGGGCGCCCAGGCCCGGCAACACGTCGGAGTTGCGATCATTCCTGGGACTTTTGAACTATTTCGGGAACTTTCTGCCGAACTTAAGCACATTGTTGGAGCCGTTATACGTGCTCCTCCGTAAAGGCTGTGAATGGCTTTGTGGGGACTGTCAAGAACGGGTTTTCAATAAGGTGAGGAACCTGCTGTGTTCTAACAAACTGTTGACTTTGTATGACCTCTGTAAAAAACTGGTTTTAACGAGCGATGCATCGTCCTACGGGGTTGGGTGTGTGTTGCAGCAGGGTAATGACGATGGCCGACTCCAACCGGTGGCTTACGCCTCCAGATCACTCTCCCAGGCAGAGCGTGGATATGGCATGTTCGAAAAGGAAGCACTCGCTTGTGTTTACGGTGTGAAAAAGATGCACCAGTATCTTTTCAGTAGACGGTTCGAGCTAGAGACGGACCACAAGCCGTTAACATCGCTGTTGTCCAACAGCAAGGCTGTCAATGCCAATGCGTCAGCTCGCATACAGCGCTGGGCTCTCACGCTGGCTGCATATGTCTACACCATAGGGCACCGGCCAGGCACCGAAAATTGCACTGACGCGCTCAGCAGGCTCCCACTGGCCACCACCGAGGGGCAGCGGAGCAAAGCGCTGAGATGGTCATGGCCGTTGAGGCTTTTGACACCGCAGGCTCCCCCATCACAGCCCACCAGATCAAACTCTGGACCAACAGAGACCCCCCTCCTATCCATGATAAAGAAATGTGTCCTGACTAGAGACTAGGCGCCCGCACACAGGGCGTGCCCTGAGGAGGTCAGACCGTTTCAGAGACAGATGGATGAGCTCTCCATCCAAGCCGACTGCCTGCTATGGAGCAGTCGGGTAGTCATGCCCCAGAAAAGCAGGGAAACATTCATCAGGGAACTCCACAGCGAGCACCCTGGCATCGTGTTAATGAAGGCCATTGCCCGGTCACATGTATGGTGGCCGGGGATTGACTCAGACCTGGAATACTGGGTTTGCAGGTGCATGACGTGTGCCCAGCTGGGCAATGCCCCCAGGGAGGCCCCACTCAGCCCATGGCCCTGGCCCACCAGGCCATGATCACGTATTCACGTAGACTATGCGGGCCCGTTCATGGGGAAAATGTTCCTGATCGTTGTCGATGCATACTCGAAATGGATCGAGTGCATCATATTAAACTCGTGCACGACATCCATCACCGTGGAGAGTCTGCGTATGGTTTTCACGACCCACGGCTTGCCAGTGACAGCGACAATGGCCCGTGTTTCACCAGCCATGAATTCCAGGAGTTTATGTCGGGCAATGGTATCAAACATGTTTGGACAGCGCCGTTCAAGCCGGCTTCCAATGGCCAGGCGAAATGTGCGGTCCAAGTCATAAAACATGGCACGCTCCGCATCCAAGGACCCTCCCTTCAGTACCGCCTATCACGCCTCCTGCTGGCCTACAGGTCCTGCCCGCACTCGCTCACGGGAGTCCCGCCAGTGGAACTCCTCATGAAATGCACGCTTAAAATGTGGCTGTCCCTTATTCACCCAGCCCTGGCAGACATTGTTGAGGGCAAGCGCCAGTCCCAAACCGAGTTCCATGATCGAAACTCAAGGGGGAGGTGTATAGAAATGGATGACTCGGTATTTGTTCTTAACCATGCTTTAGGACCCAAGTGGCTTGAGGGCACAGTAATTGGCAAAGAAGTGAATAGGGTCATAGTGGTCAGACTAAACAATGGGCAGATATGCCGCAAACACTTGGACCAAGTAAAGAAAAGATTCAGCATTGACACGGAGGAACCTGAAGAAGAGCATGAGATGTCATCCACACCACTGCCAGTGGACGAGCAACGAGGACAATCCACAACATGCACAATCCCTACGGCCAGCCCGGACAGGCCGGAATCACCTCAGGTGACAGAGACACATGCCGAGGCTCAGCCACCAGAGCCACAACTGCGGTGCTCCACGAGAGAGCATCGACCACCTGAAAGACTTAACCTTTGACACAAAAAGACGTAAGGGGGGAGGTGATGCCATGTATGTAACCAATGTAACCATCATGCAACGGTAATCTTCATGTAACTGTAACCTTCATGCAACTCCTGTACACTGTACTTATACCCTAGAAATGCACACCCTGACCACAGGGGGTGAACTTGTGGGAGACACTCCTCACCTGGGTTTCCAGGTATAAAAGGGGAGGTCCCACCCAGGGTCAGCACTCCTTGGTCCTGGGAATAAAGGTTAAGGTCACGTAGTGACCGTGTCTGCAGTACATGCCTCGTATGAGTTTGTAGTATGGTGCAGGGACACCACAACTTTTCTCAATAAAACTGAGAAGGTTAAAGGGTGACTTCATGGAGGTCTTCAAAATAATGAAGGATTATGATGAGGAAATTCCTTCCAATTATCTGTGTGGAAATGGGATGAGGACTGGATTGGGATTGGCAATCCTATCCCTCCTTCCAATTGAATAACCTGCAGATACTTATTGTGGAGGCTCACATATGGATTATAGCATTTTAACAAGTCACAAAAGGGTGGCCAGCGTAGCACAAGTCAACGCTTTCAGGAGAGGAGCAGAAACAATTACAGGGCAAAAGCTTAAGGTTAAAATCAGGAACTGGCATGTCAATGTTTGCGATGTAGTCACTGTGCTGACTAACATGGTAGCGAGGCTGTAGAATCTTTGCAGCTGGCATGGTCATAGCCATATCTAATACTGAGCATTTCCAAAGTATCCCTTCAAATCACAACACAAACTCACATACTCAAGCAGCTGTTTCCACAAACCTCTGAACTGAGCGAGGCAATCAGCTTCTTTTGATGCATGGGGAACAGACAGCAATCAATGCTGTTACGAAGATTTCAAATGTAGCATAATAGTGAGTGGGTGCATTTTCATACTATATTAACTTGTAAAAAAAAAACACCCAGCAGTACAATTATAGATTTTGCCATTCCAAACATGGGTTATGTCTGGAGTGAGTTTGAGTGAAGTATTGGTGGTTTCAGGTCTGTCGGGAGTGCTAATAATGGTGAAAGCAATTTGAGGTGATGAATTAAGAGTACCACTTAAGATTCAAGTTTATTGGATTAAGTGCAATTTTTCTTATACTGTGCTTGTTCCAATTCATTACATATGTCTAGTAACAATACTGAAAGCTCCTTCCTGCAGTGCTTAGGAATTCCACAAGGATGCAGTTAATATTCCTTGTGAAGAATGTGACACCATAGGGAAGTATTTGTGGCAAGTAGCCCACAGCACTGCGGCCTGGTAGGATGTGGTGAACCTCTAGTCTTCTAGCTCTTGTTGCAGTAAGTAGAGGCCAGTAGAAAAAGACTGGGATAGGGGGGAAAGAGACATCCTTATTTTATTAATTGCTAAAACCAACAAAAATAAAGGCCAAGGCTGGTAGTGCATCATTTTGCACACCTCCTAACCTCTGTTTTCAGAACAACAAAGTCTGAAGGTTTAAGAACAGGTCCCCTGAGCACCCCTTAACCAAGGACAGTATGTGATGCTGAAAATTACCATCACTTTAAAATAGAAAGCTTCCTAGCAACGGGATAACAAAGCTGGTCTGAGATCAGATAAATTACTGCAACGTCAAGAAGGATTAATGCCAACCCACTTAGGCCAATTACTGTAATTACTGTAATTCAAATTAGCATTATGGGAGGAGACGAGCAAGAGCTGCAAGCCATGTCCCACAACTTATCTTGATTTACAGAATATGGCATTCATTAGATACCTCCTAATATTTGACCCTTTGGTAATTGATTTCCTCTAGTAACACATTGCTCCTCACACACGACTTCTTTTATGCATGTGCTACTAGAAAAGAAAAAACTAGCATTTATAATGTTACTTATCACATCTTCAGGACATCCCTGAACCCTTTACAAGCAATGGATTTTGAAGTGCAAGAAAAGTAAAAGCCAATTTGCACATCGCAGTCCCAGAAGCACCAAACACATGAGCCTGCTTAGTGATGATGATTGGGAGACGGATGGTGGTCAGAACATCAGGAGAACTTCCAGTTCAAATAATGCCGTGGGATCTTTACATGCCACATGAACAAACAGACAAAGCCACAGTTTAATAGCTCACCTCCCAACAATACAACACCCCTCGGTACTGCCCTGAACTGGCACCCGAGGTTGTGATCTCAAGCCTATCATGGACTTCAACCCACAATCTTCTGACTCAGAGTGCTATCAACTGAGTCCAGCCAACTGTTGTCACGATCAATTTAACATTTTTGCTAAAAGTTCAATATGACGAAAGCTTGAAAACTGTCAACATATGGTAAGCCTTAAGGAATCATTCACAAAGCAATATTAGATTTCAAAGAATCAAAGAATCTTACAGCCCGTCGTGCCTGTGCTGACATGCTGAAAAAGCAATCCAGTTAGTCCCACTCCCCACTCTTTCCCCATAGCCCTGAAATTTTTTCCCCTTCAAGTATTTATCCAATTCCCTTTTGAAAGTTACTGTTGAATCCGTTTCCACCACACTTTTAGTCTCTGACTTGAATGATTCAAAAGTACTTAAATGGCCTAGAAAAATGATTGTGTACAGTATAACACTGCTTATAAATGCAAAATAATGTGCGACTACTACATCAATTAATTATTTATATTCGACAACAAAGACTGCCTTCCTCTCAAGTCGTCCCTTCTTAAAAGGGAGAGGCAAGTCAGGCAGGATTCCAATTGCTCTATGATATCCAACGGGCCCTGCTAGAAATTGGGTGAATATATGAATATGATTGGCTGTGTTGCCTTGAAGAATGGCCAATTGGTTAAGGTTTGCATGGGGGGCAGTGGTTGGCATGTCCATGGAGCCATAGTCTCGGTGTCTTAAGGAGCTGGAGCCAGGAAATCGGAACAACTCATTTTCTGTCTGTGTTATAATGTTTTAAAGTAGGCATGCATCGAAAATAAATAAGGTAGACTGGGCAGCTTAAAGACTGGTTGCTTTAAGGACTCAAATCAAGCCAAACAAAAACCTAGACAAGAGCAGCTGCTCCAATAAGACACAGACTGTGTTATCTTCCTCGACATATAGAACTCCTCCGCAAAGTCCGGGATCATATCCAAAATATGGAAAATCATCATCTGCTTGTACAGAGTGGCTAATGATTTTTGACACATATAATGATGAATATATTAATTGCACAGTGCAGCTTAACACAACAGGAATTGCTTTGTAATTTATTTTGTCAGATTCTTTGATTCCCTTCCTAAACTCGAATCTTGTTCTCTGTACAGGTGTGAGGCAACGTGCCAAAGTGAAAACACTGGGAGATGCCAATGAGATGCTACACATAGGACAATGGGACAGAAATCCCGGCCTCCCGGGTCCGTACTGAGTGTGTACGGACCCGGGAAGGCATCGCAAAAGCTGGTTTTCAGTGCACAATGCACATGTGCTGAAAACTGGCTTTTCCGATCTGTTAAGCTGGAGTTGACAGATCCTCCGCATCTCGGGAGCGACGATATTTGCAAGAGCAAGATTGCGGCATTTACCCATATCTTGCCCAGCAAATGTCCTCAAAACTCTTGTGCCTGATAAAAGCAGGCACATAGCCTTTACAGGCGTAAGAGTTTTAAAATACACAAAAACATTTTAAAATAAAATGATTAAAACACATGATATTGTTTAAAAACCCTCCCCATGACGGTAAGTTTATTTTAAACCATAATTTTAAAAAATTTTAAAATTGGAAAAAAATATTTTTTTTAAATACATAAATAACTTTAATTTAAATTAATGTGGTGTATTTTTTCTATGTTTTATTATTAGTTTTGTGTGTTTTGGGGGCTGTTTCTCATTCATAATAATGGGAACTCCAACTTACGGAGTTCTCATTATTATGAATGAGAATATACTATACCTGATTGGCTGCCCAGAGCCATGTGACTCTAGCTCCAGGCCAGCACACGTCCTGACGTGCACGCGCTGCGACGCGCAGTCAGGGGAGGCTTCAGGACCGGGAACTCGCATGGGTGCAGCAGTATAAAGAAAGTGCGCATTTTTTTTTGAAGGTTTTTACCCGATCGCCAGCGGGTAGCAGCCGACCGGGATTTCTGGGCCAATAACTTTTGAGGAGCATCAGTCTAAAAACTTTCCAAATCTTTTTGTTTCTTATACTCAAGTGAGTACAACTTATTAAGATACAATGTTTCAGGTGTGGATACACTTCATCTATCTGGTAAAGTTTCACATCTGAAATATCATAACCCATCTTGTTTCTTTATAGATGGTGACTGACCTGCTATGTAGTTCTAACATTTTCTGTTTTTATGTCAGCTTTTCAGCATTTGCAATTTTTCCTTTGTTTAATTTATTGAGTGAAACGTTTTCATAAAGCAACGATGGCTGGTTTCCGACTGAGTGAGAACTCCAGAGAAGGTGGGTGTTCTGCCACAGAGGCAGGTAATATATTTCATATGATAAATATTGAAAATAAAAAGAAACATAGAATACAACCCGTTTAATTGTCACCCATTTGGATCATCAGCCAGTGGGATTATTAATTGGTACGGTGGTGATTCCGGTCAGTATGATGTTTGATTGCTATGACCATCAGCTAACAGTTGCTATTTTCCATTCAATGTGCCTCCCTACAGGTTAGAAAACCTTTTTACGCAACGAGTGGGTAGGATCTGGAATGCACTGCCTGTTACGAAGGTGGATACAGATTCAATAGTAGCCTTCAAAAGGGAATTGGATAAACACTTGAAGGAAAAAAAATTGCAGGAATATGGGGAAGAGTGGGGGAGCAGGACTGACTGGATTGCTCTTCGAAAGAGCCGGCGCAGACTCGATGGGCCGAATGGCCTCCTTCTGTGCTGTAATATTTTATGATACTATGATTGTGAGTGAAAGAATATAGTGAAATTATATCTAATTATTATGGGTGAAATCATTGACAGGAAGATGAGTCTTGCTGAATACTAAATAGAGCATTGACATTATAGTATTCATATTATGGTAGCAATTAATAAACTTGGTGAATGTTCAATATTAAAACCAAGCCACAAGTTGGTGTCGACCACGACTGGGCTGCAGACCCGCCAGCAGCTGCTGATGATGACAACTCCAAACTGATGGAACACCATTTGATGGGGTATGGTTTCCGTCAATGCGGTTGTCATCAGGATGGTGACAATACACTCACATATTTTACGGTTGTATTCACCATGCCATTTGTGAGGAGCTCCTGCTATCTGCCGTTCACCTAGCAAGGCTTAAGCATGTTCCTATTTGATCCTAAGCTGAGCGTCTGACTCCATATCCTCTCCATCACCAAGACCACCTACTTCCACCTCTGTAATATTGTCCATCTCCACCCCTTCCTCAGTTCATCTGTTGCTGAAACTCTCATCCATACCTCTAGACTTAACTATTTCAATTCTCTCCTGGCCAACCTCTCACCTTGCACACTCGGAAAACTTGAGCTCATCCATCGTATCCTAACTCGCACCAAGTCTCATTCACCCATTGCCTCTGTGCTCGCTGACCTTCATTGGCTCCCGATCTGCCAACGCATTGGTTTTAAAATTCTCATGCTTGTATTCAATTTCTTCCATTGCCTTGTCCGTAATTATCTCTGTAACCTCCTCCAGCCCTACAACTCTTCGAGCCCTGTACGTTCCTCCAATTCAAACCTCTTGCGCATGCCACGATTTTCTTTGTTCCACGATTGGTGGCCGTGCCTTCAGCTGCCTATGGCCTAAGATCTGGAATTCCCATGCAAAACCTCTCCGCTTTTCCAACTCTCTCTCCTCCTTTAAGATGCTCCTTAAAACCTATCTCTTTGACCAAACTTTTGGACACCTACTAATATCTCCTTAGGTGGCTCGATGTCAATCACTCATGAAACGTCTTGGAATGTTTTTATTATGTTAAAGGAACTTTATAAATGCAAGTTATTATTGTTGTCAATTAACTTCACCTTGGTGAAATGCCAGTTATTTTTGGGGTGGTTCCAAGGTGACACACCTGGTGTTTGAAGATTGGAACACTCAACTCTCTGCACCAGACTTGGTAATCGGACACCTGAACCCGGCAGGTCCACAGTCCTCCATGGAATTACTAACGAATGAGCAGCCACTCCAGTTAATTAGTGAGACGTGGAGAGGTTGACCTATCACTGTTGGTCTGGCATTCTTCCCACTCAGCTCCAGCTAACTCTGAAAGCCAATGCCCTAACAAATAGAGAGTCCAAAATTTACAAGCAACAAGAAGTGCTTTGTACTCATAAGCTTTGTGGTTTTAGCTAGTTAAACCAAGAGTATCCCTACTCACAATTGCGGCTTCATAAGCCCTATCTCTCACCAACTGGCATCTGCACACTCTGGACTTGGGTCAATAGGGTGTGCCCCTAGGGGAAAATTGGTGTAATCCATATCAGACACTCTACTTGTGTGAATTCCTCAGTAACTAGGTTTGAAGACTATTAAGCATGGTAATGGGTTTCTGTATTTGTCAGGCATCCCGCTGACCAAATAAAGTAACACAAGTTGAGAATGTATGATCATGGCAATGGCAGACATAATCTTTCTTTGTCTGCCAGGTCAATATTACTTTTGAATTTATCTTGATGTGGAGGCTTATTGTGCAGTGTGTCATGAAGTGACAGGAAAACACATACTTTATCAAGGTAACAAAAGGCAATCATTTTGTCCTTTCCAGCCAGAATATCTACGAAAAGCTCAAAGCAAAGAAAAGGCACGTCACTACAAAGTGGGGAAACATGGATGCATATCACTTGTGTGCCTTTCGACATATAGGTTAGCACAAGAACAAAAGCATGTTCTTGGAAGTAAGGAAATTATGCAACACTTATTACCCAGAGAGAATACTAATTCCCTGGGCACTAAGCAGAGGAAATAGGGGATGGAGATCCGCCTGCTTTCTATTGCCTATTTCCCGAAGGGTACAGACTACCTGCCCCTTCAATAGATGCATGTCAAAGGGTAGTCATTAAAATGAGGTGGAAGGGGGCATTACCAGTACTCCCATTTCAGTTTTCTGTTCATTCACCAGCCTGGCACCCACTTTTAGGGCACACATGCAATCAGCCCCTTTCCAATCAGAGGGTCAGAGAGGAGAAGGCAATGGCCCTGTAAGTAGACTCTTTTCTTCATCTGAAGGCCCCTACTACAGTGGCTATTGCTGATGTGCTAAGGAGTATCTGGGCCACTTAAATAACCCTGATCGCACAAAGAGCCTGTTTTATGGGTTATTTATTGCAGCACAAGGACGCAAAGGGATGGTAATGTTAAATTTGGTCCAGAATGCTGAATGTGGATTGTGGCTGTTTGAGTGACAATTATTGCAAGCGCTAATGGATTTTCATTTGAGTGAAGTTTCCTTCATTCATCTGGGCAGTGAAAATAGGGTTTTCTTCCCAGAGAATAAAAGCTACTGTCGAATGAAAACACAAGAGTGTACATTTTTTTTCTTAACTGAGAAATCGAGATAGAAGGTCAAGGCTCCTGATGCAAAATACCACCACAGTTGGAAAGAGCAGACAAAGAGGTTATGCCAAGCTGGGATTTTAAAAGCCTGTAGATTGTGGAAGAAAGCAAACTAGATGGAGGGTGTTTACAGAGATCCAATAGTTTGAGTTACAGTAGGAGACAAAGGGCTGAGTCTAAAGTTCCAACACGTTTGGACTCTAGAGGGATCAAGGAGATCGGATGGGAAAGTGGAGTTGAGGTCGATGATCAGCCCACCTGGCTCGAGGGGTCATGTGGCCTACTCCTGCTCCTAATTCTTATGTTTTTCTAACACAATTACAATAATGCAAATAGGAGGACATGCATGTACAATTATTTATTTAGAGCATTGGAAGAACAAGGGAAGCAAGTTCAGAGCAGCATTGACCATCATAGTATCCATAATATAGAGAAATACAAGAAGGATTATTGTCCCATCGCACTAGTTTATTCAGTCATTTGGAGAAGTCAGGCGTTATTCCAGATGAACACTTTATTTACAAAAGCTTTTGTTCGCTTAGTCACAGCTTGCGACATCATAGACTGCATCTCGATCCAGCAATGATTGGTATTATATATATATGGAGATATATGGACAAGGGTAATTATGCAACCTGTACAAGTGATGACTGTATATTGGATTGCACAGGGTAAATGTTCCCGATCCTGTGCCTGGACATACTGGGTCTCCTTGGTACAGCACATACTGAAAAATTGAGCAGGGGGGATGTCCATAAAGGAGCCCTTCAGATGGATGGCAAATTCGGGAAAGGCTCCATGATGGACATGTGCTCCTCACCACCCAATTTTCCAGTATTCATTGCACTCAGTACGCCTGAGCATTGGACCAAGAAAATCTACACCTGTATCGAAGCTAAGGGTAGCTGATTCAGCATGACAGTTCACCTGGCTGCAACCTTTCTCTTTCTTAATAAACTCTATAAATTAACCAAAGTTCAGCAGGGCTAGGTCAAATCCCTTGCAGCAAGATAAAATACTAATCTGTACTAAAGTATATTATACACTCTTAGCTCAACTTCATCAATAACAAACAATAGATCCTGAGATAACAAAAGGTTTAACATGAGCAGGCCTCTTAAGAAACCCTCTGGAATAGGTTGTCCATTTTTTCTGTACTGATTCTCTACTCTTATCATGTTGTGCTCCTTGTTAAGATAAAGGGGTTGACTTTAACTCCCCCTGCCCGGGGGGACACCGGGCAGAGCGGGGAGGGAGGATAGTTGAAATGGAGGAAATTAACGCAATAGTAAGGAAGGACATTAGCTTGAATGATGTGGAATCTGTATGGGTAGAGCTGCAGAATATCAAAGGGCAGAAACCGATAGTGGGAGTTGTGTACAGACCACCAAACAAGAAATTAGGGATGCATGCAATAAAGGTACAACAGTCATCATGGGCGACTTTAATCTACATAGAGATTGGGCTAACCAAACTAGTAGCAATACGGTGGGGGAGGATTTCCTAGAGTGTATTAGGGATGGTTTTCGAGACCAATATGTCGAGGAACCAACTAGAGGGCTGGCCATCCTAGACTGGGTGATGTGTAATAAGAAAGGACTAATTACCAATCTTATTGTGTGAGGCCCCTTGGGGAAGAGTGACCATAATATAGTAGAATTCTTTATTAAGATGGAGAATGACATAGTTAATTCAGAGAACTTAAGGAAAGGTAACTTTGATGGTATGAGACATGAATTGGCTAGAATAGACTGGTGAATGATACTTAAAGGGTTGATGGTGGAGAGGCAATGGCAAACATTTAAAGATCACATGGATGAACTTCAACAATTGTACATCTCTGTCTGGAGTAAAAATAAAACAGGGGAGGTGGCTAAACCGTGGCTAACAAGGGAAATTAAGGATAGTGTTAAATCCAAGGAAGAGGCATATAAATTGGCCAGAAAAAGCAGCAAACCTGAGGACTGGGAGAAATTTAGAGTTCAGCAGAGGTTTAATTAGGAGGGGGAAAATAAATTATGAGAGGAGCTTGCTGGGAACATAAAAACTGACTGCAAAAGCTTCTATAGATATGTAAAGAGAAAAAGATTAGTGAAGACAAACATAGGACCCTTGCAGTCAGGTTCAGGTGAATTTATAATGGGGAACAAAGAAATGGCAGACCAGTTCAACAAATACTTTGATTCTGTCATCACGAAGGAAGACACAAATAACCTTCCGGAAATACTAGGGGACCGAGGGTCTAGTGAGAAGGAGGAACTGAAGGAAATCCTTATTAAGTGGGAAATTGTGTTCGGGAAATTGATGGGATTGAAGGCCAATAAATCACCGGGGACTGATAGTCTGCATCCCAGAGTATTTAAGGAAGTGGCCCTAGAAATAGTGGATGCATTGGTGATCATTTTCCAACAGTCTATCAACTCTGGATCAGTTCCTATAGACTGGAGGGTAGCTAATGTAACACCACTTTTTAAAAAAGGAGGGAAGAGAGAAAATGGGTAATTATAGACTGGTTAACCTGACATCAGTAGTGGGGAAAATGTTGGAATCAATTATTAAAGATGAAATAGCAGCGTATTTGGAAAGCAGTGGCAAGATCAGTCCAAGTCAGCATGGATTTGTGAAAGGGAAATCATGCTTGACAAATCTTCTGGAATTTTGTGGGGATGTTTCCAGTAGAGTAGACGAGGGAGAACCAGTTGATGTGGTGTATTTAGACTTTCAGAAGACTTTCGACAAGGTCCCACACAAGAGATTAATGTGCAAAGTTAAAGCACATGGGATTGGGGGTAGTGTGCTGACGTGGATTGAGAACTGGTTGTCAGACAGGAAGCAAAGAGTAGGAGTAAATGGGTACTTTTCAGAATGGCAGGCAGTGACTAGTGGGGTACCGCAAGGAACTGTGCTGGGGCCCCAGCTGTTTACATTGTACATTAATGATTTAGACGAGGGGATTAAATGTAGTATCTCCAAATTTGCAGATGACACTAAGTTGGGTGGCAGTGTGAGCTGTGAGGAGGATGCTATGAGGCTGCAGAGTGACTTGGATAGGTTAGGTGAGTGGGCAAATGCATGGCAGATGAAGTATAATGTGGATAAATGTGAGGTTATCCACTTTGGTGGTAAAAACAGAGAGACAGACTATTATCTGAATAGTGACAGATTAGGAAAAGGGGAGGTGCAACGAGACCTGGGTGTCATGGTACATCAGTCATTGAAGGTTGGCATGCAGGTACAGCAGGCAGTTAAGAAAGCAAATGGCATGTTGGCCTTCATAGCGAGGGGATTTGAGTACAGGGGCAGGGAGGTGTTACTACAGTTGTACAGGGCCTTGGTGAGGCCACACCTGGAGTATTGTGTACAGTTTTGGTCTCCTAACTTGAGGAAGGACATTCTTGCTATTGAGGGAGTGCAGCGAAGGTTCACCAGACTGATTCCCAGGATGGCGGGACTGACATATCAAGAAAGACTGGATCAACTGGGCTTGTATTCACTGGAGTTCAGAAGAATGAGAGGGGATCTCATCGAAACGTTTAAAATTTTGATGGGTTTAGACAGGTTAGATGCAGGAAGAATGTTCCCAATGTTGGGGATGTCCAGAACCAGGGGTCACAGTCTAAGGATAAGGGGTAAGCCATTTAGGACCGAGATGAGGAGAAACTTCTTCACCCAGAGAGTGGTGAACCTGTGGAATTCTCTACCACAGAAAGTTGTTGAGGCCAATTCACTAAATATATTCAAAAAGGAGTTAGATGAAGTCCTTACTACTAGGGGGATCAAGGGGTATGGTGAGAAAGCAGGAATGGGGTACTGAAGTTGCATGTTCAGCCATGAACTCATTGAATGGCGGTGCAGGCTCGAAGGGCCGAATGGCCTACTCCTGCACCTATTTTCTATGTTTCTATGTTTCTATCATCTTTGCTGTGGTGTCTGACAGTTAGTCAATCAGCTAATTTGACAATTAACCAATGATAGCCAGATAGTACAACAAAATCAAATCCAATTTTTGCAAATGGACATTAGACATTTTATGGCATTCGGAACTCCTTTTGCTGTCTAATATCTATCATTTGCACCTTTCTCAATACAATCTTTGAGTTCTACTTTAATCCTTGACCAGTAGACATTATCTTTTCTCACACAACCTCCTACAATTTGGAACAAATGGATGTGCAATCATTTAAGATAAATTTCTTCAAAATTGGAAGACTTTTACCTGTTGCAGGATGTGGCACGTTATCTTGCAACTGACTAATCTGTGCAGTAGCAGAGTTTTTTTACCGTGCTGTCTCTAATTCTTCCTGCAATTCATCCTTGGAACTAGAGGGTAATATGTTCCGCTTAAAGATATCAGCAAATTAGATCTGGTTCCTTGGCTGAGAAACAATTCTGATATAACACACCTGAAATTTCTAAATTTGTAGATGTGCTGGAGTATTATGAAGTGGTGTCTTTAGTACAACTTCTAGTGACTGGAACTCTCACTCTGTACTGTCACTGGTCAGCTACACTTGTATTACCATGCACATATCAATCTGTGCATACATTTCTGTCACTGTTTACTTGCAGGTTCTCCCACCTGCATGCTTCAAGGCTTGCTTCCAAGGTACCAGAGTTAGTGACTGAAGCAGGGACCACCTCAACATTTCAATTAGACAAGTGAATGAAGGAACAGGACATAAGAGAATCTGGGATCAGGGAGGGACAATGGGATTAGGACTCCAACTCATATGGAGGATTAGTTGGGCGAAACAGACTGTTTCCGTGTTGTAATTGCTGTGTAATTCTATCCTTGCTTTATCTCTGTCAGAAGTGAGTTTTTCTGAGGCTCCAATAAATGACAGAGGCTGTTCCCGTTCCACTTCACTCGAAGTGCAGTGGGAACCCCGTTTGTGTGTGTAAACTGCTAATCGGCTGAGTGGGAGCAGCTCGAGGAAATTCCTGACCAAACTGTCTTATAACTTCTGAGTTACAAAAGTAGTTACAAAACAACTAATTAAAAAAAAATGTCATCCCCTTCAGTCACAAAAAGATTACAGTTGCTCATTCCATTGCTCCTAGACTTTTGGTAAGTGATTTACCATAATTCTATTCTGCTGGTTTTATCCATTCCTGGGTGCATAATTAATGGATTCTGATACTTTCAAAATGTTTATAATAAAACTGCCATTGTTTTATAATTACATCAAACTTCTGTAGCTTCAGTGGTTAAACAAGAATCTGTAGGCAATTTTTGGGACACATTTGTAGTTGAGAGCAACAAAAATCTATGTTTTTCAGATTTAAATAACTTACTGGTTGTATTTAATTATTCGGCCCAGTCTCAAATTTATTGGAATGTGGCCAACATAGGAAAGGCCGCATTTATTGCCCATCCCTGGTTGGCCTGAACAATCGAATGGTTCGCTAATAATATGCTGGCATTACTAGTAGCCAGTGTTGTTTCGACGATAATAATGATAAAACAGATATCTGTCATAATTCTGCCATTACCGCCTACTTTGAATATGTACGCCCATGTTAGAGTAGGAAACTTCACCGTCCACCATCATTTATAAGATCATACAGTACAGGAGGCCATTCGGCCCATCGTGCCTGTACCGGCTCTTTGAAAGAGCTACCCAATTAGTTCTTTCACAATAGCCTTTCAAAGTGTTCCTTTTCAAGCATTTATCTGATTCCCTTTCGAAAGTTACTATTGAATCTGGCACAAAATCCCACAAGTGACAGCAATTGTCATTGAGCTGATGGAATGGCTGATTTCCCCTCCCTGCCATGCCACTGCCACTAACTGCAAGTTCTTTTTTAATTCTCCCTGTCCTAATTCAACTGCATTGATTGTATAATTTATGTCCCGTTATTGATGAAAGTGCAATAAATCAGAGTTCAATGTAATTTGCCATGTGTCTGCCAAATTGCATTGCTAAATCGTTTCCCATATCTTTTGCTGTATCGTCTGCCTTTCCTGCCTGGCCTATTTGGTTGCCATCAGTAAATTTGGCTAGTTTACAGTTAGTTTCGGTATCTTGGTCATTGATGTAATTGCAAGCACTAATCCAAGTATTGATTATTATAGGACTCCAATCTATAATTTTTTCCAGTCTGATATTGCACCTTTCATATATACTCTCTCTCCCGATTTTTTAAAACAGATTCTTATTGTAGTGTATGTAGGCACCTTTAGTAATGACTCCACGAGGCAGGGTATGATACTTAAACTGTGTAGACCTGCAGTCCTTTATTTACAGCTCCTCGAGTGAGGACCACAAGCTGTGAGCTCCTTTTTATACTGGGTTACCTGCAGTGTGCAGGTAACCTGAAGGTCTCCAGCAGCAGCACCCTCTGGTGTACAGGTAAGGTGTGTACAGCATAAGGGTACATTCAGTGCTTCAGACATCACACAGTAAACAGGCATACACAACATTTATCCAGCATTAGATTCCCATGGTTGTAGCTTTAATTAATAGTCTTTCATGCGGATCTTTCAAAAGCTTACTTAAACTCTAAATAAACAATATCTTTGGAAATACCTTCAAAGATCTCCAGGATCTTCTCCATAATCAGTGTTGCTTGTTCATTACTTAGATTAAAGTCATTTTATACTGGTATTCCTCCAGCCTGCCCCTCTGAAAAAGATTCCATTATCTTACAATTTATTGATGTTATGCTAATGGGCCTGTGGTTGCCTGGGTTAACCTTTTAAATAAAGGTCCAATGTTTGCCTACAGACAATCCTGCAGAATGCCACCAGCACTGCTTAGCGACTGTTCCTTGAAGACAGACAATGCCCCACAAATTTCCTCGCTTGTCTCCAGCATTGGAGGAAGTAAGCTGTCTGATTCCAGATTTATTTATTAATCTTAAATCTACCCTTTTTTATCAAAGCAGGAATTTCTCTGTATGCAACATCCAGGGGTATTCAACATTCAGGAAGGATAGCCAGAAAGGAAAAGGAGGTAGGGTAGCATTGCTGGTTAAAGAGGAAATTAATGCAATAGTAAGGAAGGACTTCAGCTTGGATGATGTGGAATCTGTATGGGTAGAGCTGTGGAATACCAAAGGGCAGAAAACACTAGTGGGAGTTGTGTACAGACCACCAAACAGTAGTTGGGGACAGCATCAAACAAGAAATTAGGGATGCATGCAATAAAGGTACAGCAGTTATCATGGGTGACTTTAATCGACATATAGATTGGGCTAACCAAGCTGGCAGCAAGAAAGTGGAGGAGGATTTCCTGGAGTGTGTTAGGGATGATTTTCTAGACCAATATGTCGAGGAACCAACTCGAAGGTTGGCCATCCTAGACTGGGTGATGTGTAATGAGAAAGGACTAATTAGCAATCTTGTTGTGCGAGGCCCCTTGGAAAGAATTCTTTATTAAGATGGAGAGCGACACAGTTAATTCAGAGACTAGGGTCCTGAACTTAGGGAAAGGTAACTTCGATGGTACGAGACGTGAATTGGCTAGAATACACTGGCGAATGAAACTTAAAGGGTTGACGGTGGATAGGCAATGGCAAACATTTAAAGATCACATGGATGAATTTCAACAATTGTACATCCCGGTCTGGAGTAAAAATAAAACGGGGAAGGTGGCTCAACCGTGGTTAACAAGGGAAATTAAGGATAGTGTTAAATCCAAGAGAGGCATGTAAATTGGCAAGAAAAAGCAGCAAACCTGAGAACTGGGAGAAATTTAAAAAACAGCAGAGAAAGACAAAGGTTTTAATTAGGAGGGGGAAAATAGAGTATGAGAGGAAGCTTGCTGGGAACATAAAAACTGACTGCAAAAGCTTCTACAGATATGTGAAGAGAAAAACATTAGTGAAGACAAACGTAGGTCCCTTGCAAACAGAATCAGGTGAATTTATAATGGGGAACAAAGAAATGGCAGAGCAATTGAACAAATACTTTGGTTCTGTCTTCACGAAGGAAGACACAAATAACCTTCCGGAAATACGAGGACACAGGGTCTAGGGAGAGCGAGGAACTGAAGGAAATCCTTATTAGTCAGGAAATTGTGTTAGGGAATTGATGGGATTGAAGGCCGATAAATCCCCAGGGCCTGATGGACTGCATCCCAGAGTACTTAAGGAAGTGACCCTAGAAATAGTGGATGCATTGGTGATTATTTTCCAGCAGTCTATTGACTCTGGATCAGTTCCTTTGGACTGGAGGGTAGCTAATGTAACACCACTTTTTAAAAAAGGAGGGAGAGAGAAAACAGAGAATTATAGACCGGTCAGCCTGACATCGGTAGTGGGTAAAATAATGGAATCAATTATTAAGGATGTCATAGCAGAGCATTTGGAAAGAGGTGACATGATAGGTCCAAGTCAGCATGGATTTGTGAAAGGGAAATCATGCTTGACAAATCTTCTGGAATTTTTTGAGGATGTTTCCAGTAGCGTGGACAAGGGAGAACCAGTTGATGTGGTGTATTTGGACTTTCAGAAAGCTTTCGACAAGGTCCCACACAAGAGATTAATGTGCAAAGTTAAAGCACATGGGATTGGGGGTAGTGTGCTGACGTGGATTGAGAGCTGGTTGGCAGACAGGAAGCAAAGAGTAGGAGTAAATGGGTACTTTTCAGAATGGCAGGCAGTGACTAGTGGGGTACCACAAGGTTCTGTGGCCCCAGCTGTTTACATTGTACATTAATGATTTAGACGAGGGGATTAAATGTAGTATCTCCAAGTTTGCAGATGACACTAAGTTGGGTGGCAGTGTGAGCTGTGAGGAGGATGCTATGAGGCTGCAGAGTGACTTGGATAGGTTAGGTGAGTGGGCAGATGAAGTATAATGTGGATAAATGTGAGGTTATCCACTTTGGTGGTAAAAACAGAGAGACAGACTATTATCTGAATAGTGACAGATTAGGAAAAGGGGAGGTGCAACGAGACCTGGGTGTCATGGTACATCAGTCATTGAAGGTTGGCATGCAGGTACAGCAGGCAGTTAAGAAAGCAAATGGCATGTTGGCCTTCATAGCGAGGGGATTTGAGTACAGGGGCAGGGAGGTGTTACTACAGTTGTACAGGGCCTTGGTGAGGCCACACCTGGAGTATTATGTACAGTTTTGGTCTCCTAACTTGAGGAAGGACATTCTTGCTATTGAGGGAGTGCAGCGAAGGTTCACCAGACTGATTCCCAGGATGGCGGGACTGACATATCAAGAAAGACTGGATCAACTGGGCTTGTATTCACTGGAGTTCAGAAGAATGAGAGGGGATCTCATAGAAACGTTTAAAATTCTGAAGGGTTTAGACAGGTTAGATGCAGGAAGAATGTTCCCAATGTTGGGGAAGTCCAGAACCAGGGGTCACAGTCTAAGGATAAGGGGTAAGCCATTTAGGACCGAGATGAGGAGAAACTTCTTCACCCAGAGAGTGGTGAACCTGTGGAATTCTCTACCACAGAAAGTTGTTGAGACCAATTCACTAAATATATTTAAAAAGGAGTTAGATGTAGTCCTTACTACTAGGGGGATCAAGGGGTATGGCGAGAAAGCAGGAAGGGGGTACTGAAGTTGCATGTTCAGCCATGAACTCATTGAATGGCGGTGCAGGCTCGAAGGGCCGAATGGCCTACTACTGCACCTATTTTCTATGTGTCTATATTTCTAAAGACTATTAATTAAAGCTACAACCATGGGAATCTAATTTTTTGAGAATGTAACTGGTAGAGTGGACAGGGGAGAACCAGTGGATGTGGTGTATTTGGACTTTCAAAAGGCTTTTGACAAGGTTCCACACAAGAGATTGGTGTGCAAAATTAAAGCACATATTATTGGGTGGAATGTATTGACATGGATAGAGAACTGGTTGGCAGACAGGAAGCAGAGAGTCGGGATAAATGGGCCCATTTCAGAATGGCAGGCAGTGACTAGTGGGGTGCCGCAGGGCTCAGTGCTGGGACCCCAGCTATTTACAATATACATCAATTATTTAGCTGAAGGAATTGAGTGTAATATCTCCAAGTTTGCAGATGACACTAAGCTGGGTGGTGGTGTAAGCTGCAAGGAGGATGCTAAAAGGCTGAAGGGTGACTTGGACAGGTTAGGTGAGTGGGCAAATGCATGGCAGCTGCAGTATAATGTGGATAAATGTGAGGTTATCAATTTTGGGGGCAAAAACATGAAGGCAGAATATTATCTGAATGGTGGCAGATTAGGAAAAGAGGAGGCGCAATGAGACCTGGGTGTCATGGTTCATCAGTCATTGAAAGTTGGCATGCAGGTACAGTAGGCGGTGAAGGCGGCAAATGGCATGTTGGCCTTCATAGCTAGGGGATTTGAGTACAGGAGCAGGGAGGTCTTACTGCAGTTGTACAGGGCCTTGGTGAGGCCTCACCTGGAATATTGTGTTCAGTTTTGGTCTCCTAATCTGAGGAAGGACATTCTTGCTATTGAGGGATTGCAGCAAAGGTTCACCAGACTGATTCCTGGGATGGCTGGACTGTCATTTGAGGAGAGATTGGATCGACTGGGCCTGTATTCACTGGAGTTTAGAAGAATGAGAGGAAATCACATAGAAACATAAAATACTGACGGGACTGGACTGGTTAGATGCAGGAAGAATGTTCCCGAGGATGGGGAAGTCCAGAACCAGGGTACACAGTCTAAGGATAAAGGGTAAGCCATTTCGTTTCAAGATGAGGAGAAACTTCTTCACTCAGAGAGTTGTTAGCCTGTGGAATTCTCTGCCGCAGAGAGTTGTTGATGCCAGTTCGTTAGATATATTCAAGAGAGAGTTAGATATGGCCCTTACGACTAAAGGGATCATGGGGTATGGAGAGAAAGCAGGAAAGGGGTACTGAGGTGATGATCAGCCATGATCTTACTGAATGGTGGTGCAGGCTCGAAGGGCCGAATGGCCTACTCCTGTACCTATTTTCTATGTTTCTATGTTAACAAATTGTCAAACATATCCGAGTGATTCTTCTGCTTATTATTTTTACAATGGGTCCAATCCATTACAAAAACAGTTTAAAAGATCAGCACATTGTTGTAAAGATGAACAGCAGAATTTCACTTCTACATTAGCGAGCATTTTAAATATAACACAGAGGAAGTTCTACCCTATCAAGTATCGCTGTCACAAAGACTTCAAAATCCTCTAGGATACTGTGTCATGCAGAAGCTAGTAGTATTGGGCTCAAAATTGGCCCATCCGTTTTTTCGGCGCACTCACCAGAGATGCGCCGGCTTTGTGGGCTGAAAACGGCGCCTAAAAGATATCTCCAGATTCAGGCCGCTCTGTGGCCTCTCCCATGGCTTGGCGCAGCGTGGTCTGTTGATTAGTGGGTGGTGCTCGGGCCCTGCGCGAAAAACAGTGCCGGCAGCTCTCCGCATGCGAACTCGAGCACTCGCGCATGCGCAGTAGCTCCTGCCGATGATGATGATGATGATGCTGATGATGCGTGCTGCAGCGTGGGACCCGATGCTTCCTGCCCCTATCCCGGGCCGCGTGGCCTGCCGCATAGGCCGGCCCGCTGCCTTCCCGGGCTAAGGCTACAACAAACAGGTTGGTGCGGGGAGAGTTTTGATTGGGGGGTGGCGGTGGGGGTGGGGGGAGAAGAATTTTGATTGGGATGGGGGGGAGGAAAGTGTTTTGATCCGGGGGGGATGGGGGAGGGAGGTGAGTGTTGATCATGGGGGGGCGGCGGGGGATGAGAGTTTTGATCCGGGGGGGAAGGAGAGTTTTGATGGGAGGATGGTGGTGGGGGTCGGGGGTGGGGGGGAAGAGTTTTGATCCCGGTGGGGGGAGGGAGAGTTTTGATGGGAGGGTGGTGATGGGGGTCAGGGGGGGGGGAAGAGTTTTGATCCCGGCGGTGGGGGGGGAGAGTTTTGTTGGTGAGAGGGGAAGAGTTTTGATCCCGGTGGGGGGAGGGAGAGTTTTGATGGTGGGGGGGCCGGGGGGGGAGTTTTGATCCCGGGTGGGGGGGGGGGAGGTGATAACTGTGTAGCCAGTAATTTTAATGAGCTTACTCAAGACTTTCCTTAACCCGGTTGATGAAAATATTTTCCTGCAAAGAACATAAGAATTACGAGCAGGAGGTACGTCTATTTTTAATTATGTAAATATGTTTTGTCTCTACTTCTTTTATTTTTGTAGCCTAAGCTTCCATGAATACTTCTGTTGTATAGTAAGTTAACTTTGCGAAGTTTGTCATACGATGTCCTGTATAGCTGTTTGATCCTATTCACATTCTTTAGTCAAGCCATTAGTACCTACCGACACTGATTTCTTAACTCTCTGCAAGGGTTTTCTGTGCGGCCACAAGTGGCCACATATGCTGGCCTAAGTTAGTTTGGAGTAATTATTAGCTGTCCAAAGTGGCCTAAATGACCAAAATGGGCATAGGTGGCTGGTTTCACCCCCTTTTGAACAAAACTAAACTAAACTAAAAAAAATCCTGACTAACTCACTTACATTGGCGCAAATTGAATGTGCAAAATAGGGATTTTTAAGATACTTCAGAAAAATCAAGTTGCTCCAAAAAAAAACCAGAGCAACTCTTGGGCAATTTTGAGCCCATTCTCACTACTAAATACATTAGAAAATATGCCAGCGCAAAAGCGATGGGCCAAATGGCCTCCTTCTGTGCTGTGTTATTCGATGATTCAATATTTAAATTTTATTTCTTCAACTTCACTGGCACTTTTATCTTTGAGAGTTCTAACTTCCTCTCTCATTACTCTTATAAAAATGGAAGAATATTTTCATATTATCTTGAGCTTTACTCATGACAAGGGCTTTCTTTGCAATTCTATGAGGGCCCTAGAGATGAGTTTAGTTCACTATTCAAGTATTCACGCCTTTGATGGACTTGGGCTTTAAACAGAGATAAGAGTTGCCGAGTGGGAAAAAGCGTTGGCACAAATATAATCTCCATGTTTGAAAAGGATTGTTTTCCCCTGTGTTACCTAAAGATGAGTAAATCAAAAGATAATTCCTGGATTGTCAACTGAAAATGTTCTTTTATGTAAAATGATTTTATATTTATGTAGTTCATTGACTATGCATCTTGTTTCCACCCATCCCTCACCTCTTCCACACCTCCACCCCTGCCGCCCATCAAACTCTCTGTTCCTGTGATTCTGGCCTCTCTTGCAGGTTCCCTTCCTTTGCCCAACCCCCCACCATGGTGCCTGCAACCGCCTGGGCCCCATGTTCTGGAATTTTGTCCCTAAATCCCTCTGCTTCTCCACCTCCCTGTCCTCCTTTAACAACTTCCTTAAAACCCACCTTTTTGAACAATCTTTTCGCCATTTCCATTATCCCCTTCTTTGGCTTACTAGCTATTTTTGATTATGCCTCTGCGGAGAGCTTTGGGATGTGTATCTGTGTTAATGGCGTGTTGTTGTTCACTGATCAATCCCCGACTCTCAATTTCACATTTGGACTTCTGTCTGGCAATCTCCAGCAATGGGCTAAGAGGACAGACCCCCACAATTTTTCTTCCCGCCTTTCTTCCTACAAATGCTGTAACCCCATTGTATCTGCTTTAGTGGTTTCACTTCTTACAACAGAATTTTTGAAATGCCCTTTTGCTCTGCTAGTTTTCCCTTATCTGTGACCAACAAGGATCTCGCCTGTATCCTCACCAGTTTCCACACCTCTACTCTTGAGTCATTCTCTCTTTCACAACAATGACATTTGCCTTCCTTGCTCTTACCCTCTATCCTCCCAGCCTGCACCTCTGCCATTTGCGCCAACTATAACATGATCCAATCATCAAGCGCAAATGTTTCCCACCTTACCCATTACCTTTCTAAAAGGACTGTTCCTTCTGCTACACACTTGTTCACTCAACCATGCTCTCAGCTGCTCTTCCCTTGTAACAGTTGCTGATGCAAAACCAGTCCATTACTTGTTCCCATACCATTGTCCGATGCCCCAAACACCCTCTTTGTGTGAGGCAGCAATGCACCTGCACTTCCTTTGGTTGAGGGAGGAGGAAGGCTGCTGACACAGCCCCAAACTACCTCCCCATAACCCTCCCATGAACCTCAATGGGATTAGTTGCTGAGTTCCTCTATAAGCATGGTCCTTGCGTAACTGCCAGAATTGTGATCCCCATGAACATTGAGCCTTGAAGAATTAACCACTTGGGTGAGGTATCAGCAAGGTCACCAGTACCTGCGTGGTCACGGCCAAGAATTTGACAAAAGGGTAAAAGTAAAGGGAAATAATGTGGAATTGGAGGGAAAATAGCTGCCGGTTTAGGTTAATGTTTTGGGTATAGACTGTTTGTCAAAACTGACAGAACAGTTCTGACGAAGTGACTACCACCCAAAATATTATTTTTTCCTTTCAGATGCTGAGAGATTTCCTATGTATTTTCTGTTTTTATTTCAGATTTCCAGCATTTATCACCGCTAGTTTAGCTCTTGTTCTAAACCTTTTTGAAGAATAGAATTGACGTGTGATTCTACATCTCTGCGGGGCGCAACACCACGGAGTCTGGTAAAACCAAATAATTTTTCGAGTCGCACACATAAGCACACAATTTAATAATGGCAAATGATACAACTAAGAATTTGATTAAAATTATTAAGTTGGGCGTCATTTAATTGGGGATCTCAGCTTTTCTACTCACTGTAAAACAGTCCAACATGTCTGACACTTTTTAATTAATGTTACACACTGTACATCTGCTGATAATTCTATTAACACATCAGTTAACTTCAACTTCTGCCAGTAAGTATTAAAATTGCACAAATAAAGTTGTTTCATTTTCCCCCCTCGTGCAATGTTTAAATTCTTTCAGTGACTGTACCTCTGTCTCTCAGGTATTTTTCACCCTGGTATTTTTTCCAGGTTAATCAGGCACGAGCTTAGTCGCCTCACAAAGTGCTGTTTATTAGTGCTGTCGACACTTCCAAACACAGGATGTGGTGAAGTATGTATAAAAAAAAATTGTATGTTTTTAAAATTTAAGAGGGTTCCCCTCAGGATTTTTTAATGGTCATTTTGCTTTGTGCTCAACAAAATATTAAAACAAGTGGATACATTTTATGATTTAGTGCTTCCATCACAAATCTTTGTTCATTAATATTGGTGGATGGGAAATTGTGCAGCCTGTGAATTGGGTGCACTGACCTTCTTGTGCAATATGCTTTGCTGTTGCACAAAGCTCTGTGCTAACTCATAAAGCTGACACATTAAGAACATAATTTAGGAACAGAAAAGGATCATAAAGCCCAACAATTCCATCCTCTTTTAGGAGATTTAAACCCCACCTACCAATCTTCTTATCATATTCTTCAATCCCTCCAGAAACAATTTTTGTCTCTTCCACGGTCGATCCTGCTGGATTATTTCACAAATTTATTAGTTCTGAAATTGCAATGGCAGTGTAAGTTCTGCCGGGACTACTTAGCAGGGGTTGCTGTGTGCACTGTCACGGTGGAGAACTGGGATGGCCAGATATTTCAAACCCAGCTCGTGAAACTGATTTAAACATGCTCTCTGAACCACAGCTGCCTTGCACGGTGAGCGAGGCTATGTAGGAGAGGACAAGAAATCACAAACACTTCTGGTCCTCAAAGGCTGCAGCTTCAACTTGGAGAATGCAGCTCCTTAAATGATGGCAGAGAAAGAAGGGCAAATGGATGGCGATGAAACAGCCGCTGGATACAGCAGTTGGCTGTCATTCATATAATTTAGGTGGGTTTACTGAGGATTGCAACCTCCAGAAACCCATCAATGTTCTTTGCCACAAAACGTGACTTGCTGAGAAAGGGCACACTATCCGGGGGGGCTGAGAATGGGCACACTGTCTGGGGTGCCAAGAATGGGCACACTATCCGGGGTGCTGAGAATGGGCACTCTTGCCTGTGAGCTATGAATGGGCACACTGTCCGGAGAGCTGAGAATGGGCACACCAGCCAGGGTGCTGTGAATGGGCACACTGTCCGGGGTGCTGAGAATGGGCACACTAGCCAGGGTGCTGAGAATGGGCACACTTGCCTGTGAGCTGTGAATGGGCACACTTGCCTGTGAGCTGTGAATGGGCACACTATCCAGGGTGCTGGAATGGGCACACTGTCCAGGGTGTGGGAATGAGCACACTATCCAGGGTGTGGGAATGAGCACACTATCCAGGGTGCTGAGAATGGGCACACTTGCCTGTGAGCTTAGAATGGGCACACTAGCCTGTGAGCTGTGAATGGGCACACTAGCCGGGGTGCTGTGAATGGGCACACTATCCGGGGTGTGAGAATGGGCACACTATCCGGGGTGTGAGAATGGGCACACTTGCCTGTGAGCTGTGAATGGGCACACTGTCCGGGGTGCTGAGAATGGGCACACCAGCCAGGGTGCTGTGAATGGGCACACTGTCCGGGGTGCTGTGAATGGGCACACCAGCCAGGGTGCTGTGAATGGGCACACTGTCCGGGGAGCTGAGAATGGGCACACCAGCCAGGGTGCTGTGAATGGGCACACTGTCCAGGGTGCTGTGAATGGGAACACTTGCCTGTGAGCTGTGAATGGGCACACTATCCAGGGTGCTGGGAATGGGCACACTTGCCTGTGAGCTGTGAATGGGCACACTGTCCGGGGTGCTGAGAATGGGCACACTATCCAGGGTGCTGTGAATGGGCACACTGTCCGGGGTGCTGAGAATGGGCACACTGTCCGGGGTGCTGAGAATGGACACACTGTCCGGGGTGCTGAGAATGGGCACACTGTCCGGGGTGCTGAGAATAGGCACACTGTCCGGGGTGCTGAGAATGGACACACTATCCAGGGCGCTGAGAATGGGCACACTAGCCAGGATGCTGTGAATGGGCACACTATCCAGGGTGCTGAGAATGGGCACACTTGCCTTTGAGCTGTGAATGGGCACACTATACAGTGTGCTGGGAATGGGCACACTGTCCGGGTTGCTGAGAATGGGCACACTATCCAGGGTGCTGAAAATGGGCACACTTGCCTTTGAGCTGTGAATGGGCACACTATCCAGGGTGCTGTGAATGGGCACACTTGCCTTTGAGCTGTGAATGGGCACAGTATCCAGGGTGCTGTGAATGGGCACACTTGCCTTTGAGCTGTGAATGGGCACACTATCCAGGGTGCTGGGAATGGGCACACTGTCCGGGGTGCTGAGAATGGGCACACTATCCAGGGTGCTGAGAATGGGCACACTAGCCGGGGTGCTGAGAATGGACACACTAGCCGGGGTGCTGAGAATGGACACACTAGCCGGGGTGCTGAGAATGGACACACTAGCCGGGGTGCTGTGAATGGGCACACTAGCCGGGGTGCTGAGAATGGACACACTAGCCGGGGTGCTGAGAATGGACACACTAGCCGGGGTGCTGAGAATGGGCACACTAGCTGGGGTGCTGAGAATGGGCACAGTATCCGGGGTGCTGAGAATGGGCACACTAGCCGGGGTGCTGGGAATGGGCACACTATCCAGGGTGATGCGAATGGGCACACTATCCGGGGTGCTGAGAATGGGCACACTATCCAGGGTGCTGAGAATGGGCACACTATCCGGGGTGCTGTGAATGGGCACACTATCCAGGGTGCTGTGAATGGGCACACTGTCCGGGGAGCTGAGAATGGGCACACCAGTCAGGGTGTTGTGAATGGGCACACTGTCCAGGGTGCTGTGAATGGGCACACTTGCCTGTGAGCTGTGAATGGGCACACTTGCCTGTGAGCTGTGAATGGGCACACTATCCAGGGTGCTGAGAATGGGCACACTTGCCTTTGAGCTGTGAATGTGCACACTATCCAGGGTGCTGTGAATGGGCACACTTGCCTTTGAGCTGTGAATGGGCACACTATCCAGGGTGCTGGGAATGGGCACACTTGCCTTTGAGCTGTGAATGGGCACACTATCCAGGGTGCTGGGAATGGGCACACTCTCCGGGGTGCTGAGAATGGGCACACTAGCCGGGGTGCTGAGAATGGGCACACTAGCCAGGGTGCTGAGAATGGGCACACTAGCCGGGGTGTGAGAATGGGCACACTATCCAGGGTGATGCGAATGGGCACACTATCCAGGGTGCTGAGAATGGGCACACTATCCAGGGTGCTGAGAATGGGCACACTATCCAGGGTGCTGAGAATGGGCACACTGTCCGGGGTGTGAGAATGGGCACAATATCCGGGGTGCTGTGAATGGGCACACTATCCGGGGTGTGAGAATGGGCACACTTGCCTGTGAGCTGTGAATGGGCACACTGTCCGGGGTGCTGAGAATGGACACACTATCCAGGGTGCTGAGAATCGGCACACTAGCCGGGGTGCTGAGAATGGGCACACTGTCCGGGGTGCTGCGAATGGACACACTATCCAGGGTGCTGTGAATGGGCACACTATCCAGGGTGCTGTGAATGGGCACACTGTCCAGGGTGCTGTGAATGGGCACACTTGCCTGTGAGCTGTGAATGGGCACACTTGCCTGTGAGCTGTGAATGGGCACACTGTCCGGGGTGCTGAGAATAGGCACACTGTCCGGGGTGCTGCGAATGGACACACTATCCAGGGTGCTGTGAATGGGCACACTATCCAGGGTGCTGAGAATAGGCACACTGTCCGGGGTGCTGCGAATGGACACACTATCCAGGGTGCTGTGAATGGACACACTATCCACGGTGCTGAGAATGGGCACACTTGCCTTTGAGCTGTGAATGGGCACACTATCCAGGGTGCTGGGAATGGGCACACTGTCCGGGGTGCTGAGAATGGGCACACTATCCAGGGTGCTGTGAATGGGCACACTATCCAGGGTGCTGTCAATGGGCACACTATCCAGGATATGAGAATGGGCACACTATCCAGGGTGTGAGAATGGGCACACTATCCAGGGTGCTGAGAATGGGCACACTATCCAGGATATGAGAATGGGCACACTATCCAGGGTGTGAGAATGGGCACACTATCCGGGGTGCTGAGAATGGGCACACTGTCCGGGGTGCTGAGAATGGGCACACTGTCAGCGGTGTGAGAATGGGCACAATATCCGGGGTGCTGTGAATGGGCACACTATCCGGGGTGCGAGAATGGGCTCACTTGCCGGGGTGCTGAGAATGGGCACACTGTCCGGGGTGTGAGAATGGGCACACTTGCCGGGGTGCTGAGAATGGGCACACTTGCCGGGCTGCTGAGAATGGGCACACTTGCCGGGGTGCTGAGAATGGGCACACCTGCCGGGGTGCTGAGAATGGGCACACTATCCAGGGTGCTGAGAATGGGCACACTATCCAGGGTGCTGAGAATGGGCACACTATCCGGGGTGCTGAGAATGGGCACACTTGCCTTTGAGCTGTGAATGGGCACACTATCCAGGGTGCTGTGAATGGGCACACTTGCCTTTGAGCTGTGAATGGGCACACTATCCAGGGTGCTGTGAATGGGCACACTTGCCTTTGAGCTGTGAATGGGCACACTGTCCGGGGTGCTGAGAATGGGCACACTGTCCGGGGTGCTGAGAATGGGCACACTATCCAGGGTGCTGAGAATGGGCACACTAGCCGGGGTGCTGAGAATGGGCACACTAGCCGGGGTGCTGAGAATGGGCACACTAGCCAGGGTGCTGAGAATGGGCACACTAGCCGGGGTGTGAGAATGGGCACACTATCCAGGGTGATGCGAATGGGCACACTATCCAGGGTGCTGAGAATGGGCACACTATCCAGGGTGCTGAGAATGGGCACACTATCCAGGGTGCTGAGAATGGGCACACTGTCCGGGGTGTGAGAATGGGCACAATATCCGGGGTGCTGTGAATGGGCACACTATCCGGGGTGTGAGAATGGGCACACTTGCCTGTGAGCTGTGAATGGGCACACTGTCCGGGGTGCTGAGAATGGACACACTATCCAGGGTGCTGAGAATCGGCACACTAGCCGGGGTGCTGAGAATGGGCACACTATCCAGGGTGCTGAGAATGGGCACACTAGCCGGGGTGCTGAGAATGGGCACACTATCCAGGGTGCTGAGAATGGGCACACTGTCCGGGGTGTGAGAATGGGCACAATATCCGGGGTGCTGTGAATGGGCACACTATCCGGGGTGTGAGAATGGGCACACTTGCCTGTGAGCTGTGAATGGGCACACTGTCCGGGGTGCTGTGAATGGGCACACTATCCAGGGTGCTGTGAATGGGCACACTATCCAGGGTGCTGTGAATGGGCACACTGTCCGGGGTGCTGAGAATAGGCACACTGTCCGGGGTGCTGCGAATGGACACACTATCCAGGGTGCTGTGAATGGGCACACTATCCAGGGTGCTGACAATGGGCACACTATCCGGGGTGCTGAGAATAGGCACACTGTCCGGGGTGCTGCGAATGGACACACTATCCAGGGTGCTGTGAATGGACACACTATCCACGGTGCTGAGAATGGGCACACTTGCCTTTGAGCTGTGAATGGGCACACTATCCAGGGTGCTGGGAATGGGCACACTGTCCGGGGTGCTGAGAATGGGCACACTATCCAGGGTGCTGACAATGGGCACACTATCCAGGATATGAGAATGGGCACACTATCCAGGGTGTGAGAATGGGCACACTATCCAGGGTGCTGAGAATGGGCACACTATCCAGGATATGAGAATGGGCACACTATCCAGGGTGTGAGAATGGGCACACTATCCGGGGTGCTGAGAATGGGCACACTGTCCGGGGTGCTGAGAATGGGCACACTGTCAGCGGTGTGAGAATGGGCACAATATCCGGGGTGCTGTGAATGGGCTCACTTGCCGGGGTGCTGAGAATGGGCACACTGTCTGGGGTGTGAGAATGGGCACACTTGCCGGGGTGCTGAGAATGGGCACACTTGCCGGGGTGCTGAGAATGGGCACACTTGCCGGGGTGCTGAGAATGGGCACACTATCCAGGGTGCTGAGAATGGGCACACTATCCGGGGTGCTGAGAATGGGCACACTATCCAGGGTGCTGAGAATGGGCACACTATCCAGGGTGCTGAGAATGGGCACACTATCCGGGGTGCTGAGAATGGGCACACTATCCAGGGTGCTGAGAATGGACACACTATCCAGGGTGCTGAGAATGGACACACTATCCGGGGTGCTGAGAATGGACACACTATCCAGGGTGCTGAGAATGGACACACTATCCAGGGTGCTGAGAATGGGCACAATATCCAGGGTGCTGAGAATGGACACACTATCCGGGGTGCTGAGAATGGGCACACTATCCAGGGTGCTGAGAATGGGCACACTATCCAGGGTGCTGAGAATGGGCACACTATCCAGGGTGCTGAGAATGGGCACACTCGCTGGGGTGCTGAGAATGGACACACTATCCGGGGTGCTGAGAATGGGCACACTATCCAGGGTGCTGAGAATGGGCACACTTTCCGGGGTGCTGAGAATGGACACACTATCCAGGGTGCTGAGAATGGGCACAGTATCCAGGGTGCTGGGAATGGGCACACTATCCGGGGTGCTGAGAATGGGCACACTCGCCGGGGTGCTGAGAATGGGCACACTATCCAGGGTGCTGAGAAGGGACACACTATCCAGGGTGCTGAGAATGGGCACACTATCCAGGGTGCTGAGAATGGGCACAGTATCCAGGGTGCTGGGAATGGGCACACTATCCAGGGTGCTGAGAAGGGACACACTATCCAGGGTGCTGAGAATGGGCACACTATCCAGGGTGCTGAGAATGGGCACAGTATCCAGGGTGCTGGGAATGGGCACACTATCCGGGGTGCTGAGAATGGGCACACTCGCTGGGGTGCTGAGAATGGGCACACTATCCAGGGTGCTGAGAATGGGCACACTATCCGGGGTGCTGAGAATGGGCACACTCGCTGGGGTGCTGAGAATGGGCACACTATCCAGGGTGCTGAGAATGGGCACACTATCCGGGGTGCTGAGAATGGGCACACTCGCTGGGGTGCTGAGAATGGGCACACTATCCAAAGTGCTGTGAATGGATACACTGTCCAGGGTGCTGAGAATGTGCACACTATCCGGGGTGCTGAAAATGGGCACACTATCCAGGGTGCTGAGAATGGACACACTATCCAGGGTGCTGAGAATGTGCACACTATCCGGGGTGCTGAAAATGGGCACACTATCCAGGGTGCTGAGAATGGACACACTATCCAGGGTGCTGAGAATGGGCACACTATCCAGGGTGCTGAGAATGGACACACTATCCAGGGTGCTGAGAATGGACACACTATCCAGGGTGCTGAGAATGGGCACACTATCCAGGGTGCTGAGAATGGGCACACTATCCAGGGTGCTGAGAATGGACACACTATCCAGGGTGCTGAGAATGGGCACACTATCCAGGGTGCTGAGAATGGGCACAGTATCCAGGGTGCTGAGAATCAAATGTACTAATTTACACCCTTGTTGTTATGTCCCTGAACTTACAAAAACAAAGGACTGCAACCACTGCTATTGTTCATCAGAGTGAAATTGAGTAATAGCCTTTTTGACAAAATCACTGCTCATAGATCGGAGTGCACAGGCATCTTTTGCCAGTAACAGGCAGCTGTAATATTGATGTATAATACCTTGCTGAGGAGCTGAATAAAGTGTTCAGATTGCTGCGAATTGCCGTATTGGCTGCAAATGATACAATCTGAGATGAGATTGTGTCGTGGTGTCTGACTCTGTCCTCTCTTTGCCTGCACAGAATTTTAATTTACTGGTGCTTGCACTGGGAAGCTGGGAATAAGAAAAAAACAAAGATGGCCTTTTTTCGTAGCTGCCGAGGCTATTAGAAAACAAAGTTACTCTGTCGAAAATAGAGAGAGTGGAGAAAGTATAGCAGATACGGTTGGTCAGTAGCAAAAGAGAATGTTTAATGTTCTGGGGTGAAATCCTCTCCGACCCGTCGCATCTGAAATCTTTACTTATCTTTCTCTTTCAGCTGCTGACAGACTAGCTACGCTTTTCTAGAATGTTCTGCTTTTGTTTCCGTTTTCCAGCATTTGCACATATTCTCTTTTTATTTCGGTCTAAAAATACTTCTTCACATATGTAGTGTAGATAGGAAAGTGTTACTCAAAGGAAAGGTTAAGCAGCTCTGTATGAGTGTTTGTTGGTTCCTTAATGTAGAAGGAAGGGGAGTAATGGGAGGTCAAACCCTCGATGTAAAGTATTTCCTCCCATTTGGGTAATGTTAATAAAGTCTCCTGCCTTTTAGGAGAAATTAGTAGTTTCAATCTTCTGTTTCTTCCCTGTGAAAGTTGCTATTTGTAAATAAACAATCCTTTGCGCGTGTTAATGCACGGAAGTCTTTTCGACGTCTCAACCAACTCCTGCATCATATAGGCCGATGTCGTCCAGTTTTGTGAACGACTTCCCTCCAGCTAGCGTCACAAACAAGTCATCAGCCTTCGGTAACGGGTACTGATCTTGTTTCGAAACCCTGTTGATTGTAGTCTCCACAGATTCTGACTGTGCCATCACTTTTCAGCACACGAACAATGAGGCTGGCCCATTCATTAAATTCAACCGGTGATATGATCACTTCACACTGGAGTCTGTCCAGTTCAATTTCAACCTTCTCCCTCATCATATACGGCACTGCCCAAAATTATGATGGACCGGTCTTGCATCTGAGTCCACGTGGATCTGCACCTTGGCTCCCATGAAGTTGCTGATACCCGGTTCGAACAGCGAGGGGAACTTGCTCAATACTTGGGCACATGTATCTTCCTCCGATGACAACGCCTTTATGTCGTTCCAGTCGCATCTGATTTTCTCCAACCAGCTCCTGCGGAGCAGCGTTGGGCCATTGCCTGGAACAATCCACAGCGGTAGCTCGTGAACCCCCCGCACCGTTATATGACACATTAATTTGTGCACTGCCAATCACCTTTATCAGTTCTTTGGTGTACCTGCATAGCTTGGCGTTAACAGGACTCAGCCTTAGTATCCCACAACTTATAAAATACCCTCTCGTTCATGATCGATTGACTCGCCCCCATGTCCAGTTCCATCGATACCGGTATCCCGTTAAACTTCACATAAATCAAAATTGGTTTACTCTTGGTTATGAAAGAGTATAGTCCATACACTTCCTCCTCTGACATCTCGGATTGCATATCCGGATCCGCGCTAGTCTGACTCTCATCCTCCACGTGGTGTGTCGCAGCTCGTTTGCTCATCTGCGGACAATTGCGCTGGAGATGCCCCACTCTCAGACAGCCTTTGCAACTATATTGCTTAAATGAGCACTGCTGGTGCCGATGATTTCCCCCACAACGCCAAAACGGAGAAGTTAGGTACATTCCCGTTGGTGGCCTTTGGGCAGCCACAGGTTTCGCGAACGCAGCCGGATAGGCCCTGCCATGTGCCGTTCTGCCGAACGCTGAATTAATCGCATTTACGGTTCTTGCCGAGGTTCGGTTCTTCACCGCTATTTGCTTTAGACTCCTGTCCGTCGTCATACATGATTGAGCGATCTGGATGGCCCTTTCTAAATCCAACTCCTCCACCACCAGAAGTTTGCGCAGGATCACCTCCTGGTTGATACCGATAACAAAGAAGTCCCGCAGTATGTCTGCCAACACCATCTCGAACTTGCACGGTCCCGCTCGACGTCTCAGGTCGGCAATGAATTCCGCCGCGCTCTGGCCCTCTGATCGAACGTGTGTATAAAACCTGTATCTCGAGATGATGATGCCGTTGTCTGGCTTGAGGTTCTCCCGTACCAATGTACACAACTCCTCGTACGTTTTCTCTGTTGGATCACTCGGCATGAATAGATTCTTTATCAGACCGTAGATCTTTGAACCGCACACAGTGAGGAACACGGCCCGGCGCCGATCTACATCGTCGACCCCCTTCATTTGTTGGCCACGAAGTACTGGTTCAAACGGCTCACCAAGTCTGCCCAATTTCTCTCTCCACGAATCGCTCTAAAAATCCAATCGTGCTCATTTTGCAAACAAAGGTTCTTGTATCCTCATCGCCAAATGTTATGTATGCAATAAAGGTACAAACTGAATATTGTTTAACTAATCAAGGTACAACCTTGGCTCTGCTTTATTTAGGCCCAAAGTGCCTGACGCTCAAAATGGCTGGCCTTTTATACCTGAGCAGCACCATGTATGTGCTGCGCAGTGGACTCCAACAATGATGCCATCTCGTGGCTACAAACAGAATGTACATACATGAGAGACCCAACTTCCATAGCTCTCAGAGACAGCAAATTCCACAGATTTACAACCCTCAGAGAAGAAATTCCTCCTCATCTCAGTTTTGAATGGGCTGCCCCTTATTCCAATATTATGCCCCCTAATTCTAGTCTCCCCTATCAGTGGAAACATCCTCTCTGCATCCACCTTGTCAAGCCCCCTCATAATCTTATACGTTCCACTGAGTAGCGGCCCAACCTACTCAACCTTTCCTCATAAGTCAACCCACTCATCTCCGGAATCAACCTAGTGAACCTTCTCTGAACTGCCTCCAAAGCAAGCATATCCTTTCTTAAATATGGAAACCGAAACTGTACGCAGTATTCCAGGTGTGGCCTCACCAATACCCTGTATAACTGTAGCAAGACTTCCCTGCTTTTATACTACATCCCCTTTGCAATAAAGGCCAAGATTTCATTGGCCTTCCTGATCACTTGCTGTACCTGCATACTAACCTTGTGTGTTTCCTGCACAAGTACCCCCAATTCCTGCTGTAATGCAGCACTTTGCAATCTTTTCTTTTCTACTGCGGCAGCCATAAAAGTGCCCGATGTAACGATCAAAAATCAGAGATGCACTCCTCAATGGTGTAGTGAGTAAAAATACTGCTTGATGTATTACTAAAACAATGAGTAGGCCACAGTTAGAATATAGTATAATTCTCTGAATCTATACAGAGCAGATATTTGTTCCTACTTTCAACCCCACTCTGCTGAATTACCCAATCTCAACTGAGATCAACAATTAGCATCAGTGTCTTTGAGCTAGATAGGCAAAGTTAGCCAGGATTCCTGCTCCACATAGGTATCCTTATTTGAATGTGTGTGTGTATGCACGTCTGTGTGCGTGTGTGTGTGTGTGTGTGTGTGCGCGCACACATCTGTGAGTGTGTCTGTGTCTGTGCGTGCGTGTGTGTGTACCCGGAGATGTCGAGTGTATATACCATGATCGAATAGCCCTCAGACTCTCTGCTGAGACTCAAGTGGAGAACAGACAATTTTGTGAAGTACCAGAGAGCTACATGGAACTTTGCACACTAAAAGGAAGAACAACTTCACAGGAACCTGAAATGATTCTGAGCTCACTGCACTACAGAATGCAACTTGCATTTAAAGAGGTGGAGACAGTAGGATGTAGAAATCACTCTGCCTGAAGGGAGCTTTATCCATTCTAACCTGCACCATGGATCACTGACAATAAGAGAACCCCAGAGAAAAGGATGAAGATGCTGGGTGTATCGGTAGGGGTAGGACTCATTACCAGGAGCCGGTCCCATTATCAAGGTGACAAGGAACCTCTACATTCTGGTTCTTTCTGAATACAGATCTTCCATCTCCTAATGTCCCCTGCAGCTGAGAAAAGTGTCATTGAAAATCACATTAATAAAATCAGGGAAACCTTTGAGGTTTTTGTGTGTGAAATTATTCTGCACTGTTAGTTTAAAGGAGTGTCTGATTGAAAACCATCTTGCCTTCAAGATCCATCCATAGGACCAAAAACATCACAATTATCACCATACCACAATATGACAGCAATGTTAGGAAATGATGTGTTAATTGAAAAGTTTCAATATTTAGAGAGTCCCTGAGTGCCTCTGATTATTATGTTTCAATCTATTGCTACAGAACAGGAAAGTTCAATCTGTCAACGTGTTATATGTTAGGAATTCCAGACAGCTGTATGTATGAATCAGGGCTTGTAAAATAATACAGTAAGTAATTGAAAGATAAACAGGTTGTAGATAAGCCTATGAGAATAGATTCAGGGATTTTGGAAGCTTACGATAAAATGTTGGTTTGAAGAAGGCATTGCAGGGATCCCGCTGTACATAGCAACCTTCTTCCAAGCACAGCTCTGGTGATTGCTATGGACAATTAGCTTCCTCCTATAGGTTCAAGTCTGAATTATCAAAGGAGGACTGGCCTAGATTGCCCTCTGGGATTTCGGGCAGAAAATGGAGCGGGGACGCCTACTGCCAGATCCTTGCCCCAAAAATGGTTGATATAATTTTCCTCCACACACCTGGGGCATACCACAATGCCCATCTCTTGCCCTATCCACCACGTGCAAATGGTGATGGGAGGGCGTGGCTTGAAATCCCACCCCATTTTCCTCTCCTACCATATATGTCCCACTTCTGGATTAGAACGTTCGTTTCAAAGAGAGGTTGGAGTTTATTTCTGGCAGGCCACAGGAAGAAGCGTCCTTGCAGACCAGAATGGAACTCGAGCTAGATCCAGAAGACAGCTGAATTGATTCGTCAGATGGGTCCTTTTGTTGTGTGCATCAGGAGCCACAATTAAGGTTTTTTCCCCAGGGGACTGTTGCGACCTCTGGATGTCAGATAACAATGGACTTCCCTTCGACCTCTCTTGTTCCACTGCCATAAGGAGGACAAAGAGGAGTATCAGAACACCCGGTGCAGAAATCCCAGGTACCACCAGGCTGCCACTGGCCCCTAGCTGCTGGTACCTGTGCCTTTCGATCTAAAAAACCACAGTGAGCCACTTCAATCCAGAAAATAACATTTTGGGATGTAATACATGAGTAACTTGAGACATGACATTTTGATAAGTGTAGCATTCTTGGAAGGAACAGGTGACTTTGGACCTATGGTTCGTAAATATCTCCACTATTAGGGTTTACCTCACCCCATTTCTGGGTTTGTTGTAGATTATTGATAGAGATTTCATTACTGTGATTAGTTAATAACTCCAATATCGTTGTATCCTGCGACTACCAGGATGGCAGAAGGCAATCTTGATGGTCCTTGGTCTTTTTTTCATCTAGCAATTCCTATACATCCCTAAAACGTAAGCAGGCTATGCTTCCCTCACAAAGCTATAACGGAGTTATGCAGTGGGCACAGCTCATAAGGGAGGCATCACCTAATTGGGATCTAAGCCCACTTTTTTTGACGAAGAGGGTGAATTTTTAACTGACATCTAGGGGGTCAGTTTTAACCTATCTCACCGGTTGAGATTGGATGCAACTTTGGGTTTACACCCCAGCCGATTTTATTGAACTTTGCAGTCGGGGTGTAAAACCAGCATTCCACCTAATCCCGTGGGTTTCCTGCCCAGTGAGTTATGTTAATAATAGACCCAAAAGTCACCTGCCAAAATGGAGGAGGAGAAGGAGAAACAAGTGCGCAGGTGGAAGCTGACCTCATGTCTGTAGATGATGTCGCAAGGGAAAGCATGTTGATAAGGAAGAGGAGAGGAAGCATGTATCGATCCGTTGGGGGCGGGGTGGGGGGGGGGAGGGGGACACACTCCGGAGATGATGTTGCGAGGGTGTGAAGAGAATCGTTGCAAGAGTTGCTTTGACTGTGATTCAGCAGGTAAATGTGTGGAACCACTGCTTACGATGCCCTTCCCCCAGTCTTCCCTCCTTAGCGTCGATATTTTCAGTGCCATCTCACTTATGATGTGACATAATACAGAGGGCTGGATTTTCCTGCTTGATGTGCAGTCAGGGCAGGCATCCCTCCATTTCCACTGCAATCCCAACTCATTTTCCTTTGGAAGGGCAGGGTCACTGGCCCTGCAGGACAGTCTCTTAGTGGGATTCCCACTCCCAAGAGGGAGCGAGAGACCTTAAAGGGGTAGGAGAGCCCCATAGAAGACAGAAGCAGTTTTAGTAAGCCTCGGCCAAATCTAGGCCCACAAAAGTAGGTGCAGAGGAGCAAAATTGGATGGACAGGAGGCTGCTACTTGGCACTCTCTCTCCAATTGTAGGCATCAAGGCCTTACCATATTGCTTCTGAGCGCTCACTCCCTCCCACCAGGAATAACAGTAAAATGGGTGGAATTGGGAGATAAGGCCAGATTCTGCTCTTTCCATCAGCATTTATGTTCATTATGAGGGAAAGGGGCCGCCAATGGTGGTCTTGGGGTGCGGGGGGGGGGGGGGGGGGGGGGGGAAGGGCGAAAGGAATCAAGCCAGCATGGAGAGGCAGCTGTAGGCCGCATCATCCCATTTTCTGTCATTCCCACAGGTAACCTGCCCAATTTGGAATGGGATGACAGATGAAAATCCAGGCCTATATCTCACTTCTCACTCACGGTTTTAGTTACTATGCATAGAATTACATAGAATTTACAGCACAGAAACAGGCCATTTGGCCCAACTGGTCCATGCCGCCTTTATTTAATTCTATCAGCAGATCCTTCTAAAACTTGTTGCTTTCCGATATAATTTTCTAGTTTCTCATTGATTAGTAAATCTGTTGTGGCAGTGCTTAGCAATTCCTGCATCTCAGAAAAGACAGGAGAAAAAGGCAAATAGCCAGAATACCAACAGAAAAGCATCCCAAAACTTTTAGAAGAATTCACATTTAAGTTAGGGCAGGAGATCAAGAGAACCCCTGTGGAAATGCATCATGGGCATTCTTATTTAGTGCAGATTGCTCTCATCAACCATGTATCACGTACCATTTAAACTGAATTTATTGGCTGTTTATTAGGCTGCATTGCCAACTGCTGTACAGACCGACAATGGGATCTGTTCTGTGCTTTATCTGCTTGAACTCAAAATTTACCACGTTATCCAAAAATAGTCATATTGGGGAAAATGTCCTGATTACACCATTTTGGGATATTTGTGCATTTTTTGTCATTTTACTTTACACGTTTATTATATTGCCATAAAATGAGACCTATTCTATGAGCATGTATCTTTACTAATGCAGGTAACCTTAGGGTTGGCGGTGGATAAGTAATGGTAAACATTTAAAGGTCACATGGATGAACTTCAACAATTGTACATCCCAGTCTAGAGTAAAAATAAAACGGGGAAGGTGGCTCAACTATGGCTAACAAGGGAAATTAGGGACAGAGTTAAATCCAAGGAAGAGGCATATAAATTGGCCAGAAAAAGCAGCAAACCTGAGGACTGGGAGAAATTTAGAATTCAGCAGAGGAGGACAAAAGGTTTAATTCAGAGGGGGAAAATTGAGCATGAGAGGAAGCTTGCTGGGAACATAAAAACGAACTGCAAAAGCTTCTATAGATATGTGAAGAGAAAAAGATTAGTGAAGACAAATGTTGGTCCGTTGCAGTCAGAATCAGGTGAATTTATAATGGGGAACAAAGAAATAGCAGACCAATTGAACAAATACTTTGGTTCTGTCTTCACGAAGGAAGACACAAATAACCTTCTGGAAATGCTAGGGGACCAAAGGTCTAGTGAGAAGGAGGAACTGAAGGAAATCCTTATTAGACGGGAAATTGTGTTAGGGAAATTGATGGGATTGAAGGTCGATAAATCCCCAGGGCCTGATAGTCTGCATCCCAGGCTACTTAAGGAAGTGGCCATAGAAATAGTGGATGCATCGGTGATCATTTTCCAACAGTCTATCGACTCTGGATCAGTTCCTATGGACTGGAGTGTAGCTAATGTAACACCACTTTTTAAAAAAGGAGGAAGAGAGAAAATGGGGAATTATAGACTGGTTAGCCTGACATCAGCAGTGGGGAAAATGTTGGAATCAATTATTAAAGATGAAATAGCAGCGCATTTGGAAAGCAGTGACAGGATCAGTCCAAGTCAGCATGGATTTATGAAAGGGAAATCATGCTTGACAAATCTTCTAAAATTTTTTGAGGATGTAACTAGTAGAGTGGACAAGGGAGAACCAGTGGATGTGGTGTATTTGGACTTTCAAAAGGCTTTTGACAAGGTCCCACACAAGAGATTGGTGTGCAAAATTAAAGCACATGGTATTGGGGGTAATGTGGATAGAGAACTGGTTGGCAGAGAGGAAGCAGAGTCGGGATAAATGGGTCCATTTCAGAATGTCAGGCAGTGACTAATGGGTGCTGCAGGGCTCAGTGCTGGAACCCCAGCTATTTACAATATACATCAATGATTTAGATGAAGGAATTGAGTGTTATATCTCCAACTTTGCAGATGACACTAAGCTGGGTGGTGGTGTGAGCTGTGAGGAGGATGCTAAGAGGCTGCAGGGTTACTTGGACAGGTTAGGTTAGTGGGCAAATGCAATGCAGATGCAGTATAATGTGGATAAATGTGAGGTTATCCATTTTGGGGGTAAAAACATGAAGGCAGAATATTATCTAAATGGCGGCAGATTTGGAAAAGGGGAGGTGCAACGAGATCTGGGTGTCATGGTACATCAGTCATTGAAAGTTGGCATGCAGGTACAGCAGATGGTGAAGAAGGCAAATGGCATATTGGCCTTCATAGCTAGGGGATTTGAGTATAGGAGCAGGGAGGTCTTACTGCAGATGTACAGGACCTTGATGAGGCCTCACCCGGTATAGTGTGTTCAGTTTTGGTCTCCTAATCTGAGGAAGGACGATCTTATTATTGAGGGAGTGCAGCGAAGGTTTACCAGACTGATTCCCGGGATGGCAGGACTGACATATGATGAGAGACTGGATCGACCGGGCTTGTATTCATTGGAGTTTCGAAGAATGAGAGGGGATCTCATAGAACCATATAAAATTCTGATGGGACTGGACAGGTTAGATGCAGGAAGAATGTTCCCGATGTTAGGGAAGTCCAGAACCAGGGGTCACAGTCTAAGGATAAGGGGTAAGCTATTTAGGACTGAGGTGAGGAGAAACTTCTTCACTCAGAGAGTTGTTAAGCTGTGGAATTCTCTACCGCAGAGAGTTGTTGATGCCAGTTCATTAGATATATTCAAGAGGGAGTTAGATATGGCCCTTACGGCTAAAGGAATCAAGGGGTATGGTGGGAAAGCAAGAAAGGGGTACTGAGGTGAATGATCAGCCATGATCTTAGTGAATGGTGGTGCAGGCTCGAAGGGCCCAATGGCCTACTCCTGCACTTATTTTCTATGTTTCTATGTCATAAAAGAGACAAACATTGAATAGTTGGAAAATTTGCTGATCCTATCATCAGTTTAGCAATTAAGTGCGTCCAACGAATAACATGTTGGGTATTTTCACTCTCTGGTGCAGTACTAATTCACACAGGCCTGGAGGTCCATGGTTTAATCTCTGGTTTGTGATGGGGTTGCCAACCACAGGCAATGCATCACAATAGGAGTGTCCAAGTCAGGATATCAGGCTAGGGAGGAGAAAACGAACTTCCGGATTGATACTTGGTGTCTCTGCTGGAATGTGAGCATCAAATGAGGATCGGGTCGAGTCAGGCTTTGAATCTCCTTACAGTCAAATAACTTGCTGATGCTTGATTCGCGCAGCTCACAAATGATGCAAAGCCCCTAAATAGCAAAGTACCAGAGCGCTGACAACACTCATGCAACTGTACTCTTAGCATAAGTCAGCACCAATGCTAAGTTTTTTTTTTGGGTGCACGGCCCATTCAAAATACTGCGCATCCCGTTTAAAAGCCAGTGAGCCAGCTACACGGCTTAAAGGGAACATTAATCAGCACTCCCAGGCAAGAAAATCAGGAGAGGGGAGAATGTAGTACTCACTAATTCAGAAACCTGTCGACAGTAAATCAATACCTTGGATCGGACTTTTTTTGTCTTATACAAGTCGCGTTGGCAAGAAAATTGAGCAGATTTTGGTGTAAATATTGACAATGGCAGAGGAAAGGAGAAAAAGGAGAAAATTAGACTCAATGGAATCTAACTGGTAGGTTTGGCCTTGCTTACCTGCCACAGTTAGCCGAGCTGTCCTGCTCACTATCGCCCCCTCCCTCTCCACTGAGGCCTCGCACTGGTACAGTCCTTCGTCGGGTCGATGGTGCCTTGAGTGGAGCACGTTCTGTATCATTAAGGATCCATCAGGCATCAGCTGCCGCCTCTCGTCCATTGCCAGGTTTAAGAAGACCCCGTCCTTTCTCCAGCCAATAGTCACCGGGCCTTGGTCCGCCTTCGCCGAGCAGTTTAGTAGGAAAGATCCACCTCGCACGGTTACAGTGTCCGAAGGCTCAGAAACAAAGCTCAACGATATGAATCTTTTGGTCTGGGAACCTGAAATGAAAAGGAACAAAGATGTGGGTTAAAAATGGAGCAACGCACTGGTTCGAACAATCCTGCAATAAAGTTATAAATTACTCGGTGGTTCTGTGTCTTGTTTCTGTTGTAGCTGACTGATGAATACAGGGGTTCTGTCATGCAGTGCAGTGCGTTCAATAGCTTAGCCACTAACCACATGTGGCTAATTGGGAATCCAGATATGGCTAATTGCATTTTTGATTAATGAATTAAAAAATGAGCAATAGACACCGTCACTGGGCACATGAGCTCAACATTCATATTCAGACGACCTGTGCATCTGTACGGTCACCTTTTCACATGTTTGTTGGTGTAATAGTAAAATTGAAAGCAGAATGTGCAAATGTGTTGATATTGTGTGTGCTTTACTTCTTTGGTTACTTGATATTGCTTAACTGCTGAAATGGTGTGTAACACAGGTGAAAACACAAGAGCTCAGCACCATGGAATCAATCTTGTATGGAGAGGGGGATCTGCCATAGTGGTCAACTCGACCAACTGCACCAGGCCAACAGAAAAAAGCCAAGCCCAACCAATGACGAGCAGTTTCAGCAGGGCACGTAATGGCAAAGGGCAAGCAGCAGCCAACCACATTCTGGATTGAGAGCGGAGGCAAGACTCATTGTGCGAGTCAACATTCTCAACAATCACTCTGATGAAGTACCGCTGGCAACGGCTGGTCAAAAACCTAGAATCTGCACTCAGATGTGCTGCATCTGATCAATTCGTGCCAGGGTTACAAACTTTGGTGACAGAGAAAGGCTGCAAACTTTCACACTGATTGGTGGTCGATATTTGTTAAGTAAATATACACGTGAATATATTTACCTATCTTATGTGTAAGGCATTTTCTACAAAAATGAATGCATACACCTAGAAAGGTGTCACCAAAGCCACGCCTGTGGCTTGTCAACAATTTCTACTGGATAACACTGATCCAGTGATCCTTCTTCCAAGAAGGTCAATAAATTAGGGAGATGCAATGATATAATGAATGAGTTTACGTTTTAGGTCGATAATCTTTCATCAGAACATGCCATATGGCTAGCTAAGATTTATGGCTATTTGGCTATAATTCCATTGTATTGTTTTGAATCAGCCACAGGACTGAGCTGCAAGACATCAGAAATAGGGATCTGATGAGATAGTTGTCCAGTTATACCTCCTGAGATTTATCTGTACCTGCATGATTGGCTCATCCTGATTGTGCTGAATCTGTGATTCATGTACTATATATTAGCTCTGCTGAATCTGTGAGTGGTGCAGTATACAATAGTTCCACTGAATCTGTGACTGGTGCAGTATACAACAGTTCCACTAAATCTGTGACTGGTGCAGTATACAATAGTTCCACTGAATCTGTGACTGGTGCAGTATACAATAGTTCCACTGAATCTGTGACTGGTGTCGTATACAATGGTTGCTGAGTCTGTGACTGGTGCACTATACAATTATCCTTCTGAGTCTCAGTGGATCCAGTATGCTCAGTCCATTTAAGGATCAAATGTTGATCATTTGCAAATGTCTCTCCTGCTGCTAATGAAAGGGACTCAAACTTGGTGCAGTACGAGGCCAGAGAGGCACTCACATAATCTTGCATCACTGCAATTGAACATCATCCTATTCTCAAGATTGCACTATTTGTAGAGAAGCCAAAATATCTCTCAACGGGTTCCATTAACAATTTGTCATTTTTTTGTTATAAATTCGCTCATGTGGAAAATCCTGAAATGCTGAATTAACATATCACGTTATATGTTGCTCCCCCACAATATCAACTCAATGGCCTGGCTGACATAACTCAGCCCTTACATTAGAAAATTTTCACTAAATCCTGTAAATCATTGATGATATGCATTGGCACATTTAATAGAAAACATAGGCAGGTGAAACTAGGTGAAAAGAAATAAATTGAATCGGACGCATCAAGTGACATCTGCCGATAGACTGACCAAAATGAATGAGTGGTTTTAAAAAATACATATACACTCTTAAATGGAGCAGCAAGCAATAATAATCTTGGTTTGTGATAAAACCACACCTCAGGAAATTACTTGAAAGTAATCCTTGACTTTTGACTTTTCATGTGGACATCACCGGCAACCAATTTATTCTTTCACTGCAATAGAACCTCTGTTGCTGCTATGTCACTGTCTGGACAGATCGACTTGCAAATGGTCATTTTTGGGGGAATGAATGAAGAATAAATAATAAGGAATGAACAAGGTTTAAAGTCAAAAATGAATTTTCTTCCAGCTCTCTTCATTCCTTTTACTGATATTGGCAAGTAGGAACCAAGGGCTCAATTTTTGCCAATGTCGATTTTTTGCGTATTGCAAGAGTTATGCCTGTATTTTTTGGCTCTGACGACTCAAAAAAAATAACTAGCAAGTTTCCCTGTTCTATTTTTTGAAATTGTCGCCACGCAGCCTGTCCTTTAGTTTCAGGGGGTGGAGCCTCATGTCTGTGCCGAAAAAACAAGGCCCCCCCCCCGCCCCCCCGCCTTCTGCGCATGTGCAAAAAAAAAAAGTGTTTTTTGACGTGACTGCTATGGGCGCGCATGCCCAGTACAGCTCTCAGTCTGCACTTGGCCATTTTTAAAGAGCCAGTTGTGTGTGAGATCTTTAATTCTCATTGGAAAAATTGGAACAGCAATACAATATGCAACATGGCTCAAGGACCAAGAATTTCTTACAGGGTGAAGTGGAGGCCCTGGTTACTGTAATTGAGGCCAGATGGCAGGAGCTGGACACCAGCAGAGGTCACATAAAAGTTTCACCAAAAGAAATGAAGAAACGCTGGAACCAACTTGCAGAAGATTACTGTGCAATGGTGACCACCCCGAGGTCTGGAAGCCAGTGCAAAAAGAAGTGGCAGGACCTTAGTCAAGTAGTTAGTGTAACTAATATTTTCATTTATTCAATGGAATTGTAATAGTAAATGTAACCATATGTCCCACCCAGCAGAAAGACACCCTCTCTAAAAAGTTATATTTTCATCTTTGCAGAGGAAGGTGACACACAACAAAAGGCAAAGAACTCAAACAGGAGGAGGCCTGGCAAATCTGCTGCACTGACACCATTGGAAGACAGGGTCACTGCTTTGATGGGTCCTGCTTGGAGAAAAGCAACCACCACTGCACAAGCTGGGCCCACACTCGAGGGAGAGGATAAGTCCTGCAAATTCCACAGTCTGGCTTTCCTAAATGTTAAGTACTGCACGGGCTAGCCATGCTTCACTTCATGGGGAAGTTAGTTTGCAGGTGCAGCAGGTAATCAGGAAGGCGAATGGAATGTTGGCCTTCATTGCGAGAAGGATGGAGTACAAAAGCAGGGAGGTCCTGCTGCAACTGTATAGGGTATTGGTAAGGCCGCACCTGGAGTACTGCGTGCAGTTTTGGTCACCTTACTTAAGGAAGGATATACTGGCTTTGGAGGGGGTACAGAGACGATTCACTAGGCTGATTCCGGAGATGAGGGGGTTACTTTATGATGATAGATTGAGTAGACTGGGTCTTTACTCGTTGGAGTTCAGAAGGATGAGGGGTGATCGTATAGAAACATTTAAAATCATGAAAGGGAGAGACAAGATAGAGGCAGAGAGGTTGTTTCCACTGTTCGGGGAGACTCGAACTAGGGGGCACAGCCTCAAAATACGGGGGAGCCAATTTAAATACGGGAGATGGACCCCCCATCTCCCATCACATGTCACCCTTCCGGACTGTTTTGTTCAGTGGTGTCAACTTTGCCTCAGTTCTTCATGATATGTGAATTAACCTTGTTTCCCAGGGTTTGCTATCTTGTTCCCAAACATCCCTTCAGATGTTGCTACAATAGATTGTTGACTCTCTCTTGTCCTTGGTGGATGTGTTCTGTAAGTTTCCCTCAGTCTGTATTAAGGTTAACACAACGGATGGTTCATTAACCATCAAGCTTTGCTGTATAGCAAGCTTTGCTGATATCCCTTCTTAAAACCTACTGTAAGCAAGAGTATAAGCGAGCTTTACATACATAAGCGAGTTTTACATAAAATTTTTGATATATTACAATCTCTACCGTAAGGTAGTGGCACTTCCAATACCTCAGAACCTCCTAATACTGATATGCCTTACAATCTGGACCATGTCAGATCAATTCACTACCTTCAGTATCCACTTTAGTGACCATCTGTCAGTCTGTCTGTCTCCCACTTTAGTGGCCGTATTTTATCCCCTTACACAGAACTTGAGGCCAACCCTGACGAGGCTGAAGCCGATGCAGAAGAAGATTCAGACGTGGACAAGCCTGAAGAAGAGAACATCTTCCAATCCTACCTTCCAGACCAAGAGCAAAGGGGTGAGGGGGAGCGGGAGGTGCTGGATGAAGCCCACACTGTTATACTCACTCTGGAGGAGGACCAGGTGATGCCCATTGAGGTGCCAGGCCCTTCCCTGAGTGGTATGAATGTGGGACATTGCATGGTTTCTCACAGTCCGAGTCTGGGGATTCCAGTGGGGTGCAGCGAGGCACCCCACTGGGCGGTCATGGGGAACTTTATGTAGTCATTCCTCTGAGCATAGTGCAGCTGTCACCTGCCGAATGCAGATATGTGTTGCATGTTGAGAAATGGCGCACACATCCCCATTTATGGCCTAGAATGATTCAGATGCATAGAATGAAAGTGCAGCTGTAACCTTCATTTCAACTGACAAAGCAGTCATCTAGGTTGCAGGTCTGCTTTTACAAACTCACAGATCTCGGTTGCAACTTTTGTGGTAACGCAGCCTTCTGACACAGTCTGCATCACTCAGGTGCAGGTATGAACACTTGTCTCGATATACCCGACATGGGTTAGGCCTCCTGCTCATCATCCTATGTGCTCTGAGGTTCCTCATCCGATGACGTTGAATCAATCGTCTCCTCCGCAACACCATCATGCAGAAGGCTTGCATGAGTTATGGCATTGTCAGTATTGCCCCCATAATTAAATTGTACCTTTGCAAGAAGCTCAAAACAGCAGCACAAGCTTCTTTGTTCTCTCTCCCCAAGGTCAACGCCCCAGTATGGACCACACCCAGGTCTGTGCATACGCAATAGGCTTGCTTAGAACAGGAAGCTAGGCATTCAAATGAGGACATTTGGGGCAACGCAGTCTAATGCAATTCTTTAATTTTAGATTTTTTTTCCAAAGTACTACCCCACCACCGGCCGAACATCTCCTCACCGGGCTCGAGGGTCGGCCGTCAGAATCACTCCCTCGCCTGAACATGGGTTCGGCAAACACTTTCTCCATCACCCCCACAGGGATTCTTTTGATGCTGCTGCATAGTGTAAGGATTCTCATGCCTGCAGTTCAGCTTCCACACACCCCCACCCTCCCTGGGCTTCTTTTGAAGCTGAGCCCGTGTCTGGGCGAGGGACTGATTCTGCCGGCCGACGCTCTGACCCTCGAGCCCAGTTTGGAGACATTCGGTGGTGGCGTGGCACTTTGAAAAAAAATCAAAAATTAAAGAATCGCATTAGACTTCCATTGTCTGCGTTTTAAGTTTGAAAAAATTAAGCTTCATGATGCATAGTTAATGTGTTCTTGACTTCCTCCAAAACTTCGCCGAAAACAATGGCATCTTTCTGTGCGGATTTTTTCATGTGCCCAGAAGGTTTGTTGGGAGTGGTCACATATGCTATCCTAGGAAAAATGTAAGTTGGCCAAACTTGCATAAATCTGAAAAACTGGTGCAGACATCAGGTTACACCCCCCCTATGACACACAAAAAAACGAACCTGACAAAATCATGACTAACTGTGTTACACTGGCGCACAATCGTTGGGGAAACTTGGGATATTTTAATTTAACCCAAAAAAAGCGGCGCGCACCAAAAAAACGGCGCAGATAACTGGGGAAATTTGAGCCCCAAGAAAGTTAAATGAGTAAGAAGGATGCCTTCCAAGAGTGACAAATAGAATATAGTGCAAATCACTTCCTCAAATCTAGTTAGAAAGCAGCACTGGCAGATAAATAGGTTGCTGCCCAGTCTCCCAGACAAGATATGGAGCATAACATGGCAAGGGTGGGACATAAAGAAAAGGAGGAAAAACATTTAATTAAAAATGAAATAGAATGATATAGCACAGAAGGAGCCCATTCAGCCCACCATACCTGTGCCAACTCTTTCAAAGAGCTATCCAATTAGTTCCACAATTAGCTCCAGTGTCTGATGTGGCTCAGTAGGTAGCACTCTTATCCTCTGAGCCAGAAGGTTGTGAGTTCAGGTCCCATTCCAGGGACTTGAGCCCCCCAAAATCTTGGCTGACACTCCAGTGTAATGCTGAGGGAGTGCTGCACTGCCGGAGGTGCTGTCTTTTAGATGAGACATCAAACCGAGGCCCCGTCTGCTCGCTCAGGTGAACGTAAAAGATCCCATGGCACTATTTTGAACAAGAGCAGGGGCATTATCCCTGGTGTCCTGGCCAATATTTATCTCTCAATCAACATAACAAAAATCTGGTCAGTATCACATTACTGTTTGCTGTGCGCAAGTTGGCTGCCGCGTTCCCCATATTAGAACAGTGACTACACTCCAAAAGTACTTAATTGGCTGTAAAGCACTTTGAGACGTCTGGTGGTCATGAAAGGTGCTATATAAATGCAAGTCTTTTTCTTGCACTCCCCTGCTCTGTCCTCATAGTCCTGTACATTTTTTTTCCCTATCCAATTCCCTTTTGAATTTGCTTCCACCACATTTTCAGGCAATGCATTTCAGATCACAGCAACTCGCTATGTGAAGAAAAAAATTCCTCATATCGCCTCTGGTTCTTTTGCCAATCACCTTAAATCTGTGACCTCTGTTTACTGACACTTCTGCCTTTGGAAACAGTTTCTCCTTATTTACTCTGTCAAAACCCTTCACGATTTTGAACACCTCCATCAAATCTCCTCTTAATCTGCTTTGCTCTGCTCTACGGAGAACAACCCCAGCTTTTCCAGTCTCACTGGAATTCCTCATCCCTGGTGATATTCTAGTAAATATCATTTGGGAAAAAAAAATTAAAAATGCTTGTGCAGTGTATGCCAATTCATCTTATATTCTATTTAAATGTGGCTATCCATTGATCAAATTCAAGCCCATTAAAAGCTGCCTACTCATCCCAAGTACCAAGCAACTTCCCCTTAAACCCAATGCTCAGTGAATAAACGTGATGTAGTACTGAGCTATCCAGAATAGGATGGTTTCAGATTCAACCCACGGTCTGTACCAAGTTTGCTGATCTTAGCCAGGACTACAGTTAGGGTCACCAATGCTGGTTGGACGCATTGCAGGAAGTTTCAACACATGACCTCGTGCCTCCATTAGCTCCGCCCCTACCCTCCTGCTATTGGTCACCTGACATATTCTTTTTTACAGCGCACTGCCTTCCCACACCACTTGGAAAGCAAAGAGATTCTTCGTTACCCGAGTGGATGATTCTTGACTGTCAGTCAAACAGACTTTTTTTTTACCATCTCCAATAATTTTATTTCGAATAAAAGTTTTCAAAGATAAAGAAAAAAAACACTTTTTTTAATGCCCTATGGCTTTTCTCCCAGGTTGCTTGTAGTAGCGTCCTGGAGATTAATTTTTAATTCTTGGAGATTCCAAGACAATCCTGGATGGTTAGTCATCCTAGCTATGGTGTGGGCATTGCAATGTCCTAATAATGGCTCCTGCCAGTGGAGTCATTGTGCAAAACTGGCACTGCTCAAGTGTAAGTTTACAACCCAAAACAAACCCCTTCCCACCCCTCCCCACCCCCCGCTGCAGGAGTACATGCAGTGGTGAACAGCCAGAAAGGGGGATTAAGACAGGAGAAATCAGACTGATGCAAATAGAAATAAAAAGAACACCAATGCTGGAAATCTGAAATTAGAACAGAAATTGCTGGAAATGCACAATGGATCAAGTCAGTGTTTAAAAGAGCAAGACAGGGTGATGTTTCCAGTGTAACCCTTCAGAACTGCGGTACAGGCAAGAGAAACTCTCTTCACAAGGCTGCCAAAAGACCTCGTCAAAGAATCGGAGAAATGTCCATGTAGAAGGAGGCTATTTGAGCTGTGGATGTAAGAATGGCAAATGGGAGTATAATCAAACTGGGGAATCTGAGTGGCAGATGGACAAGGAAATTTACAGGTCCAGGTAACCAAGTAAATTAAGCTAGCTTGCAGATGAAAAATTTGATCAAAGTTCTACTGGGACACGAGGCTTCCTAGAATCACAGCATCATAGAAATATCTGTGCCGGTCGAAAAAGAGCTACCCAGCCTAATCCCACCTTTCAGCTCTTGGTCCATAGCCTTGTAGGTTACAGCACTTCAAATGCATATCCAAGTATTTTTTAAATGTGATGAGGGTTTCTGCCTCTACCACCCTTTCAGGCAGTTATTCATCACAAGACAGTAAGAATCTAAAAGCAATTATAAAGAGGGCTGGGTAGACCTTATTTGGAATACAGATTAACTTTTGTAATGGAGTCTCACTCATTGCATAATATGATTGGCGACTCGGGCACAGAGGTCAGATGTTCTTAATTCCCTGATTATTTTTATTCATCTGGAAATCAGGAGCACTGCAAACTGGGCTCATTGACCTCCAACATCAACAACTTGTATTTATATAGTGCCTTTAACATAGTAAAATGTCCCAAGGTGCTACACGAGAGTGTTATCAAATTTGAGACCAAGCCACATAAGGAGATGCTATGGCAGATGACCAAAAGCTTGGTCAAAGACGTAGGTTTCAAGGAACATCTTAAAGGAGGTAGAAAGAGAGAGAGATTTTTTTTGGGGGGTGAATTCCAGAGCTTAGGGCCTTGGCAACTGAAGCCACAGCAGCCAACGGTGGAGCGATTAAAATTGGGGATGTGCAAGAGGCCAGAATTAGAGGAACCCAAATATCTCAGAGGGTTGTAGGGCTGGAGGAGGTTCCAGAGATAGGGGATAGTGAGGCCACGGAGGAATTTGAAAACAAAAATGAGAATGTTACAATCGAGGCATTGCTTAACCCGATTGTCCAATCGGTGATCGGTCAAATGGCCTAGCCCTGTTCCTACTGTCCTGTGCTAGTTCCATATAAGAGCCAAGCTACTCTATTTGCTCTATCCCCATATCCTTTTAATACTTTTTCTTCTCCAAGTGCTTGTCTAATTCCTTCTTAATTGCTCAATATAATAGGCACTTCTGCAGCATGAACACACCAGTTCTGGTGAAACCTCATTAAGCACTGAGGCAATAGCTTCACAGAATGTGTCTTTGATTTTGGTTAGCCAACCTTAGGAAATATATACTGGCCTTGGAGAACATCCAGCAATGGTTCACCAGGGTGATATCTGAGATGAAAGGACTGAGTTCTGGGCCCCACAAATCTGTGGAGCCTGGTGTAGATCAGCCAGCAGTGCTGCAGAGGGAGCAGGAAGTCATCTGGGATCCCAACACACCTGGGCCCATCCTAGGTTGCAAAGTTCTTCCCGAATCTGTTTGGGGTCCACCCTACAAATGGCCAATTGGTGGGGCAGGGCTGTGGAGAGGGAATTCCCACACCAGAGGTTTCTTGGCAGCATTCTCCATTCTACCAATTGACCTGTACGACAGTGGTAGGAACCCAGTGTTCCAGCACTTTGAGCAGCAGAGTGAGGCCCACGTTGGGGTACAGGCCTGGGTCCTGGCCTGGAACTCCACTAAAAAATGGAGTAATGTCATAGAAATTGCCCTCTTATAAAGGAGGACAATTGTGTGTCATAAATTAAAGAGGTGAAATAGTGGCTGGCTATCATATTTTCCTGGTTCTCCACCTCTGACAGGTGTCCAAGATGGTGGTTAGGGTGCCCACCAACATGATAATGAGGTGGCCACAACAAGAAAATAAATCACTGCCGCACATGTGCAGAATGCAGCAAAATGGAGTGAAAATCATTTTGACTCAGTTTGAAACTGTTTGAATTGGTGTTTTAGATTTAATGGTCACCTCTGGCAGAATATTCGAGAAGCTCATAACACAATGTTCTGTTTCTTAAATAAAGAAACTGAGATGGAAGGCCAAGGCCTAGAGGAGTAAATTTTGCGAGCATGAAGTTACTGGGATGATACCATGCTAGACAGGAGTGCAGGTTACAGTAGCAACCCTGTAGTGTTTAATGATGTACCAATGAGCCAAACTCTCATCGATCAAGGTTCTGCGCTGGGAGCCTAGGATTATGAAATGTACTGTACTATAATGTGCCAAAATTGAAATGACTAAAATATTACCTGGCATGAACTAGTAATTGGTTGACACCAAGCTTGGGTTTGATAAGATTATCAGAATGAGACAGCTGGGGTAGGTTGAAGGAAGAAAGAAAAAAAAAGGGGGTCTGAGCAATTACCTCAGCATTAGAATATGATTGTAGGAATTGGCCGTCTCTATGATTGATGGCATAACTGATGATCCAAGAAGATCTACCTCCTAAACTAGTTGGGGGTGACAGTGCCAGTGCGGCCTGATGTTTGTATCCACTAAAGGTGAAATCACATTAAATCATTGCACCCACCACAGCAGCAGAACACCTCACCTTATAAGAAAAACTGAGACCTGAGGACTGAGCCATTAATATATATCAGGAAAAGCAGTGGTCCTGGTACTGCCCCTTGGGAAACACCACTCCAGTTCGAAAAACAACCATTTACCACTGCTCTCTGTTTCCGGTCACTTAGCCAATTTCCTATCCAGACTGCCACAGTCCCTTTTATTCCTTGGGCGTCAACTTTGCTGGCAAGCCTACTATGTGGCACTTGGTCAAACGCCTTTTGGAAATCCATGTACACCACGTCAACCGCATTGCCCTCATCAACCCTCTCTGTTACCTCATCAAAAAACCCGATCAAGTTGGTTAAATGCGATTTGCCTTTAACAAATCCGTGCTGGCTTTCCTTAATTAATCCACACTTGTCCAAGTGACTGTTAATTTTGTCCCTGATTATTGTATCTAAAAGCTTCCCCACTATCAATATTAAACTGACCGGCCTATAGTTGCTGGGTTTATCTTTACACCCTCTTTTGAATAAAGGTGTAATATTTGCAATTCTCCAGTCCTCTGGTACCACCCCTGTTTTAGAGGATTCGAAGATTATGGCCAGTACCTCTGTGATTTCTTCCTTCACTTTCCTCGGCGCTCTAGGATGCATCGCATCTGGTCCTGGTGACTTATCTACTTTAAATACAGCCAACCTTTCTAATACCTCATTTTTATCTATTATTATCCCATCCAGTATCCCCTCTACCTCCTCCTTTACAATTTTTATGGCAGCATTTCTTCCTTGGTGAAGACAGATGCAAATTACTCATTTAGTACCTCATACCCTCTGCCTTCATGTGTAGGTCTCCTTTTTGGTCCCTAATCGGCCCCATCCCTCCTCTTATTACCTGTTTTCTATTTATATGCCTATAGATTTTTGGATTACCTTTTATGTTGACTGCCGTTATATTCTCACAACCTTTCTTTGCCCCTCTTATTTTCTTTTTCACTTCTCCTGTGAACTTTCTATATTTATCCTTATTCTCAGATGTATTCTCAACCTGACATCTGTCATATGCGCTCTTTTTCTGCTTCATCTTACTCTCTCTCTCTTTCGTCATCCAGAGAGCTCTGACTTTAGTTGCCCTACCTTTCCCCCTTGTGGGAATGTACCTCGACTGTACCCGAACTATTTCCTCTTTAAGGGCAGCCCATTGTTCCATTACAGTTTTGCCTGCCAATCTTGGTTCCAATTTATCCGGGCCAGATCCGTTCTCATCTCACTGAAATTTCCCTTCCACCAATTAAGTATTTTTAATCTAAATTTCTCCCTGTCCTTTTCCATAGCTAATCTAAACCTAATGATACTATGATCAATCGCATGTTCTGGCCTCAATCACCTTTCCTGGCAAACTGTTCAATTGTTGTTTAAAATTTCCCTTCACAACCCTGAACTCTTTTGTCCTGCTACGATAGAGTATTCGAAAAGTACTGCTCCAGGTTTCTCCAGCCTATAAATAAGTATCTTATATACTTCGATAAGTTCCTTCTGAGATGTTCCTTTTGAATAGATATGTTAGCAAATGCAAATAAGAAAAAAATGTAGAACACGCTAATTAAAAATTAATAACAGCTCATGGTGTTCACTTCCACACCAGATGATCACGAGTCCCTGGGCTTTGTGGCACTCAGATCCATCTGTCAAAGTTGGCATAAGTTTTGTCATTTTTCCACCTGGCTCTATCAGGTGGAGCATGTGGCAAGAAGAGAGTATTCCAACTGGATGAGAAGGAGATGGAACAGCAATGAGAAACTACCAAAAAAAAACTGGGAAAAGAAAATGGAATTTTGTTGCAAGAAAAACAGCCCAACGGAAAAAAGTACGGTCCGTGTAGTCTCGTGAGAGAACATGGAAGGGGAACTGATATTATCCGTCACTACATTATCTTGTTAGCTGAAAGCAAAGTATTAACCAGGATTGTGGAGAGGTCCATGATCCATGACTGATAGACTTGCAGACAAGAAGCCACGCTGAGGTCAAAAACATTATGGAATGAGCGATGTAGAAAGAGGGCATTAGGAGCAATTCAAATTTTATTCGAACATGCGTTGATTATTGATTATCCCATTTCTAAGATAGCTAGCTGTGCATAAATCTTGGAAAGGCAGATTTTGAGCATCTAAAACTCACAAAATCTCTAAAACAAATGCGACAGTACTTATGCATACATACGTATGTACAAAAATACTTATACAAAAGGGAGTTTCTGCCAAGCTTCCACCAGCAGTGTACAAGAAAAGGCCGACGGAGTGCAATTTTCAACCTTTGACTCTCAGTGACACATCAAGGAAACAAAATAACGTATCCACCAGTATTTGCTGCTGTCCATTTACTCACTGAAATAAAAGTACATTTCTGTGAGCTCGATTTATTTAAACAGCTTGTAATGCCATGTAACAAAACTACCAATCACTTCCTCAAAAGTGGAGACAATTTTTATTATGTCTTCCTATTTGGGTATGTACAGAAGCATTTTATCTAACATTATACTATGACAATGCACACAAGACATATATTATTCTGTTGAAACACTGAGCTATGATCATTGCAGTTTAAATCACAGGAGCTGGGCAATTACCATTTATATTTACAAATGTTCATGTGACATCCCTCGGCTCTATAATAGGCGTTAACCTACTCATTTTATGACAGCAGTAAACAGCACACTAGTTTAATAACATGTAATTTGATCATACAAGCTTGCCATCCATAGTTCTGTGCTGAATTTATAAAATCATACTGTTATTGAAGCTTCCCCAACCAGGAGTACACATCAGAGATTAAGATGTGTGCACCCACGATATTTTGTTCATTCATGGGGAGCTTGTGCCTCGATTCCCAATACTCTGCTGGGTGAAGGATTTCTGCTCGGTGAACAATTTTACCTTCTAACTATCAGAATTTGTTTGCTGCATGCATTTTAGTTGTCTGTAGCAGTGCTACTAATGTTTTGTCAAGGGCCACAATCTCAAAATCCTTTTATGTCCTGGCTCAACAAGATACCAGACATGATGGTGAAATGGAAACGAGGCTCGTCTGAGTAATTCTTGCCACATCTGACCAGTTTGGCATTATGAACCAGGATTTGGGCTGAAACTGTCTAGGCTCAGAACCTTTGCAGCTATCACCTCCCAAAACCACGACCTCTACCACCTAAAAGGACAAGGACAGCAGATGCATGGAACACCACCACCTCCGAGTTCCGCACCAATTTTCACACTGTCCTAACTTGGTCATATATCGCCGTTCCTTCATTGTCACTGGGTCAAAATCCTGAAACTCCCCACCTAACAGCACTGTGGAAGAACTTTCACCACAAGGACTACAGGGGTTCAAGAAGACGACTCACCACCACCTTCTCAAGGGCAATAAGTGCTAGCCTTGCCAGAGACACCCATATCTCAAGAATGAAAAAAAATAAGCAGAAAGATCCTGCACTCCCAAATAGGGATTATCGATAGCAGGGAGCATGCAATCGACTTATTACTGACACTTCAGGATTTTCTATCATTGGTTTTAACGGGTAGGAAGAACCATAGCTACCAGCTGCTCCCTCGCTAATGGTGGGCAAGTGCAGGAGTTTCCAGCAATTGGTGCAAGTGGGAGCCCGAGATTGGCTTGTAGTAGTGCAGGCGTCCACTGGCTCCTTGCATATACAAGTGTCTTCGCAAATCTCAGTAGGGTCAGCGTTGGGAGGCCACTGATGGGTATGCATTTCCAGGGTCACATTTCTTTTTGTCACTCTTTTTGTTATTGAGAAATGCGGATGAAGGACCAAAGAAAAAACATCAAGATTAAAGACCAGTGGGGGAGAAAATAAATCAAGAAGCCCAGGTTAGGTGGCAAGTTAAAAGTTTATAGATTTTAGAAAAAAGTGAAGTCTAGGTCAATGGGTAGGGGACAATGAAAAAAAAGGAAAGACTCGCATTTATATAGCACCTTTCATGATCACCGGACGTCTCAAAGCACTTTACAACTAATGAAGTACTTTTGAACTGTAGTCACTGTTGTAATGGGGGAAATATGGCAGTCAATATGTGCACAGCAAACTCCCACAAACAGCAATGTGATAATGACCACATAATCTGTTTTTTTTTGTTATATTGATTGAGGGATAAATATTGTCCAGGACACCGAGGATAACTCCCCTGCTCTTCTTCGAAATAGTGCCATGGGATCTTTTACATTCACCTGAGCGAGCAGATGGGGCCTCGGTTTAACGTCTCATCCAAAAGACGGCACCTCCGGCAGTGCAGCACACCCTCAGCACTGCACTTGAGTGTCAGCCTAGATTTTTTTTATTCCCAGGTCCCTGAGGTGGAACTTGAACCCACAAACTTTGGACGCTGAGGCGAGAGTGCTACCCACTGAGCCATAGCTGACACAGATTGTAAGAGGATTTTAAGATAGTTTAAGAGGATTTTTAGGAAGAGGAGGACCATGTCGGACAGTCTATTTGCAGTTTACAAGAAACAAGAAGAGAAAGTTCAGTGCAACAATGACCATAGCAGCATCAATGAAATCGAGAAAGACAAGAAAGCTTGTGACAGAAAGGTTAGGGGCTAGAGGTGAGAGAAGGATTGGAGAGGATGCATTTTGATACAAATTAAATCATCAAGTCATGGCTTTTAAACAAATGAACAAAAGGGTTTGGCAAACTTTTTTTCATGTAGAAAATAAATTCAAATATGATCAAGAAAAGACCTATTCCTTTTTTCACATCCTCCTTCACCAAAGGAACGAATCTCTTGTTTGGACATGATTCCACAGTAACCTTCACCAAGTGACCATTCTTCTGCTGTGAGTTTAAACAGTTGGCAGACACTTGAGCACTGCAGCTATCACAGCCACGCCTGATCCTACCCTCATCTGGCATCCAAACTCAGGCACTGCCAAGAGGAATTGCAATCAAGGAGTGGCAAACCTGGCCGATTTCACCCACCCAAACTCTGCAGCACTGAGGCCAATTGTACCACTATCCTGGCCGAAACCAGTTAACTCAGTACCTGGGACCTTCCTGGTCTACAGTTCAGCGAATCACTGCTTTGACCAGCTGAGTCACGGGGCAAGCCAAGAAATCTCGTCATAACAATGGAACTGCCCTATTGTACACCTCTCCCTTTTAAAAATACAGCGAGGGGGAATTTGCATAAATTAGCATAATAACATGTTAATTGAATACAGCGTGATCTCAATAGGTGCAGAGCTTAAATCCATCTCAATAACTCACAGCAGGTCGGTAAAAACATTACAGCCCCTTGTTATCGTGCCTTGTAATAAACACGAACAGTGCTGGGGCTCCGGCGTGATTTATAACCATCATTTCGAAACAAACACCAGAAAATCACAAAGCAACCGATAAATATCAATTATTGTCACTTATGCACGTACAATGGTTTTATGTTTAATCTATTAGAAAGGATGCTCACGGGTGAGACGCTGAGATGAGATATCCCTTCATGGACAGGACCAGCTTCCAAATTAGCACTGGCAACTAACACATTTGTTAATTGGGTTTTGATAACGGCTAACACAGCAGCTGGATTAAACTCTGGTACGTGCCCAGTGGATAAGATCAAGTCAGGCAATTTGTAGCCATGAATGAACTAAAACCTAAAGATTGGTGTTGGGGTGAGAGGAGAGAAATCAGTTTGCTCCCAGCCTGAATATTTAAGCAATAGGACATCAATTTTAAAAGATCCAATTTTAACATCTTGGTCAGTCGCCTGCCCTCGGTTTTAGGTGAATTCTAATTTTGAATCAGGCAGTCCAGTTTTTGAACAGACTATATCAAAATTATTGACCTGTAAATTGAATACTGAAGTGTGTTTTTAATATACAAGGTAATTTTTATTTATGGAGGATGCTAGATTGTCAATGTTACATATATGGAGAATAATTTTTCATATACAAGGAGAATGCAAGTATAAGGTTAGTTAATGCAAAAACCTTTGCCAGTACAAACCCTAAGTTAAGCATCTTTAGTTTGTCAGTACAGAAAGGATGAGGTCTTCAGATGAATAAAAGAGAAACATTACAAATGATGGCAACTGATTATTCACGGTTCAAACAATTGCCAAATGTGTAAGAGCTCTCTAAGACAGAATGAGAAGCAAAAGAGACAAAATGCTGGATAAATGTAAACTCATAATCCTGTCTGAGGCTGAACCAGACTGTTCGCAACCTTGGTGTCATATTTGACCCCAAGGTGAGCTTCCAGCCACATAACCGCACCATTACTAAGACCGCCGACTTCCACCTCTGTAACATCGTCCGACTCCATCCCTGCCTCAGCTCATCTGCTGCTGAAACCCACATCCATACCTTTGTTACCTCGAAACTTGACTATTCCAACACACTCCTGGCTGGCCTCCCACATTCTATTCTCCATAAATGTAAGGTCATCCAAAACTCTGCTGCCCATGTCCAAACTCACACCCACTCACCCATCACCCCTGTGCTCACTGTTAAGCAATGCTTCGATTTAAAAAGTCTTATCCTTGTTTACAAATCCATCCATGGCCTCGCCCCTCCCTATCCCTGTAATCTGTCAGCCTCACAACCCCATGAGATGTCTGCGCTCCTCAAATTCTTCCCTTTTGAGCATTCCTGATTACAACTGCTCAATTATCGGTAGCTGTGCCTTCAGCAGGTAAGGCCCTAAGCTCTGGAATTCCCTCTCTAAACCTCTCCGCCTCTCTACCTCGCTTCCCTCCTTTAAGACGCTCCTTGATACCTATCTTTTTGACCAAGTTTTTGATCATCTCTTCTTATGTGGCTCGGTGTCAAATTTATCTGTTTTGTCTTATAACACTGCTGTGAAGCGCCTTGGGACATTTTACTTAATTAAAGGCACTATATAAATAAAAGTTGTTGTTAAGATGCTCCTTAAATCATACCTCTTTGACGAAGCTTTTGGTCATCTGCCCTAATATCTTCTTATGTGGCTCGGTGTCTGTCATGTTTGTAACTACAATGTAACACCACTATATTACTGTGTACACTCAACTCAGATGCACACCTTGACCACAGGGGGTGAACTTGTGGGAGACACTCCTCACCTGATCACGCAGGTATATAAAGGGAGGTCCCACGCAGGGTCATCACTTCTGGAGTCCTGTAATAAAGAGTTAAGGTCACTGAGTGATCCTGTCCCTGGAATGTGTCTCGTGTGGTTTCATGCTGCAGAGTAAGGACTTTACATTGGCGACAAGAAATGGGAATTCACGACCCACGAGAATGGCCACCGATAGCACAGATGAACGGTACTGTGTTGAGGAAGACTAGGACGATTTTGTTGAGAGGCTTCAGCAGAGCTTTGTCACGAAAGACTGTCTGGGGGATGCAGCGACTGACAAGCGTCGGGCTCATCTTTTGACCAGCTGCGGGCCAAAGACTTGTGTGCTCATGAAGGACTTACTGGCACCCAAAAAGCTGTCGGACAAAACCTTTGAAGAGCTTAGCAAGTTGATTGGGGAGCACCTCAAGCCGGCGAGCATCATTCACATGGCTCGACACAGATTCTACACCCACCGATGCCGTGAAGGACAGAGCATACCGGACTTTGTAGCGGACCTCCGGCATTTGACCAGCCTCTGTAAGTTCACAGACGCCTACAGGGGGCAGATGCTAAGGGACTTCTTTATCGACGGTATCGGTCATTAGGGAATTTTTCGTAAGTTAATTGAGACCAAAGACTTGACCTTGGAAGCGGCGGCGTTGTTGGCTCAGACTTTCATGACGGGGGAGGAAGCGATGAAAATCATTTACGCACGCAATTCTGCCTCCAATGCGGTGATGGATCAGGGAGTCAACATCTTCAATGCTACTCAGAGCCCCGCGGGCAGGCAGGGGCAGTCCGACATTCATCAGGCAGTAATAGATCCCAGAGTAGGATCTCAACAGAGACAATGGCAGGCTGAACGGACGTTCACGCCATCACAGTGGACAATGCGGCCTGGGATGGGGCCACTGACACCCACTAATAGGGTACTTAAGAGCAGTCAGGGGGACAGTCAGTGCGGAATTCCTGGCCACAGCCCTTTTTTCCCCAACAATGGAAACTTTAACTCATGTTGGAGGTGTGGGGGAAAACACTCAGCCAGATCTTGCAGATTCCAAAAGTTTGTCTACAGAAACTGCAACCTCAGTGGCCATTTAGCTCGTTTGTGCAGAAAGTCTGCAACCAGACTAATATATGAGGCAGAAGGACCAGAAGAGGGTTTTGTGAGGCAAGATGACTCTTGGGGCAAATCGATGGACGCCGAGGTTCAGCGGGCCCATGCGGTGAATATTCACAGTTCATACACCAAAACGCCACCAATGATGATGAGGGTTTTATTGAACGGTATCCCAGTACGCATGGAGCTGGAAACTGGGGCCAGCCAGTCATTCATGGGCCTTCAACAATTCGAGAAGCTATGGCCACTCAAAGCCAGTCGACCCAAATTAGAATGTAACGAGACACAATTAAGGACTTACACCAAAGAAATCATTCCGGTGCTAGGCAGTGCAATAATGGCTGTCACACATAATGGGTCAGTAAACCGGCTGCCACTCTGGATTGTCCTGGGCAATGGTCCCGCACTGTTGGGGAGGAGCTGGTTAGCCGAGATGAACTGGAAATGGGGGGATGTTCACACAATGTCCTCGGTGGAGCGAAGTTCATGCTCACATGTCCTACAACAAATCGAGTCACTTTTCCAACCAGGCGTCGGGACTTTCAAAGGCACTAAAGTAGTGATACACATCACCCCGGACGCCAGGCCAGTGCACCACAAAGCCAGAGCGGTGCCGTATGTGATGCGGGAGAAGATCGAGAGCGAATTGGACCGGCTATTGCGAGAGGGCATCATTTCACCTGTCGAATTCAGCGACTGGGCGAGCCCCATCATCCCCGTTCTAAAAGCAGATGGCTCTGTCAGGATCTGTGGCGACTACAAGGCCACCATCAATCGGGTGTCCCTACAAGACCAATACCCGCTCCCAAGAGCAGCAGACCTCTTCGCCACGCTGGCAGGCGGCAAACTGTTCACCAAGTTGGACCTCACTTCAACCTATATGACCCAGGAACTGGCCGACGAATCCAAACTACTGACCACCATCACCACGCACAAGGGACTGTTTGCGTATAACATCGATCAGCGACTGCGATTTTTCAACACAACATGGAAAGCCTGCTTAAATCCATCCCTGGAACGATCGTATTCCAGGACGACATCCTCATCACGGGTCAAGACACCGAGGAACACCTCCAAAACCTGGAGGAGGTGCTACGCCGACTGGACCGGGTAGGCCTGCGACTCAAGAAGTCTAAATGCATGTTCTTAGCTCCCGAGGTTGAGTTTCTGGGCAGGAGAGTTGCTGCAGATGGGATTCGGCCCACCGAATTCAAAACAGAGGCAATTCGATGAGCACCCAGGCCCTGCAACACATCGGAGCTGCGTTAATTCCTGGGACTGTTGAACTATTTCGGGAACTTTCTGCCAAACTTGAGCACGTTGTTGGAGCCGCTACACGTGCTCCTGCGTAAGGGTTGCGATTGGTTTTGGGGGGACTGTCAGGAACGGGCTTTTGATCGTCGCGAAACCTACTGTGTTCAAACAAGTTGTTGACCCTGTACGACCCTTGCAAAAGTTTAGTTTTGACATGTGATGCATCGTTCTATGGGGTTGGGTGCGTGTTGCAGCAGGGTAATGCTGAGGGTCAGCTACAACCTGTGGCTTATGCCTCCAGGTCGCTCTCTCAAGCAGAACGGGGCTATGGAATGGTTGAGAAGGAAGCGCTTGCATGTGTCTATGGTGTAAAGAAAATGCATCAGTACCTCTTTGGTAGGAAGTTTGAATTAGAGACGGACCATGAGCCATTCACATCCCTGTTGTCAGACAGCAAGGCTGTCAATGCAAATGCATCAGCTCGCATACAGCGATGGGCTCTCACGCTAGCGGCTTATGACTACTCCATCCGGCACCAGCCCGGCACTGAAAATTGCGCTGATGCACTCAGCAGGCTCCCACTGGCCACCACCGAGGGGGCAGCTGAGCAAAGCGCTGAGATGGTCATGGCTGTCAATGCCTTTGACAGTGCAGGCTCCCCTATCACAGCCCGCCAGATCAAAATCTGGACAGAGATCCCCTCCTATCCTTAATTAAGAAATGTGTCCTGACTGGGGATTGGGCACCCACATACGGAGCATGCCCTGAGGAGGTCAGACCATTCCACAGACGGATGGATGAGCTCTCCATCCAAGCTGACTGCCTACTATGGGGCAGCCGGGTAGTCATGCCCCAGAAGGGCAGGGAGGCATTCATCAGCGAGCACCCAGGCATTGTGATGATGGCGGCCATTGCCCGGTCACACGTTTGATGGCCCGGAATTGACTCAGACCTAGAACACTGTGTTCGCAGGTGCACGACATGTGCCCAGCTGGGCAATGCCCCCAGGGAGGCCCTGATCAGCACGTGGCCTTGGCCCACCAAGCCATGGTCACGCATTCGCGTTGACTACGTGGGCCCATTCATGGGGAAGATGTTCCTTATCGTTGTAGATGCGTACTCGAAATGGATCGAGTGCATCATCCTGAATTCATGCACGTCATCCACCACCGTGGAAAGCCTACATGCGATCTTCGCAAAGCATGGCATGCCGGATATCCTGGTTAGTGATAATGGCCCGTGTTTCATGAGCTATGAATTCCGGGAGTTTATGTCGGGCAATGGCATCAACCACGTCAGGTCTGCGCTGTTGAACCAGCCTCCAATGGCCAGGCGGAACATGCGGTCCAAATTGTTAAGCAAGGGATGCTCAGGATTCAAGGACCTTCCCTACAATGCCGCCTATCGCGCCTCCTGCTGGCCTATAGGTCCCGCCCGCACTCGCTCACGGGGGTCCCGCCCGCAGAGCTACTCATGAAATGGACACTCAAAATTCGGTTGTCCCTCATCCACCCAGTCCTGACTGACATAGTTGAGGGCAAGCGCAAGTCACAAAATGAGTACCATGACCGTAATTCGAGGGGGAGATGCATAGAAATAAATGATCCTGTATTCGTCCTCAATCACGCCATGGGGCCCAAATGGCTCGAGGGCACTGTATAAGAAACATAAGAAACATAAGAATTAGGAACAGTAGGCCATCTAGCCCCTCGAGCCTGCTCCGCCATTCAATAAGATCATGGCTGATCTGGCCGTGGACTCAGCTCCACTTACCCGCCCGCTCCCCGTAACCCTTAATTCCCTTATTGGTTAAAAATCTATCTATCTGTGACTTGAATACATTCAATGAGCTAGCCTCAACTGCTTCCTTGGGCAGAGAATTCCACAGATTCACAACCCTCTGGGAGAAGAAATTCCTTCTCAACTCGGTTTTAAATTGGCTCCCCCGTATTTTGAGACTGTGCCCCCTAGTTCTAGTCTCCCCGACCAGTGGAAACAACCTCTCCGCCTCTATCTTGTCTATCCCTTTCATTATTTTAAATGTTTCTATAAGATCACCCCTCATCCTTCTGAACTCCAACAAGTAAAGACCCAGTCTACTCAATCTATCATCATAAGGTAACCCCTTTATCTCCGGAATCAGCCTAGTGAATCGTCTCTGTACCCCCTCCAAAGCCAGTATATCCTTCCTTAAGTAAGGTGACCAAAACTGCACACAGTACTCCAGGTGCGACCTCACCAATACCCTATACAGTTGCAGCAGGACCTCCCAGCTTTTGTACTCCATCCCTCTCGCAATGAAGGCCAACATTCCATTTGCCTTCCTGATTACCTGCTGCACCTGCAAACTAACTTTTTGGGATTCATGCACAAGGACCCCCAGGTCCCTCTGCACCTCAGCATGTTGTAATTTCTCCCCATTCAAATAATATTCCCTTTTGCTGTTTTTTTTCCCAAGGTGGATGACCTCACACTTTCCGACATTGTATTCCATCTGCCAAACTTTAGCCCATTCGCTTAACCTATCTAAATCTCTTTGCAGCCTCTCTGTGTCCTCTACACAACCTGCTTTCCCACTAATCTTTGTGCCATCTGCAAATTTTGTTACACTACACTTTGTCCCCTCTTCCAGGTCATCTATGTATATTGTAAACAGTTGTGGTCCCAGCACCGATCTCTGTGGCACACCACTAACCACCGAGTTCCAACCCGAAAAGGACCCATTTATCCTGACTCTCTGCTTTCTGTTAGCTAGCCAATTCGCTATCCATGCTAATACATTTCCTCTGACTCCGCGTACCTTTATCTTCTGCAGTAACCTTTTGTGTGGCACCTTATCGAATATCTTTTGGAAATCTAAATACACCACATCCATCGGTACACCTCTATCCACCATGCTCGTTATATCCTCAAAGAATTCCAGTAAATTAGTTAAACATGATTTTCCTTTCATGAATCCATGCTGCGTCTGCTTGATTGCACTATTCCTATCTAGATGTCCCGCTATTTCTTCCTTAATGATAGCTTCAAGAATTTTCCCCACTACTAATTGACAAAGAGGGGAATAGGGTCAACGTGGTTAAACTCAACAATGGCCAGATATGCCGTAAGCATCTGGACCAAGTAAAAAAAAGGTTCAGCATCGACAGAGAGGAACCTGAAGAAGACCATGAGATGGAGCTCACAACACCGCCAGTGAACGAGCAACAAGAGCAATCAGAAGAATGCACAGTCCCTGCGGTCAGCCCGGACAGGCCGGAATCACCACAGATGACAGACACTCACGTCAGTGTCCAACAACCAGAGCCCCAACTGCGGCGCTCCACGAGGGAGCACAGACCACCTGAAAGACTAAACCTATGATCCCTATAAGACTTTGGGGGGGCGGAAGGTGATGTCATGTTTGTAACTACAATGTAACACCACTGTATTACTGTATACACTCAACTCAGATGCATACCTTGACCACAGGGGGTGAACTTGTGGTAGACACTCCTTACCTAATCACGCAGGTATATAAAGGAAGGTCCCGCGCAGGGTCATCACTTCTGGAGTGCTGTGAATAAAGAGTTAAGGTCACTGAGTGATCCTGTCCCTGGAATGTGCCTCGTGTGGTTTCATGCTGTAGAGTAAGGACTTTACAGTGTCAAACTCCTGTGAAGTGCCTTGGGATGTTTTACTATGTTAAAGGCGCTATATAAATACAATCTGTTGTTGTTATTGATTGAAGCCTTCATTCCCATGCAGCTTCATTTTGTGAATGAGCTGATCAAAGTGCAAGGTTCTGTGCAACTATTCCTGTTCTATCACCATTTAGACTATTAGATGCGGAATACACATGTTTGGGACAGCAGTGCTGCCCTCATTCTGTCACCACGTTAACAAATGCCTGATGCTTGGGTGTGTTTCTGGTTTCTCATACATCCAAGTGCATTATTGAGTCTATTTTTAACAGTGATGTGAGTGACCAGTGGTGGTTATCCTACCCAATTACATCTCTGTTGAGTGGGGAAGCACCATGCATGGGTTCTCCATTTCACTGGCAACATCCAAGTATCAGGGAATCTTCTGATGATTGAAAGAGCTGATGGGATAGTCAACAATTTTGAATCACTGAAAGCTGACTGTCAGTAGTCAGCCAACCTGGGTGCTTAAACGTTTCAAAGTGAAGCAATTATATTTCAAACTATGCAATGCTCACAAAGGTCTGCGAACAACAGGTTTTCAATTTGTTATAATTGTCAGCTTTATTTGGCATCAGTGAAGCATCAATGTCAAACATGGACTGTAATTGGACATGAGCGGCGCTTCCTGTTTTTCATTTACCAATTTGTATAATTTCTTTTGAAATTGCAGAGGCTCACATAAGTTATAAAACAGTGACGCCAGGATTTAAATTGCCAACTTGTACAAGGGGATCTGCTGGCTTGTATTTATACTGCAATATACTATAATTATCATGGAGAACAAAGCTGAGGCCCCTACTACCCTCTGCTGCCCACGCAGCTCGAGACCAATTCCCAGAAGACTCCCAATAGTGGTTGAGAAATGGCTCTCCCTCAGATTTTCCCTTTCTTCCTGTAAGAAAGCATCTAGCCTCCACTCACCACCTGCCGACAGCAACAGCAGTTAGTTGGGAATCTGCGGGATGAGAGTTTGTGACTGTGAACTAAGTGTTGATGCTCCATACAAAGAATTGAAGCTCGAAAAGAGTAAAATTAAATGGGCACTAAATAAGAAATGGCAATCAGTGAAATGCACAGTATTGTGTTCCTAACACAGGTGAGGCTGCACACAGGGAGGTTAAAGTAACAGTGACCTCAGTCTTTAATAAGACACTCCAGAGTGAAGAACAGACCTTAGGGGCCGGCTTATATACAGTGCTCCCAAGGGATGCTGGGATCCCTTGGGACTTCAGGGGATGAGCTCCCTGATGGCGGAACATGGGAGTGCATGCTTTACAGATGCACAACATCACTACCCCGCCAAAGTCGAAGTGAAAACTATTTACAAGGTGAGGCAGTCGGGAGCCTTTCTTTCCCTGGTGGACCGCCTCGGTACAAATGTCTGTTCTGGTGTGTTGGCTGTGCCCTCGCTGGACTGGCGTGTTGTTAGCCCTGCAGGGCTGCTGGGTGAGCCTGGCCTTGCTGGGCTGTTGGGCGTGATGGGTTCGATTTCCTGGTCCGGAGTGGTGTCGTTGATCCTTTGGGTGTGTGTTGTGGGCTCAAAAAAGGTGGTGTCTGCTGTGGGTTGTTCAGGGCAGTCTGTGAACCGCAGCCTCGTTTGGTCCAGGTGCTTTCTGCAAATTTGTCCATTGTCGAGTTTGACGACAAACACCCTATTCCCTTCTTTAGCTATCACCGTGCCCTCGATCCACTTGGGACCATGTCCATAGTTTAGCACATACACAGGGTCATTCAGATCAATTTCCCGTGACACAGTGGCGCGACCATCGTTTACATTTTGTTGCTGCCGCCTGCTCTCTACCTGATCATGCAGGTTGGGGTGAACCAGCGAGAGTCTGGTTTTAAGTGTCCTTTTCATGAGTAGCTCAGCCGGGGGCACCCCTGATGAGCGAGTGGGGTCTCGTGCGGTAGCTGAGCAGTACTCGGGACAGGCGGGTTTGGAGTGAGCCTTCTGTGACTCGTTTAAGACTCTGTTTGATGGTTTGTACTGCCCGCTCTGCCTGCCCATTGGAGGCTAGTTTAAACGGGGCCGAGGTGACATGTTTGATCCCATTGCGGGTCATGAATTCTTTAAATTCGGCACTGGTGAAACATGGCCCGTTGTCACTGACCAGTATGTCAGGCAGGCCGTGGGTGGCAAACATGGCCCTCAGGCTTTCAATGCTGGCGGTGGCGGTGCTTCCCAACATTATTTCACATTCAATCCATTTTGAAAAAGTATCCACCACCACCAGGAACATTTTACCGAGAAACGGGCCCGCATAGTCGACATGGATCCTCGACCATGGTCTGGAGGGCTAGGACCACAAACTTAGTGGTGCCTCTCTGGGCGCGTTGCTCAACTGAGCACACGCTATATTGCCATACACAGGACTCTAAGTCAGAGTCGATACTGGGCCACCACATGTGGGATCTGGCTATCGCTTTCATCATTATTATACCCAGGTGTGTGCTGTGGAGATCCGAGATGAACGTCTCCCTGCCCTTTTTGGATAGCACTACATGGTTACCCCACAACAGGCAGTCTGCCTGAATGGACAGCTCATCCTTTCGCCGCTGGAACGGCTTGATTGGCTCTTGCATTTCAACGGGGATGCTGGCCCAGCTCCCATGCAGTACACAGTGTTTTACGAGGACAGCAGAGCATCTTGGCTGGTCCAAGTCCTAATCTGGCAGGCCGTGACAGGTGATTTATCATTTTCAAACGTTTCCATGACCATTAACAAGTCTGCGGGCTGCGCCATTTTCACCCCCGTGGTGAGCAATGGTAGCCGACTGAGAGCATCCGCACAGTTCTCGGTGCCTGGCCTGTGGCGGATGGTATAGTTATATGCTGATAGCGCGAGTGCCCACCTTTGTAGGCGGGCTGAGGCATAGGTATTTATCCCCTTGTTTTCAGCGAACAGGGATGTGAGGGGCTTGTGATTGGTTTCCAGCTCAAATTTGAGGCCGAACAGGTACTGATGCATTTTCTTTACCCCGAACACACACGCTAATGCCTCTTTCTCAATCATGCTGTAGGCCCTCTCGGCCTTAGACAAGCTCCTGGAAGCATAGGCGACAGGTTGCAATTTCCCCGCAACATTAGCTTGTTGTAATACACACCCAACTCCATACGACGATGCTTCACATACTAGCACAAGTCTTTTACACGGGTTATGCAATACAAGCAGCTTGTTGGAGCATAAAATGTTTCTGGCTTTCTCAAAAGCAATTACTTGATTTTTTTCCCCATACCCAGTTCTCACCTTTGCGCAATAACACATGTAGGGGCTCTAAAAGGGTGCTTAACCCCGGTAGGAAGTTACCAAAATAGTTGAGGAGTCCCAGGAACGACCGCAGCTCCATGACGTTCTGTGGCCTGGGTGCATTCCTGATCGCCTCTGTCTTGGCGTCTGTGGGTTGAATGCCTTCCGCCGCGATCTTTCTCCCCAAAACTCCACTTCTGTTGCCATGAAGATGCATTTCAACCTCTTCAGCCACAGCCCTATGCAATCCAGTCGCTGGAGGACCTCCTCCAGGTTTTGTAGGTGCTCGGCAGTGTCCCGACCCGTGACCAATATGTCGTCCTAAAAGACCACCGTGTGTGGTACCGACTTGAGTAGGCTCTCCATGTTTCTCTGGAAAATTACTGCAGCTGGCCGAATTCCAAACGGGCATCTGTTGTAGATGAACAGTCCCTTGTGCGTGTTGATGCAGGTGAGGCCCTTCGAAGACTCCTCCAGCTCCTGCGTCATGTAGGCCGAAGTCAGGTCGAGCTTGGTGAACGTCTTGCCTCCTGCCAGCGTCGCAAATAGGTCATCTGCCTTAGGTAGCGAGTATTGGTCCTGTAGCGAGAAACGATTAATAGTTACTTTATAATCGCCGCAAATTCTGACCGTGCCATCACTTTTGAGTGCTGGAACAACTGGGCTGGCCCACTCGCTGAATTCCACTGGGGAGATGATGCCCTCGCTTTGCAGCCTGTCCAGCTCAATTTCCACTCTCTCCCTCATCATGTGAGGTACCGCTTGTGCCTTGTGGTGAGTGGGTCATGCCTCTGGGACCAAGTGGATCTGCACCATCATCCCGGAAAAGTTTCCAATGCCTGGCTCAAAAAGGAAAGGAAATTTGTTAAGAACCTGGGTACATGAGGCCTCATCGACATGTGATAGCGCTCGGATTTAATCCCAGTTCCAGCGGATTTTGCCCAGCCAGCTCCTTCCAAGCAGTGTGGGGCCATCGCCCGGGACAATCCAGAGTGTCAGTTCGTGCACCTTGCCCTCGTAGGTGACCTTGACCATGGCACTGCCCAGAACAGTGATAAGCTCCTTAGTGTACATTCTTAGTTTCGTGTGAATGGGGCTCAGGGCTGGTCTGAATGCCTTGTTGTATCAGAGTCTCTCAAACCTCTTTTTATTCATGATGGATTGGCTAGCGCCAGTGTCCAGTTCCATGGCTACAGGTAAGCCATTCAATTTTACGTTTAGCATTATAGGTGGACATTTAGTCGAAAATGTGTGCACCCCGTGTACTTCAGCATCTGCCTCTTCTCTCTGAGGCTCGAAATTGCTTTGATCCACCATGGACCAATCTTCCTCTGCCACGTGGTGGTTAGCAGGTTTTGCAGAGCTTGCAGCTCGTTTGCAAGCTCGTTGGAGGTGGCCCATTGTTCCACAGCTCTTGCAAACATACCCTTTGAAGCGGCATGAATAGGCTGAATGGAAGCCTCCACAATGCCAACAAGGTGTGAATTGCCTTGCATTCATCCTTTGTTGGGGACTCAGTCATCTGGGTCACCTGAGGCCTGCTGGCAATTGCAGACTTGTGGGTTCTGCCCTGTACATTTCTGCTTGCAAACACAGTTCCAGTTAATTTATGAACATTGCTAGCACTTGTGTGCTGAAAGATTTGTTTGGTGTTATCACTGGTGGACATAAACGCTTATGCTATCGCAATGGCCTTAGTGAGGGTCGGTCAAAAGTTTTCGTAGGATGGTCTCGTGGTCAATGCCCAGTCCAAAAAAGTCTCTGAGCATTTGCTCCAGGTAGCCATCAAACTCACATTGTCCTGCAAGTCGCCTTAGCTCGGCGACGTAGCTCGCCACTTCCTGACCTTCAGATCGCTGGCATGTGTAGAGCCAATACCTCACCATCAGCACGCTCTCCCTCAGGTTAAGATGCTCCCAAACCAGTGTACACAGCTCCTCATATGACTTATCTGTGGGTTTCACCAGAATCAGAAGATTCTTCATGAGGCTGTAGGTCGGTGCCCTGCAGACTGTGAGGAGGATCGCTCTCCTTTTTGCAGTGCTTCCTTCTCCGTCCAGCTCGTTGGCTACAATGTACTGGTCTAGCCGTTCGACATAGGCTTCCCAGTCTTCACCCTCCGAGAACTTCTCCAGGATGCCCACAGTTTGTTACATCTTTGCATTGGATTTGTATTCTCGTCGCCAGTTATTGTGTTCCTAACACAGATGAGGCTGCACACAGTGAGGTTAAAATAAAATGATCTCAGTCTTTAATAAGACACTCCAGAGTGAGGAACAGGCCTTCGGGGCCAGTTTATATACAGTGCTCCCAAGGGATGCTGGGATCCCGTGGGACTTCAAGGGATGAGCTCCCTGGTGGCGGAACATGGGAGTGCATGCTTTACAGATACACAACACACAGGATCTTGCCTTCCTTCAATTTTCCCCTTTCCCTTAAGACGATGGAGCTGAAATTGGTCTTCTGTAAACGTGCAAAATGAGCTATAACAAATCGGCAGGTCATTTTACACCAATCCAGATCTTCCTTTCTATTGAGTTCAATGGTGTAAAACGGGCTACCAGTTCACAATTGCACATTTTGCTAAAGAGCAATTTCATCCCCAATGACTCATGCGATGGTACAGCTCCTCAGTACTATCAGCCCTCCAGTACTTCACCACGCTTCACGTGATGGCAGAGTATTCGCGCGTGGGAGGCTTCACGACAATGCCCGATCCTGTTCTGGCGCAATGTCTGTGCATTCTCACTTTCCAGCAGGGCCCACTGGATAGTGATCAGGAATGGGAGCCTTGGCTGACATTTCTCCTCCCAGCCAGGCAGGTGAAGAACTCATACCTGTACCTCGACTGGAATCAGCTGCCTTGGGACATCAAAGGTGCTATTATAAATTTAAGTCATTGCTGTTGTTCAGTAAAGAATGAGAAACCATGGCTGATTATTCCCATCCTCAGCCCAGAAACAATAATAGCAGCTGTTTTATTCCCTCTACTACGATGGCTGACATTAAACAAATTCTCAGATAAGGGATCAAACCCAAGATTTCACTAGCCTGTATCACAACACCTGGTGCATTTACCCGCTCAGCCAACAGGAATCCCAGGATTTTTATTTTTACATAAATCATAGTTTTACATGTCCAGTATTGCTCGTAACAATTTTTCACAAATGCCAGTGTTTGGAATGGAAACCTGACCAAAAATCATTTTGTCCAACATAACATGGCAGCTCAAATTCCCTGTCCACCTGGCTAATTTCCTCAAATGAAAATCAGCAGAACTGCTCTATTGTACATGCACAGGCCAGGACCAGAGAATCATTTAATACCATTCGGAGTAAGCAGTTGACCCGTGAGTTTACATTGATTCTAATGGGCAAATCCAGTCAAGTAAGTAATGATGAATTGATGATGCAAATCTGTTCCGGTCACTCTATACTCTGGTCCTTAGCAGTGAAGCGACACCTCACATCCAAATGGTCATTGAGGAAACATTTATGAGTCATATATCAGTCAATAAAATGATAAAGGCACAACCAATTAATTGTGCTTTTGCAACAAACAAACACCCTTTCACCCATATGGCAGACTCCTATGGCATCACCTATTCAGTCCCAAGTGACTTTAAAAGCTACATTTGTCGCCTTTATTTGGTGGAAACATAAGCTACATGGTCCTGTGCAAAAATTAAAGTTGCGGACACACTGAATATTTATTTACTATTCAGCAAATCTGTAGATTGTAGGATTTAAGATCATAAGAAAGCATGGAATGAGAAAAGGTCATCAAACCTATTCCTTCTGCAGACAATATATTATCCATGGACTCTACCCAACCATTTAATCTCCTGAAGGGAAGATTTCATAAAGTTTTACCCTGCCCCTCAACAGAATTCCTGTATACTTATCGAACCTAACATTTACATAATACATCCAAACTATCTTAGACTTTCATTAATAAGGCATTTTCAGGATCCTAACAGCTCATGAACTAATCACTTTCCACACACACTTATCATTATCTTTGTCTGTGTTTATCCTTTTAAACTTCAGTCTCATTGCTAATCAGATATTACTCACTTCCCCTTATAAAAGATGGGTTATCTGCTTTAGCCTGGGACTTATTCCACACATTCAGTATTCTGTGAGGTAAAAATTCATATTTCGGGCTAATTGCTTCAAAACAACTGAGCCTGATATAGCATGTCTCATGTAACAATGGAGCACAGCGTACGCCGTTGTAAGTGCTGTCAATGGCCCCACAATTTTCAGTTTTCTGCTGCGATGCGCATGCGCGAAAACCTCGAACTTGCGATCTGTCAAGTTTCTCCTGGACAGATCGTACACACCCGCAGAAAATCCACTTTCGCTGGTGCAGAGTAGGGCTATTTGTCCAACTAATGCCAAGTAAATACCCATGAAACCCGAACACCTGGTAAAAGGCCTTTTGCAAGCGATAGGGTTAAAATTAATGTTGAAATAAACTGGAAGCAATACGGTGGAGGAGGATTTCCTGGAGTGCATAAGGGATGGTTTTTTAGACCAATATGTCGAGGAACCAACTAGGGGGGAGGCCATCTTAGACTGGGTGTTATGTAATGAGAGAGGATTAATTAGCAATCTCGTTGTGCGAGGCCCCTTGGGGAAGAGTGACCATGATATGGTGGAATTCTGCATTAGGATGGAGAATGAAACAGTTAATTCAGAGACCATGGTCCAGAACTTAAAGAAGGCTAACTTTGAAGGTATGAGGCGTGAATTGGCTGGGATGGATTGGCGAATGATACTTAAGGGGTTGACTGTGGATGGGCAATGGCAGACATTTAGAGACCGCATGGATGAACTACAACAATTGTACATTCCTGTCTGGCATAAAAATAAAAAAGGGAAGGTGGCTCAACCGTGGCTATCAAGGGAAATCAGGGATAGTATTAAAGCCAAGGAAGTGGCATACAAATTGGCCAGAAATAGCAGCGAACCTGGGGACTGGGAGAAATTTAGAACTCAGCAGAGGAGGACAAAGGGTTTGATTAGGGCAGGGAAAATCGAGTATGAGAAGAAGCTTGCAGGGAACATTAAGACGGATTGCAAAACTTTCTATAGATATGTAAAGAGAAAAAGGTTAGTAAAGACAAACGTAGGTCCCCTGCAGTCAGAATCAGGGGAAGTCATAACGGGGAACAAAGAAATGGCGGACCAATTGAACAAGTACTTTGGTTCGGTATTCATGAAGGAGGACACAAACAACCTTCTGGTTATAAAAGGGGTCGGGGGTCTAGTAAGGAGGAGGAACTGAGGGAAATCCTTATTAGCCGGGAAATTGTGTTGGGGAAATTGATGGGATTGAAGGCTGATAAATCCCCAGGGCCTGATGGACTGCATCCCAGAGTACTTAAGGAGGTGGCCTTGGAAATAGTGGATGCATTGACAGTCATTTTCCAACATTCCATTGACTCCGGATCAGTTCCTATAGAGTGGAGGGTAGCCAATGTAACCCCACTTTTTAAAAAAGGAGGGAGAGAGAAAACAGGGAATTATAGACCGGTCAGCCTGACATCGGTAGTGGGTAAAATGATGGAATCAATTATTAAGGATGTCATAGCAGTGCATTTGGAAAGAGGTGACATGATAGGTCCAAGTCAGCATGGATTTGTGAAAGGGAAATCATGCTTGACAAATCTTCTGGAATTTTTTGAGGATGTTTCCAGTCGAGTGGACAAAGGAGAACCAGCTGATGTGGTATATTTGGACTTTCAGAAGGCGTTCGACAAGGTCCCACACAAGAGATTGATGTGCAAAGTTAGAGCACATGGGATTGGGGGTAGTGTGCTGACGTGGATTGAGAAGTGGTTGGCAGACAGGAAGCAAAGAGTAGGAGTAAATGGGTACTTTTCAGAATGGCAGGCAGTGACTAGTGGGGTACCGCAAGGTTCTGTGCTGGGGCCCCAGCTGTTTGCACTGTACATTAATGATTTAGATGAGGGGATTAAATGTAGTATCTCCAAATTTGCGGATGACACTAAGTTGGCTGGCAGTGTGAGCTGCGAGGAGGATGCTGTGAGGCTGCAGAGCGACTTGGATAGGTTGGGTGAGTGGGCAAATGCATGGCAGATGAAGTATAATGTGGATAAATGTGAGGTTGTCCACTTTGGTGGTAAAAACAGAGAGACAGACTATTATCTGAATGGTGACAGATTAGGAAAAGGGGAGGTGCAAAGAGACCTGGGTGTCGTGGTACATCAGTCATTGAAGGTTGGCATGCAGGTGCAGCAGGCGGTTAAGAAAGCAAATGGCATGTTGGCCTTCATAGCAAGGGGATTTGAGTACAGGGGCAGGGAGGTGTTGCTACAGTTGTACAGGGCATTGGTGAGGCCACACCTGGAGTATTGTGTACAGTTTTGGTCTCCTAACCTGAGGAAGGACATTCTTGCTATTGAGGGAGTGCAGCGAAGGTTCACCAGACTGATTCCCGGGATGGCGGGACTGACCTATCAAGAAAGACTGGATCAACTGGGCTTGTATTCACTGGAGTTCAGAAGAATGAGAGGGGACCTCATAGAAACATTTAAAATTCTGACGGGGTTAGACAGGTTAGATGCAGGAAGAATGTTCCCAATGTTGGGGAAGTCCAGAACCAGAGGTCACAGTCTAAGGATAAGGGGTAAGCCATTTAGGACTGAGATGCGGAGGAACTTCTTCACCCAGAGAGTAGTGAACCTGTGGAATTCTCTACCACAGAAAGTTGTTGAGGCCAATTCACTAAATATATTCAAAAAGGAGTTAGATTAGGTCCTTACTACTAGGGGGATCAAGGGGTATGGCGAGAAAGCAGGAATGGGGTACTGAAGTTGAATGTTCAACCATGAACTCATTGAATGGCGGTGCAGGCTCGAAGGGCCGAATGGCCTACTCCTGCACCTATTTTCTATGTTTCTATGTTTCTATGTTTTAAATGATTTAAACATTCACTCACATTTAAAAATTGTTTAGGTCAATGTTGTCCTGGATAAAAATGTTTAAATGTATTTTTCAAAAAATGTAATTTTTAATTTTAAATATTTAATTAAATGCTATTTTAATTAATTCTGAACCTGTGATCATTTATTTTTATTTAAGTGCTGTGAAATTGTATTTATTAGGTGATTTCTATTATGCTTATGGGGATTCCGTACTTAAATGGAATCCCCATAAGCCTAATAGGAATCCCTCCTTGTCATTGGTTGCCTGGCCCACATGATCCCAAGGATGCTTGCGAATCGCCTGCGCCCTGGGATCCGTGGGCATTTACGCAGGTGTACGCCTGCAGGCCTAGGACCGCAAGAGTCCAAAGCTCCGGAGATACAAGGTAATTGTGGAGTTTTCTTACGGCTCGGAGGCATACGCAGGCAGTAAGCCTCCAACCGCAATTTCCAGGTCAATATGTCTCAGCGTGCTTTGCAAGGGTTAAGGTGGACTGCAAGGGGGAAAAGGAGGAATTTAAGAGAGCAGAATGAAAGCGGAGTTTTTAGGAGGCTTTTTCAAGACAGGGAAGGCGAAGTAGTTTTGGGAGAGAACTCCAGATAGCAGATCCTAATGACTGAAAGATCAGCCACCAATGGTGGAGCGGGGATCAAACAGTTATCCAGAAGTGAAGAAGAGCACTCAGTGAGGGTGGAGGAAGATGCTGATTGAGTTTGAAAATGAGGACGAGGATCTAGAACTCAATTCACTCGACAAAGGGAGCCAGTAGAGCTTGGCAGGGATGGGTGGCAAGAGCTTTGTGGGCGAAATTGCTCTGCGCCCCGACTGGAGGCGGTAACCTTCTGGGGCCAGGACTTTCTGCGCAATCCCGCTCATTCCACTTCCTGTGGGGCGGTAACCAGGGTGTTACTGGGGCGCTGAGGGAAGCGCTACGCTCGGGCCGCCATTGTTGAGCCAAGCCAAGAGTCAGCAGGCAAAAAAAGATCAGTGAGGGTGTGAGGCGGGGGGCGAGGGGAGCAGGGAAAGAGAATGGTCACCAGTGTTGAAGAAGCAGAGGGGTGTCATTTACTTGCTTAGGGCAATCCCGGTGCTGTGACCAGATCAGGAACCAGACGAGAAATTTGAACAAAGAGAGGTGAGTGCACAATTGGTGGGGGAGTGTTTGACACATTCAAGGACCTTGAATAACAGTTAATAGTCAGTACATATTGGTAAGCTCTGTCAAGCCCGTGTGGTGGTTGATGTGCAGTGGTCACCAAACATTAAAAAAATCCACACACAGGTATCTTCCACCCTTCAAGATTTAGTTCGGGACCTGGAATGTTAAGTCCTTCATTGAAACACCTGTGAACTTTTTGACGTGGAAGCAAGTCATCCTCGATTCGAGGACTGCCTATTATGATGATGATTGGTAAGCCATTGATCATTCAAAATAATATACACTGTCACATCACGATATGACAAAACTACAAGTACAGTCCAACATTTGTCAGACAAACACGTACAAAATATCATAAATGAAAGTCAACAACAAAGGGGAAACGGGGTTTAAGGCTCATCAAAGTTAAGAATAAAGTGTTACAGGTCAGCATCATGCCAGAGATCATGGAAACCCCAATGCAGCACAATCGGTTTCACATGTGTGATCCTCCACATGATGAAATCCAGAAAGAGAGGGTAGAATCAAGCGTGGCCTCTGGTGGGCAGTTTCAGAGCAGCAGTCGTAAGAGTACACTGAAATACGAATGACTTGCTTATGGCAGAAGGACTGGAACATTTATCGAAGTATAGCTGCATGCCTGACTTCTCGAGGTAACCTCTAACCTGACGTTCTTCCATATGTACAAGTGCATCCCCCAAAACACAAATAGTCGTAATAAATGCTTCCTTTGTGTCTACAGTTAAAATGCACAGATTTTATGGAAATGGTCTACATGGTCTCAGTAAATATCCTTTTGGAAGATTAATGTTCTTAGATTTGTCTACATCCTGATATTTCACAATCAATTAATGCTGGGTCAACAGAAATAGATTCTGCCCCAGCATGAAAATGAAAAGGGTTATCAAGATTTGAAAAAGCCCAGTCCATAAAACGGTCTTGCAACATCTTACATTAGTGATGTAGGGGTTCCTTCTTTTTACGTTGTAAATCCGAAGTTCCATTGACACAGGCCATGTGGATCGCTGTGCCTCAGAAACATTCATGCAAATTGTAGATAATGCTTAGAAAATGGGATCAATAGACTAAGATAGACGGAGCTATATGCTGCATCTCCCCCTGGGTGTATTTGATGCCGACATTGGGGGCCTGGTATTAACAGTGTTCTAATTCTCAGGGCTAATATCACTCCTCATTTATAAACATGACATTCACATTTATTTCAGAAAGTGGGATTGACATAATATTCTCGTTCCTCTTATTCTTTGCCAAGTTTGTGTTGGAACTGGGGCAGACAGTGTCAGAACTTTGTGCCAAGACCCATTAAGTCGATGCCTTGTCAATTGTTGGGAGTGGTGGTCATTGCCAGATAGGGGCAGATGTACTCTGGTTAGGTGGTAATGACAAATTGATGTCATGCATCACATTCTCCATGATTACCACCTTGGCAATGCTGGACTTTAGGAACGCCTGTACACAACATTGCCAGGCAAGGCAGAATGCCAGAAAAGAAATGAAAAGTCATACCAGGATGTCGAATCAGTCAATCAATCAATCATAGGCAGTCCCTTGGAATCGAGGAAGACTTGCTTAGGTGGCTGAACAATTCAGTACGAGAACCACAGTCCCTGTCACAGGTGGGACAGATAGTCGTTGAGGGAAAGGGTGCGTGGGACAGGTTTGCCGCACACTCTTTCTACTGCCTGCGCTTGATTTTTGCATGCTCTCGCCGATGAGACTCGAGATGCTCAGCGCCCTCCTGGATGCACTTCCTCCACTTAGGGCGGTCTTTGGCCAGGGACTCCCTGGTGTCAGTGGGAACGTTGCACTTTTTCAGGGAGGCTTTGAGGGCTTCCCTGTAACGTTTCCTCTGCCCACCTTTGGCTCATTTGCCGTGAAGGAGTTCCGAGTATAGCGCTTGTTTTGGGAGTCTCATGTCTGGCATGCGAACAATGTGGCCTGCCCAGTGGAGCTGATCAAATGTGGTTGGTGCTTCAATGCTGGGGATGTTAGTCTGGTCAGGAACGCTAATGTTGGTGCGTCTGTCCTCACAGGGGATTTGTGGGATCTTGCGGAGACATCGTTGGTGGTATTTCTACAGCGACTTGAGGTGTCTACTATACATGGTCTACATCTCTGAGCCATACAGGAGGGCGAGTATTGCTACAGCCCTGTGGACCATGAGCTTGGTGGCAGTTTTGAGGGCCTGGTCTTCAAACACACTTTTCCTCAGTTGGCCGAAGGCTGCACTGGCGCACTGGAGACGCTGTTGAATCTCATCGCACAGCTAGTGATCTACATAGCCTGAATCTATACAGTGGTGATTGCAGCAACTACTTTTCAGCTGAAGGCTGCCTGGCCCTTTCGGCTGTGGCAGGTGCTTGAAGCTGCAGCAGCAACAATTCCCACCCACTCACCCTGGAGTCACAAGTTTCCAAATCCTGAAACCAGTATCACTGGCATGTGCTTACAAAAATTTAAATAAAGCAGATCCCAGAAAACATAAGAACATAAGAAATAAGAACGGGAGTAGGCCATACGCCCCTCGAGCCTGCTCCGCCATTCAATAAGATCATGGCTGATCTGATCATGGACTCAGCTCCACTTCTGCTCCCCATAACCCCTTATCCCCTTATCATTTAAGAAACTATCTATTTCTGTCTTAAATTTATTCAATGTCCCAGCTTCCACAGCTCTCTGAGGCAGCAAATTCCACAGATTTACAACCCTCTGAGAGAAGAAATTTCTCCTCATCTCTGTTTTAAAGATCATGCTAAGATCATGCCCTCTAGTTCTAGTCTCCCCTATCAGTGGAAACATCCTCTCTGCATCCACCATGTCAAGCCCCCTCATAATCTTATACGTTTCGATAAGTTCACCTCTCATTCTTCTGAATTCCAATGAGTAGAGGCCCAACCTACTCAACCTTTCCTCATAAGTCAACCCCCTCATCCCTGGAATCAACCTAGTGAACCTTCTCTGAACTGCCTCCAAAGCAAGTACATCCTTTCGTAAATATGGAAACCAAAACTGCATGCAGTATTCCAGGTGTGGCCTTACCAATACCTTATATAGCTGTAGTAAGACTTCCATCCCCTTTGCCATAAAGGCCAAGATACCATTGTCCTTCCTGATCACTTGCTGTACCTGCATACTATCCTTTTGTGTTTCATGCACAAGTACCCCCAGGTCCCGCTGTACTGCGGCACTTTGCAATCTTTCTCCATTTAAATAATAACTTGCTCTGTTCAACTCACATTTTGAACCTTTGTAAATGTGGCATAAACGTGGCTACAGTACCTTGTTTGGCTCAACTACAGTCTGATTCGGCAATAAGTTCCTCATCAGCCATGCAGTACAACAACCGCAATTTGTCAATCAATAGAGAAGCCAATTCCTAGCTAATAAATTGGTAATCAAATGGACACAGGCAAACATCCTACTCATAACGTGATACCATCGGGCATTCTTGTCTATTTTTTCGTCTTTTTCTTCTCTGGTGTCCTTTTCACAGAAGAAGTTTTCACTCCTTTGTTGCCAGATATCAATTATCCTTTGATTGCCTCCTTGGTGAAGGGATTTCACCAGTCATGAAAATGACAGCCACTGCTCAACTCGATAATGGCCTTCAATTTGAATGGTGGTCTGCTGTCACAAATTGTTCATTTGCTCCAATTGTACCCTGCATAATGAGTGAAGGGTCAAAGGTTTCATCAAGATTACTATATCACTGTGTGCGTGAGTGGGCAATAGTGATGTCCTTTCATTGCATAAGAATATAAGAACATAAGAAAGAGGAGCAGGAGTAGGCCATTTGGCCCCTCGAGCCTGCTCCGCCATTCAATAAGATCATGGCTGATCTGATCATGGATTCAGGTCCACTTCCCTGCCTGCTCCCTATAACCCTTTACTCCCTTATCGCTCAAAAATCTGTCTATCTCCGCCTTAAATATATTCAATGACCCAGTCTCCAGCCTCCACAACTCTCTGGAGCAGAGAATTCCATAGATTTACAACCTTCAGAGAAGAAATTCCTCCTCATCTCAGTTTTAAATGGGAGACCCCTATTCTGAGACTATGTCCCCAAGTTTTAGTTTCCCCTGAATGGAAATATCCTCTCTGCATCCACCTTGTCGAGCCCTCCTCATTATCTTATATGTTTCGATAAGATCACCTCTCATTCTTTTGAACTCCGATGTGTATCGACATTACCTACTCAATCTATCTTCATAAGTCAACCCCCTCATCTCCGGAATCAACCTAGTGAACCTTCTCTGAACAGCCTCCAATGCAAGTATATCCTTCCTTAAATATAGACACCAAAACTGCACGCAGTACTCTAGGTGTGGCCTTAACAATACCCTGTACAGTTGTAGCAGGACTTCTCTGCTTTTATACTCTATCCTCCTTGCAATAAAGGCCAACATTCCATTTGCCTTCCTGATTACTTGCTGTACCTGCATACTAACTTTTTGTGTTACATGCACAAGGACCCCCAGGTTCCTCTGTACTGCAACACTTTTCAATTTTTCTCCATTTAAATTATAATTTGCTTTTCTATGTTTTCTGCCAAAGTGGATAACCTCACATTTTCCCACATTATACTCCATCTGCCAGATGTTTGCCCACTCACTTAACCTGTTTATATCCCTTTGCAGATTTTTTTGTGTCCTCCTCACAATTTGCTTTCCAACCCATCTTTGTATCATCAGCAAATTTGGCTACATTACACTCGGTCCCTTCGTCCAAGTCATTAATATAGATTATAAATAGTTGAGGACCCAGCACCGATTCCTGTGGCACTGTTTGCCAACTGGAAAATTACCCATTTATCCCGACTCTCTGTTTTCTGTCAGTTAGCCAATCCTCTATCCATTACATTTGCGGTTTTCCAATCCACTGGGACAGCCCCAGAATCCAGGGAATTTTGCTAGATTACAATCAATGCATCCACTATCTCTGTAGCCACCTCTTTTAAGACCCTAGGATGTAAGCCATCATGTCCAGGAGACTTGTCCGCTTTTAGTCCCATTATTTTACCGAGTACTACTTTATTAGTGATAGTGATTGAATTCAGTTCCTCCCTCCCTATAACCCCTTGATTATCTACTATTGGGATGTTTTTAGTGTCTTCTACCGTGAAGATCGATACAAAATATTTGTTCAACATCTCTGCCATTTCCCTGTTCTCCATTATTAATTCCTCAGTCTCATCCTCTAGAGGACCAACATTTACTTTAGCCACTCATTTAGAAACTCTTACTATCTAGTTTTATATTTCGTGCTCGTTGACTCTCATAATCTATCTTCCCTCTCTTTATCATTTTTTTACTCATTCTTTGCTGGCTTTTCAAACTTTCCCAATCCTCTAGCCTCCCACTAGTCTTGGCCACATTGTATGCCCTTGTTTTTAATTTGTTACCATCCCTTATTTCCTTAGTGCAAGACTTCTTCCTTGTTATCATTGCAAGATCATCTTGAAATGCAAAGATAACCCCTGGCTTCTTTTCTCTACTGCTAACCGCTTTCTTAAACCGTTCTCCCCTGTCTCCTCCACCCTCACCTCCAACAACAAGATCGAGGAGCTCATGGACTTTTTTTCTCTAAGATTGAGACCATTCGATCAGCTGCCTCTGCTGCTTCCCTCCCTTCTCCTGGTCCACCGGGCCAAACATCCTCTCAGGTTCCCCCCTGCCCTAGCTCTGAACTCGCATCTTTCTCTAGTTTCTGTCCTACCTCCCCTTGTGTCCTGCAAAGTAAAGAACAATTTGAACGGTTTTATTTTTTAATAAAACTTGAAGGATAAAGCTCAGTTGGAAAAGCACAACGTGGTGCGGAACTAAGCCATAAAGATCAGGAAGGTCCCAAGTTCTATCCCTGATTGAGTTAGGCAGTGCCTCGATTTCAACATTCTCATCCTTGTTTACAAATCTCTCCATGGCCTCACCCCTCCCTATCTCTGTAATCCCCCCCTCCCCCCCGAGATGGCTCCTCTAATTCTGCCCTCTTGAGCATCCCTGATTATAATCGCTCAACCACTGATGGCCGTGCTTTCAGCTGTCTAGGCCCCAAGCTCTGGAACTCCCTCCCTAAACCTCTCCACCTCTCTACCCCTCTTTGGCTCCTTTAAGATGCTCCTTAAAACCTACCTCTTTGACCAAGCTTTTGTTCATCTTATGTGGCTCGGTGTCAAATGTATTTGTTTTGTCTTAAAACACTCCTGTGAAGTGTCTGGGGACGTTTCACTATGTTAAAGGTGCTATATAAATACAAGTTGTTTTGTTGTTAGCTGATTGCAGCTGGGTTGGTAGTATCACCATGAGGAGGGGAATAATCAGCCGTGGTTTCCATTCCTGATGACTGGTATTAGAAATCATGTTGGGCAATGACAGGATTGTGGCCTCCATGGTGAATAGCCCATTGTCATTTACTGTCCAGATTGGCACATAAAATATGGTTAGTTTAGCAAGGTGTCAGAGGGTGATGGGTACTAGAGAACCACACACCAGTGTGAATCTGCACTTTCAGGGGCTGCAAATTGGAGGAGAAAATAAATGAAAAAAGACTAGAGGGATGGAACCAAAGGATGGCATGACAGGGCAGGACAGAGTTCGGTCGTGACATGAAGCATTTGCCACATTAGAGAAGTAGAGAGGAAACTTGGAGAAAGGCATTGCCTTACCCCCAAAAAACTAATAAGAAATCATTATATTCTTCATGCTCAATGCTGGCCAGAGGCATACTAGCAGGAGGACAAGGTCTGAGCTCATGGCTTCAGTTTTGATATTGTCTTTGCTGATGATGAAAAATGAATGAAAATGTTAACAACTGACATCTCTGCATTATAAGACATAGAATGGAATAGAAAAATGCACTTCTATTGTATAAATCAAAATAAGCATGAAAGCTACTGATTGTTATAAAAAGACAACTGGCTCTCTAATGCAGTTTGGCTTACACATGACTCCACTCCCACACCATGTTGACCCTTTCCCCTCTGAAATGGCCTGGCAAGTCACTCATTTGTACAATCATTTCTCAAAAAGGCAGCCCACCTGAGGGCAACTAGGGATGGGCAATAAATATGGCTGCCTTCTTCTTAGGCAGTCCCCTGGAGTCGAGGATAACTTGCTTCCACACTAATATGAGTTTTAAGATGCCTGACATTCCAGGGCCCCAGTATTGTATCAGCCACATGTCCAGAACAAATAAAAAATATACAACTTTCAGTTACATAAAATTACATAGAATTACATAGAATATACTGCACAGAAACAGGCCATTCGGCCCAATTAATCTATGTTGGTGTTTATACTGCACACGAGTGTCCTCCCATTCAATCTACCTCATCTCAGCCTTTCAGCAAATCTTTCCATTCCCTCTTCTCTCATGGATTTGTCCAGTTTCCTTTTGAAAGCTTCAAAGCTATTTGCTGCAACCATTTCATGCTGTTTGCTTTATAGGTTATAAACATTTCTAGATTGTCCACTCAAAATATGGATTGTACAATCCCAAACCTGGCAGTTGCCCACCCCGCTTTAGCTCAACGAATAAGACAAGTATGAGTTCCAATGACCAGTACACACCTGAAACATCAACACCTATTTGTTTTCACATCTACTAGTTGTCCTATTGTGTATTTTCACCATTTACTTTTGCACTTTAAATCAGCTAAGTATTATTTGCTAGTGAGAAATACTCAGGGCTTCTGCTTGACCCACATACAGTCCAAGTTGAGTCCTTTAGGTTTTTAAGGGTCCAAATCTTTTTGACTTAGAACCAACAGCTAAACTCACTCAAAGCTGTGTCAGTCATGGCTCAGTGGGTAGCACACTCATCTCTGAGTCAAAAGGTTGTGAGTTCAAGTCCCACTCCAGTGACTTGAGCACAAAAGTTTAGGTTGACGCTCCAGTGCAGTACTGAGGGAGTGCTGTACTGTCGGAGGTGCTGTCTTTCTGCTCTCAGGCGGACGTAAAAGATCCCATGACACTATTTTGAAGAAGAGCAGGGGAATTATTCCTGGTATCCTGGTCAATATTTATCCCTCAATCAACATAACAAAAACAGGTTATCTGGTCATTATGACATTGCTGTTTGTGGGAGCCTGCTGTGCGCAAATTGTCTGCTGCATTTCCCACATTACAACAGTGATTACAGTCCAAAAGTACTTCATTGGCTGTAAAGCACCTTGAGACGTCCAATGGTTTTTCTTTCTTTTCTCTAAATTTGGGATAATAATTTAGCTTCAAATCTTCCGAGACATTCAGTGGCAAATCTGTAAATCCAACACCATCAATGTATATGTTGATGTCCATTGGCTCCCAGCTTTCATTGTCAGCCAACAAAGCCTGCTTCCCTGTGCATGACAAGTCGGTGCTGAGATTTAGAGTGTTTTTTAAAAAATCTACAATGGTTTAAAATATACCAAAACCCAACAAAAATGTATTAGTTTAAAAATGGTTATCTTATACCTTCCAATTTTAAAAGATGGTGTCATCAATTAAATTTGTGTTCAGAAGTATTTGCCATCAGTGGTGTGGCACTGAACCCTGGTGGTGTGGCAGTAACCATAGTGGTGAGGCACTCAACCATACCAACTAGACAGGTTTGGATTCAATCCTCAGTTTGTGCTGATTTAGATGTTCTCAGCCCAGATGGTAGTGGGGGTGCTACAGTTGACTTCAGGTATGGAATCGGCTGGGTTTAACAGGGGCGAGGTGGATAGGTAACTAGGACTATCTTCAGCTATGCCCAAAATTGCTGTCAAGACATGAAAGAGGAAGGTGAGAAACCAATTTCCACATTCTTCTCCCACTCTCAAATCAGGATTTTTTGTGCAGGGTAAATTGGATAGAAACCCGACAAATCATCGACCTGAAATGTTAACTCTGTTTCTCTCTCCACAGATGCTGCCTGACCTGCTGAGTATTTCCAGCATTTTCAGTTTTTATTTCAGATTTCTATCATCTGCAGTATTTTGATCTTGTATTAAGATTATGATCAAACTGCACAGTGTTCTGGTCAGACCGTACCTTGAATACTGCTTCTACTTTTGATTGTAAAGAAACAAAAGAATCATTCAAACGCTGGAGGCAGAACAGAGAAGAGCCACAAGGCTGATTCTTTGTTTCAAAGCTCTAAGTTACGGAGGAGAGACTGGAGAAACCTGGGGGCCCACTGCCGGAAAGGCGGCGCACCAACCCTGTTTCACATCAGCTTGGTTGATGTGGTGGCCTCTTGAGCGAAATTCCGCTCTTTGGCTTTTTTTCCCCAGAGGCCCAGAAGTTGGTCATAATGGGGGTGGAAATGCAGTAGTGAGCAGTAGTTTGCACACTAGAGGGGCAGAAGTTGGGGCCGGGCGGAGTATGCTCCGGTGCCGCGTCACCATGGCTCTCCCCTTCACTTAAAGGGACGAGCCTGTGCGATTCTTGAAGTGGACTACCAGGGAATGTTTCGGCCAGGCCAGTGGCTGAACCCGGGGGCATAATCGTCGGCCGGACATGGCAGTTGAATGACATAAAAAATTAAGATGGCGGCCGCGGCAGTAGATCCTCCCCTTTAATGGCAGCTGCACCACCATTTTACAATCACTCCAAGAACAGTGCACCGGCAGATAAAGCTGCACCGAGCAGCGGCAGCAAGATTTTCTCCGTGGAATTTTGCGATCGGGGGTGGGGGAAGAGCATTGGCGGTGCGTGCTCTGATGACACCCATAGGACGGATTGGCAGCAGCAGAGCGGTAGTGGGTGGAACATAGAAACATAGAAAATAGGTGCAGGAGTAGGTCATTCGGCCCTTCGAGCCTGCACCGCCATTCAATATGATCATGGTTGATCATGCATTTCAGTACCCTATTCCTGCTTTCTCTCCATACCCCATTGATCCCTTTAGCCGTAAAGGCCACATCTAACTCCCTTTTGAATATATCTAACGAACTGGCCGCAACAACTTTCTGTGTTAGAGAATTCCACATGCTCACAACTCTCTGAGTGAAGAAGTTTGTTTCTCCTCATCTCGGTCCTAATTGGCTTACCCCTTATCCTTAGACTGTGACCCCTGGTTGTGGACCTCCCCAACACCGGGAACATTCTTCCTGCATCTAACCTGCCCAATCCCATCAGAATGTTACATGTTTCTATGAGATCCACTCGCATTCTTCTAAATTTCATTGAATATAAGCCTAGTCGATCCAGTCTTCCTTCATATGGGTCACCGCCGGGATATCGCAGGAGCGGAATTTTTAAAATGCTGCCCATTCCAAGAAAAATTGGCAGCCATTCCACTCCGCAGCGTGGCCGCCGATTTCTGGCGGTAACAGGCCTTAAGAAAAGGGGAATTTCGGCCCCCTGGGCTTCTCAGGTTAGAAAGGAGGCAGCGGAGAGGTGACCGTATATGAGATTGTTGGCTAGAATAGACTGGCAAATGATACTTAAAAGGTTGACGGTGGATATGCAATGGCAAACATTTAAAGATCACATGGATGAACTTCAACAATTGTACATCCCTGTGTGGAGTAAAAATAAAACAGGGAAGGTGGCTCAACCGTGGCTAACAAGGGAAATTAAGGATAGTGTTAAATCCAAGGAAGAGGCATATAAATTGGCCAGAAAAAGCAGCAAACCTGAGGACTGGGAGAAATTTAGAATTCAGCAGAGGAGGACAAAGGGTTTAATTAAGAAGGGGAAAATTGAATATGAGAGGGTCTTGCCGGGAACATAAAGACTGACTGCAAAAGTTTCTATAGATATGTGAAGAGAAAAAGATTATTGAAGACAAACGTAGGTCCCTTGCAGTTAGATTCAGGTGAATTTATAATGGGGAACAAAGAAATGGCAGACCAGCTGAACAAATACTTTGGTTCCGTCTTCACGAAGGAAGACACAAATAACCTTCTGGAAGTACTCGGGGACCGAGGGTCTAGTAAGAAAGAGGAACTGAAGGATATCCTTATTAGGCGGGAATTTGTGTTAGGGAAATTGATGGGATAGAAGGCCGATAAATCCCCAGGGTCTGATAGTCTGCATCCCAGAGTACTTAAGGAAGTGGCCCTAGAAATAGTGGATGCATTGGTGATCATTTTCCAACAGTCTATCGACTGTGGATCAGTTCCTATGGACTGGAGGGTAGCTAATGTAACATCACTTTTTTAAAAAGGAGGGAGAGAGAAAACGGGTAATTATAGACTGGTTAGCCTGACATCAGTAGTGGGGAAAATGTTGAAATCAATTATTAAAGGTGAAATAACAGCGCATTTGAAAAGCAGTGGTAGGATCGGTCCAAGTCAACATGAATTTATGAAAGGGAAATTATGCTTGACAAATCTTCTGGAATGTTTTGAGGATGTAACTAGTAGCATGGACAAGGGAGAACCAGTGGATATGGTGTATTTGGACTTTCAAAAGGCTTTTGACAAGATTGGTGTGCAAAATTAAAGCACATGGTATTGGGGGCAATGTACTGATGTGGATAGAGAACTGGTTGGCAGACAGGAAGCGGAGAGTCGGGATAAAGGGGACTTTTTCAGAATAGCAGGCAGTGACTAGTGGGGTACTGCAGGACACAGTGCTGGGACCCCAGCTATTTATAATATACATTAATGATTTGGATGAAGGAATTGAGTGTAATATCTCCAAGTTTGCAGATGACACTAAAATGGGTGACGGTGTGAGCTGTGAGGAGGACGCAAAGAGGCTGCAGGGTGACTTGGACAGGTTAGCTGAGTGGGCAAATGCATGGCAGATGCAGTATAATGTGGATAAATGTGAGGTTATCCATTTTGGGGGCAAAAACACGAAGGCATAATATTATCTGAATGGCGGAAGATTAGGAAAAGGGGAGGTGCAACGAGACCTGGGTGTCATGGTACATCAGTCATTGAAAGTTGGCATGCAGGTGCAGCAGGTGGTGAAGAAGGAAAATGGTATGTTGGCCTTCATAGGGAATTTGAGTATAGGAACAGAAAAGTCTTACTGCAGTTGTACAGGGCCTTGGTGAGGCCTCACCTGGAATATTGTGTTCAGTTTTGGTCTCCTAATCTGAGGAAGGACGTTCTTGCTATTGATGGAGTGCAGCGAAGGTTCACCAGACTGATTCCCGGGATGGCTGGACTGACATATGAGGAGAGACTGGATTGACTGGGTCTTTATTCACTGGAGTTTAGAAGGATGAGAAGGGATCTCATAGAAACAGATAACATTCTGACGGGACTGGACAGGTTAGATACAGGAAGAATGTTCCCGATGTTGGGGAAGTCCAGAATCAGGGGACACAGTCTAAGGATAAGGGCTAAGCCATTTCGACTGAGATGAGGAGAAACTTCTTCACTCAGAGAGTTGTTAACTTGTGGAATTCCCCACCGCAGAGAACTGTTGATGCCAGTTCATTGGATATATTCAAGAGGGAGTTAGATATGGCCCTTACGGCTAAAGGGATCAAGGGGTATGGAGAGAAAGCTGGAAAGGGGTACAGAGGTGAATGATCAGCCATGATATTGAATGGTGGTGCAGGCTCGAAGGGCTGAATGGCCTACTCCTGCACCTATTTTCTGTGTTTCTATAAAGAAAAAGTTAATCCAAAATATTGCATTAAATTAAATTTGGGGATTATAACAAGGGGTCACAGGTTTAAACTAGTGAATGGTAATTTTAGGACTTCTTGTTGGACAAGTGGATGCAATAATCCTGGAATTGTTTCAGAAATAATTGTGGGACTTTAACATCACTTTGTATGAATGATCTCAGATGGGCCAAATAGTATTCCTCATCCATAATTACCTTGTGATCTTGGGAAAAACATACTTTAATTACCGGGACTGTTGTGATGAAGAGTCACCTCAGAAATATTAAGCTATCTTTCTCTTTCACATGCTGACATTGCATCTCCTACAGTTCCTATTTCTATTTCTGATTTTCAGCAGCCGTGCTTTTCTTTATATCTTTGGATCAAAGGACCACGTGTTCATGCATGTGACGTCTTTTTTAAAACATAGAAACATAGAAAGTAGGTGCAGGAGTAGGCCATTCGGTCCTTTGAGCCTGCACCACCATTCAATATGATCATGGCTGATCATGCAATTTCAGTACCCCAATCCTGCTTTCTCTCCATACCCCTTGATCCCTTTAGCTGGAATGGCCACATCTAACTCCCTTTTGAATATATCTAACGAACTGGCCTCAACAACTTTCTGTGGTAGAGAATTCCACAGGTTCACAATTCTCTGAGTGAAGAAGTTTCCCCTCATCTCGGTCCTAAATGGCTTAGCCCTTATCCTTAGACTGTGACCCCTGTTTATTAACCCACGGCAAATGACATGAATCCCAAAACACAGTGATTACTCGCGATGCTTTTGTTCATTTCCCTCTTCAATCAAAAAGAGGGTTGTTACTTTTTCATAAAGACTGTACTCTTTATGGAGATGATCCGTTTAGCTGTGTGGCTTAACTATTCACTTGATAAGCTCGTCGAGTCTTCAGGGGAGCCCCAGAAGCTTAATCTCTTCGTTTGGGAAGATGTTGCATATTAGCCTACGGGTTTGCCAATGTACAGTTAGTTTACTTGGTACAATTCACAGCAGAGCCACAGAGTCAAAGGCAAGATTCAGAGGTCAAATTCTTGAGCTCAAAATTCCAGAGACTGGGCAGGGCAGAAAAACAGCACACTTTGTGGTGAGATGTGGATCCACTGAGTTTTCGGCCTACATTAATTCCGCAGGAAGTTCCGATCATCAAGGTTCAGAGAGGGATATCTTCTATTACAGACAGCTTTTGGGGTATTTCTAGTGATATTCCAGATCTATCCCAGGAAATCTGTCCAGTACACCACGCAGTCAGTGAAGCACGATCTGCCTCTCCCTACAGCATGCGTAGGGCCCATATCGGGCGTTAGGAAGCCGCCAAGACTGGCTGAAAGAAAGGTCATCGTTACCAAAGCAGATGAATTACCTTTTTTCCCTTAGGAGCATTCAAGAAGGTTCCAAGACCTTTCTTCTTTGGCCCGTCCCCCCCTGTTGCTCAGTTGGCGGGCACCTCTGTTGTACCTCTACCAGGCACAAACCACACATCCTGACTAAGCAAATGACCCTGTCCCCAGGATTTAGGACAGGGTTCACGTCCTCTGCCATCGATGGCCTGTGACGCTACTTCTCCCAAACTTCCGGCTATGGGGCAAAGACCCCAACTTTAGAGTCCCCACATTTTTAACAGCCACAGAACACAAGTCTCCTTGTACTGCAGAACCACGCCACTCCTTTTGGGTCCTTATTGATTTCTAAACTAAAATATTATTACAGCTGAAAATAGAAAAAAGTTAACAGAGTAAATTATCTCAAATAGAAATTCAGTCACTTTCAAGAGCAGAAAAGTTGTTTCGGCAGCAAATGGCTGATGTGTGCAATAAAGAAAAGACGAGAGCTGGCATCGAGGCAAAAATGGCCCATTACGGATGCATTCCAGATCAATAAATATAGGTAGGTGTTGTAGTAGACAAAAAGAGAAATCATGAAGTATTGGAAGTCATGCAGTCATCAACTATAAATTCTGTTGTGATTATAGCTCCGTGGATAGGATTTAAAATTGACTTTTAGAAATCAATTATTATAAAAGTCTGTAGTCAATTAGCTAGATTGGAGATCAATAAGTTTAAAATTATACTGTGCATTCTGAGGACTCGAATATTACTTTTACCTTCAACCTCTCTCCCTCTCTCTATCACATCCTTTTTTCTCTCTTAATTTTAGCAACGTTACATTGGTCATTGCAGCTTTGAACTCTCCTCTCCTGTTCCTCCTAAACTCCAATGCACTAGTGGCTCCTCCTCCCCACATTCTGTGATGAAATTGAGACTTATTGTGCCATATTATACTCTATTATGTAAACTCCTACCTTCTTCAGTCTTGCCTTCCTCCGAAATATACTGGCTTTTAAAATCCATGCTTGGTGTCACCTAATCATGACTTCTTGATTTACCCCATATTCTCTCCTGCACTTCTCAGGCCTGACGATGCCCTGCATTCGGGGCTGTGACCCTTCACCCCGACTTCTCAATACAAAAAATAAAAGTTTGGGCCGAATGGCCTCCTTCTGTGTCATAATTTTCTATGATTTCCACTTTTTCATCCATGTCTAACTCAGCCATTTTTTGAGCTTTTATTTTGGTAAATATTCTGCAGGTTGATGGGAGTTGCAGTGAAATCCAATTGCATGCAACTGTGATCCAAATCCCAATCATATTAAATTCCCCATATCCTGATTCTTTTACAGTTATGTACAATTATCCCTCTGATATGTAGAGCTGCTGCATTTTTTGGCTAGCACAACTTTCTGCATGCAACAAAGCCCTACAATATTTGTTGTACAGTAGTATGGGTAAATATTTATTCCCATTGGTGTACAGAAGAATAGTCAGACATGCCGCCTGACACATTAAACAAAAGATGAAATGAAGCATTAGTGCTACACAATAATGATAACATTGATCTAAAGAAATCTACAATGTTGGTCATTATACAATTTTAATCTGCGCTGTTCTAATTCATTTCCAGTCTGCTATCCTCCCCTTGGGCAGGAGCTCATTATGAACAAGCTTAAAAGAGTTTTCACCATTTTCTCAGTTAAGTATTATGTTGTGCCTTGCAGTACAGAATGACACTATCATGACAACTCAGGCATATTCAATTAAAATTATTTCCTCAGTTTTCCCCTCTCCTGAAGGTGCGAATCCCACTGGGCAATGGTTCCATAGACCCCGGCCGCCCTTTGACATCTCACCCATCAATACCCAATGAAAAAGAACATTTATATAGCACCATTCACGATCACCGGACATCCCAAAGCGCTTTACAGCCAATGAAGTACGTTTGGAGTGTAGTCACTGTTGTAATCTGGTAAATGCGACAGCCAATTTGAGCACAGCAAGCTCCCACAAACAGCAACATGATAATGACCAGATAATCTGTTATGTCGATTGAGGGATAACAATTGGCCAGGACACAGGGGATAACTCTCCTGTTCTTCTTCAAAATATTCTTTGAAAATTCTATGTAAGTATGTTCATATCCAATATAAGTGGGCAGTGTACACTCATCAACGTCTTAGAATCATAAAAACATAGAAAATCGGTGCAGGAGTAGGCCTTTTGGCCCTTCGAGCCTGCACCACCATTCAATAAGATCATGGCTGATCATTCACCTCAGTACCCATTTCCTGCTTTCTCTCCATACCCCTTGATCCCCTTAGCCATAAGGGCCATATCTAACTCCCTCCTGAATATATCCAATGAACTGGCATCAACAACTCTCTGCAGTAGGGTTTTTCCACAGGTTAACAACTCTCTGAGTGAAGAAGTTTCTCCTCATCTCAGTCCTAAATGGCTTACCCCTTATCCTTAGACTATGTTCCCTGGTTCTGGACTTCCCCAACATCGGGAACATTCTTCCTGCATCTAACCTGTCCAGTTCCGTCAGAATGTTATATGTTTCGATTAGATCCCCTCTCATCCTTCTAAACTCCAGTGAATACAGGTCCAGTCGATCCAGTCTCTCTCATATGTCAGTCCTGTCATCTCGGGAATCAGTCTGGTGAACCTTCGCTGCACTCCCTCAATAGCAAGAACGTCCTTCCTCAGATTAGGGGACCAAAACTGAACACAACTTTCAATCACTGATGAAGCATGACACCCAGGTCTCTCTGCACCTCCCCTTTTCCTAATCTGCCACCATTCAGATAATATTCTGCCGTCGTGTTTTTGCCACCAAAGTGGATAACCTCACATTTATCCACATTATACTGCATCTGCCATGCGTTTGCCCACTCACCTAACCTGTCAAAGTCACCCTTCAGCCTTTTCGTGTCCTCCTCACAGCTCACACTGCCATCCAGCTTAGTGTCATCTGCAAACTTGAAGATATTACACTCAATTCCCTCATCCAAATCATTAATGTATATTGTAAATAGCTGGGGTCCCAGCACTGAGCCCTGCAGCACCCCACTAGTCACTGCCTGCCATTCTGAAAAGGACACGTTTATCCCGACTCTCCGCTTCCTGTCTGCCAACCAGTTCTCTACCCACGTCAGTACATTACCCCCAATACCATGTGCTTTAATTTTGCACACCAATCTCTTGTCAAAAGCCTTTTGGAGCTTAACAGCACCTTGATGAGTAAACTTGTCTGCAGTTCTCAAAAGGTTGATAAAATTATTGGGACCTAAGCAGTTGAACTTTTTAAATAGAGTCCACACCTGATACTTTCTCCCTTTACTTAAACTGGTTTATGTAGAGTAAAAGACAGAATCTCAATTAGCATTGAGCTGGCTTGATATCACCAACTGTCTAACTAAACCAGCGCTGGTCATTCTGCCCTAAATGAATGAAAAACAAAGCAAATGTTAACACTCATCATCATCATAGGCAGTCCCTCGAAGTGAGGATGACTTGCTTCCATGCCAAAGAGGGATGACTTCACAGGAGTTTCACTGAAGGAGCAAATATTCCAGATCCCGAACTACATCCTGAAGGGTGGAAGATGCCTGTGCGTGGATTTTTTTAACGTGTGGTGGCTGTTGCACCCCTTGATCTCAGTGGCCTTCGAGTAAGGAGAGGAAAGAAGTCATCCAAGCTTCCAGCTAACCAGCAAGACTTGCAGGTAATCATGCTTGGGGATTGGTCAGAGCACGATTGGACTGGTCTGTGATGCCATTCATGGTGAAATAACCTGCTGCCGCTCATTGTCTGGGCTCGCACACGAAGAATGTTTTCTTGGGCGAGGTAACTGCAAGCCTGGAAGTCCAACATGCATAAATTGGTTACAAATCTTTTCTCCTGATGTGGAGCTTTGTTTAACGGGAGCACACGTCGGGTTTTCAATCTGGAAGGTCAGTGTTCCACACACAGATTTTCCTTGGTGCTCCAGAGCCAGCTGATTTCTGCACCCGAATTTCCAATGTGCGCTCCCAGCACACGAAGGGAGAAGTGTAACCCTCGGTCTTTGAGCTCTGCAACACGGAACATGCTGCTGTGTGAGCACACTGACAGGGTGAGGGAACACCCTCAGGAAAAGCTCTGAGACCAGAAGGGAATTTTGCAACGCAACCCATCTAGTGCTTTTAACGGGCCTGCATTGTGTGCCGATGGGGCTTCATCCTTCCACACCACAAAACCACCTCGGAGGACAATGGGCCCAGCAACTTGGACCGGCTGCTCTCAGTGCTTCACACACACTGCTTCACAGAGTGCATGAAGAGGCATCACAGACATCACTGTTCAACTGCAGGCACTGGGGAATTTACTAAACACACACTTAATCATGTAAACAACATGACTCGAGAGAAATAAGAAGACTGAAAAATACAAATATGTATGTACTGTATATAATTGGAGATCATTTATTTGTTTAACAAGTCATTCAACATTCACAGGAATTATTTTTTTTCTAACCCGAGCATTTGAAATCCCCAATTTTAAATTACGTGTTCTTAAAATCACTAATTCTGCTTTTCCAATTCGCTTCCTCCCTCCCTGGAATGAATGATTCTTGCTTTGATACAGATTCTCGGGCACTGCCAGCCCTCTGGGATTGCACCCAACTGACCATTCTTCACCAGTGGGCCTGGGCAGTGAGGCTCGGCAGGCTATTTTATGGTAGAGGGCCAAGTACAGCCCTGCCCTCGTCCAACATCAACACACTTTCAGCGCACTTTCCTGCAGAGCTCCCTGAATAGCATTTAAGAGCAGGAGCACTTGCTGATTTTTTTCCTCTCCTCCCGAGTCCAGGGTAGGTGAGCCGACTGTAGTGCCCCAGCAGCTAACTCAGCTCAGACTAAGAATCAAGTGTAGGATTTTCTGCCGTTTTAGCTTAGTGTTAGACCATGTCGTGCACTAACCTATTGTGGGAGCAACACAGCACCTCACGGTCGAATAACAGTTCTTTTTTAAACACTTATGATCTTCAAAGGTTGAAGGTACTGAATGGATATCTTCGAGTTTGGTTGTGGAACTTATGTCAAGCCCCTCACCCCACCCCCGTTCTGAATGAACATGAATGAAGTCATTGAACCAGCTTCACTGTGCTCCTTAAAGTGTCTGTTCAAATAATGACATCACCATATAACAGAATAGATCATTTGAAAGGCCAGCAGTGTAAATTTTGGCAATGTCATTTAAGTTGTTTGTTGAGGACAGTGAACTTCTGAACACCAGGATTTATTAGAGGTCCATTAGATAGCTGGAGATTTAAATCAAGGCATGACATTAGTTCATAACCTTAAGGCCACAATGGAAAGCAATCATTAGACACACTGATTAAAGGGTCTTCAGTCCTACGGGACATTGTAAAGAATGATATTTATTTTCCCCTCCTCCCCCGGAAGAAGTTGGTTCTTGGCTCTTGAGGCTACAGTTCTACAGGATTTGTCAGCTGTCCATCATCATCACCATTCTTCATTGGTGAGCCGAGTCTGCATTATATCTACAAGCTATTTGACCTCAGTAGCAACACAGCCGAGCCTTATCCTGGCCTCCTCTGATGTCCATGTACATACAATTTACAGAAAGAGTTAACAGAAGGAGAGGGTGCCACGGCCAATTGTAACGCCCTGACTCTCACGCTTATTCAGTTTAAACCCATGTTTTACGATCTTCTCTAAGCATAATTAAACGAGCCTTTGGGGAGTTGCTCTCTTGCCTGACAGCAAAATTAAAGGCCTCTCCTTTTATTGACTCTTTCTGTAAATTGTATGTACAAGGACTTCAGGAGGAGGACAGGATAAGGTTCGGCTGTGATGCTACTGAGGTCAAATAGCTTGTAGATATAATGCGGACTCGGCTCACCAATGAAGAACAGCCACTTGGTGTAGTATTGAACAGCTGACAAATCATGTAGAACTGTAGCCTCAAGAGCCAAGAGCCAACTCCTTCCAGGGGAGGAAGGTAGAATAAATATCATGACGGTGTAGCATTGGGACCAGACGACTTTATGGAATTAAACAGCAAGTTAGCCAACTAAAAATGAGTGACAGTCACACAGGTGAAAATACAAGACAAAACTGAAGCACAAGCTGCTCGCTCTGTTGATGCGCTGCTACAGGTAAACCACACTCAAATTAGAATCAAAACAACCAGAGATGATGGAAATTAGCCATGTAGATGCTGCAGATCGTAGAACACCCAAAATACGATAAGATCTTTCGGCGCCTCAGTGCATGAGTGGCCCACCCATAGCATGCCAGCTGAAATGTGCCTGAGCACTTTCAACCCAGTTCATACATGGCATGGGCCCATATAAGCAAAACTGGCACTAAAAGACTGAATGTAACTCCCAGCTGGAGTGAACAGCCATCCCTTGCAGTCCCAGCAGATCTCAATGGAACTCAGGTGGCCCTGAGGCTGCCCGCCGGCACATTGCCCATGGCAAGGTAAGTCCTGGGAGAGGGGTCTGGGGGTGGGGGGGGGGGGGCAGAGGGGGGAGTGGTGGGGGAGCGGTGTTGCAAAGAGTCCGCTCGGCTGGAGGGGGTGAGGGGAGGACCCTGGGAGAGCAGAGGCCCGAACTTGTGGAGTCTGAGGCTACGTTTCTTTTAAACGCAGCCTTGCTGGATTCCCAACAGGTTTACCTGGCGGGGCCCTTGCTCGGGGTGCTGGTTAAAATGCCATCAGATCATGGGTCATGGTCATGGGACACTGCCAGATTCCGGAGGAAGCCTCATCCAAAATGGCAGCGTTAAACTGGGGAATGAGTGGGAACGGAGCGGGAAATGGAGCCGGCCCATTTTAACTGCTGCACCGCTCCTTTCCTGTCGACTGGGAAGAGTTAAAATTCCCCCTTTAGTGGCAACCGCACTCACAGGCATCGCAGAAAGGCTATCACAGAAAGTGGAAGAACGGCACACTGGTGCGTTGATGGTGCCAATCTGAGATTGGGGCTAACATTGTTAGGGTGAAAATGGAGGGAGCTTAACTCTCTATCTAACTATGCTACACCTGACCTGGGAATTCCTGACGTTGACATTGGGTGACTGGAATAGGATGGTCGTCCCAATTCCCAAAACAAACATTACAAGATCACTAGCTCATAGGAGGTGGAGTAGGCCATTCGGACCCTTCGAGCCTGCTCCGTCATTCAATAAGATCATGGCTGATCTTCCAACTCAACTCCAGCTTCTTGCACTATCCCCATAATTATGAATAAGAAAGTCCATTCGGCCACCTTAGTTTATCCATCCGGAGATAACCTAATGCACCCCCCCCCCCTCCCCTCTTAGCAATCTTTAAAATCACCGCTTAGATGCTTCCTTTCTAAACTGAAAAGCCCATTTCACTCTTTTCTTCGGAACTCTGACCCCTTATCGGCCTTGTGGCTCGTCTTATCTCTTGGACAGCATTCAAATTGCAGCATGACAAGGGCACTCTATACAACCTCCTCCAACTTATATGCTATAGTTTGGTTATGTATCTTACACCTTGATGCACATAATAGCAACAACAACTTTTATTTATTTAGCACCTTTAATGTAGAAAAACATCCCAAAGCACTTCACAGAGGCATAATTAGGGACAAGAAACATAAACTTGTTTTTAAAAAGTCACCAGTTTTAGCTCTTCGTACTCTCACAAAATGGTTCCTGGCAGCAGGAAACTATGCAGCTTCAGACTTCCATATGCTCCCTCACATAGGAAGGCCCTATTCTTATGTTAGCAGCCTCCTGGTGCGAAGATGATTTTTTTTTTTAAACTTATGCTTTCTCATATTGTATTCATTTTTTTTTCCGGTTGCAGATAACAGACGAAAAAGGAAGAAAAAAAATGCCTTGCTGAAATACAGACCACTTAATAAACTTCCATATCATCTTTGCACAGCGTGCAAGATAATCTTCTTCATTTCTTTCCAATTTTTGTACATTTGATGGTATTGAATGCTGCAAAGTGCTCAATTTCCCACAGCTATAATCATGACTGACTAATCTATCGGAGTTGAAGGCAGTGTCCATCTATTTGACTCAAAATGCTTATACCAAGTCATTAAAAGACAGAATACATTTTCAGCTTCTTCAATTAACATGTAATAGTTGCTGGCACAATAGTTCTTCCCCAGCAGATTCCAAAACTTGGGCTTTGTTCACTGCAAAAGAATAGGGTTTCCGTTATTTGTCCAGAGGCATTATTGAGGTCCATTGGCAGATGACCTGTTAAGTGCTTGACTCTTTTGTCACAATCAGTCCTGTATTCTTCTTCCCTCTGCTGAAAATGGTGCAATCTGTTATCCCCCGAGGTACAGCCTGATGGGAAGCCAGTGGCCTCCCGGAAGAAAAAAAAGCTATTGGCAGTTTGTGCAGAGCATGTCCATCTCCCAATTATCACAAGAGAGGCTCTGCATAAATTATTTGATAGTGTTATTAAAGCTGTCAGGAATAAATTGCTCCCTTTTGCCACAGCTGTCAGAAGGCTGAGATGCGCTTTGACACGCCGCGACTGTTCAAAGACGGACAGCCAACCTTTCCCCTCCTGCCGGGGCGTTGCTGCAACGACTTCCAGACAGGCTTTGGGAACTGGCATTGTAAAAGACCCCAAGAGGTGTCCACGCACCCCATCTGCAACCTGTGAAGTGTGGCGAGCTCAGGTCCACTGTCACGCATACACAAAACAAAACAGAAGTCACGACAAAATTGCAAATGCATTTTCTCTCCCTGTGGAAGGGCTGTAACCCATCTCTGAGCTGCCCAGCTGTAAAACTCAACCTGCTACTGTTCCTTCGCCCTTGTTAACATCCAGTGCACATCAGAAAAAACAGTCATTTCAAAATCTTTAAAAGTGCCTTCAAAAGTTGATTGATATTTTAATCAAAATGGCTGGGGCTTGTTTGCACTGGAAAATGATGGAGTGATTGAGAGAAGCAGCTTTTGGCTTGTGAGATTCCTCAGAGGGAATGAATTTATATTGAAGCATTGCTCCAGTAAATGGTTCTCCAGGTCCCAAACCCTCCCTGCTGCTGTAGGAACTGCTGTGTTTATATAGAGGAGCCGTTTCTCCGACAACCAGATCTTTACAATTGTGTTGTTGTTTCAAAGCTGCTGTCCGCCATAATTATATTTGCTGCTGTTACTTTCCCCAATGATTTGGAAAGGTACCTGCAGCTAAAGCAGAACCACTTTGCTGTCTGTGCGGAGTAGGGCAAGAACACCTCTGTTGGTGAGCCTGTAAGGAAAGGGTTTATCCTTTCTGACATTACAACAGTGACTACACTCCAAAAGTACTTCATTGTCTGTAAAGCACTTTGAGACGTCCGATGGTCGTGAAAGGTGCTATATAAATGCATCTTTCTTTTTTCTTGTTAATCCGACTGACTTGAAGTATGCGAGTACCGCTATTGGGTTCTCTTTCTATTGTAGTAATGTTAGCTTTTAGCCTTTGTTCAGTTGGGAAGCAGGATTTTTAAATTATTAAATCTTAAAAGTGTAAACCAATTCTAAGATGGTGACCACTGAACATTTCAACTGAGACGGACCCTTATAGCACTGGTAGGTTTTAATGTGAAGTAACCACCTGCTTAATGAGAGAAGTTAATTGGACACGTGTCATTGTATATTGGTTCCCAAGTTTCAGGGACATTATAACCATTGATATGAGTGTGCAGACAACAGTTAGACCTGCAAAAGGGAAACAATCCTTGTAAATATTGGCCTGGAGATTGCGGTTGGAGGCGTATCTCTGCAGTACTCCAACCCGCAAAACATTTACAAAATTACCTGCAGGCACCCAGGCTGCAAAAGGTTGAGGTCTCAGGCCTCAAGGCGGAGGGCAGCGTAATAGCCCAGGGATCCCACGGACGCAGGTGGTTCGGAAGCATACCTGTGATTACGTGGGCCAGTCCTCCAATGACAAAGGAGAATTCCATTACAATCATTCACAAAGGGAATCCCTTAATGATATACAATGGAATCCCCAAATAATTATACAATCTACAGAATTCTAATAATTATACAATGTACAGAATTGTAATTTTATCCATAAGTTCTTTCATTGCACCAACCTCAATAAAAATGTAATTCTTTGATGATACTTTTAAACATTAAGACTGTAATCCAGGTCAATATTTGCATAAACTCATTTAATAAAGTATATGTGCATAATTTTGGATTTTTAAATATTTTATTTAAGTTTTATATAATACCCTTACGCTGATGCAAGCAGGCCCTACGCTTGCTTGTATCAAACGCAAGACTTATGTGGGCAATTTCTGGCCAGTCATTGGGCAAATAGCCCAACTCTTTGCCAGTAATTGCTTTATCAGAGTCCCCGAAGATGGCCTGTCGGTTTGCAAGATTTTTGGAAATCTGGAACTTGCGGGGCATTTCAAAGGGATTACGACGGCGTAATTTGTGAATACACTGTCACAGAGATTGTTATTTCAGGGTCATTATCTCCTTAACTAGAACTTAGAATCAAACCAGTACTGAAAGTTACAGAATGAAAGAAAGTTTTACAGTTAATAGTTTGACTTGATTGAATAGCATTTATATGGAACAAGAGAAATTTGTGATAAGATCCTGAAATGGGGAGTTGTGCTGACCTCATTAGCCCAGCACAAAAAGAGTTGCTTCGTAAGCTTATTACCTGAAGTTATTACAAAAAGTATGGTTTTTAGTTAGTTTCTCTTTACGTGGAGTTGTTCTTGTCTTCTGATGTAACTGTGTAATGTAGAAATATGCAAATAGTCCTGAATTAGGGGGTAAGAGGAAAAATATAAAAGTAGCAAATTGAGATAAGGATTTGGGTTAAACATAAGAACATAAGAAATAGGAGCAGGAGTAGGCCATATGGCCCCTCGAGCCTGCTCCGTCATTTAATAAGATCATGGCTGATCTGATCATGGACTCAGCTCCACTTCCCCACCCACTCCCCATAACTCCTATCCCCTTATTGTTTAAGAAACTGTCTCTTTCTGTCTTAAATTTATTCAATGACCCAGCTTCCACAGCTTTCTGAGGCAGCGAATTCCACAGATTTACAACCCTCTGAGAGAAGAAATTCCTCCTCATCTCAGTTTTAAATGGGCGGCCCCTTATTCTAAGATCATGCCCTCTAGTTCTAGTCTCCCCCATCAGTGGAAACATCCTCTCTGCATCCACCTTGTCAAGCCCCCCCCATAATCTTATACATTTCGATAAGATCATTTCTCATTTTTCTGAATTCCAATGAGTAGAGGCCCAACCTGCTCAACCTTTCCTCATAAGTCAACCCCTTCATCCCCGGAATTAATCTAATGAACCTTCTCTGAACTGCCTCCAAAGCAAGTATATCCTTTCGTAAATATGGAAACCAAATCCAAGGGTTCGATCAACCTGAATACTGAGCTCAGAACTGTAATGTATTGGAGTATCCAACCATCAGTTGTAATTGTATTATATTTTCTAAGTGTATGTTTAAGTAATATTGTATGTCCTTAAGAAATCTATGAATGCTCAACCACAAAGTTTCAAGAACTTTACTGATCTTGAAGAATAGATAGAACGTCGAATCATAACAAGACCAGTAGCCGTATTATTTGGCCACCTTCACCATCAATGGCAGAGCTTATACTGAAGGTGTCCAGGTATGCACCTGCCTTGGTGCAGTTGCCAACTCCAATAGTAGAAGTGCTCTTGTGGTTCGATTAAGGATATGTCTCTGAACGCAGCACGAGCAGTGGAAAAATGCAGATATAGAGGAGGCATAAAGGTACTGAGTAACTGCCTGCAGCGAGGTAAGCAGAGTCAGGGCAAAACAACGTCAATTATTTGTGCACATTCTGAGCCAAGTAAAGAATTCTAACACCAGCTCCAGAGCGAGAGTGAAAGGGTAGGCCCATGCTGGGAGTGAGAGATTTATGATGAGCAAGTGTGAGATAGTTTATAAACTCATTTAAACATGTGAAATAGTGCTTCTTCGCTACAGTGGAGGGTCCTGACTCCATTTTTTACTTATTACTTTCCTGCAATTTTCTCCCTTCCTCTGTTTAAGGCGGTGACTCATGTTCGAGGATAGTGTCTCAAGCCCTTTGATATGTTAGCCAAGTGGCCATTCTTCAGAGTCAGCCCTAGTTCTTCCAATGCAGTGAGATTACCGGTAAATATGTGGTGGGGTGGGCTTTGTGACCACCTAAAGGGGCCGAAATTGGTCGTTCACCCATTTCTCGGGGGTATGCGGGTGGTATGTCGTTGCATACCACCGGGTACTGCTGGGGCGGAGTGCTGGCAACATTGGTCCGGGCAGTCCTGAGCGGTGCGTCAGTGGAGCACGATGGACGGTCTGCTCCGGCGGTGCAGGGTAAGTTGTCTGGGACTCGGAACTCTTCGGGTCCCGAGTTCTGCGCACGCACACTCTTCCATCGACCAGCTCCCCCCCGCCCACCCCCGAGAAGAGCAGTCCGGAGGCCAGAGACTGTCGACGTCAGGTCACAAGTAGTTGTCTCGAGGTACGTTTAGATTTTTTAATTGTTTTGTGCAGTGTTTTTGATTTATTTATATTACATACATTGTTATTTATTTCTTATTTTCACATTTTTTGGGCGGGGGGGTTGGAATAGATCTCTGGGGGGGGGGGGGATGAGGACTAGATCTTTGGGGGTGGGATTAGGTCTCGAGGCGGGGGGGGGGAGAACTAGATCTCTTGCGGGGGGTGGGGAAGAGAACTAGATTGCTGGTGGGGTGGAGGGGGGTAACATTGCAGTTTACATACTGCCAACATACCATCGGCATAAAGCCACCTTTTTGGTGTGCAGCTCCGGTGGTATATCAGCAGTATGCGACCAATTTTGGACTTTTGGGCGTTTGGTAGGGTGCTCTGGTTGGGCGGACGGTATGCAAACCACCCGGCGGTATGTCGCTGAAGAATTTCCCGCCGGGCGGTATGTGGGCGATATGTAGATATTTTTCGATCAATTTTGTGATTTTGGGCGGTATGTTGGGGGACTCTGGGCGGTATGTCCACCAATTTCAGGCCCTAAGTAATCAGTGTTGTCCCTGGTGAATATTGCAGGGTCAAATCAATGATGGCAGCTTGCTTTATCCTGCCTGAATTACACCAGGGCAGAAATAGCCTCATGTGAAAGAGAAAGAATAAAGAAGCAATTTCAGCCCTTGTTAACAAACACAAATCGCATTTTTTTTTAAATTGTGCTATGTTGTTTGGAACCATTGCAGGCCTCTAAAGGAGAAATTTGGAGATTTTTTAAAAATGAAAATGGGTAATTTTTATGAAATCCCATCCCCAAAATGGAAGACAGAAAATTGTGGGGGCTGTCTACCCTCATTGCCAATACATGCTGCTGCCAGTGGGTGAAGCGTCACCATTTTCAGAAAAATCAACCAAGCTGCCTTCTCCTGATGGTTATCCTTGAAGGCCCCTGCAAAGTGTGTGTGCAGCCTTCACGTGAGGACAGGAGCTTGTGCAGCCATGATATCATAGAAACATAGAAACATAGAAACTAGGTGCAGGAGTAGGCCATTCGGCACTTCGAGCCTGCAACACCATTCAATAAGATCATGGCTGATCATTCAACTCAGTACCCCTTTCCTACTTTCTCTCCATACCCTTTGATCCCCTTTAGCCGTAAGGTCCATCTCCAACTCCCTCTTGAATATATCCAATGAACTGGCATCAACAACTCTCTGCGGTAGGGAATTCCACAGGTTAACAACTCTCTGAGTGAAGAAGTTTCTCCTCATCTCAGTCCTAAGTGGCTTACCCCTTATCCTAAAACTATGTCCCCTGGTTCTGGACTTCCCCAACATCGGGAACATTCTTCCTGCATCTAATCTGTCCAGTCCCATCAGAATTTTATATGTTTCTATGAGATCCCCTCTCATCCTTCCAAACTTCAGTGAATACAGGCCCAGTCGATCCAGTCTCTCCTCATATGTCAGTCCTGCCATCCCGGGAATCAGTCTGGTGAACCTTCACTGCACTCCCTCAATAACAAGAACGTCCTTCCTCAGATTAGGAGACTAAAACTGAATATAATATTCCAGGTGAGGCCTCACTAAGGCCCTGTACAACTGCAGTAAGACCTCCCTGCTCCTATACTCAAATCCCCTAGCTATGAAGGCCAACATACCATTTGCTGCTGTGCCTGCATGCCAACTTTCAATGACTGATGTACCATGGCACCCAGATCTTATTGCACCTCCTCTTTTCCGAATCTGCCGCCATTCAGATAATATTCTGCCCTCGTGTTTTTGCCACCAAAGTGGATAACCTCACATTTATCCACGTTATACTGCATCTGCCACTTATTTACCCACTCACCTAACCTGTCCAAGTCACCCTGCAGCCTTTTAGCATCCTCCTCACAGCTCACACCGCCACCCAGCTTAGTGTCATCTGCAAACATGGAGATATTACACTCAAATCCCTCATCCAAATCATTAATGTATATTTTAAATAGCTGGGGTCCCAGCACTGAGCCCTGCGGCACCCCACTAGTCACTGCCTGCCATTCTGAAAAGGACCCGTTTATCCCGACTCTCTGCTTCCTGTCGGCCAAGATCAAGTACTGCTTACACTAACTTTCAAAGTTCACACGTGACAAACGGCCACTGGGTTGAGGTTCCAGAGGCATGGTAGTGCCCATAAATCTGTACCCCAGCAAATGTCAGCATCTTCAGGAGATGACAAGGGAGAAGACAGGGGAACAAATGAGAAAAAAATGTTTTAAATGCACAACATCACTTGTACTATCCTTACAAGATGCAGAATTTGCAACTCAGAAAGCTATTGCGTCCCTAAAATTAGTAACAATTATGCACCTTGGCCATATATTAACAGGGCTCCCCTTCCCCCTTACAAGGAAGACAGGAATATCATGCTACTAGGAAAGGGGCACATCATTTGTGTGCCACAGGTAGAGTTACTACATTTTGCGAAGTCCAAAAACAGTTAGAGGACGTGAGAGGGATGGAACGGGAGTTTAGCCAGACGATGAATAATGAATGAAAACATAGAAACATAGGGCCCAAGTTTCGAGCCGCGCCTAGAACGGCGCAGTCCCGACCTGGACGTCCATTTTTCGTGCCACAAAGTGCGCCTAAAAAACCCCTCTGTATTCTCCACCTCCCTGCAGGTCCTCTAGCCCTCAGCGCAGCGCAGCAGGAGCTGTAGGGGGCGGAGCCAGGTCCCTGCGCCGAAAACAGTGCCGGGACCTCTGCACATGCGCGCTACAGTGGGCACGCAAGTGCAGTAGCTCCAGGCGCCCAAAACTGTGTGGGAGGGGCCTAAGCACGCAGCCCCTAGCCCTGGCCCAATGGCCTCACTGGGGCTGCGTGAATAAGGCTCCTCCCATGGCCAGCTCCTGCTTCCTCCCAACCCGACTCGACTCCCGCTTCCCGCCCCCCCCCTCCCCCGGACCCGACTCCCGCTTCCCACCCCCCCCCCCCCCCCCCCGGACCGGACCCGACACCCGCTCCCGCCCCCGGACCGGACCCGACCCCCGCTCCCCGCCTCCGGACTGGATCAGACCTGACCTCCCTCTCCCTCCCTCCCCCCGACCCGAACCTCCCTCCCTCCCACCACCGACCCCGCCCCCGACCTGACCCAACGCCACCTACCTGTAAATCTGGTGCTGGGGACGGGCCCTGCCCGTTCAGCCTCCCTCAGCCTCCCTCCCCCTTCTCCTTCCCCCTCACCCCCCCCCAATCTCCTTCTCTCCCCCCCAATCTCCTTTCCCCCCCCCATCTCCTTTCCCCCCCCATCTCCTTCTTCTCTCCCTCTGCTCCCCCCCTCTCTCCCTCTACCCACCTCCTCCCCCTCCCCTCGCTGTCAGAAACACAGACACTGACAGACAGAGAATGAGAGACACACAGACAGACAGCGAGATAGAGACACTGACAGAGACACACTGAGGGGGGCATCCCAGCACGCTGTTGGAGGGCTCCCGGTGCTGCAGTCGGTAAGTAGAAAATGTTTTATTTATTGACTTTTTTTTAAAATGATTTCTTATTAATTTTTTTTGATTGATTTATTGGTTGATTTATTGAAGTATTTATCATTTATTGTTGATGATGGCTATTTATTTGTAAAACTGAAGTGTTTAATGTTTGTAAACTTTCCTTTAAACACCCCCCCGCACCATTTTCTGAAGTGTAGACAAGGTTTTTTCGAGCGTACAAAAATCTTCACTTACTCCATTCTAAGTTAGTTTGGAGTAAGTTTTCACTCACGAAACTTTGAAATCAAGCATAAGTGGCCGGACACGCCCCCTTTTGAAAAAATAATTCTGTTCCAAAGTGAAACTGTTCTAACTGACTAGAACTGGAGCAAACTAAATGACGAGAATTCCGGTTTCTAAGATACTCCGTTCTACACCAATTGATTCTAAAAATCAGGAGCAAATCATGTGGAAACTTGGGGCCATAGAAATTTACAGTGCAGAAGGAGGCCATTTCGGCCCATCGTGTCCGCGTCGGCCGACAAAGAGCCACACGGCCCTTGGTCAACAGCCCTAAAGGTTACATACAAACCCATGAACAATGACGGAAAGGCAAAGAGCACCCAGCCCAACCAGTCCACCTCACACAACTGCGACACCCCTTATACTGAAAACATCTACACTGCACCCCAACCGGAGTCATGTGATCTCCTGGGAGAGGCAAACCCAGGATCATTTAGGGAGAAAAGAAAATCTAGGAAAATTGCTCTCCGACCCATCCAGGCGATCAACACTAGTCCAGGAGATCACCCTGGCCGTATTTCTATTCCCTGCAGTACTTACAATTATATCTGCGCAGTCCAACAAAACATCATCCAGACTAATCCCAATTACCAGCTCTAGGTCCATAACCCTGCAGGTTACTGCACTTTAAGTGCCCATCCAACTATCTCTTAAAAGTGGTGAGGGTTTCTGCATCCACCACTCTTCCAGACAGCGAGTTCTAGATCCCCACAACCCTCTGCGTAAAGAAGCCCTCCCCTCAAATCCCCTCTAAACCTTCCACCAACCTCCTTAAAACTATGCCCCCTCATAATAGACCCCCCTCCACCAATGGAAATAGTCCCTTACTATCCATTATGTCAAGGTCCCTCAATATTTTGTACACCTCGATGAGGTCTCCTCTCAACCTCCTCTGTTCCAATGAGAACAAACCCAGCCTCTCCAATCTGTCCTCATAACTAAGATTCTCCATTCCAGGCAGCATCCTTGTAAATCTCCTCTGCACCCTCTCTAGTGCAATCACGTCCTTCCTATAATACTGCGACCACAACTGCACACAATACTCCAGCTGTGGCCTAACCAATTTACAATTTAAGCATAACCTCCCTGCTCTTATATTCTATGCCTCAGCCAATAAAAGCAAGCATTCAGTATGCCTTCTTAACCACCTTATCCACCTGACCTGCTACTTTCAGGGATCTGTGGACAAGCACTCCAAGGTCCCTTTGTTCATCTACACTATTAAGTGGCCTACCACTTAATGTGTATACTCTTTCCTTATTAGCCCTCCCAAAGTGCATCACCTCACACGTCTCTGAATTAAATTCCATTTGCCATTGCTCTGCCTACCTGATTAGTAGATTGATATCCTCCTGTAGCCCATGACTTTCCTCTTCATTATCAATCACACAGCAAATTTTAGTGTCATCTGCTAACTTCTTAATCATACTCCCTATATTCTAATCTAAATCATTGATATATACCACAAAAAACAAGGGACCCAGTACTGAGCCCTGCGGAACCCCATTGGAAACATCCTTCCAGTCACAAACTCATCCATCAATCATTACACTTTGCTTCTGACCTCCAAGCCAATTTTGGATCCAACTTGCCACTTTTCCCTATATCCCATGAGCGTTAACCTTCATGACCAGTCTACCTTATCAAAAGCCTTGCTAAAGTCCATATATACTACATCGTTCGCACTACCTCATCGACCCTCTAAGTTACCTCCTCAAAAAATTCAATCAGGTTAGTCAAACATGATCTCTTAACTAATCCGTGCTCACTGTCCCCAATTAATCCTTGCCTTTCCAAATGCAGATTCAGGATTTTTTTCAATAATTTTCCCACCACTGAGGTTAGGCTAACAGGCCTGTAATTACTCGGCCTATCCCTTTTTCTCTTCTTAAACAAGGGTACTACATTAGCAGTCCTCCAATCCTCCGGCACCATGCCCAGATCCAAAGAAGACTGGAAAATGATGGTCAAGGCCTGTGCTATTTCCTCCTTTACTTCGCTCAACAGCCTGGGATGCATTTCATCTGGGCTTGGGGAATTATCTACTTTCAAAGCTGCTAAACCCCTTGATACTTCCTCTCTCACTATATTTATTTCATCCAGAATATCACACTCCTCCTCGATAGCAATATCTGCATAACCCCTTTCCTTTGTGAAAACAGATGCAAAATATTCGTTAAGAACCCTACCAACATCTTTCGCCTCCACACAAAGATTACCCTCATGGTCTCCAATAGGCCCTACCCTTTCTTTGGTTTCCCTTCTAAATATATTTATAGAACATCTTAGGTTTTTCCTTAATTTTACTGGCCAAGAATTTCATATGCTATCTCTTAGTATTTCTAATATCCTTTTTAATTTTGCCTCTTAACTTTCTATATTCCGTTAAAGATTCTATAGTATTTAACCATTGGTACATGTTTTAAGCGTCCCTTTTTGTCTTAATCCTCCCCTGTAAGTCCCTAGACATCCAGGGAGCTCTAGAATTATTTTTCACAGCCTTTTTCTTTAAGGGCACATGTTTGGGCCCAGCCTTCCAGATCTCCTCCTTGAATGCCTTCCACTGTTCCGACACTGATTTACTCACAAGTAGCTGTTTCCAGTCCACTATGGCCAAATCACTCCTTAATTTAGCAAAATTAGCTTTTCCCCAATTCGGAACTTTTATTCCAGGCCTATTCTTGTCCTTATCCATAACCAACTTGAATCTGACTGAATTATAGTCACGGGCACCCAAGTGCTCCCCCACTAATACCTCTTCAACCTGCCCAGCTTCATTCCCCAAAACTAAATCCAAGACCGCCCCCTCTCATGTTGGGCTTGCTACATACCGACTAAAAAAGTTCTCTTGAATGCATTTCAAGAATTCCGAATCCTCTATACCCTTCACACTAAATTTATCCCAATCAATATTTGGATAGTTAAAATCCCTTACGGCTTTTAGACTTTGCCTACATATTTGCTCCCCTATATCCCTCTCACTGTTTGGGGATCTATAATACACGCCCAGCAATGTGATTGCCCCTTTTTTATTTTTCAATTCGACCCATATGACCTCATTTGATGATCCCTCTAACATGTCATCCCTCCTCACCGCTGTAATAGTTTCTTTAATCAGTACCGCAATGATGCCCCCCCTTTTTTACCCCCCTCTCTATCTTGTCTAAAAATGCTAAAAATATTGATCTGCCAAATCTACCCCTCTTTCAGCCATGTTTCTGTAATGGCTATAATGCCATACTCCCAAGTGTCTACCTGTTCTCTTAGCTCATCCGCCTTATTCGCTATAATCCTTGCATTAAAGTATATACCATTCAATAATTAGTGCTCCAGCATAATGAGGCATCGAAGCAAATGGCAAATTGATATTTTTAATATTTATATTCAGTTTACATTTTGTACATTTCCAGTCAGTGCATGGAAAACCTGCATCATCGTTTGCAGACCCAGATGAGTGGCAGTACTAGCTGCACAGTTACACACCCGATATAAATTGTGGCACAGCCACAGACAAAGGAGCCCAACTCATGTGCATGAACATTTTTTAAAAAAGAGAAAAAAAAAATCCTAGCATTTATATTGTTCCTTAACATGTTCTCAGGATGATCCAAAAGTGCATCACCACCAATGAAAAGTATTTTTTGAAGAACAGTCACTGTTGGTACATAAACAAACACAACAACCCTATTCTGCACAGGAAGGCCTCACAAACAGCAGTGAGATGAACAATTTGTTTTTAATGTTACTGGTTGTGCGAGAAATGTTGGACAGGACATCTCCTTGTCTCTTCTTTCAATAGTACCATCAGGTCTTTTATCTGAACAAGCTGTACACAGCGGCGAGTTTAACGTCTCATCCATAGAATGACACCTGACAATACCGCACTTTATCTTATAGCACGCCTGTGAAGTACCTTGGGACGTTTTACTACGTTAAAGGCGCTATATAAATGCAAATTGTTGTTGTTCTTGTTGAAGTGTCAGCCCAGATTATGGCCAGGAATTTCCTCTGAGCTGGTCCCACTCTGTCGATGGAAGTGTGGTGGAAAGCCCATCTACGTGCGGAAACGGGGTTGTGGCAGGATTTCCAGCAAAGTTAGGGCAGTGGTGTAGACCAGCTCCAAGAAAACTTCTGGCTTGTGTATTCAAGTCCTGGAAATGGGACTTAAACCCATAAATTTCTAACTCAGAGGCAAGAGTACTTGCTCACAATGAACTGATACTATTATCCTCACAGCAGCCCAAATGATTTCAAATAAACTAAGGAAAAAAAATGTTTTCAATCTCTGCTTGGCATCAAATCCAATACTGTATGAAATAATTTTTTATGACAGTCTAACACTTCTCCAAATGTCATCCATGTAAGGCGAGATACTCTGGCTGTTACCAGTCTTTATCACAGACAGAATTGTATGTAAACAGATGGTCCCAGTCAGTGGGTTGGGTAGCTGTACAGCACAGACGCAAACAGCACGACTTTTTTCCAACTTGCTCCCCTCCTCCTCCTGAAGGCATCGAATCATGCTGGGGTAGAGTTTTACAAGTGCCGCAGATTTCCAGGACCTCACCTGAGTATCCATTCTTCATGTGTGAGCCTAGACAGAAAGTACCAGCAGGCGATTCGACACTGGCGGGGGGTCATATTGCAGTGTTCCAAAAAGATACATGGCTGTTACATGAGGGAGAGTAAAAGGCAGTTCCTAAACATTTTACTTAGGAAAAGAAACACTCGCTGGAAAAAGTTTGTAAAAGACCGCAATTCCAAACTAATCATTGGAATATTTCCATAAAGAGTAAAGTGGTTGGAACGTTGATCATTCTAAATGGTTGTCTCTCCTCAGGTATTTGCCTCACTCCTTTTCAAAACCGCCAACATCTTCCCCTCCTCAAAAAACCCATCTTTGACCCCCGTGTCCTTGCAAATTATCACCATATCTCCAACCTCCAATGATGTTAAATCGACTCTCACCTCCCAAATCTATACACATCTTTCCTGCAACTGCATGTTTAAATCTCTAGAATCAGATTTCCACCCCTGCCAAAGTCCTGAAACATCCTTAATCAAAGTTATAAATGACATCCTCTGTGACTGTGACCATGAGGCATTTTCCCTCTTTGATCTTTCTGCAGTTTTTGACGCAACTGATCACACCAACATGCTCCAATGCCTCGCCTCTGATGTCCAACTCAGTGGAATTGCCCTTGCTTTGTTCTGCTCTTACCAATCTGATTGTAGCCAGACCATCTCCAGAATGGCTTCTCTTTTTGCCGTAGGAGTTACCTCTGCAGACTACTGGTCTGACATCAAGTCTTAGTTAAGCCACAATGTCCTCCAGTTAAACATTCGGAAGACCAAAGCCATCGTCTTCGGCAAATGCCAAAAACTCTGTACCCTTGCACTGATTTCATTCCCCTTTCTGGCTACTGTCTCAGGTTGAACCGGACTGTTCGCAACCTCGAAATTCTGTTCAGCCCTGAGCGGAGCTTCGAACCCTATATCGTCCCCATCACAAAGACTGCCAACTTCTACCATTTGACCATCTCTCCCTGCTACCAATCTCTCTGTTGCTGAAACTCTCATCCTTGTCTTTGTCACCTCCAGACTCAACTATTCCAATACTCTCCTGACCAGCCTCACGTCTTCCTGCTCTGTAAACTTAAGCTCGTCCAAAACTCCTGTTCATCCATCACTCCTTTCCTGTCCTTAGCTCCCAGTCCTCCAAAGCCTTAATTTTAAAATTCTGCTCCTCAAATTTAAATCCCTTCATGGCCTCATCCATTCCCATCTCTGTAACCTTCTCCATCCCTTTAACTTCCTCCAGAGCTCTCTCCTTCTCTGACTCTGGTCTCTTGTGCACCACCCCACCACTGGTGGCCATTCTTTCACTGACTAGACCTCAGGCTCTGGAATTCTATCCCTAAACCACTGTGCCTCTCCACTTCCCTCTCCTCCCTCAAGACTCACCTTCTTTACCAAACTTTTTTGTCACCTCTCCTAATATCTCCTTCTTTAGTCCAGCACCCATCTTCTTATCTGATTTACACCTCTAAAGCGCCTTCAGACATTTTTATATGTTAAAGATGTCACATAAATGCAAGTCCTTATTGCAATCATTTGAAAGTATTTTCTGCTTTGTTCCTCCCCCAGCTTATAATTTCAATGGGAATTTGGCTTTACATTAGAGGCAGGAATGATCTACTGAATTTATTATTGAATTGCAATAAATATTTGTTTTACTATTATTTTCTTCCATTCCATCATCTCCTTATGCCACGCACTATTGCTGACCAAGACACTGGACAAGTTGGTCCCAGTTCTATGCCATTGTCCTCCATAACATTAAGGGGGCATAGTTTCGGAATAAGGGGTTGCCCATTTAAAACGGAGATGAGGAGGAATTTCTTCCCTCAGAGGGTCATGAATTTTTGGAATTCTCTACCCCAGAGAGCTATGGAGGCTGCGTCATTGTGGAGATAGACAGATTTTTGAATGATACGTATGTCCAGGGTTATGGGGAGCGGGTGGGGAAGTAGAGTTGAGGCCAAGACCAGATCAGCCATGATCTTATTGAATGGCGGAGCAGGCTCGAGTGGTCAAATGGCCTACTCCTGCTCCTATTTCTTAGATTATGTTCTTGTGTTATGTTCTTATAACTGGCTACTGGAAAGTGTGAGAACATAGTGACACATCCTGCGATTTTCCCTTTCTCTTTGTTGGAATGTACCCAGCCTCCTCTCCCAGCACTGGTAAGATCACCGACTCACTACAGAAGCAATGACAGATGAAAACCCACATTCTACCACTCCACACTGCGGCACATTAGAGCTCCAAAATACTGGACCAATGCACTGCGATGAAGAATGTTTGTATCTATTTGAGGAGTATTTTGGAACCCCCCCACCCCCCCCACTCAAAGATGATTTTTCTCTTTGTCTTTTCACCACTTCCAGCATTCCCAAGCATTTTATTCAGCTCTAGTGTTGGTATTGATGGGGTTAGATGAAGAAGAGTGGGAGGAGGCTCTTGTGGAGCAACAACAACAACTTTAACGTAGTAAAATATCCCAAGGTGCTTCACAGCTTCCTCATCGAACAAACTTTGACACCGAGCCAAGTAAGGAGATATTAGGGCAGGTCTTGGTCAAAGAGGTAGGTTTTATGGAGTGTCTTTGTGGAGGAACACACTCCTGGATAGCCTGCTACATTCTACACCACGTAAACTTGAGGTAATCCAAAACTCAGCTGCCCATGTACTAACTCGCACCAAGCCCTGCTCACTCATCACCCCTATGCTCACTGACCCACAATGGCTCTTGGTTAAGCAACGCCTCGATTTCAAAATTCTCATCCTTGTTTTCAAATCCCTCCAAGGCTTCGTCGCTCCCTGTTATGTAATGATGTGTGTATCATCCCAGTACCTTAAATGTAATGTAAGTACTATGCCACACCACAGAGGGCGCTGCGGTGGGAAACCCTGGTAGTGCCTGTAACAAGGACTATATAAGGGTGACCACCACACCTGGGAGGCACTCTGGAGCTGAACAATAAAAGACGAAGGTCACAGCAGTTAGACTTACACCAGACCGTGTGGAGTCAGTGATTTGTGTGCTACATACACCACACTCCCTATCTCTGTAATCTTCTCCAGCCCACAACCCCCAGCGCCCCCCCCCCCACCACCACGAGATGTCTGCTCTCCTCTAGCCCTCTTGAGCATCCATGATTACAATCACTCAACCATTGGTGGCCGTGCCTTCTGTTGCCTAGGCCCTAAGCTCTGGAATTCCCTGCCTAAGCCTCTCCCCTAAATATCTACCTCTCCTTCCTCCTTTAAGATGCTCCTTAAAACCTACCTCTTCGACCAAGCTTTTGGTCACCTGCCTTAATTTCTCCTTATGTCTCATAATACTCCTGTGGAGCACCTTGGGATGTTTCACTATGGTAAAGGCGCTATATAAATACAAGTTGTTGATGAAAGAGAGGTAGAGACAGAGAGGGTTAGGGAGGGAATTCCAAAGCTTAGGGCACGGCCGCCAATGGTGGAGCGATTAAAATCAGGGATGCGCGAGAGGCCAGAATTGTTGGATCACAGATATCTCGAAGGGTTGCAGGGCTGGTGGAGGTTATAGAGATAGAGAGGGGCGAGGCCATGGAGGGATTTGAAAACAAGGATGAGAACAAGCATAAACACTGGCATGGACCTGTTGGACTGAATGGCCTGTCTCTGGGCTGTAAATTACTATGTCAAAGCTGTCTGTAAACACTCTGCAGCCACCCTGTCGGCCCAGTTTTCTCCTCTTCCTCTCGGATTTTGGAGGCCCCACAGTGGGTTAATACATCTCTCACTGACTGAAACCAGTTGAACTCTTTACAAACGACTCATTCAAAACTGCTTCTGCCTCCAGTTAAACCAATGATAACTGGCTCTGAACACAGTATTATCATTGCAGGAAATATTTTTATGGATATATAAAATAATGTATTTTAAGTCAACCAATAAAGAAATCCGATGATGGATGGATAACGATTCAGGGAAGAGATGATGGGCATGGAATTGTGGGATTAAATGTACTAATTTGATCCTATTACACAAGAGATTTTTTTTAAAGTTTATTAAATTGCTGCTGCGCAATGATGTGGGCAATGATAATGACAGCACCGAATCGCTCCCCTTCTGGTCCACTGTGTGTTTTGGAGGAGACAATTCCTGACAGTTGATGGAATTGAGCTTGACAAATATTCCCTGATGCATCCATGATGGCCTACGAATAAAGGGTTAACAGAGCAAATGATAGTTTTTATGAATATTCAAATCAGAAATGAATATTTATTGTACCACTGCAACCCAAATCCCTGAATAATGATGCCAACAATTACAATCCCTCAGGGCTCATTGATGAGACAGTGACCGTAAAATGAGAGAGACAGGACATGCTGCAGTTTCCACATCTGATTCTTCAAACGACAAAAGTACACCCAACAGCGTTGTTTTCAAAATGTAGACAGATTGTAAAGTTAAAATCATCATCGTTTGCTTCATAGCGGGGGATCATTTTGACTTTGGGCGATAGTGTAAAACAGGCGATAGAACAGGCGATAGAGGATCTAGAGGATTGAGGCCCTTTACACCTGAAAATCAACATGGAAATGAAAATCGGAACAGATGTATTACGACTGGCTGATACCGCCCTTTTTACACTTTTAGGGGCCGAAATTGCCCCTTTCCTTCAGGCCTGTTACTACCAGAAATCGAAATCGGTGTCCATGCTGCGGAGTGCAATGGCCGCCGATTTTTCATGTAACAGCCGCCATTATCAAAATTCCACTCCTGTGGTATCCCAGCAGTGACCCGCTCTCCCTCCGACTACTCTGCTGCTTCTGAGCCGTCCTAAGTGCGTCATCACAGGGCGCACCGCCAATGCCCGCCTCCCACAAAATTCCGCCGAGAAAATCTTCCTCCCACAGGGTGGTACCAAAACTTGCTTTTTTGAGACAATGCAGCAAGGCTGTGGCCTTCTGAAATGGCGGTGTGGTTCCCATTAAAGGGAAGAACGCACTGCCGCTGCCACCATGTTTTTTTTTGTCGGGCCGACAATTATGCCACCGGGTTCGGCCAGGCCGCCAACAGGCAGCCTGGCACACCCTCCAGCTGAAACTGGTGGCCCAGTGGAGCGAACTTTTAAAATCGCGCAGGCTCTCCCCTTTAAGTGAAGGGAAGAGCAGTGGTGACGCGGTGCCATGATGACATCATCAGCGCTACGCTGATGACTGACAACGGCGGACGTTACACCTCGCCCCAACTTCCGCCCCTCTAGTGTGCTCACCACCGCACTACTGCCCCTCTTATGAGCGACTTCTGGTCCGCCTGAAGAAAAAAGCCAAACAGCAGAAATTTGCACAAGAGGTCACCTCATCCACCACGGCTGTAAAAACACTATGAACGGGGTGCGTGCATGCGTCCCGTTTCCAGCGGTGGGCTATTTCAGCCCCTTACACTGTTGCTCAGAGTCAAAATTGTCCCGTCCCCCCCCCAGTTATTTTCAGTTTTCCTGTATGGGGACCCCACCCATACCTGCAAATATTGACACACTCTTAGAAACCGATGTTCTCACTTCCAAAGACCATGTCAGCTAAGAAAGACAGACTTGCATTTAGATAGCACTTTTCATGACCACCAGATGTCTCAAAGCACTTTACAGTCAATGATGTACTTTTTGAAGTGTAGCTATTGTTGTATTGTAGGAAACGCGGCAGCAATGTGATAATAACCAGATAATTTATTTTTTAGTGATGTTGGTTGAGGGATAAATATTGGCCAGGACACCGGGGATAACTCCCCTGCGAAATAGTGCCATGGGATCTTTTACGTCCATCCACCTGAGAGAGCAGATGGGGTCTCAGTTTAATGTCTCATCTGAAAGACGGCACCTTCGACAGTGCAGTTGTCCTTCAGTACTGCACTGGAGTGTCAGCAGATTTGGATATAGCCTTACCCATTTTTCGCCTGGAGCAGACTTGACTCAACATTTGAGCAGATGCACCAGGCATCCAAAACAGCCCCAAGACAAGAATCATTGAATCATAGAATACTACAGAAGGAGGCTATTCGGCCCATTGAGTCTGCGCCAGCTCTTTCGAAGAACAATCCAGCTAGTCCCACTCCAACACTCTTTCCCCATAACCTTTTTTCTCCTTTAAGTATCCAATTCCATTTTGAAAGCTACTATTGAATCGGTTTCTTTTAAAAGGGACTTGGTTAAATACGACGGAGAAAACATTACATATGGAGAGTGATTGGAGAGTGGGACTAACTGGATTGCTCTTCAAAAAAGCCACGCAATCTCAATGGGCCAAATGGCCTCCTTCTGCGCTGTACTATTCGAGCCTCACATTGGGCCTCTTTTCCATGCCTGGTGTAATGCAGAGCAATCTGCTCAAAAGATGGCTTGTCCTTTTCAGGCAAAAAATGAGTAAGGCTATAGCCAGATCTGATTTAATGCATCGAAAGTCATAAAAGATTCAGACAAAAGAGGTTTGAAACAGGAAAGGGCTGTGATACCGCTGGTGTGGCTGCTAGCCAGGTCACACTTGCTGCGATGGATAACACTTCACATAACATTACTCCACCTCAGTCTGTGGCCTCTCATCACATGCACACATGGAATTTGTCCAAAATTGGAAAATAAAGGTTGCTACAATTTTTGTTAAATATAATAAACATTTGTTTTTCATAAGCAAAGAAATCTGGATCTAGAAGTGCAGATCTCTCTCTGGACTGCTGCTAATTTGTTTAGATATTATACAGAAAATTTAAAATGATCCCATGTCAAACCCTTTTAACTCACTTTTTTAATCTCACAAGTGTAATTGTGTTGAACAGGGAAAGCAAAGAGTGGCAGCCAGAATTTCAAAGGCTTTTTCCTCTTGTTTACACCCTGTCGCTTTCACCTGCAGTAATCTGGTAGCCCTTGTCAAGTGGGCCTGAATCTCAATGCACAATATTAATGGGCCTACCCTTCAGTTTCCCTTGGGTTCAAAGGTCACACATCTAGCATCTCCCACCTCCATCTGCGAGAGCAGCCTTGTTACTGAAAGATCAATAAACTCACCAAGCACACCATCATCACTCCATGATGTTCCCGCATACAGAATGAAGCCGTGTCTATCTACCTGGCACATTCACTGGCTCGGATTTAATTAGAAAATGGCTGACAATTGCTACGTTTGGGCGAAGATCATTTTTTGTTGCAATGCCTGCTACGGGAATGCTGATAAGACACAGGCAAGGCAGTTTACTGAAAACAAGAATCTGTGAGGTCCAGGTCTCCTCACCAAAGGTTAGAAGGAACATTAATTTAGATTCGACAAGCCTGTCCCTTTCTGGTTTATATAAGATGGATTTCTTGATTTAAAGAGACATCGCCATCACATAGGAAACACACAGTAATTCAGAAGTAAAACAAAATACAAGACGAGCTCCTGCATGAAAGGCATATTATACCCCTGCCATTTATTAACAGCACAGGGCTAATTCCACAATCAGAAATACCATCAGGCGTGATGGGCCCACGATCTCTCGACTAGCACTCCAAGAGAGCTGCTCAGCGCTGGGAGCACATAATCATGGATTCGGCCCTCGTATTTCAGGGTGGTCTATTGGATTGGAAACTATCCTTGTACCTGATACAGGTACCTCGTTTCAAATTGAGGTCAGACTAATAGGGATGACAAGCCTCCTCGGTCTGTTGACTGTAAGGACGCTATAAGAAAGCAAGTTTAGCTAGTCTCAGCTTCTAGTAGATAAGAGACCCGTTAATGCCTGTTTGCGGCGGCCATTCCTGAAAATCGAGTGGCTGCCACTTTGAGGTCAACAGGCCTGATGCATTCATAATAAAGGATGAAACTGAGTACTATGTACAATGAGCCAGTGTGACCGTAGCTCCTTTAATAAGATTCCAGAGTGCAGGTACCTCATGGGTGGCCTGCTTATATACCATGCTCCCAAGGGATGCTGGAATCCCTTGGGACTCCAACAGGTAGGCCCTCTGGTGGTAGTATAATACAGATTGTAAGGGGTTAAATACATAACAAGGCCGACCCGATCAAAATTCAGGTCGGGGATTTCTCTGGATTCCATCCCGCCCAAGTAGATGCACCACCAAATTAAAATCAAATAAATACTTATCTATCCATTTTCAGCTCGATCTGGCGATCTCCTGCTGTGTGGTGCCCCTGGCAGGTTTTTCTGCCGGTGTATCCTCTGAAGACTGTGTGCGGCCCGGCAGCGCAGCCACCCTTAAAGGGGAGGGCCCACTACCGCAGCCACAATAGAAATATTTTTGCCGGCCGACTTGCCGATCGGCTGTCAAAATACTGGCACGAGCTGGCCCGGCCGAAGCCCTCCCTGGTGGCCCAGTGACCAAAAAGTTAAAAGACGGTCGAATCTCTCTCCTTTAACGGAGGGGAAAGAGCGTAGTGATGCACACGTGCTGTGACAGCACCCCGTTGATTGACAGCGGTGGACTGCTCAACCCACCCATTTTCAGCCAGTCAGCTGGCTTTGAGTCTAAGGCCCACCCCATTATGACCCATTTCCTGTAGGACTTTGAAAAAAATTCAAAGTCCTGAAAATGGATCTGCTCATCGCACCAAAAGTTCTAGCGGTGAGTAAGAGTTAAAAATTCACAGGTGCGCCAGCGTTCTGGCCCACCTGAATTTCGACCCCATGGGCTCGCAGCACGAAACTGCTCTTAATTTGCTGCCGGATGGCTAGTGTGGAAATAGGAGTATTTCCACACTGCTGCTTTATGCGGGTGGGGGAGCGTGCTGGGCTGGGGGACACTGCTTACTAGATGCTGAAATTGGAACGGTTTATGTGCCAGAATTGGTATCCTTCACCTTAAATCAGTACAAAATTCTCCAAAACACAAAGAAAGTTCAATAACGTATTTAAAAAAAAATTATGCTCAGGTCTTCTAAGCACAACACAGATAGCTGCCCAGTGCCTCTAGATTCCCTTCAATATCCTACATGGGCAGTCAATGGACGGTTTGACACTCTGATTTGGTGGTTATGTTGCTAACACTAACAACGGCGTGCCAAGTCAATGTACTGATGGCTCAGGGCACAGTGCTGCAGCTGGGGCTATGCTTCATGCAGACTACATGACACTTCTGTTGCCAGGTTATGCTGCTGCAGGGCATTAACAGCCGAACACCGGGTTCCCAAACAGAGTGCACAAGTTAAAACCCTCCAAGGTTGGCATGACTTTTTTTTTAAACTTTTGCTACAGTTATTCTGTTACTAGTCCTCCGCCAGCCACCAGAAAGAGGGAGGCAGCCAAAGTTCCCACTCCTGATTACTTTCCAGTGAAATGAGAATGGTTGAATACCAGGCGAGTGCAGGATTAGGATTGGTTGGGAAATTCCCACACCCCCCATGATCGAATAGCCATCGACATTCACCATCGCCATATTATATGGTCACCACATTATAAAAAGGATATAGAGGCACTGGAGAAAGTGTAGAGAAGATTTACAGGGATGATACCAGAAATATGAGGGTATACATATCAGGAAGAGTGAACAGGAAGGATCTCTTTTCTCTTGAAAAAAGGCCGAGGGGTGACCAAATAGAGGTCTTTAAAATTATGAAAGGTTTTGATCGAGTGAATACAGCGAGAATGTTTCCACTTGTGAGGAGCAGCATAACTAGAGGCCATCAATATAAAATAGTCACCTAGAACTCTTAATAGGGAATTCTGAAGAATTTTCTTTACCCAAAAAGTGGTGAGAATGTGGAACTCACTACCGCAGACTAGTTGAAGCGAATAGTATAGATGCATTTCAGGGGAGGCTAGACAAGCATAGGAGGGAGAAGGGAATCGAGGGTTACGCTGATAGATTTAGATGAGAAAAAAATGGGAGGAGGCTCGAGTGGAGCATAAACGCCGTGCCGAATGAATGGCCTGTTTCTGTGCCGTATATCCTATGTAATCCTATATAATCCTATGTAATCGAGACTCACACATGAGGAGTGGCCACTAGGCTGAGGTGCTAGAGGGCTGCTAGTGGCCAATGGGACAGGACCTCAGTGTGAATGTGCACCTTCGAGAGGAGACGGTGGAAAATAGAGAAAAATATATATATGTATTCCCAGTGCAGTCCATTATTCATGGTGATTAAGGTGCAGTATGAGTGTACGGAATAATGAAACATTTTCTAATTCACATTTAGTAACAATTTAAAAAAAAAAAATTTCCCTTCCCTCGAGCGTCCCCAGCACATATCTGGCAGAGCAGGTGACAGACAAGAAATATCTATTTCTCATACTAAAAATGATAGCCCCAGTGTGTCATTTTTCACTTGGCTATTAACATCAGTTATTTCCTTAAATGCTTCCTCTTTCTCCTCAAGATACATCCCAACTCTGGATGAGGGACAGGCAAGCAGCTAATGCTCTCTCAAGCCTTTGGCAATGCCACCCTGCATCAGCTGCCAGGTGGCACAAGACAGCAGCCCAGGAACACCTCGTCCCCTCCAACCCACCCCCTCCCTCCCCCCGCCACCCCGCCTGCATTTCGCCTCCCCCCTGTGTGGGGAGGAACCCAATCATTGCAATGTGTACAAAGAAAAAAAAACTAATTTGCCAAAATAGCTTCCCCCCCCCCCCCACCCCCTCGCCCCGCCATGAAGACAGTGCCAGTTTAAAGCAGAAATTTGCATCAATTTATTTCCTCAGTAGAAGCTCTGCACTAAAGAGCCATGTTAAACACAGGCAGCTATTTGGAAAGGTTTTCTATCCTCCACATACAGACAGGCGGCACTCAGTATGCCTGTTGGCTGGGAACACAGCTTTTCATTTCAGACACAGCATGAATGCAGGGGGCACTGCCTGCTCTACACAGTGTAGGATCATCTGTGTTAGTTTAACGTTAAATTAAATTAGAATCAGTAATCAACACATTCAATTTTTTTTTATAAAGTACAGTAAACTCTCGTTTACCCGGATTGTCTGGGGATTCGGCAACTCCGGATAAACGAATTTTCCGATAGGACGAGTTTACATAAATTGCAAAAAAAATTCAAAGATAAAACAATCACGTTTGCCTTAGGACGGCATTACTTACCTCTCTGCAGTCGATATAGGTTGGACCGCCCGCATTTACAGGTGGTCACTGTGGGGCGTACGGGTCAGGCGGGACTCAAATAGCGGGCTGGTGTGGCAACCGGCGGCATTGCACACCGGCGCAGCCGTTCTGGGTGGTCCTGCTCAGCACCGCCACAAAACCGGCCCCCGGAGACTCCCACGGGGAGCTAGAGGCTGACCGCCCACCCAGGAGACCTCACCGCCATCACTGCCGCCCCTCCAGGACAGAAAATGGAACATGAAAGATCGGAAGATCCGTCCCATGGAGTGCTGGGTGGCGAATCATGATTCAGTGAGAAGGTAAGTACAATGTACAGTGTTCACAGCTGCTTGTATTTGTCATGTAGCCAATGATCCTCTCATTTTTGTTTAGTTGCCGAATCTCACAATATTTTAAATTCCATTACGGCGGGTTTTCCGTTACATTCGTATCCGGGTAAACAAGAGTTTACCATATAATGACAAAACAGGAACAGTGCAATATTTAGCTCCAGCATGGCTCAGTTGGTGAGCGCACTTGCCCAGTGTGAATTACCTAGTGTGAAACTGGGCCATTCAGACCAAGAAGGTCATGGGTTTGAGCTGGGGTCAATGCCGAGTCAGTTGATCGAAACGAAGGCAGGAGTGGGGCACGACAGTTGGCTTCAGTCTCCTGAATCAAGGAAGGGACAAGAAAATTAGCCAAACCTCCCACTCCTGATCATTATCTTAGGGTTACTACACAAAGTCAAATAGACTGCTGTCACTTGCTGTCTAGGGTCATATTTGAAGAGTGACCCTTTGGGAAAGTACTAGAAGGCTGCCAGTCCCCATGGAAATACATTCCAATACAAATTGGTGCCTTCAGGAGAAGGGGAGAAAACTGGAGGCCTAAAACACTAGTTCAGCCCCAGCTGGAATATTGTGTCCAACTCTGGGCACCACACTTTAGAAAGGACATGAAGGCTTTGATAGAAGAGATTTACTAGAATGGATCCAGAGATGAGGAATTACAGTTACTTGGATAGACGAGAGAAGCTGTGATTATTCTCCTTGGAGCAGAGAAGAAGATTGGGCCCAACATTGCCCAAGCCGTTTTTTTGGCGCACTGACCTGAAGCGTGCCATCTTTGCACGCTGGATAGGGCGCCAGAAAAAAGGGGTCCCAACCTAGCCACTCTTCGGAGTCCCCGGAGCCATACAGGCTGAAGGGGGGGGCACCGAGCAACAGGCCAGCGCAGAAAGCACTGCCGGCACCTGCGTGCATGCTCAGTAAGGGCTGCGCGCATGCTCCTGCCCTCCCAGCGTGTCCTGTGGGCTGTGAGCAGGACCCGATGCTCACAGCCCCTATCCCCGGCTGAAGGGACGCCCGATCTCGCCGCACCCTATCCCTGGCCGAGTGGCCTCCCACACCGGCCGGCCAGCCCGCTGAGTTCCCGGGCGAGGTAGGACTTCGGTTCTATTTTTTATTTAGTGGTTGTGTGTGCTTGAGAGTTTTAATTGGAGTGGGGGGGCGGGGAGGAGGAGAGTTTTTGGGGGAGGGGGGGAAGAGGAGAGTTTTGGGGGTGAGTGAAAGAGTGTATTGGGGGGGGGGGAGAGAAAGAGTGTATTGGGGGGGGGGAGAGAGAAAGTATGTATTGGGGGGGGGGGGAGGAGGAGAGTTTTGGGATGGGGGGAGAAAGTGTGTTTTGGGGGTGGGGGGAGAAGAGAAAGATTGTTTTGTATACCAGCATCTCTCTCTCTCTCTCTGGCTACATCCCCCCCCCCCCCCGTGACATCACGGCCAGCAGCTCGCATTTCTCCGGTAGGATTTACTCCATTTTTATTAATATTTTAATTGTTTGAGCTTTTCCTTGCAATGTTTGGTGCTTGGTTGTTGAGGTCCTCTCCAGTTTTCCCTTCTCTCCCCTATCCCTGCCCTAATGTCTGCCGAATGTGCGCTGCTTTTTCTTCACTGCCCGCAATGTTTTTCAGAGCTGGCCACATATGCTGACCTAAGTCGATTTGGAGTAAGTTTTTGCTGGCCAAAGTGGCATAAATGGCCAAAACTAGCGTAAGTGTCTGGGAACGCCCCCTTTTGAAAAAAAAACTGACCTAAAAAAAAATCGTACCTAACTGACTTACTCCAATCTGGAGCAAATATTTGGGGGAAACTGGCATTTTTTAAACTTACGCCAGAAAAACAACTTATTCCAAAAAAACTGATGCAAGTCATGGCCAAAATTGGGCCCATAAAGAGGAGATTTGATAGAGGTGTTTAAAATCATGAAGGGTTTAGATAGAGTAAATAAATGGCTGAAGGGTCATAACCAGAGGGCACAGTTTTAAAGTGATTAGCAAAAGTGACGACACGAGGAAGATCTTTTTTACGCAATAAGTGGTTAGGATTTGGAATGCACTGCCTGATGGGGTGGTGGGAAAAGTGGCCTTCAAAAGGGAATTGGATAAATACTTGAAGGAGGAAAAAAATGCAGGCCTCTGGGGGAGTAGAACTAACTGGATTGCTCTTCAAAAGAGACGCGATGGGCCGAATGGCCTCCTGTGCTGTACTATTCCATGATACAGTGCAAAATTTAAAAAAACTATGGCCAATTTTACTCTTACTCTTTGGTGAATGAACTCTATCTTGGCAACATTGATCGGTTTGATTTATTAAAAAAAAGACTTCTGAATTTTTCGTTCTTTTTACTCTTCAGGAACAAGTATGCTCAGAAACAAGACTCTGATAAACATGGCATCCGACCTGCCTGACTGCGATTTCACCAGCATGAAGAAAATTTAATTGCCAACACTAGGACATGTCATGTAATTGATTTTATCTTATCCAAAATAATGAGTCAATATTTCCAGATCTATACGTATTAGTTTGACTAATACAAATAACAGAGGGCGATTGCCGCAATTAAAAGTCTTTGCAAAACTGGTTACAAAAAATGATTGGAAATAAGCCAATAGAACCTAATCTATTTACAGTTATCAGCTGTGAGATCTTTCTCAGAGCTAATGTTATTTTACTTCTATAATACAATTACACTGTTGTGCATTTCGAAAGCAAACTACATTCGTTTTGAAGCACAGAAAGTAGAAGTGGAAAAAAAAAATCTCATCCATTCTATATTTGAGGTGAATTTATGTGCTCATCAAGGTGAAAGATATCAGCCCCAGGGATTGAAGCATGCTCTCATTTTGAGCGTCCAGTGTTAGCACCAAGCAGCCCATGTCCAGCTACCCGTACTATGGCAGCATCAGGACAGTTCCTGCCCCCCCCCCCAAAAAAAAAATTATTGTAACTTTGATTTGCTAACAAAATCTAGGAAAATTGTGGTTTCAAAAGATTCACTTCCCGAGAAAATGATTTTGTTAACAAAAACAAAATAACAGATAATCATAATAGTCTTCAGGCAATTAAATGAACATAGATGTCCAAAAGTATGCTAATCCAACTTTGGGGTGTACAATTTGAGGAAAATTACACACTGAAATGCAGATTTACAAGACCCGAATATGCTGGTAACAACATAAGGAGATTATTGGTCAAGGGAGGACTATTGGGCAAAACACAAGAGCATCCTGCTGTTCTTCGAATAGTGCGACAGGATCTTTACTATCTGAACAGACAGTTTAACATCTCATTTGAAATCCAGCAACACCCCTTCAATATCGCAATGGAATGTCAGCCTAGTTTAAAAACTGGTGTCAAGCTCAAATCAACTGCCTTCTACCCAAAGCATTGATTGCTATCAATTGAGCAAAGCTTAACCAGGCCTTTTCTCTAACGTTTGTTCATCTACTTTAGGAAAGGTAAGAATGTTCAGAGCAGCACTTAACAAACAAACAAATAATTATATAATTAAACATTATACACACATCTACTTTTTTGTTACAAATAACTAAGGCAGAAAAATTGGCATAGTGTGCTCAAAACACAACAGGAGAAAAACGTCCTGTACTGCACCAGGACAACATTTTCCATACCATATGCTACTGCCTAATCAAACTGAGATTATTGAATTGAAGTTATTCAGATGCAGTTTTGTGACCTTGCCCATTAAGCACTAGACTGAAATTACTCAAAACTTATTTCAGGTAGCACCTTACTAGCCAGCAGACAGAAGAGATGTTTAATCCATTACCCTGAGCTATATCTGAACCAAAGGTCCAAGAGATGAAAGGAAAATGATATGGAAAATTGTTTCTGAGGGAAATCTCTGAAGAAGCCAACGCTCATGAAATGGATGCGAGAAGAAGTTGAACAGTTTATAGAATAGGGAGGGGGAAATAAAGTCTGCTTTGAAAACATTTGAATTGAGGGAAAAGAAAGTGTGATAGAGACATAAGCAACATGGTCAAAAGGCTGCTGTTAAAAATTACAAGTCTGCACTAAATATCCCTCAGATACAACATCATTGGGCTCTCCCTTAAGTTGATCCTACATCCCTTATGATCCAAATATGATAGCATGACCCAGAACTGTAAACTTACAATTAGTGAATGAACAGACTAACATTTTATAATAAATCTCACCTAACTTTTAACTTATTTTCTTAGCACTCTCGTAAAACAGAAGTGTTTCACTGTCCCCGTTAGTGGACTGAATGCAGGAGATCAGCTTTGCCAGATCACACACACGATCCTTGATCGTATGCTTCTTTGTTCTTTAGCGGGACAAGAAGCCAAGGAGATGACTTCTGACCCTCATCCAGACCCTCATCCAGACCCACATGGTTGACTCTAAACTGCTCTCTGGTTTTCTAAGCCATTTCACTCATTTGTAACTAACTGCTACAAGAAACAATAATAAGAACAAAGCAGGATGGACCGCCTGGCAGCGACCTCGGCACCAGCTTCGGACACATCAATAGCACACCCAGCCCAGTCGACCCTGCAAAGTCCTCCTCACTAACATCTGAGGACAAGGGCAACAGGGCATTGGGAATACCATCACCTCCATATTCCCCTCAAAGTCACACATTCTGACTTGGAAATATTTCATTGTCAGTGAGTCAAAATCCTGGAACTCCCTCCCTAAAAAAGACTGTGGGATACCTTCACCACGCAGACTGCAGCGGTTCAAGGCGGCGGCTGACCACCACCTTCTCAAGGGCAATAAATCCTGGCCTTGCCAGCGACGCCCACATCCCAGGAACTAATTTTAAAAAGGACTCGACTGCTGCCAACGAACCAGAAGTAGTTGTTCATGCGCAGTTCCAGTGTTTTGTTTTTAAAAAGACAGCAAAGTTGAACATGCACCCTGATTAGATGGTAGGAAAGATCTTTAAAAAAAAAGAGAAACATATTAAACTTGAGATAAAGTTGAGCCTGGATTGCTAATGAGAAAATTATGCATGTTTTTAATTTTATTTGCATTTCTTCATAATAAAATTATTTTCAACAAGGGGAAAAATACTATCATATCATATCATCATCATAGGCAGTCCCTCAAAATCGAGGAAGACTTGCTTCCACTCCAAAAGTGAGTTCTCAGGTGACTAAAAACAGTCCAATACGGGAATTACAGTCTCTGTCGCAGGTGGGACAGATAGTCGCTGGAGGAAAGAGTGGTTTGCCGCACGCTCCTTCCGCTTCCTGTGCTTGCTTTCTGCATGCTCTCGGTGATGAGACTCAAAGTGCTCAGCGCCCTCCCAGATGCTCTTCCTCCATTTAGGGCGGTCTCTGGCCAGGGACTCCCAGGTGTCAGTGGGGATGTTGCACCCTATCAAGGAGGCTTTGATGGTGTCCTTGAAATGTTTCCTCTGCCCACCTGGGGCTCATTTGCCATGAAGGAGTTCCAAGTAGAGTGCTTGCTTTGGGAATCTCGTGTCAGGCATGCGAACAATGTGGCCTGCCCAACGGAGCTGGTCACGTGTGGTCAGTGCTTCGATGCTGGGGATGTTGGCCTGATCGAGAACACTGACGTTGGTGCTACTGTCCTCCCAGGAGATATGCAGGATCTTGCAGAGACATCGTTGGTGGTATTCCTCCAGCAATTTGAGGTGTCTACAGTATATGATCCACGTCTGAGCCATACAGGAGGGCAGGTATCACTACAGCCCTGTAGACCATAAGCTTGGTGCCAGATTTGAGGGCCTGATCTTTGAACACTCTCTTCCTCAGGCGGCCGAAGGCTGCGTTGGCACAATGGAGGCGGTGTTGAACTTCGTCATCGATATCTGCCCTTGCTGATAATAGGCTCCCGAGGTATACAAAGTGGGCCACGTTGACCAGGGCCACGTCGTGGATCTTGATGACTGGGGGGACAGTGCTGTGTGGTGGGGTCAGGTTGATGGAGGACTTTTGTCATACGGATGTTTAGTGTAAGACATCTTTAAATAACGAGGATATTTATCGAGGCAATCCAACGAGAATGTTTTAATATTAGTTTCTCTGTATTTCTTGCCTGTGTTTATTCTCAAATCTGAGACTCCACAGAACTACAAATCTTAACTGTAAAGATGGAAACTATTACAAATAATAAATGGATATTGATCATCAAAAGCAAGTAAGAGTTGGCATTTACGCAGACCTCAGTCTTTTGTGAACGTTATTTTTTAAATTTGAGACCTTCCGCAAGCTTCCGGTGTGTTGGCAGAAGTCACTCCTTTAAAAAAAGCAACACTCCACTTCCAAGGATTGGCTAGTTGAACGGCCAATCAAAAAATCCAAATAGCACCTTCCTAGGTGCGAGCTTGCCAAATAACCCCTGCTGAGATCAAATGAATAAAGCCATTCCAGCACCTAATCTGTGAATGTTTACTGGGATGTTTTAAATGAATCTCTATTGACCCAAGCAATCTGGATCTATGCCATGTCTGAATTAGAATCCTCATCCCCAGCGCGTGGCTCTTCTGTGGATTTAATTCCATTAGCTAAATCTAACTTAATAATAACAACAGGTCTAAATCCTTCTGCGTTTGAAATGGGATACCTACCAATGCTCTTAGGTTGATGCATAAGGAATGGCTAACTTGGAGAGGCTCGGAGGGCATATAGCACTAGCACCTATGAAACTTTAACACTTAATAAAACCATGCCTTCAGGAGTGTAGGGAAGAGAATGTGGTGGGGGGGTCGGGGGGAGGTCGGGTAATAAAAATAAAATTTAAAAGTGGCAATGGAAAGAGAGAGACCCATTTTAACGATGATTAAATTAAATAATAAGCATGCAAGATATAATAGCTTATAATTGACAGATTGATTGTAGGTTTCTACCTCCGATCTCATCCTCCAATCAGGTTGCCTGTACTTATAGACTACTGTACTCCTGCTTGTCCGTATAATTTCATGGAGTACTCAAGAAGACTGCATTGAGAAGAACAGATTAACAATCCAGAAAAAAGGTGAAACAGCAGTGCAACTGAATGTTACAGAGCTAATTACATTTCAAGTTAAATAGTTCAGACTGGGAGATCCTCGAAGGAAGGTTTCAGCGTCTATCACAAAGCTTTAAAAATAGAGTGAGATTGTTGTAGAACTGCTGCTCATGTCTGGAGAAGTTCCCCGCTTCCCCAGGAATTCAACCCAGTACATGACTTTGGCCTCAGCGGAACCCTCGCCAGCCAAGAGCTGCTATGAGTTTCAATGAGGGCCCAAGAAAGTCTCTTCCAATTAAAGGTAATTGACCACTCGCCCCTACTCTGCGACCCCACTAGGAGCTAAAGATCATGAAAACTTACCGTCAATGGAAAAGAAAATCGGATGTGGTGTAAATCCGACTGGCGACTCGCTATCGGGCCGTTCCATGCTCCTGGCACAGACCAATTGTCAGTGGAACAGGGCAAGAGCATTAATGTGTCCTTGATAGTATAATGCGCCCACCCTGAATGTGCACATCACCCCGATCCCCCTAATTTGACATAGGTTCTGGTCTTCCTCACCCGAGAGCACGCAGAACCCTTTCCAATGCAGTTCCCCTAAGCAGAGCGAGCCGTGCTGAGCCAAGCAGAATTTCAGGGGCGGTATATCTACACTTTCAGTTACAAAGCCTGCAAAATTATTTGTTTTCAACTGTCATAGGCTTATAGTCAGGATGTCCTGGGTAAGTCAGATTTTGGAGGTTTACGTCAAGTCTTTTGAAGAAGATGTTGCTAATTTTCTAGGTTGGCATAAATTATTTGATCTCAAAGGCAGCAGCAGTAGGAGCAGTACAATCGGTTGGAGAGGAGGAGAAAGGTCACCCAAAGTTACCACACAGGCTAAACTAGGATGCCTTCCATGATCAAATAGCCTCTCTGTTTAGGCCAACACATGAAGACTGGACACATTGACATGATACTGGAAGGCTGTCAGGACCCATGAAATCATATCCTAGCATAAAAAAGCCTTAAAAAAAATTAAATAAGCAGTCATATAATAATGTTATTCTTAAGTGAAACAAATATCCGGCAAGGATTTCTGGGACTCTGGAATTCCATGCTAATTTCCCCTTTCCTCACCCAAACACTGAAGCTCACATTATACTTCTGCATTATGGCTAAACTTATTGCTCGTCTGTAGAAATCCTTCTGCAACTGAGCTTCCGCAGTCCATGAGCACCAAGTGGGTCATATTGTAAATGTTTAAATCATTTTTATCTTTATGCTTTGGCATTTTGCCCCTTCAGAAAAATATGAGGCCTCTGCAGCTGCAGGCTTTGAACACTTGTGCCCCCCCCCCCGCCGCCCCCCACCCCACTCCCACCACCACCACAGCAGTCTTTTGGTAAAGCTGGGATATTTATTTTACCTTTTAATAGAAGGCAGAAGAGGTCTATTCAGCATATGCTTTATTCAGGCCCTTCAGAAAAGCTATTTATCAAAATGATAGATATAGCAATTTAATTCACTGCTGGGCCCAGAATACATGCTGCTGCCAGAGACAGAACTATTACCTGGACCCAAAGCAATCCTTGAAGGATCCCTAACTCCAGACCTCGCCTATAAAGCTAGAACAGCAGTACTTATTGTAGCATTCCCTTCTTTCATTTTAAACAATGGGACTGCTAACCAACCTGTTATACTCCAGAAAATAGAAGTGAGTGGTGCTTTTCTGCTTCCCCTCACCGGAGGGGGAAATAAAATAAGAGAATACAATGGAAGTAAGCATATACCATCGTTCAAAATGATAGTGAAAAGCCTCTATTTTTAAAAAAAACTGAAGCCAGTTTTAATTCACTATGCTGGGATCTCCCAACCTCCATGGTAATCTTTTGCTATTCAGCCACTAAATTAAGTATTGGGAATTACTGGCACAATGTTTATGGCAAGAATATACATAGGATTATTAAGGATATACGGCATAGAAACAAGCCATTCGGCACAACCAGTCTATGCCCAAGTTTAAGCTTCACTTGAGCTTCCTCTCATCTTTCCTCATCTAAATCTATCAGTATAACCCTCTATTCCCTTCTCCCTCATATGCTTGGTAGCGAGTTCCACATTCTCACCATTCTTTGGGCAAAACATTTTCTTCTGAATTCCCTATTGGATTTCTTGGTGACTATCTTATATTGATGGCCTCTAGTTATGCTCTTCCCTACAAGTGGAAGCATTCTCTCTGTATCTACTCTATCAAAGCCTTTTATAATTTTAAAGGCCTCTATTAGGTCACCCCTCAGCCTTCTTTTCTCAAGAGACCCAGCCTGTTCATCCCCTCGCATTTCTGGTATCATCACTATGGTAATATCACAGCACAAACAGGCCATTTAGCCCATCAAGTTTGTTCCAGTACTGTACTTTTCTCCACACAAGTCATACAGTCTTATCCCACTCTTCTGTTCCCTCCCCATATCCTTTGAATGTTCCTTCACCAAGAAACTAATACTCTTTTAAAATAATTTATAAAATCTGCTCAGACAATGGAGATTGTAATTCTCAACAAGAAGATACAAGACCGTGGTTTAACATGAGATATTTCTGCCATAAATAGAACAGCTAACAACTCTATGGTCCCAAGTTTCCACATGATTTGCTTCTGATTTTTAGGAGCAACTGGTGTAGAACGGAGTATCTTAGAAATCGGAATTCTCCACATTTAGTTTTCTGCAGTTCTAGTCAGGTAGAACAGTTTCATTTTGGAACAGAATTTTTTTTTCAAAAGGGGGCATGTCTAGCCAGTGAAGCCTGATTTCAAAGTTTCCACAGTGAAAACGTACTCCAAACTAACTTAGAATGGAGTAAGTGAAGATTTTTGTACGCTTGAAAAAACCTTGTCTACACATTAAAAAATCAGGTGCAGCTTACAAATTAGGCGTCGGGAACGAGGGGGGGAGAGGGGGGAAGGGAAGTCATTAAATTCTACAATAAATCCTTAGTTATACTTATACAAATAAATCCAACCTGAATAAAAATTTATAAGCAAAGAAAAGATTAAATAAACCATGTTCCTACCTGTGTGAAAGTGCTTCAGGCAGGCCTTTCAGGCAGCGGTTTGCCGTCGGGACCAAAGGCTGAATGGGCCAGGCCCGAGACTTCGGGCAGGGCCCGACCCCAGCACCAGATTTACAGGTAGGTGGCGTTGGGTCAGGTCGGGGAGGGAGGTTCGGTTCGGATCGGCGGGGAGGGAGGGGGGAGGTCGGGGGGAGGGAAGGGGGAGGTCGGGGAGAGGGAGGTCAGGTCGGATCCAGTCCGGGAGCGGCAGTCGGGTCGGGTCAGGTCCAGTCGGGGGGAAGCGGGAGCGGGAGCGGCAGTCGGGTCGGGTCCAGTCGGGGGGAAGCGGGAGCGGGAGCGGCAGTCGGGTAAGGTCCGGTCCTGGGGGGGGGGAGGGAAGCGGGAGTCGGGTCGGGTCGGGAGGAAGCAGGAGCTGGGCGTGGGAGGAGCCTTATTCACGCAGCCCCAGTGAGGCCATTCGGCCAGGGCTAGGGGCTGCGTGCTTCGGGCCCCTCCCACACAGTTTCGGGCGCCTGGAGCTACTGCACTTGCGTGCCCACTGTAGCGCGCATGTGCAGAGGTCCCGGCACTGTTTTCAGCGCAGGGACCTGGCTCCGCCCCCTACAGCTTGTGCTGCGCTGCGCCGAGGGCCAGAGGACCTGCAGGGAGGTGGAGAATACAGAGGTTTTTTTTAGGTGCACTTTGTGGCGCGAAAAACGGGCGTCCAGGTCGGGACTGCGCCGTTCTAGGCGCGCTTGGAAACTTGGGCCCTATAGGTCTCACAAACTGACTAGTGGTTACTGGTTGTTCAAAAAGAACCCAAATGTGAGCAATAAATTCAGGTATATAAAAGATAAAAAGCAGGCAGTTATTCGTACTAATAGCCATTTTGGACCAGATTCAGTCCCCACGGAGTTGAATATATTTCCTGAGGAATTTCTCAGCAACGTTCCTCTGGAATTCTTACCTGGGAACATAAACTGTTGTAGAACCCCCTTCTCTCTTTACAGCTGTAGCTTGTATTATGTTACAGTTAGCACGTATTGACACCTCTCCAATACCTCATAAAAATGGACATTCTTCAAAAGAGAGACTCGACAGTGAGTGGTCAGTGGATTATGCAGGGGCTGTGAGAGCCAAGCCCAATTTTTATTATTTATTCATTCATTCACAGGACGTGGGTATTGCTGGCAAGGCTGGCATTTATTATCCATCTCTAATTGCCCTTGAGAAGATGGTGGTGAGCCACCTTCTTGAACTGCTGAATGCCTTGTGGTGAAGTTACTCCCACAGTTCCGACTTTGTCGCAGCAGTTTGGTACAACTGAGTGGCTTGCTAGGCCATTTCAGAGGGCAGTTAAGTATCAACTGGGTAAGGTGGCAGAGTTCCTTCCCCAAAGGACATTAGTGAACCAGATGGGTTTTTATGACAATCTAATAGTGTTATGGTCACCATTACTGATACTAGCTTTTTATTCCAGATTTATTTAATTAACTGAATTTAAATTCGCCAGCAGCTGTGGTGAGATTTAAACTCATGTCTCCGGATCATTTGTTATATATGTGGATTGTATTTACTCTGTACAGCCACCAGAGGGCTCATCCCCTGAAGTGCCAAGGGATCCCATAATCCCTTGGGAGCACAGGTATTTAAGGAGGCTTCACAGGTTGGAGAGGCACTCTGGTGACCTGCCATAAAAGACGAAGGTCACACTTTACTTTGGGCTCACAGTGTTCAGTCTGACTCTTTCTCCATACTCAAAACTGGCAGCGAGATATAGATAACCAACCTAAAGATGCAGAGAACAGTGGGCATCCTGAAGAAATTTTCAGAGGGAGATGATTGGAAAACTTTTGTGGAGCGACTCGACCAATACTTGGTGGCCAACGAGCTAGATGGGTTACAGAGCACTGCCAAATGAAGGGCAATCCTCCTCACGGTCTGTGGAACACCAATATATGGCCTCATGAAGAATCGGCTCACTCCAGCGAAACGCACAGAGAAATCATACGATGATTTGTGCACACTGGTCCGAGAGCATTTGAAACCGAAGGAAAGCATTCTGATGGCGAGGTACACCTACAAAATGTCTGAAGGTCAGGAAGAGGCAAGTTATGTCGTCGAGCTAAGACGCCTTGCAGGACATTGCGAATTTGAAGGACATTTGGAGCACATGTTCAAGCACATGTTCAGAGACTTTTTCGTACTTGGCATTGGCCACGAAACCATACTTCGCAAACTTTTGACAGTAGCGACCCCAACCTTAAGTAAGGCCATAGTGATAGCCCAGGCATTCATTGCCATCAGTGACAATACGAAGCAAATCTCTCAGCACACAAGTGCTGCTTCAAGTACTGTGAACAAAGTGATGTTGTTTTCGAATCATAACGTACAGGGCAGATCCAACATACCTGCAGCTGCACATCCACAGATGTCTCAGAGTCCACCATCAAGGGTGATGAATGCAAGGCCATTAACACCTTGTTTGGGCTGCGGGGGTGATCATCGTTTCCATTCATGCTGATTCAAAGAGTACCTTTGCAACGGCTGTGGAACAATGAGACACCTCCAACGAGTGTACAGACGAGCTGCAAAGCCTGTTAAACCTGCAATCCACGATGTTGCAGAGGAGGACAGATCCATGGAGGATCACAACAAACCAGAGCCTCAGATAGAGGAGGCAGAGGTACATGGGGTGCACACATTCACCACGGATTGTCCCCGATAATGCTGAATGTTGAACTAAATGGACCCCCGGTGTCAATGGAGCTGGACACGGGCGCGAGCCAGTCCATCATGGGCAAAAAGACTTTCGAAAGGTTGTGTTGCAACAAGGCCTCAAGGCCAGTCATAACTCCAGTTCGCACGAAACTAAGAACTTACACAAAATAAATGATTCCTGTAATCGGCAGTGCTACCGTAAAGGTCTCCTACAATGGAGTGGTGCACAAGCTACCACGCTGGGTGGTACCGGGCGATGGTCCCACGCTGCTCGGCAGGAGCTGGCTGGGAAAGATACGCTGGAACTGGGACGACCGCTATCCGAGCGCTATCGCCCGCTGACGACACTTCGTGTGCCCAGGTCTTAAACAAATTTCCTTCACTGTTCGAACCAGGCATCGGGAAATTCCAAGGAGCAAAAGTGCAGATCCATCTAATTTCGGGGGCGCGACCCATCCATCACAAGGTGAGAGCAGTACCGTAATGATGAGAGAAAAGGGTTGAGATCGAGCTAGACCGGCTACAAAGGGAGGGCATCATTTTACCGATCAAGTTCAGCGAGTGGGCCAGTCCTATTATCCCAGTCCTCAAGGGGGATGGCACCGTCAGAATCTGTGGCAATTACAAAGTAACTATCAATCATTTCTCCCTGTAGGACCAATAGCCACTGCCAAAGGCCGACGACCGCTTTGCAATGCTGGCGGGAGGAAAGACGTTAACGAAGCTGGATCTGACTTCAGCCTACATGACGCAGGAACTGGAAGAATCATCGAAGGCCTCACCTGCATCAACATGCACAAAGATCATTTGTTTATAACAGATGCCCATTTGGAATCTGATCAGCGGCGGCGATATTCCAGAGAAACATGAAAAGTTTACTGAAGTCAGTCCCGCACACCATGGTCTTCCAGGACGACATCTTGGTCACAGGTCGGAACACAGTCGAACACCTGCAGAACCTGGAGGAGGTTTTTAGTCGACTCAACCGCGTGAGGCTCAGGTTAAAATGCTCGAAGTGCGTTTTACTGGCGCTGAAGTGGAGTTCTTGGGAAGGAGGATTGCGGCGGATGGCATCAGGTCCACCAACAGGAAGACGGAGGCAATCGAGAATGCACCGAGGCCAGAGAACATGACGGAGCTGTGATTGTTTCTGGGACACTTGAACTACTTTGGGAACGACTTACCGGGTCTCAGCCCACTGCTAGAACCACTACATGTCTTACTACGAAAAGGGGGCGAATGGGTTTGGGGCAAAAGCCAAGAAAATGCCGTTGTAAAATTGTTATGTTCAAACAAATTGCTTGTGTTGTATGATCCATGTAAGCGTTTGGTACTAGCATGTGATGCGTCGTTATATGGCGTCGGATGTATATTGTCTCGGAGCGGGTGCAGGACATTCTGAAAAGGGAGGGAGATCAGCAAGTTGTCGTGGTGCATATTGGTACCAACGACACAGGTAAGAAAACGGATGAGGTCCTACGAGACGAATTTAAGGAGCTAGGAGCTAAATTAAAAAGTAGGACCTCAAAAGTAGTAATCTCGGGATTGCTACCAGTGCCACGTGCTAGTCAGAGTAGGAATCGCAGGATAGCTCAGAAGAATACGTGGCTTGAGCAGTGGTGCAGCAGGGAGGGATTCAAATTCCTGGGGCATTGGAACCGGTTCTGGGGGAGGTGGGACCAGTACAAACCGGACGGTCTGCACCTAGGCAGGACCGGAACCAATGTCCTAGGGGGAGTGTTTGCTAGTGCTGTTGGGGAGGAGTTAAACAAATATGGCAGGGGGATGGTAACCAATGCAGGGAGACAGAGAGAAACAAAAAGGTGACAAAAGCAAAAGACAGAAAGGAGAAGAGTAAAAGTGGAGGGCAGAGAAACCAAGGCAAAAAACAAAAAGGGCCACTGAATATAAAGGGGCTGCAGGAGGGGTCAAAACTAAAAATCATGGTTTAAAAACTAGTATTAAAACACTCTACCTAAACGCACGCAGCATTCGAAATAAAGTAAATGGGTTGATGGCACAAATCATTACAAATGGGTATGATTTGGTGGCCATTACAGAAATGTGGTTGCAGGGTGGCCAAGACTGGTAATTAAACATACAGGGGTATCTGACGATTCGGAAAGATAGACAAGAAGGGAAAGGAGGTAGGGTAGCTCTGTTAAGAAAGGATGATATCAGGGCAGTTGTGAGAGACAATATTTTCTCTAATGAACAAAATGTTGAATCATTGTGGGTGGAGATTAGAGATAGTAAGGGGAAAAAGTCACTGGTGGGCGTAGCTTATAGGCCCCCAAATAATAACTTCACGGTGGGGCGGGCAATAATCAAGGGAATAATGGAGGCGTGTGAAAAAGGAATGGCAGTAATCATGGGGGATTTTAACCTACATATCGATTGGTCAAATAAAATCGCACAGGGTAGCCTGGAGGAGGAATTCATAGAATGCATACGGGATTGTTTCTTAGAACAGTATGTTACAGAACCTACAAGGGAGCAAGCTATCTGAGATCTGGTCCTGTGTAATGAGACAGGAATAATAAATGATCTCCGAGTAAAAGATCCTCTCGGAATGAGTGATCACAGTATGGTTGAATTTGTAATACAGATTGAGGGTGAGGAAGTAGTGTCTCAAACGAGCGTATTATGCTTAAACAAAGGGGACTACAGTGGGATGAGGGCAGAGTTGGCTAAAGTAGACTGGAAACACAGACTAAACGATGGCACAATTGAGGAACAGTGGAGGACTTTGAAGGAGCTCTTTCATAGTGCTGAACAAAAATATATTCCAGTGAAAAAGAAGGGCAGTAAGAGAAGGGATAACCAGCCGTGGATAACCAAGGAAATAAAGGAGAGTATCAAATTAAAAACCAATGCGTATAAGGTGGCCAAGGTTAGTGGGAAACTCGAAGATTGGGAAAATTTTAAACGACAGCAAAGAATGACTAAGAAAGCAATGAAGAAAGGAAAGATAGATTACGAAGGTAAACTTGCGCAAAACATAAAAGCGGATAGTAAAAGCTTTTACAGATATATAAAACGGAAAAGAGTGACTAAAGTAAATGTTGGTCCCTTAGAAGATGAGAAGGGGGATTTAATAATGGGAAATGTGGAAATGGCTGAGACCTTAAACAATTATTTGGCTTTGGTCTTCATAGTGGAAGACACAGAAACCATGCCAGAAATTGCTGGTCACAGGAATGTGGGAAGGGAGGACCTTGAGACAATCACTATCACTAGGGGGGTAGTGCTGGTCAGGCTAATGGGACTCAAGGTAGACAAGTCTCCTGGTCCTGATGAAATACAGCCGAGGGTATTAAAAGAGATGGCGGAAGTTATCGCAGATGCATTCGTTATAATCTACCAAAATTCTCTGGACTCTCGGGAGGTACCAGCGGATTGGAAAGCAGCTAATGTAACGCCTCTGTTTAAAAAAGGGGGCAGACAAAAGGCAGGTAACTATAGGCCGGTTAGTTTAACATCTGTAGTGGGGAAAATGCTTGAAACTATCATTAAGGAAGAAATAGCGGGACATCTAGATAGGAATAGTGCAATCAAGCAGACGCAGCATGGATTCATGAAGGGGAAATCATGTTTAACTAATTTACTAGAATTCTTTGAGGATATAACGAGCATGGTGGATAGAGGTGTACCGATGGATGTGGTGTATTTAGATTTCCAAAAGGCATTTGATAAGGTGCCACACAAAAGGTTACTGCAGAAGATAAAGGTACGCGGAGTCAGAGGAAATGTATCAGCATGGATAGAGAATTGGCTGGCTAACAGAAAGCAGAGAGTCGGGATAAATGGGTCCTTTTTGAGTAGGAAATCGGTGTTTAGTGGTGTGCCACAGGGATCGGTGCTGGGACTACAACTATTTACAATATACATAGATGACCTGGAAGAGGGGACAGAGTGTAGTGTAACAAAATTTTCAGATGACACAAAGATTAGTAAGAAAGTGGGTTGTGTAGAGGATACAGAGAGGCTGCAAAGAGATTTAGATAGGTTAAGTGAATGGGCCAAGGTTTGGCAGATGGAATACAATGTCGGAAAGTGTGAGGTCATCCACCTTGGGGAAAAAAAACAGTAAAAGGGAATATTATTTGAATGGGGAGAAATTACAACATGCTGAGGTGCAGAGGGACCTGGGGGTCCTTGTGCATGAATCCCAAAATGTTAGTTTGCAGGTGCAGCAGGTAATCAGGAAGGCGAATGGAATGTTGGCCTTCATTGCGAGAGGGATGGAGTACAAAAGCAGGGAGGTCCTTCTGCAACTGTATACGGTATTGGTGAGGCCGCACCTGGAGTACTGCGTGCAGTTTTGGTCACCTTACTTAAGGAAGGATATACTAGCTTTGGAGTGGGTACAGAGACGATTCACTAGGCTGATTCCGGAGATGAGTGATTACCTTATGATGATAGATTGAGTAGACTGGGTCTTTACTCGTTGGAGTTCAGAAGGATGAGGGGTGATCTTATAGAAACATTTAAAATAATGAAAGGGATAGACAAGATAGAGGCAGAGAGGTTGTTTCCACTGGTCGGGGAGACTAGAACTAGGGGGCACAGCCTCAAAATACGGGGGAGCCAATTTAAAACCGAGTTGAGAAGGAATTTCTTCTCCCAGAGGGTTGTGAATCTGTGGAATTCTCTGCCCAAGGAAGCAGTTGAGACTAGCTCATTGAATGTATTCAAGTCACAGATAGATAGATTTTTAACCAATAAGGGAATTAAGGGTGACGGGGAGCGGGCGGGTAAGTGGAGCTGAGTCCACGGCCAGATCAGCCATGATCTTGTTGAATGGCGGAGCAGGCTCGTGGGGCTAGATGGCCTACTCCTGTTCCTAATTCTTATGTTCTTATGTTCACCCATCATCCTTCTGAACTCCAACGAGTAAAGACCCTGTCTACTCAATCTATCATCATAAGGTAACCCCCTCCTCTCCGGAATCAGCCTAGTGAATCGTCTCTGTACCCCCTCCAAAGCTAATATATCCTTCCTTAAGAAAGGTGACCAAAACTGCACGCAGTACTCCAGGTGTGGCCTCACAAATACCCTGTATAGTTGCAGAAAGACCTCCCTGCTTTTGTACTCCATCCCTCTCGCAATGAAGGCCAACATTCCATTCGCCTTCCTAATTAACTGTTGCACCTGGGCCAATTGTGGAGCAGTGGAGGCGTGGCCTAAACAGTTGGAGCTGTGAGCAGTGAGAGAAGGAGCTGCTGCTTTTGCTCCTGGCTGGGCCTGTGAATCAGCCCAGGAAGAGAAGGAAGGAAGGAAGGAAGGAAGGGGCTTCACCACCAACTTTCACCCAGAGGGAGAGGAAGAAAAAGCAGAAAACTTTAACAACTTCACCATTTCTACAAAGAGTTGGAGAGAGAGGGAAAGACCAACAACAACATCCAGTGTGGAAGGAGGGAGACTCTACCATTCTACAGGTGGGTTTATTGGTGCAGTCCCTAAAAGACTTTGCTGTATCGGTGGGGGGAGGAAAGAAGACCAGTCGGGGGCCGGAACATCGCGGGGGGGTGTGTGTGTGTGTGGAAGTGTGTGTGGGGGCCTTGCTTACAACTAGGCCCCACACATCTTTGAAGCACCCCTCCACCATTGCCTAGCCTGGGATAGCTGGAGCTACCAGGCTGAAGAAACAATTAATCCACCCTAATTAATATCGTTGGGAGTGTGTGCCTGTGTGGCTCCAGCTGCACCAGGTGAAGACATCTTCTCCCCTCACCCGAAGACCACCCCAAAGACTATTTTTTGTTTGCCATCTGGGGATTGCACCCACCCACAGCTGCGAGGGGAGACCTGCCCTCGCAGTTCCCCCCCTTCCCACACCCCTCTCTCTTTCTCTGTTACTCTCTGTCTCTCCCCTCTCTCTCTGAGAGCCCTTTCCTCCCAAATTGATTGGAAAAATATAAAACAATTAAGACAACTGAGCAGAGGGAGCAAGGCCCCTCCCCAATTGTCAACAAGGGGAGAGGTGTGCCTCGTTAAGAACTCCTCTGCTCAGTCTATTAAACGAGGCCATTTAAAGACCATTAAGGCCTGTGACTTTGGGGTGGGTGTAGCCCTTAAAGGGACCCCATGATGGCGACCCCATCTACGCCGGTGGCAGGGCCAGCTAGGACTTATGCGCAGGCAGCATCCACATCCATGGCATCTCCTGCGCCACCCGCTGCCCTGCCACCATTCAGACTGATAACCAAAAAACACGGGGTCAAGAGCTACACTCACCCCACAATGAGCATTGAGGAGTGCGTGCGGGCGATGGCTGGGGTAGTCGGCCCCTCGGCCATTGTCGCAGCCTCCAAGATGTCTGGGAAGGCCGTGTTCTTCCTGAGGTCGGAGCGGGCGGTGTCCCTGGCCATTGAAAAGGGGCTCACGGTGGGCGGGGCGTTCCTGCCGGTGGACCCTCTCGAGGCCACCGCGCAGAGGGTCATTCTATCAAACGTCCCGCCCTTTGTTCCCGCTGAGCTCCTCCTCCCTCACCTACACCAACTGGGGGAGGTAAGGTCGGGGATCAACCCCATCCCTGCGCCATGCGTTCTCCTTCCGCCGCCAGCTCTTTGTCCGGCTGGCGCGGGAAGAGACGACGGAGGGGAATTTTAATGTGGTGCACGAGGGGACTGCCTACCGCGTCTTTTGGACGTCGGACGGCGTGCGGTGCCATGCCTGCAGGGAGGTGGGGCACGTTCGCAAGAACTGCCCCGCCTCCAAAGCCGCCAAACCACCGAGGGCGGCCAAGGCTGGCGCCGCCGCCACCCCTCCCCCTAGTAGCGTCCGCGTGCCGGCAGCTGTGGGTGCGCAGGCATCGTCGGGGGCCTTTGTTTTCACGACCTCCGGCGGGGGGGAGGGAGAGCGTCCGGCCGGAAAGAAGGCGCGGAAGAAGGCGAAACACCTAGAGGCGGGTCCCTTTAGTGCGCCAGACAAGCTGTTCACCGCGCTCGGCCCAAACCCGTCACCGGCGAGCGCGGGGTGCCCTGAGCCCGTGCCCGAGCCCTTGACTAATACCGCAGAGGGGTTCGGGCGCGGGCAAGATAAGAAAAAGGGGGGAGTGGAGCGGGAGGCCTCGGCAGACACGGGTGTCTCCCTGTCTCCGTGCCCCCCCAGGAAAAAAAGGAGGCGCCGCTCCAATGAGGCGGGGGGGAACAACATCCCTCCGCGGAGGTGTCGGTGCCCGCCGCGTGTCCCGCGTCCCCCACCGGCGCCCCCAAACTGCGCCGTAGGCACGAGGAATCTGTCCCCGGGGAGGGTGAGGCAGTCGAGGCTGCCCAGCCGCTGCCTCCTGGGGATGGCGTGGAAGATCTGCCTGTCGTGGGGGGCGTGGGGACAGCGGAAGAATGCGTAGCCACCGGGTCGAGCGTCCCGGGGACTGAGGCGGGCGGGGCCGAAAAGGCCGAACCTGAGCCCGCCCAGCCAATAACCGACTTCCCCCGGGATTTGCTCGACTCGGCAGAAATACAAAGTATTAACACTTTTAATGAATCTGTACACGCTGGGCCGGGGGGTGGCAGCGGGGAGGGGGAGGAACACCCACCCTCGCCCCCTACTTTGGAGCTGGAGCGCTTGGAGGGCCTGGGGATTTTCTATAGCCGGGTCTCTCCTTGTTCCCCGGTTCCTGGGGCGGAGGAGGAACCCCTTCCGCTGTCGCTTCCCGACCCAGCACCAATTCTAAAAGAGCCCAGTGGGGACTCCTCTGCCGACGATCCTGGGGGTGGGATCGGGGCAGAGCCAGGGCCGGATGGAGAGGCCGGGCCGTTTGCCGTACCTCGTGCGGTCGACGGGCTGGCTGCTAGCGGCGACCTCCCGGAGGAGGACGGGGACTCGGTGGAGGACGCGGGTGAAGATCTCGAGTCCATCGCCAGTGAGGCGGTGGATCTCCTCGTGCCCGTCGCTGAGTCCCCCCTCATTCCCGTAGAGGATCTCCGGGACTTTTTGGTCGAGAGCCAGGGTCGCCGCAACCGAGCCCATCTGGCCCGGGAAAGATGGTCTGAGCCAGGGCTGCTCATCGCTTCCATCCGCGTCGCCGCTAAAACCATGGCCGCGGGCGGGCCCTTATCAAGGGCGCAAGGCCTTGAGCTGCGCCGGCTCAAAAAGTTCCTCGCTGGGCTGCTGAAGGAGTGGAGGTCAACAAAAGACTCCGCTCCCTCCCCCACAATAGGTTAAGGTAGAGGTTGCACTATGCTTTTGCCATGAAGATAACCATAGCCAGCCTCAACATCAACGGCGGCAGAGGGGCACGTCGTAGATTTGACAATTTTTCGCTCCTGCGGGAGGGGAAATATGCGGTGTGCTTCCTGCAAGAAACCCACACCGTTCCGGGAGACGAAGCCACGTGGCTCCTGGAATGGCAAGGAGAGGTCCGCATGAGCCACCTCACCGCCACTTCTAGTGGGCCCGCATTTTCAGCCGGAGATCTTGGGGGTCGAGGAGCCCGTGCCAGGCCGCTTGCTGCACGTAACGGTTCGCCTGGGGGACGTGCCGCTCCATCTCGTGAACGTGTACGCCCCTCAGCCCGGCCCGCAGCAGGCGCGCTTCTTCGAAGAAGTGTCCGCTCTTCTTGGCTCCGTTGACGTCGGCGACTGCATTGTCCTCGGGAGGGATTTTAACTGCACCCTCGAGGCGAGGGACTGCTCCGGTGCCCCGCAGAGCATGACGGCGATGGAGAAGTTGAGGGACCTGGTCGGGTCCTTTGACTTGGTGGACGTCTGGCAAAATCTCCACCCCGACTCCAGCGCCTTTACTTGGGTGAGGCCTGGAGTAGGATGGTCCAGAGTCGACCGCCTTTACGTGTCTCGGGCGTACGTTTCCTGCGTCCCGGCGGCCTCCATGCGGCCGGTGCCGTGTTCGGACCACCACCTGGTGTGGGCGGAGCTCGCTTCGCTCCGCGCGAGGACGGGGTCCGGGTACTGGCACTTTAACAACCGGCTGCTGGAGGACAAGCGGTTCCAGGACTCGTTCCGTCGATTCTGGTCCGACTGGAGAAGGAAGCAGGGTGGCTTCCCCTCCTTGAGGCTATGGTGGGACATGGGCAAGGCTCACGTCCGCGTCTTCAGTCAAGAGTACGCGAGGGGGTCGACCAAGAGGCGGGCGGCCGGAGTCGGGCGCCTAGAAAAAGAGGTGCTCGAACTGGAATCCCGTCTCGGTCAAGTCGTCGAGGACCCGGCCCTGCGGACGGTGTACGAAGCTAAGAAGGTCGCGCTGAAGGACCTGCAGCTCGTCGGGTCCCGAGGCGCATTCGTGAGGTCGCGGATCCGGTTCCTGCGGGATCTGGACCGCGGCTCCCCCTTCTTCTACTCGCTGGAAAAAAGGCAGAGTGTCCGTAAGCAGCTCTTGACGCTGCTGGCCGACGACGGCTCTCTCGTCTCGGATCCGGAGGGCGTCAACAACAGGGCCCGTGAATATTACGGGGCTCTGTTCTCTCCGGATCCGTCCAGCGAGGAAGCGCGTAGAGTTTTGTGGGAGGACTTGCCGAAAGTCAGCCCGGAGGGCGGTGAAAATTTGGAAGCTCCGCTAAGCCTGGCGGAGCTGACCGGTGCCCTCGACCGGCTCTCGAGGGGAAAATCCCCGGGGCTGGACGGGCTGACCGTGGAGTTCCACAGGGCGTTCTGGGACGTCCTGGGGAGCGACTGCGCGCGGGTCCTGGGGGAAAGTCTGGCGACCGGGGAGATGCCCCTCTCTTGGCGCAGGGCAGTCATCGTCCTGCTGCCTAAGAAGGGCGATCTCCGCCTCCTTAAGAACTGGCGCCCGGTCTCCCTCCTCAGCACGGACTACAAAAGCTTCGCCAGGGCGATGTCTGCTCGCCTTGGCACCGTGCTGGACCACATGATCCACCCCGACCAGTCCTCCACGGCCCTGGGCCGGACAATCCACGACAACATCCATTTGGTCCGGGACCTCATCCATCATTCCCAGGAGGCTGGTCTGTCGGTCGCCTTCCTATCTCTCGACCAAGAGAAGGCGTTCGATAGGGTGGATCACGACTATCTGCTCGGAACTCTGCACGCTTTCGGGTTCGGGACGCATTTCGTCGCCCGGATCCGACTTTTGTACGCCGCCGCGGAGTGTCTGATTAAGATTAACGGGTCCTTGACGGCGCCCCTTCGCTTTAGGAGAGGGGTGCGCCAGGGATGCCCCATGTCCGGCCAGTTATACGCCATCTGCGTGGAGCTTTTCCTGCGCCTCCTGCGGACGAGGTTGACGGGACTGGCTCTGCAAGGGCCGGGCGTGGAGGTCGTCCTCTCGGCTTACGCCAATGACGTGCTCCTCGCGGTAGAGGATCCCGCTGACCTGCGGAGGATGCGTGAGTGCCAGGAGATTTACTCGGCCGCATCCTCCGCCAGAATCAACTGGGAAAAATGTTCCGGACTCCTGGTGGGTCAGTGGCGGGTGGACTCCCTGCCGGAGGAGCTCAGGCCTTTTGCCTGGAGCACGACCCATCTCCTCTATCTGGGGGTCTATCTTAGCCCCGACGAGGAAGCCTGGCCGGCGAACTGGCAGGAGCTGGATGCCAAGGTCGCCGCTCGCCTAGGGCGCTGGACAGGACTACTCCGAGTGCTGTCCTACAGGGGCCGAGCGCTAGTCATAAACCAGCTGGTGGCCGCCATGTTGTGGTACCGGCTGGTCACTTTGACCCCTCCCCCTGCGTTTGTCGCCAAGATACAGAAGAAGCTGGTGGACTTCTTCTGGAACAACAGGAAGCACTGGGTCTCTGCCGCGGTCTTGAGTCTCCCGCTTGAGGAAGGCTGTCAGTCGTTAGTGTGCGTCAGCGCCCAGCTCGCGACTTTCCGTCTTCAGACCCTGCAGAGATACCTTTACGTCAAGCCCCCTCCTAGGTGGTGTGCTCTGGCGACGTATTTCTTCCGCCAGCAGCGCGACCTCAATTACGACACGCAGCTCCTGTTTGTGAACTTGGGGGGTGTCAGGACCGCCCTCCGGGAGCTGCCTGTCTTTTACAAGAAACTCATCAGGGTCTGGAACAAAGTCTCCACCAAGCGCAGCTCTCCGCCGGCTGGAGTGGCGGCTGTCCTGCAGGAATCCGTACCTCCACGACCGAGGGTTTATGTGGCGGTCGGAAGAGAGGGCTGTGGCTGGTGAGGTGACCAGGGTCAGGGACCTGCTCGATGGCGGAGGAGCGGGCTGGATGGCGCCAGACACGCTGGCGCGGCGCCTAAATTCAGCCAACGTCCGCCACGCGGCCGATGCCATCGAGTCGCTAAAAACAGCTCTGGGCCCTGACTCCGTTAGGTGCATCGAGGAGGCTCAAGCACATGGGGAGATCCCGTCCGAACTGACCCCCGTCCGGACGGAATTCCTCATCGGCGCCAAACCCCGGAACCTCCCTCGGGGACCGGCGCCTCACAACTTGAGCCGCCTCGAGGAAATCACCTCCGTGCCTTTCAGTTCCGCGCGGAGGGGTTTCCTGTACGGGCTGCTCCTGCACACTCTCAACTTTGCCATCCTCGCCGGCCGTCCAGACACGCCATGGCGTACCATCTTGCCGTCCGGAGGAGGCGGGGGTCCCCGATGGAGGGCACTCTATGCGGGAGTCCTCCCACTATTCATCGGGGACTTGGCCTGGAGGGTGGTGCACGGAGCAGTGCCGTGCAACAAATTTTTAAGCCGGTTCACGGACTCCCAGGCCGCCTGCAATTTCTGCGGTCTGGAAGAGTCCGTGTTCCATGTTTTTATGGAATGCACGAGGTTGCAGCCCCTGTTTTATTATTTAAAGGGGCTGCTCCTGAAATTCTGGCTGCACTTCAGTCCCACTCTCCTGATCTTTGGGCACCCTGTGCGGAGGGGAGCGGGTAGGTCCGAGGGCCTCCTCGTAGGACTGCTCCTGGGCACGGCCAAGGGTGCCATCAGCCGGTCCAGGCAGCGGGCGGTCGAGGGGGTCGTTCAACCTGACTGCCTGCCTCTCTTCCACGCGTACATCCGCGCCAGGGTGTCCTTGGAGATGGAGCACGCGGTGTCCACCGGTATGCTCGCGGCCTTCCGCGAGAGGTGGGCACCGGAGGGACTGGAGTGCATCGTCACGCCCGGCAACCAAATTTTAATTTGATTTTATGTTTTAAAATTTAATTTGTTTTAATTGCCGGTGCTTTTAGTGTCCCCCTCCCCTTGTATAGGGGGCACTGGAAAAAATTTGATTTTAGTGCCCAAAAAAAAAACCACAAAAAAAAAGAGAAAGAAAAAGAAAACAAAAAAGAAAAAACCACAAAAAAGAAAAAAAGGGCCTTGTAAATGTCTGGTGTGTCATCCAGGTTGGGTGGCACGGTTTAATGTTTTATGTGTTTCAGATAAACTCCAAAAAGAGTTTCATGCACAAGGGCCCCCAGGTCCCTCTGCATTGCAGCATGTTGTAATTTCTCCCCATTCAAATAATATTCCTTTTTACTCTTTTTTTCACCCAAGGAGGATGACCTCACATTTTCCGACATTGTATTCCTCCTGCCAAACCTTAGCACACTCGCTTAACCTATCTAAATCGCTTTGCAGCCTCTCTGTGTCCTCTACACAACCCGCTTTCCCACTACTCTTTGTGTCATCTGCAAATTTTGTTACACGACACTCTGTCCCCTCTTCCAGGTCATCTATGTATATTGTAAACAGTTGTGGTCCCAGCACCGATCCCTGTTGCACAGCACTAAACACCGATTTCCAACCCGAAAGGGACCCATTTATCCCGACTCTCTGCTTTCTTTTCGCCAGCCAATTCTCTATCCATGCTAATACATTTCCTCTGACTCCATGTACCTTTATCTTCTGCAGTAACCTTTTGTGTGGCACCTTATCGAATACCTTTTGGAAATCTAAATACACCACATCCATCGGTACACCTCTATCCACCATGCTCGTTATATCCTCAAAGAATTCCAGTAAATTAGTTAAACATGATTTCCCCTTCATGAATCCATGCTGCGTCTGCTTGATTGCACTGTTCCTATCTAGATGTCCCGCTATTTCTTCTTTTATGATAGCTTCAAGCATTTTTCCCACCTTTTGTCTGCCCCCTTTTTTAAACAGAGGCGTTACATTAGCTGCTTTCCAATCCGCTGGAACTCCCCAGTGTCCAGAGAATTTTGGTAGATTATAACGAATGCATCTGCTATAACTTCTGCCATCTCTTTTAATACCCTGGGATGTAATTCATCAGGACCAGGGGACTTGTCTACCTTGAGTCCCATTAGCCTGTCCAGCACTATCCCCCTAGTGATAGTGATTATCTCAAGGTCCTCCCTTCCCACATTCCTGTGACCAGCAATTTTTGGCATGTTTTTTGTGTCTTCCACTGTGAAGACCGATGCAAAATAATGATGAATGCAATAGCCAGATCCCACGTGTGGTGGCCCGGTATCGATGCGGACTTAGAGTCCTGCGTTCACAGATGTAATACATGCTTGCAGTTAAGCAATGTACCCAGGGAGGCGCCGCTAAGTTTATGGTCTTGGCCCTCCAAACCGTGGTCTAGGGTACACGTCGACTATGCAGGCCCGTTCTTGGGTAAAATGTTCCTTGTGGTTGTAGACTCACACTCCAAGTGGATTGAATGTGAGATAATGTCGGCTAGCATGTCCGCTGCCACTACTGAAAGCCTGCGGGCCATGTTTGCCACACACGGCTTACCTGATGTCCTGGTGAGCGACAACGGGCCATGTTTTATCAGTGCTGAGTTCAAAGAATTCTTGACCCACAACGGGATCAAACTTGTCACATCTGCCTCATTTAAACCAGCGTCCAATGTTCAGGCAGGGAGATCAGTGCAAACCATCAAGCAAGACTTGAAGAGGGTAACTGAAGGCTCACTGCAGACTCACCTATCCCGAGTCCTACTTAGCTACCGCATGAGACCCCACTCACTCACTGGGATCCCACCTGCTGAACTGCTCATGAAAAGAGCACTTAAGACAAGGCTCTCGTTAGTTCACCCTGATCTACATGAGCAGGTAGAGAGCAGGCGGCTTCAACAAAGTGCATACCATGATAGCGCAAATGTGTCACGCGAGATTGAAATCAATGATCCTGTATTTGTATTGAATTATGGACAAGGTCCCAAGTGGCTTTGCGGCACTGTCATGGCCAAAGAGGGGAATAGGATGTTTCGGGTCAAACTTTCAAAAGGACTCATTCACCAGAAACATTTGGACCAAATCAAAGTCAGATTCACGGACTATCGTGAGCAATCCACCTTGGATCCTACCTTTTTTGATCCCCCAACATACACACCAGTGGCAACTGGCACCACGGTTGACCACGAAGCAGAACCCATCATCCACAGCAGCCCAGCAAGGCCCAACACACCAGGCATCCCAGCAAGGCCAGCTGCACAGCAGCCCAGCGAGGGCCCAACAAATGATTCAACAACACCAGCTTTCACATTGAGACAATCAAGAAGGGCCCCAGATCGACTCACATTGTAAATAGTTACACTATTGACTTTTGGCGGGGGCGCGGCGGAGGATGTTGTTATTTATGTGGACTTGTATTTACTCTGTACAACCACCAGAGGGCTCCTCCCCTGAAGTCCCAAGGGATCCCATAATCCCTTGAAAGCACAGGTATCTAAGGAGGCTTTACAGGTTGGAGAGGACTCTGGAGACCTGCAATAAAAGACAAAGGTCACACTTTACTTTGAGCTCACAGTGTTCAGTCTGACTCTTTCTCCATACTCAACATCATTAATCCAGTCTGCTGGATTACTGTTCCAGTAACATAACCACTATGCTACCGTACCCTTTCTTCCAGCCTCCACAGACATACAAACTACTAGCAGGAGTGATTGGATGGCAGTCTGGAACAGGAACCTGGGTTAATCTTATTTCTAGATTACAATAGAATTGGGTTGAGTTTCCACTTTGCAATCAGCAATCTGGGTGCAAATTGTGCTGGTTTTCCAAGTGAAATTTTTGCTCAAGTTTCCACTCCAACTCATTTGCATATTGCCGAACAGAAAATCTGCCATGAACCAGCACAATTGGGCAGTCTTTTAGAACGCAATTGCTTTTCTTTTGCATTCAAACATTGAAAAGTGGTAACCTGGTGCAGTTTCATTAATACAGCTAAAAATGGGTTGATCAACAAAAATAAGCATTTTTTAAATCAGTGTCCAGTTCACCACCCATGAGTAACCTGATTTTAAATCATTGAAAATGACTTTAATTTTACAGAACCATTTATTAGTTTCATTGGTGTACATTAGTCAGTTTTAGTAAATTAAAAGAAAATATTTAGCAGCTTTTAAAAAGGTGCCTATTAGAATCCTTGCATCTAAAAAAAATAACTTCATTTTAAGAGCCTCGCCGAAGGCCCACAAATGGACACATTTAGCAGAAACTCACCCTGGTGATTAATTCGATCTGGGGCGGGGCCAGTTTTATGGGCGGTGCCGACTTCCAGTGCAATGTTTTTTTTTAAATCAGCACAAAAAAAACGCGGAAACTCGATTTTCACTGGATGCAACTTGCGCTTGGCATTCCTCAGTCTTTTGCACTGGTTTGGCCGATTTCGGGTGAACCAGCACAGCCTACTGAAAACGGTAGGCCAATACCTCCATTCCCATTCTGGCTGATATCAGCGCAGACCAGGGATAAAATTTAGGGCCTTCTTGTGCATTTATCCGCTGGACTATGAACTTAATTTTAAAACAAAAGCATCCATGCATTTGTCATCAGGCCTATGCCACAGAGTAATGATCGTCCAGAGTGAATTACAGGCTGTGACATAATCAAGGGATTCAGATGGTTTATATAAAGAATAATAAAGGCTACTCAAGAATCATTAATGGGTTGTAATCTAATTGAAGGTTCAAATTATTTAAAGGGAGAAAAAACAGACTACCGGGAGCGATTACAAGGCAGTAATCTTATCAAAGAGTTCCTGATGTTGCATTGGTGAGATGCCATTCTAAAGTCATACATAATTTTAAAAATTCCAGTAACATAACTTAGTTAGTGGGAAGTCTTTCAAATCCAAAGGAAGTTAAAATCCACAATGAAAGCTTTTCAGTTCTGCCACTCAATTAGAAGGGTATATATGACATCAAATAGTAAAATATAGAGAGAGCAAAAGTACACCAATTAAGTGACATCTTGCACCAGCAACATCACACAAACACAAATGGGATGAATGCTCAAATATTTTTCCTTTGGATAATATTGGCTGAGAAAAGAATCATGCCAGACAACTCTGTAATCTTTGAATCCTTAACAATTAACTAAGCTAGTAGATAAAACCTCAGTTTGACCTCAGCCAAGGGATGGCACCTGTAACAATGCAGGATTCTCTCAATGCTGAACTGGAGTGCAACCTTAAATCCTAGAGTGGGTCTTGAACCCACAACCCTTGGACCAAGAAGCAAGATTGTTACCAAATGATTCAAACTTAAACCATCAGATGAATTTAATACTGGATTAGGTTACAACTGAAATGTGAAATTGTCATCAATTGAGTTCCTCGCACAAAAAATATTTCCAATCTTCCACAGTGAAATGAAGCACAAAACCCCAAGCTTTATCTTCAAATATTGAAGGCATCTTTATTTTTCAGTTTTCTGCATCTGAATCAAATTGGCCCCGAGCATTATTGTGTACGTATATATAGTTATATTAAATCGAGATAAGTAAATTGAATAAACTGTCTGCGACTTCATGTTATTAAGATAGGTTATCGAGAGAAATAGGTTGGTATGTTTTAGTGATAAGAGTGCAAATGAATTAAGGCAAAGTGTGATCGCATGAAATAGGATTGCTTAGGGCTACGTGAAGATGGTCTATCAAGGTGCATTTGAAAGAACTATTAAATACCTTGTAAACTGTGGCTGAATGACATTGGGAAGTAAGAGACATTTTATATAGTATATGTAATATAAAAACTTTCTGAGTAGGAGGACTCAACCTTTTTGCAAAGGTGATGCCTGCCTTACAGGAAAGATCAACTGTAAAGTGAATTTCAGAGGTAATTCAACCTCCTGAGAGAAATGGACAAACCCGGAGCAATAACTGTCAGTATTTAAGACTGCTCAGGAAGTGAAGGGAGGAAGTGATCCCTCCTACAGCCAACCTGGAGATAGTTTTTTTTTTAAATGCAATTCTCTCCCTTCCCCTCCTGAAGACACTATCCTCCAATACCTCACCCAAGTAGACTAAGTGCGAGCAGCGACGGTAAGAACATAAGAACATAAGAAATAGGAGCAGGAGGAGGTCATTCGGCCCCTCGAGCCTGCTCCGCCATCCAATAAGATCATGCTGATCTTCTACCTCAACTCCATCTTCCCGCACTATCCCCATATCCCTTGATTCCCTTAATATCTAAAAATCTATCGATCTCTGTCTTAAATATACTCAACGACTGAGCATTCACAGCCCTCTGGCTTAGAGAAATCCAAAGATTCACAACCCTTTGAGTGAAGAAAGAACTTGCATTTAGAAAGCGCTGTTGTAATGTAGAAAACACTGCAGCCAATTTGCTCACAGCAAGGTTCCATTGTTTTTAGGTGTTAGTTGAAGGATAAATATTAGCTAGAACATTGGGGAGATCTCCCCTCCTCTTCTTTGAATTGTGTCATGGGATCTTTTACATCCACCCAAGCAGCATCGGTTTAACGACTCATCCAAAAGACAGCACCAACATTAGAGCACTCCTTCAGTACTACACTGGAGTGTCAGTCTGGATTACGTGCTCAAATCCCTGGAGTGGGACTTGAACCCATAACCTTCTAACTCAGAGGCGATAGCGCTATCCATTGTGCTGCCTCAGTGTCAACAGGCTGTTTAGCGGTTATTACAGGTGAGATTGATTCGGTCATCGACCAATATCCACCCACTTCCTAGCTGGGTCTATTGTGTAACCAACAGCAGTTGGACCCTGGTTTATTTTCATAGAATACAGAATAAAGTTACAATAGAGAAACAGGTCATTCTATCTCAAACAGTCCATGTCAGCTTTACCCTCCATGAGAAAATTGTCCTAATCATATTTACACAATCTTGTCCGATATCCTTTCAACCCCTTTCCCTTCATTCACCTTTTTTCATTCATTGATGGGATTTGGGCATCGCCAGCAAGGCCAGCATTTATTGCCCATCCCCAATTGCCCTTGAGAAGGTGGTGGTGAGCCACCTTTTTGAATACAACTGAGTGGCTTGCTCGGCCATTTCAGAAGGCAGTTAAGAGTTAACCACATTATTGTGGGTTTGGAGTCACATGTAAGGACGGCAGATTTCCTTTGCTAAAGGACATCAGTGAACCAGATGGGTTTTTCTGACAATCCAGTAGTTTCATGGTCAGCTTTACTGATACTAGATTTTTATTCCAGATTTGATATGTCAGTCCCGGGATGGCGGGACTGACATATCAAGAAAGACTGGATCAACTGGGCTTGTATTCAGTGGAGTTCAGAAGAATGAGAGGGGATCTCATAGAAACGTTTAAAATTCTGACGGGTTTAGACAGGTTAGATGCAGGAAGAATGTTCCCAATGTTGGGGAAGTCCAGAACCAGGGGTCACAGTCTAAGGATAAGGGGTAAGCCATTTAGGAATGAGATGAGGAGAAACTTCTTCACCCAGAGCGTGGTGAACCTGTGGAATTCTTTACCACAGAAAGTTGTTGAGGCCAATTCACTAAATATATTCAAAAAGGAGTTAGATGTAGTCCTTACTACTAGGGGGATCAAGGGGTATGGTGGGAAAGCAGGAATGGGGTACTGAAGTTGCATGTTCAGCCATGAAATTGAATGGCAGTGCAGGCTTGAAGGACCGAATGGCCTACTCCTGCACCTAATTTCTATGTTTCTATGTTTCTATTTATTTAATTAACTGAATTTAAATTCCCCAGCTGCTGTGAGGGGATCTAAACTCATGTCTCCGGATGATTAGTCCAGGCCTACCATAACATAACCACTGTACTGGTCTAAGAGCTGGAAAGTAGGATTAGGCTGGATAGCTCTTTTTCGATCGGCACAGACATGATGGGCTGAATGGCCTCCTTCTATGCTGTAAATTTCTATGATTCTATAATGTGGGGTATGGAACATCATCACTGTGGGAATACTTTCACCATGCAGACTGCAGTGGTTCAAGAAGGTCTCTCCTTCTACCAATTGCTTTAAATCTATGCCCTCTGGTTATTGATCTCTCTACTAAGGGAAATGGATTGTTTCTATCCATTCTATCTAGGCCTGCCATAACTTTATACACCTCAATCTCCCTCAGCCTCCGCTGTTTCCAAAGAAAAAATCCCCAACCTATCCAATCCTTCCTCATAGCTAAAATTCTCCAGTTCAGGCAACATCCTCGTAAATCTCCTCTGTACTCTCTCTAGTGCAATCATATCTTTCCTGTAATGTGAGAGAAGAGTTGCATAGGTTTGAGATCCTGGAAAGTTGGTGTAGGAGATGGTGTGACATGTCTTGATTTCAACACAACAAGGATGCAGGGAGAAACATATTTGGAGCTTGGGATGAATGAGAGGAATTACCGAGGAATAATGACTTTAGTTCTATCAATAAAATAAAGATAGACACAAAATGTTGTGGGGAAGAGTGTGAAAGTGAGTGTTGGGATCACTTATCAGATAGAAAACATCTTTTTCTGCCTTGTCCAGGAAGACAAATTAGGGAACAGTATTCAAGCCAAGAACTGACAAGCTTTATAAGGCTTGGGCACTGACACGGTGCAGGAGCTGAGCCATTGACAGAAGCACAGCCCTCTTTCTGTCGCCAGGGAATTGTTGAGTGGAAAAAGTGTTTGTCACAGGAAAGGAAACAAAGGATAAAAATGGAATGATTTATACACTTGGGTATAGCCTTTATTCGAAAATATTGTCACAACTTGTAGCTGTCATTTAAAAACAACAAAGCCGGGGTAAGAGCTAGGAAATTAATGTTTCACAAATGGACAGAAGCAACTTGATCTGCCATTATCAACTTGATAATGCATTGTTATCAAAAGAAAGAACTCATCAGGTGCCACATTGATTAAGAACATGAAAGCGACCGAGGCAATATAGTCTATGGGATTAAAACAGACAACTTTAATTCACCAGCAAGAAATTTGCATAGCCTTGTGCTGCAGTACTGTGGAAAAAGCTATAATAAATTGATCAGGACTCTCGTAATGATTCCATTGAATGAAACTGTGGTTTTTAAACAAAGATTATATAATCAGTTTTGCAAATAGCTTAAATCACAATAAAGATTCAATAAGAATATGAGTCTGCAGTGTTTATTCAGTGACTGTGTAGATAATCATAGTTAATTCAATTACTTGAGAACCACGGATTGACTCAAAATACACCATTCCCCCTATATCTATTATGCCATCTCTCCTATACCATCATCGTTCTCTCTTTCCATTTCCTTTCCTCATACATTGTCCATCTCTATCGAAATATGGACATGCTTCCAACAATCCCATTCATCTCTCTATCTCTACTTCTCACACACACCCTGAGCTCTTGCTTCTACTCCTCCAATATTATCCACTATCTCTTGCTCCTGTTCTCTTTCCCTACTTATTTTATGAATCTTGAGAGTTGAGGAGCCAAGGAGGTAAATGGTAAGAAAAGAGGATCATAGGTCACAGACACATGAACAGAGGTAAGAGCAAAAAAAGACTGAACCCCAAATATCTTGTATAAATGGTTGGGAGATGAATTACAGAAAGTGTTAGCCTGGAGGCGAGTTGCGTGCAGTCGGGGGATGGGCATGGTTGGCACTATTGAGGTCGGGAAACCTGGGAGAACAGGTTTTCCAAACATCCTGCAGGACTCCTTTAAAAAATATTCTGGCGGTTTCCCCCCCCCACAGGTAGCCTGATTGACAGGCTGGAGGCCCTTTGGAAAGAAAGCCTGCTTCGCAAGGCCAAAGCCTACAAGGGCAGGTTGGTGTCTTGGAGGAGAGAGAGATCTCGTTGGACCAGGGGAGGAGGGGGGAGGGCTGGCTCGTGGGAGGATCTGATGGTGGTCTAGGGAGCAGATGGTTGTCAGGTGGGGAGGGGGGTCTGATGGTGGGGGATGATGCAGACAGATCACAGGGGGGTGGGGGTTGCTTATTGGGTATCTTGTTGGACCTGGAGGAAACACTCCTGCTCCAGTCCCACTTTTCATGGAGGAGGTCAAGTCCTGTAGAGTTCTGATGAAAGTTCATCGACCTGAAACGTTAACTCTGTTTCTCTCCCCACAGATACTGCCTGACCTGCTCAGTATTTCCAGCATTTTCTATTTTTATTTCAGATTTCCAGCATCCGTAGTGTTTTGCTTGTGTTTTATTGATCAATGTTTGTAGCTTTTTTTTCCCGTCTGCCTTTGGGAGATAGGCAAGTGTCGGCAAAAAGGATGGCAATTATTGATGGCTCCCAAGTGCCATGTATTTTCTTTTTAATTTTCTAATATGGTGAAGCTATCCTTAGAGCCAGCAAAAAAAAAAATGAAACTCTCTCAATGAACCCAGGGGTCAGAGGTGAAGACAGTTTTCTAAGGCACAAATGCCATCAAACCCATATGGACCATTATTTAACATATGGAATATGTCCTGAATTTGTCATACTGAGCCATACAGGCCTCAATAGTCCCAGTCCTAACCCCTGCTTGGTGTTTGGGTTAATTAGTCTAATCTCAGTAAGATGGAGGAGGCAGGTGGGTGGGGTCAATTGTCCCTAACTGTCCCGCTAGTGGGGAAGAAAAGTTAGCCAGTATTCCTGCTCCTGATCCCTATCCAGTGACCACTGCAGGAAAGTCCATGGGGCCGGAATTGCCCTTCGCCTGCATTTGAATTGTTTTTACCGCAGCTCTGGCTCAGGTCGCCTCGAGCGAAATTCCGCTCTTGGTTATTTATTTTTGTTTGGATCCGGAAATCGGTCTTAAGGGCGGATACGCGGCGATGGCAGCAAGTGAGGGGCGGAAGTTGGGTGCGGAGCGGAGTGACCGCCGCGATGACGTCATCCCGGCGCCGCATCGCCACGGCTCGCCCCTTCACTTAAAGGGAGAGCCTTCGCGATTTTAAAACTTCGGCCCATTGGGCCACCAGGGAGGGTTTTGGCCGGGCCAGCAGCCTGGCACCCAAAACAGGGTGCAGGCTGTCTGTTGGTGGCCCGGCCGAACCTGGGGGCATAATTGTCGGGCCGACATCGCCAGTCGGCCACAAAAAAAAACATGGCGGCAGCGGCAGTGCACCCTCTCCTTTAAGGGAAGCCGCACCAACGCTGTAGAGGGCCACAGCCTCGCTGGGCCACCAAGAAAAGCTGCTTTTGGCACCGCCGGGCGGGCCGAAGATTTTGAGGGGGGAATGTCGGCGTCGGGGCGGATAGATCGGCGGTGCGCACGGTGATGCCGTGCTCAGCACGGATCGGCAGCAGCGGAGGATGGGGGGGGGGGGGGCGGGGGGAAATTGGGGCACCGCCGGAAAAACTCGGAAGAGCAACTGGGCTAGCAGCGGCCATTCCACGAAAAGTCAGTGGGGGCCACTCCACTCTGCAGCGTGGCTGCCGATTTGTGGTGGTAACAGGCCTCAAGGAAAGGGGCAATTTCGGCCCCAGGTGTGCAGAAATCCACCGAGGACGCACCCCTTCCCGCTAGTGAAATTATTCACTGACTCACTGTCTCGGTTTCCACTTAATGAATGGCTAATTGGGCAAGATAAGGGAAGGCTAGAGCCAGTGCCTGCAGGGAAGGAGAAGAGACAACTGGGCAAGAAAAGTAATGAAAAGGCTCTGCACAAGGTTCTGCTGACATTCACAACCCACTCACAGTTCCCTCTCAGTTTACATCGTTAAAACACCTTGGTTGAGTTACAGCTTCATATCTCGCTCGTGGCATCTATTACATAATCTATTCGGCAATTGTTCCGGTCTTTAGTGGGGTTTTTGCAATCTGCTAATTGTACATAATATTCAGCTTCTCAGATAATCTACAGAAAATCTTCTTGCGTAAATCATATGATTGAAGGGAAGTAAATGTGAAAGCTGAAGACTGAATTTAGTATAATTAAAAATTTTTATCATCTAATACAATGTCCACTGCACCTGTCTCTAATTAAATGAATTTCCTGGACAAGTACTATTAAGATTCCTATATCAATTCTGCGTAGATTAAACCTGGCCCTGATCCAAGGTCCCTATTCACTGATGTAGTTACAGAGTTATGTGTGCATTAGCATGGAAGTATAGAGGGAAACAGTTTTCAATTAGAGCTGCATAGAACAGGTTTTCTTTTTAATTGAGAATGCTAGGTGAAGGGCCAAGCCGTATAGTGCAGAGCACCACCAAATAGGAAAAAGATGAGATAAACCAGTCGTGGCAAGTTTGGATTTTAAAAGCATGCAAATTACAGGAGGAAATGAAACAAAGCCTTCCATTAATATAGTGCCGTTCACAACCTCAGGACGTCCCAAAGCATTTTGCAACCAATTAAGCACTTTTGAAGTGTAGTCACTGTTTTACTCATCATCATAGGCAGTCCCTCGGAATCGAGGAAGACTTGCTTCCACTCCTGAAGTGAGTCTTTGGTGGCTGAACAGTCCAATACGAGAGCCACAGACTCTGTCACAGGTGGGACAGATAGTCGTTGAGGGAAAATGTGGGTGGGACTGGTTTAGAAACATAGAAAATAGGTGCAGGAGTCGGCCATTCGGCCCTTCGAGCCTGCACCACCATTCAATATGATCATAGCTGATCATGCAACTTCAGTACCCCATTCCTGCTTTCTCTCCATACCCTTTGATCCCTTTAGCTGTAAGGGTCACATCTAACTCCCTTTTGAATATATCTAAAGAACTGGTCTCAACAACTTTCCACAGGTTCACAATTCTCTGAGTGAAGAAGTTTCTCCTCATCTCGGTCCTAAATGGCTTACCCCTTATCCTTAGACTGTGACCCCTGGTGCTGGACTTCCCCAACATCGGGAACTTGACCAATCCCGTCAGAATTTTGTATGTTTCTATGAGATCCTCTCTCATTCTTCTAAATTCCAGTGAATATAAGCCCAGTTGATCCAGTCTTTCTTCATATGTCAGTCCTGCCATCCCAGGAACCAGTTTGGTGAACGTTCGCTGCACTCCCTCAATAGCAAGAATGTCCTTCCTCAGATTAGGAGACCAAAACTGTACACAATATTCAAGGTGTGACCTCACCACTGCCTGCGCCTGATTTCTGCGTGCTCTCGGCGTTGAGATTCAAAGTGCTCAACGCCCTCCCGGATGCACTCTCTCCACTTAGTGGTGATGTCGCACTTTATCAGGGAGGCTTTGAGGGTGTCCTTGTAACGTTTCCGCTGCCCACCTTTGGCTCGTTTGCCATGAAGGAACTCCACATAGAGCACTTGCTTTGGGAGTCTTGTGTCTGGCATGTGAACTGTGTGACCTGCCCAGCGAGGCTGATAGAGTGTGGTCAGTGCTTCAATGCTGGTGATGTTGGCCTGGACGAGGACACTGATGTTGGTGCACCTGTCCTCCCAGGGGATTTGTAGGACCTTGCAGAAACATCGTTGGCGATATATCTCCAGCGACTTGAGGTGCCTTCTATACATCGTCCATGCCTCTGAGCCATACAGGAGGGCGGGTATTACTACAGCCCTGTAGACCATGAGCTTGGTGGTAGATTTGAGGGCCTGGTCTTTGAACACTCTTTTCTTAAGGCGGACGAAGGCTGCACTGGTGCACTGGAGGCGGTATTGAATCTCCACATCAATATCTGCTTTTGTTGATAAGAGTCTCCCGAGGTATTGGAAATGACCCACGTTGTCGAGGGCTGCACTGTGGATCTTGATGATTGGGGGGCAGTGTTGTGCGGCGATGACAGGCTCATGGAGGACCTTTGTCTTACTGATGTTTAGCGTAAGGCCCATGCTTTCATACACCTCAGTAAATACGTCGACTATATCCTGGAGTTCAGCCTCTGAATGTGCGCAGACGCAGGCGTCGTCCACGTACTGTAGCTCAATGACAGAGGTTGGGGTGATCTTGGACCTGGCCTGGAGGAGGCGTAGGTTAAACAGCTTCCCACTGGTTCTGTAGTTTAGTTCCACTCCAGTGGGGAGCTTGTTGACTGTGAGGTGGAGCATGGCAGCGAGGAAGATTGAGAAGAGGGTTGGAGCGATGACGCAGCCCTGTTTGACCCCGGTGCGGACATGGATTGGGTCTGTAATGGATCCATTGGCAAGGATCACGGCCTGCATGTCGTCGTGGAGCAGGCGAAGGATGTTGACAAACTTTTGGGGGCATCCGAAATGGAGGAGGACGCTCCATAGACCCTCACGGTTGACAGTTTAAATATAGGAAAGGTAGCAGCCAATTTGCACTCAGCGAAGTCCCACAAACAGCAATGAGATACTGGCCAGATAATCTGTTTTAGTGATGAAGGATAAATATTAGCCAGGTCACCACGGAGAACTGCCCTGCTCTTCTTTGAATAGTGCCAGGGAATCTTTTACATCCATTTGAGCGGGCAGTCAGGGCCTCGATTTAATGTCCCCTGAAAGACAGCACCTCCGATGGTGCAGCACTTCCTCAGTACTGCACTGGAGTGAGTGTCAGTCTCGACGAGGTGCTCAAGTCTCTGGAGTGGGACCTGAATCCACAATCTTCTGAAATCAGATGCGAGAGTGATAACACTCAGTCGGGGCAACTTAATGAGGGGGGACAATGAATCTGATCTGAGGCGAATTTTGATATTTCACCGTTTTTAAGCCAGTTTGTGTTCTGGAATTAGATTTTTTTAAATAAACGTAATTGTATTGACATCATTGGAGTTTACATCACTGGGTAAGTCACGACACATATGTCACACAGCGCTCACAAATACTTCGATGCGGATATACAGATAATTTTGCCTGGGTGGATGGCACTGAAGATTTTGCTACTCAGTGCTGGCACCTGTGCTCTCAATGTGTATCTCAAAAAGTTACGAATTTGGGTCTGCTGTACAAACCTTCTCGGGTTCAGTTGAGTCAGTTGCTCCTTTAAGCAGTCTGAGCATCTTACTTTTATTGGAGTTAAAACGAACACTGCCTTATACGATAGTGGGACCCGGGTTGTGACCGGAAGTGGATATCCATGTCCTTTGCACATCTATTCTTTAATCCCTTCATGAGTCAATGCTAGATGAGTTGACACCCTTGGTTTGAAACATTGAGCTGCTTTATGCAACAATATGTAATTGGCAAGATCAAATTTGCTTGGTTCCTTTGAAATAACTTCTCTTCACGTAATTATGTAACAATAATCAATGCATTATTCCAAATTACTTTGGTGAGTCGGCTTTGTAATATATATATAGCGCCACCTGTGGACGCCTGTGGAACTGCAGCCAGTGCTATTTATAATAAAGGGAACAAGTCACCTGATGTTCTGCCATCTTAAGGCTGTGTGTGTTCTGAGAGTTACTGAAAATATAACAATGGTGACGAAGATGGGTTTATCGGGGGAAAAAAGCTGAATTTTTTGTTGGGAGAGGATTCAGCCAGCCGACAGAGAGACTTTGAGAGCTTCTCTGTTTTGATTAACAGCTGTTTGAAGCACATTTGTTTGAACTGCCAGAGTCCAGATGGCTGTGCCTGTGGGAACAATAGAGCATTTGGGGGAGGTTCCACGCGACTGTGAAAGTTTCAGAGTGTATGTGGAGCGGTTAGAAATGTTTTTCACCACAAATCATATCATCAAAGTCTCCAATGATGAAAACCATAACTGGATGGTTTTGGAATGACAAAGAGCTATTTTCTTAACTGAAGCAGGGCCTGAGGTGTACGAAACCTTGAAAAATTTGCTTGTGCCTGTCAAGCCAAAGGATACAACTCTTAAGCAGATTCCAGCACTACAGCCCTGATCCCCTGGAAATTGTTGAAAGTTATCGTTTCAGAACACGAGATCAGTTAACCGAAGAAAATATCAGTGAGAACATTATAGCATTATAGTAATTTCGGAAACTTTCAGGACCGAGCATTGCGTGACTGCTTTGCTTATGGGATGAAAAATGATGCGATCAGAAGAAAGTTATTCACAACTCCTAACTTGACTTTCGATTTAGCTTGTCAAGACAGCTATGTCAATGAATATGGCCAACCAATATTCCCGAGAATTTCATACTATTTTCAGTCATCAGACAACCGAGGTGAATCGCCTGCAGGTTAAAAGTAAAAGGCAGTTGGGCCCCAAAGTCTCAGAAACTGGCAATGGTAACAGAGCATTGAAGTCTTGCTATCGGTGCTTGGAACAACACATTGCTCAAAGTTGTCCATATGTGAAGGTAGAGTGTTTCATCTGCAGGAAAATTGGGCATCTTGCGAAGGCATGTTGACTGAAGGGTAAACCAGCTTTCAAAGCTATGAGTAGAAATCCTCAGAGACTACACAGCATGGAAGAAAAACAACAGGACAAGGAGATTTTAGAGCTAAACATCATCAGGAGCATGAGGTTAACGGACAGCGATTCGAAAAGTATTATAATCCACATAGATGTTGCAGGAACCAAGATACCCATGGAAATCGACACTGGTGCATCAGTGAGTGTAGTATTGGAGTCGCTATACCTCGATAAATTGCGTGATTTCCCATTGGAGAAATCCAAGATAGAGCTGCAAAATACAAGGATCAATTTCAGAGCTTGCCTCTATTAGTAGTGGCAGGAGACAAGCCAGTCTTACTTACTAGGATGAAATTGGTTGGGATCATTGAAGCTGGATTGGAATGAGATTTTTTGTGTTGAAACGAGATTTGCATCAAAGGATGATGTCATCAAGAATTATCCAAAGGTGTTCTGCGAAACAGGCAGTCCAATCCAAGGCTTCAAGGCGAGTGTCAGGGTACAGAAGGATGCTGGATCGGTTTACTGAAAGCCACGTCCCGTACCATATGCACTCAAAGAGAAAGTTGAGCAAGATCTCAAAAGACTAGAGACTGAGAACATTATTTCTAAGATAGATATATGTAATTGGGCTACATCCATTGTTGTTGTACCTAAGTCCAATGGGAAGGTAAGATTGTGTGGTGATTATAAAGTAACTGTAAACCAGGTTCTAAAGGGTAATGTCGCCAATACATTGCCAAATGTAGAAGATTTATTCACAACACTGACAGGTGGTTAGATCTTCTCAAATTTGGATCTTACAAATGATTACTTACAGCTTGAACTAGATGAAGAGTCCAAGTCATGCTTGACTATAAATACTCCTCTAGGCCTATATCAATTTAATAGGCTACCATTTGAAGTGTCTTTCGCCCTTGCCATATTCCAAGGGGTGATGAACCAGATTTTGCAAGGTATTGAAGGGGTAGTATGTTATTTAGATGCCATGAATTTACCTATTTGGTGCTGAAATTAGTATAATAACATATTGGATGAAGTCCTCAAATGGCAAGAGAAGCACAGAGTATGAGTGGCTGCTTGCAAGTGTGAGTTATTTCAAAACTCAGTGGAGTACTTAGGGTACAGAATAGACAAAGATGGTTTACATCCAACCAAGGGAAAATTGGATGCAATCAGAAATTCACCCACTCCCAAGAATGTCACTGAACTTCAAATCATTTTTGGGTCTTTTGAACTATTATGGGAAGTTCCTACCAAATTTGGTTACAGTATTACATCCACTGAATGAACTATTGAAAAAACAGGTCCATTGGAAGTGGTCAGAAGAATGCGATACAGCATTCAAGGAGTGTAAAAGTAAATTGGTGGAGAGCACCATGTTAGTTCACTATGACGTATCTAAGGAGATCAAGCTAGCATGTGATGCCTCTCCTTATGGAGTTGGGGCAGTGATCTCTCATGTATTACGTAGTGGGGAGGAGAGACCAATTGCTTTTGCTTCATGCACTCTCAGTGCCAGTGAGCGTAATTATGTGCAAATCGAAAGGGAAGCTTTGGCATTAATTTTTGGGGTCAAGAAGTTTCATAAATACTTATAAGTTTACCATCATTACGGACCATAAGCCCCTGACAGCAATCCTCCATCCAAAGTCTCCAGTTCCAACATTAGCTGAAGCTCGAATGCAGAGATGGGCTTTGATTTTGTCAGCATATACATATGATATTGAATACAGACGATCAGCTGATCACAGTAATGCTGATGCTATGTCTAGATTGCCTTCCCCATCACAAGTTACACCCGATAGGGAAGAAGTGGTCTATTTTTCATACATTGATGAACTGTCAGTCACAGCTGAAGAAATTGGTAGAGCAACCAGACGTGACCCAGTTATGTCAAAGGTGTATGATTCGATTGCAAATGGATGGCCAAACCAGGTAACAAAGGTATTCATCCATTCTTCATTCGTAGGAATGAATTATCAGTCAATAAAGATTGTATCATGTGGGGTGCAAGAGTGGTTATACCAAATAAATTCAGGTCCAAATTATTAGGAGACCTCCATGACCAGCACCTGGGAATGTGCTTGACCAAGAGTTTTGCACGCAGTTACTTATGGTGGCCAGGTCTTGATAAAGATATAGAGTACATCATCAGTCAGTGTACGACATGTCAATTGGTAAGCAAGAACCCACTATCAGTACCATTACAGCCATGGAAATAGGCTCCCAGGGTATAGCAAAGGCTACATATCGATTTTGCTGAGCTTGGAGGACAACAATTGTTCATTGTGATTGATAGCCATTCGAAGTGGGTTGAGGTGTTTCCAATGTGGAAAATAACAAGTAAAACATTAGACATTTTACAAAGTTTATTTTATTAATTTGGCCTCCCAGAAGAAGTTATTTCTGATAATGGACCACAACTTCTTTCAGAAGAATTTGCACAATTCACGAGCAAAAATGGGGTGAAACATACCAAGGTTCCACCATACCACCCTGCTTCAAATGGTGCAGCAGAGCGCACTGTACAAATTGTAAAATGTGCCCTCATCAAACAGATGTTGGATCCAAATCCAAAGAAACAACAGTTGTCATTGGACCACAAATTGTCTAATTTTCCAATTATGTATCATAATACTCCTCACACAACTACTGGTAGAACATCATCAGAGTTGTTTCTGAAGCGACAGCCATGAACCAGATTCTCATTGTTAAAACTGAACTTGGCACAGTCCGTAGAAGAGACAATTAAAACAGAAAGAGAATCATGATAGAGGTAGAGTAAAAGAGAGAAGTGTGAAATTAAATCAGAAGGTGAGAGTGAAGAACCATCACCATAAATGGTTAACGTGGTTACCAGGAGGAGTGGTGAAGATATGTGGTCATCGCACATATTTGATCATGGACAGGTTAGGTTTGTTCACATTGATCATATTTTACCTACAGATGTAAATGTAGTTGAAGGTGGGAATGATTCAATTATTTCTGACTCATCAGATAGTTTTTGATACACCAGTAGCATATCGTACATCCAATGTACTGGAAACAAATCCAAGAGAAAGTCAGAATTTAAGTCTGAGTCCGAGGCTATTGTAATGTATGGACCTGTGAAACATAGAAACATAGAAAACAGGAGCAGGAGTAGGCCATTCGGCCCTTCGAGCCTGCACCGCCATTCAATAAAATCATGGCTGATCATTCCCTCAGTACCTCTTTCCTGCTTTCTCTCCATACCCCTTGATCCCCTTAGCCGTAAGGGCCATATCTAACTCCCTCTTGAATATATCCAATGAACTGGCATCAACAACTCTCTGCGGCAGTGAATTCCATAGGTTAACAACTCTCTGAGTGAAGAAGTTTCTCCCCATCTCAATCCTAAATGGTTTAAATTCAACACCATATTTGGAAGGTTCTGTTCGAGCGTGAACGTATCTTCTTTGAAGCAGAAAACAAGTGGTTAAGCTTGATTTGTAAATATGGCAAAATAAGTCCATGTGTTTTGTTATGTATAACCATGCAAGTTATTTGGTTATAACCATGATGATTATTTGGTTATAATTACTTCTTCATTAAGGAGGGAGAAGTGTAATATTATTAGCTCCATCTGTGGACTCCTGTGGAACTGCAGCCAGTGCTGTTTATAATAAAGGGAACAGGTCACCTGACTGATGAGTTCCAGTATGTTCTGCCACCTTAAGGCTGTGTGTGTTTCTGTGAGTTACTGAAAATATAACAATCTTATTTCACTTAAATGGAATAACTTCTGCATTCTGTCCAGGGCAGAACCTCTCCGCCCTGCAAACTCCTGTCTTTTGCAGCTTTTTGCTGCCTGTGTGGTGACCCATTTCCAAAATCCAGGCTGCTTTTTTGGTGCCCATCTCTTCTTAAAAACATGTCTCCAATGTCAGTTTTTCGTCAAAACTGACGACTCACCTGTCCCTCCTGCACAGGAGCAAGTCCACTGGTTAAACCTGGCAGTGACCTCTGTTGAGTTCAGATGAGCAGGGTTACTGGAATATCACATCATCTTTCATTGTATGAAAGACAGTGCCCAAATTCAACATAGATTATACCAAGGAGCCCCGTGGTGCCATAGTCAAAAATCCTGAAATGTGACAGTCAGTTTGGCTCTACTGGTAGTCGGGATCCATGCTGCTCCTTTGAAGCATTCGGTGCGGTGGCCCCGACCTGCAAGGACCATCAGCAGGTTGGGGCCTTCAAAGATATTTCAAGATACAGCGCGAGCCGGTTCAGGAGGGCGCCAGCTGTGAAGAGGGCGACTGGATTGGATGTCACCAAGGTCCAGGTCGCTGATTGGAACGTGGGCAGGTACAGCAGGAGCGGTGAGATCAGGGTGAAGGAGCGGCAAGAGATTGCAGAGCAACGTGATCGGGGCCCAGGAGTGGCGGGAATCCAACGGCAGCACAGGCCAGCCCACACTGCAATATGTGTGCGCATTAGGTCTGTGCAGCAGAGCTGGTCTCCAATCGTCTTGATTAATTCTTGTCACTGAACCAAGACCTAGCTTTGTCAAGCCAGTGTGGTGGCTGGTGTGCAACGGCCACCACACGTTAAAAAAATCCACGCACAGGCATCTTCCACCCTTCAACATGTATTTCGAGACCTGGAATATTAGGTCCTTCATTGAAACACCTGTAAACTCATCCCTTTTTGATGTGGAAGCAAGCCATCCTTGATACAAGGGACCACCTATGATGATGACTGGTAGTACTTTTGTCTCCAAGTCATAAGGTTCTTTTTCTTTGGATGGAATGGAATCCGAGGCCTTGTCTAACAATTCTGGCGCATATTCAATATGCCTCAGCACTATTCAACAAAAAGCAAGGTATTCTACAGGTCGACCAAAACAATGAACTGGGTATTCATTTCATTGCTGTTTGTGCTGCTCTTGACTACATAGTAACTGTCACTTCACTTCAAAGATAATTAATCTAGAGATGTGTTTTGAAATGTTTCAACATAATTGGGGTGTTATAAAAAAATGCAATTATACTTACAAGGCTTGATTTTAACCTCCCCTACCTACCCCCCACACACACACCCACCCGACCCCTGACGGGAACAGTGTGGGCAGGGGCGTTGAAATGGTGGAGAGGGTTCACGTCATGTTCCAAGGGTCACAAAAGCAACACCAGCAATTGGGGGAAAACAGACTAATTGCTGTGATCACATCATTTCCCAAGTGCGAAAGGGAGTACGCAGAATCTGACCCCATCAGGAGGAACTTGACAGCACAATATCAAGCCGTGGCTGTAGCCAGCAGTTTAATAATGAAGAAGCCCAGAGATGTGAATCAGAAGCAGTGAGGAGAAATTCATTGTAAATGAGAAAATATCACTGCTCTTGATTAGTGGTCAATGGAAAAATGACACCAACTGAAAAATAGCCAGTACACCGAGGCAGATTAGGGCAAAAGTCACTCTACTGTCGAGCCGCATTCAAACACAACCTCAACTGATTAATCATCTGGCCAGTTGCGCTCAGACTCTATGGGACCATTCTGCAGAAACATGAACAGCCAGTATTTAAATACAGGTTTATGTTATGCTTGAAAGCTCCAAGTTCAGTGCAACAAAAGTCAGCTTTCACACACATCCCTGCCAAGTGTTGGTGCATCTAATCATTATTTACTCTGCACAGTTCCACCAGTACTGACTGACCTCCAGTATCTTGACCAAATGACCATTCTCCAAGTCTGAATATTAAAGGGCTGATTTACAATTCCGCACTGTTGCTGGGGATCTGGTCGTCGAGACTGGAAATATGGATGTCCACTCCCTATGATTGCAATAACCAGAAACTTGTGGGTAGCAAGCACCCAAATCTTTGATATGTGCTGGCAACGGGCAAGGCTCTCACCCTGGCTGCCTGGGCTGGTGGATTGCCCTTCAGTGTCGGCAGGCTATTGTAATGTATGGGCCTGTGAAACATAGAAACATAGAAAATAGGAGCAGGAGTAGGCCATTCAGCACTTCGAGCCTGCACCGCCATTCAATAAAATCATGGCTGATCATTCACCTCAGTACCCCTTTCCTGCTTTCTCTCCATACCCCTTGATCCCCTTAGCCGTAAGGGCCATATCTAACTCCCTCTTGAATATATCCAATGAACTGGCATCAACAACTCTCTGCGGCAGGGAATTCCATAAGTTAACAACTCTGAGTGAAGAAGTTTCTCCCCATCTCAGTCCTAAATGGCCGACCCCTTATCCTAAGACTGTGTCCCCTGGTTCTGGACTTCCCCAACATCGGGAACATTTTTCCCGCATCTAACCAGTCCAGTCCCCTCAGAATCTTATATGTTTCTATGAGATCCCCTCTCATCCTTCTAAACTCCAGTGAATCAAGGCCCAGTTGATCCAGTCTCTCCTCATATGACAGCGCAGCCATTCCTGGAATCAGTCTGGTGAACCTTCGCTGCACTCCCTCAATAGCAAGAACGTCCTTCCTCAGATTAGGAGACCAAAACTGAACACAATATTCCAGGTGAGGCCTCACTAAGGCCCTGTCCAACTGCAGTAAGACCTCCCTGCTCCTATACTCAAATCGTCTAACTATGAAGGCCAACATACCATTTGCCTTCTTCACCGTCTGCTGTACCTATATGCCAACTTTCAATGACTGATGAACCATGACACCCAGGTCTCGTTGCACCTCCCCTTTTCCTAATCTGCCGCCATCCAGATAATTTTCTGCAGTTGTGTTTTTGCCCCCAAAATGGATAACCTCACATTTATCCACATTATACTGCATCTGCCATGCATTTGCCCACTCGCCTAACCTGTCCAAGTCACCCTGCAGCCTCTTAGCATCCTCCTCACAACTCACACCACCGCCTAGTTTAGTGTCATCCGCAAACTTGGAGATATTACACTCAATTCCTTCATCTAAATCGTTAATGTATATTGTAAAGAGCTGAGGTCCCAGCACTGAGTCCTGCGGCACTCCACTAGTCACTGTCTGCCATTCTGAAAAGGACCCGTTTATCTCGATTCTCTGATTCCTGTCTCCCAACCAGTTCTCTATCCATGTCAGTACATTACCCCCAATACCATGCACTTTGATTTTGCACACCAATCTCTTGTGCAGCACCTTGTCAAAAGCCTTTTGAAAGTCCAAATACACCACATCCACTGGTTCTCCCTTGACCACTCTGCTAGTTACATCCTCAAAAAATTCCAGAAGATTCGTCAAGCATGATTTCCCTTTCATAAATCCATGCTGACTTGGTCCAATCCTGTCACTACTTTCCACAGGTGTGCTCACAGGTTTGTAGAGCTGTTGCATTGTGAGTGGCATAGCAGGTCATGTGATGTTCACATGACTCAATAAAACCCCAATCAGTTGAGTCTAGGTCGTCCACAATGAGGTATGCATTTGTGAGCCTAGTGGATGAACTGGTAAGGTGTCGTGTGATTGTTAAACCTTTGTTAATAAACCAACTAGTTCTTAATAGCAATGGTTTAGAGCTTCGGTGGAAGCAAATCTAATCTTCTCCAAATTTACCCACACATGTAAACGTTCCAGCAGGAGTCACTGGATAACCTGCCGGGTTTTTCACCTCCCTATCCTAAAGACAGGTGATTAGTTGCAGCTCCCCATCTTCCTTTGGCTCAGTTCAGCTAACCCAACATAGATCATGGATTGAATGCAAATGCTTCCTGGTCTGTGTGGCTTAGTTCTGGAATGGACCGTGTAGTGTATATTTTCCAATTAGGCACGATTCGTGCACCAATTTCTGTGGTCATCCTACTTAGAATATCAGGGAAAACTTCATTCAGGTGAAATGGCTAAAATTAGGAACTCTCCGACTGGGAGTGAGTAAATCACATCCAGGACTGAATAGCCTCCAAGAGCTCAAAGGGGCAAACAGGATGAAATTTAAAACTGGTGAACAAAACATGTAAAAACATGGCTGGAAGGAGTGGTATAGGCCACAGAGCAGTCATGTCTCTTTAATTGGCCACTTCTTGAGGAAGTATTCCATCTTTGACACTGGAGGACCCCGAGAAGAGCAGGTAGAATGTGAAGAGATTGATACCAGTGTTAATATCACACTCAACATCATGAAAATAGTGCAGGAAAAGGTTCAATGACCTTGCTACTCCAGCCAAGGTAAGAGAAATGGCCATGACCATCCAGTAATTTAGTATACACAGCTTGTGTGGCACTTCCAATTACCTCCTTCTCAAGCGGTCATAAAGTACTTTCTAATCGTACAATGACTGCTGGTGAGGTGGCAGGGTGGCCTTTATAAAGCAAGCCTGAGCCTGGAAATGCTCCTTTGCTCACATTCCTGCAAATATTCAGCCCAAAATAATCCTCTCATCTAATGTAGCCGATTGTAATATGTAGATGTCATCATACCCACTATGGACTGCATGCTGACGTTTGGGTCTTACTGCACATCATCGCAACAATTGCAACTTCTTACTCTTGTAGGAAAGGATGGCCCATAACAACGTCAAAAGATCATTAATTGGTGGTGGGCCTCCATGATAATCCTACATGAAGAAGCCCTCAAAATACTTGGAAGGCAGGTCACAGAGGACGCAAAAAAATGAGGAAGGAGGATTCCAGCTGCCAGCTCAGGGTGATTGTTACCAATTCCTGCTGCTCTTCCCTTTCATCTCATTTACTCATTCACTAACTGCCAGCAAGCCCTTTACTGTGCCACTTCTTCAATTGAAAGCTAGACGTGAAGGTGGTTCATCAGGACAGCACTGTGATGCATCTTACTCTTCTTTTTCTAAATGCGCTCAATCCATCTGGACATCCCTACTTTGCACAGCACACACTGCGTCACTCATTCGCTCCCTCTCAAGCATCAGGTCAGAGAGATCCACTGCAAGGGTTTTAGGGACTGAGCTAGAGGGGAGTTAACTGTGCGACACACCACACAAATGAACAGAAGTAACTGGAAGAGAAGGAGAAGGAACTACATCTCAGAAGGTGCAACTTGTATCAAAACTTAGTTCATCAGCCTGGGGAGCTGGATCTCAGAGGTCTTGCTTAACAAAGGACAATCCTTTCAGATCATCAGGCATTGTTGGACCATGGCAGTGTGCTGCAGATGGAGGGGTCCATGGGCCCCATCTGTACATAAGAAACAGGAGCAGGAGTAGGCCATTAGGCCCCTCGAGCCTGCTCCGCCATTCAATAAGATCATGGCTGATCTGATCATAGGCTCAGCTCCATTTCCCTGCCCGCTCCCCATAACCCTTTACTCCCTTATCACTCAAAACTCTGTCCATCTCCACCATAAATATATTTAATGACCCAGCCTCTACAGCTCTCTGGGGCAGAGAATTCCACAGATTTACGACTCTTTGAGAGAAGAAATTCCGCCACATTTCAGTTCTAAATGGGCAGCCTCTTATTCTGAAACTATGTCCCCTAGTGCTGGATTCCCCACAAGTGGAAACACCCTCTCTGCATCCACCTTGATGAGACCCCTCAGTATCTTATATATTTCAATAAGATCACCTCTCATTCTTCTAAACTCCAATAAGTATAGGCCCAACCTACTTATCCGTTCTTCATAAGTCAACCCCCTCATTTCCGGAATCAACCTAGTGAACCTGCTCTGAACAGCCTCCAATGGAAGTATATCCTTTCTTAAATAAGGAGACCAAAACTATACGTAGAACTCTAGGTGTGGCCTCACCAATACCCTGTACAGTTGTAGCAGGACTTCTCTGCTTTTATACTCCACCCCCTTGCAATAAAGGCCAACATTTTGTTTGCCTTCTTGATTATTTGCTGTACCTGCATACTAACTTTTTGTGTTTCATGTACAAGGACCCCCAGGTTTCTCTGAACTGTAGCATTTTATAGTTTCTCTCCATTTAAATAATAATTAGCTTTTTTATTTTTCCTGCCAAAATGGATAACCTCACATTTTCCCACATTTTACTCCATCTGCCAAATGTTTGCCCACTCACTTAGCCTGTCTATATCTCTTTGCAGATTTTTGTGTGTCCTCCTCATAACTTGATTTCCCACCCATCTTTGTATCATCAGCAAACATGGCTATATTTCACTCAGTCTCTTCATCCAAGTTATTAATAGATTGTAAATAGTAAGTAGTTGAGGCCCCAGCACCGATCCCTGTGGCACCCCACTAGTTACTGTTTGCCAAGTGACCCCTTTATCATGACTCTCTGTTTTCTGTTAGTTAGCCAATCCTCTATCCATGCTAATATATTACCGCCAACCCCTTGAGCTCTTATCTTGTGCAGTAACATTTTATGTGGCACCTTGTCAAATGCCTTTTGGAAATCCAAATACACCACATCCACTGGTTCCCCCTTATCCACCCTACTCATTACATCCTCAAAGAACTCCAGCAAATTTGTCAAACAAGATTTCCCTTTCATAAAACCATGCTGACTCTACTTGACCATATTATGCATTTCCAAATATCCTGCTGCTGCTTTCTTGATAAGGATTCCAACAACAGATGTTAGGTTAACTGGTCTATAGTTTCCTGCTTTCTGTCTGCCTCCTTTTTTAAATAGGAGCGTTACATTTGCGGTTTTCCAATCCACTGGGACCTCTCCAGAATCCAAGGAATTTGGTAGATTACAACAAATGCATCCACTATCTCTGTAGCCACTTCTTTTAAGACCCTAGGATGCAGGCCATGCATCCATGTAGTATCATGCAGAATGATATCAGAACAGTGCAGTACACCATGTCATATCCAGTATGTGGCACCTCCACGGACATCTGCAGTGGACTCTCCCATGTCATAGATGTTAATAGCCATCAAGGGTTCTCATGGATACTCAAAGTACACCGGCATTCATCTATTTGTGGGCGACTGCACTAAAATGAATGCATAATAATGTTAAGACATCATTCAAATGATTTGCTATCATTCCCACCATTTCACAATGTCCTTTGTCCACCAATATAAACTGGGTCAGGATTGTTAAATATGCTGAGCTCCATATGGAAATCAGTTTAAAGAGACCAATAATAAGATTGCCACATTATCAGGCCATTGCTAAACTCTTTCTATCATTTGTTTTTCTGCTTCAAAAAACAATTCAGTACATTTACTACAATCGGGTCAACGAACTGTCCCGACTTCAACAGCAGACTCCTGCGTCTGATTATGATCTCCTGCTCTCCTATTTCAAGATTGCACTCTCGTGTGTGTGTACTGTACCAATTAATCCCTGTACATCTCTTGCTTCCTCTGGAGAGCAAGAACAAGCAAAATAACCCTGTAGAGACTGAGCTATCTCAGCATTATTAGTGCCAATTAAAGTCCTATATATTTAAGCTGTAACATCGCCTCTTTACTGGTCTCTTGGTTCCTCTTAATTTTCTAGGAATTCCGAGTCCCAAAGCCAAGCAGGGTGCAAAGAGAGGAAAAAAACAAGGAAGAGAACATGAACAAAAGAAAGAGAGGATAAGAGAAGGAGGAAAGAATACATTAACATTACTTGTCTATACCCTGTAACCCATGTGTCACACTCAGCTTACCGTTTTTAACCACATTTATCCTTCTGGAATGAAATGATGCCTCAGCCCTACAGCTTATGACTGAAAATCTCATATCCAGGATAAGCGCACTGATCATAACAAATGCCACATTTGTAATCAAACCAGCAACTCGAACCATAAGGATTTACTATTCTCAAAAGGTCATAGGTTCAAGTTTTAGCAAAATGGTGTGATCCCTTATATTTAACATTGAACAATAACCTCAATAGAAGACTGAGTACTAAGCGTCCCACATAGCATTAATCACAGAGAACAGGAAGAGCATCAGTGAACACTAAAAATCCCACGGTATTAATCATATAACACAGGTAGAGCCCTGGTTTGCTCCAGCTAAATATTCCCCCAGCAGCTTCCTTCCACGGCTGCTCCTTTTGACCTCAGTAAATGAGATGCTTTAAATAAAATAAATCACAGGGGCATCCTTTTCTGCACTGGGAGTCTGTTTATGCAACATAAACAGAAATACATTTTTATTGTGTCAAATTTATTCCCCACCCAGCTCCAAATTTTCTCCCTTCCCCTTTTTTTCGGATTCTTGCTGGACTGCACTTCCACAGATACCAGTGTCCCTCAGCTTGTTTGCCCTTCATGTGCGAGACTATTGACAGGCTTTGTGACCTGATGGTGGGGGGGGGGGGGGGGGAAAGAGAACATCACAACCATGCCTTATGCTGTCACCCAATATTGATACATCAGAACCCACCAGCAGGGTTCAATGGATAATAATCAGGGGCAAGAACTTTAGTTGAATATTTGACCCTCTCCCAGCCCAGGGGTGCTGCACGATTAACCTAGCCGGGATCAACTAACTCAGTACAGGCCTGGAACTAAACTCCGACATTCCTAATCTGTGTGCCTCAACTGCACACCAGGCAGAACATTTACCAACTGACACATTTGGGGAGAAAGGCAAATTTTAAAAAAATTAGGAGTAAGAGCTTTTTAGAAGTAAGAGATGCACAATTTGTTGCTTCAGAGACCTGACTAGGTTTGAACCAAGATGCCAGGGATTTAGTCAGTCAATATTTCCTTCTTTATCAATTGCTCTTCTGGGTACTATCATTTCAAATATTAACATAATTGATCAGCCTTCTGTGTTTAATCCGAGGTCATATTTTCGCAGAAAAGGTGGCTGTGGTAAAGGTCACTTGGACTGACTTGTAAGTCGACCCAGTTTTAGAAGCATGTGGGCTCTGCAGGCTGAACAGTTTTTTGTAAATGTCAGGACTCCATCTGCAATTAATATCCATGACATCGGGGTTGATTGATTTCTGAGCCTGTTTTATACTGTGTTGGAGGCTTTCATTCCCAAAGTGCTACAACTGACCTGCTGGGGTCCAGTTAGCGGATTCGTTTGGGCAGTGTCATGATATTAGAAAGGGACCCAGGTGTAGGGGTCACCAATCTGCCAGGTATTAAGCTATAGCTTGGTTACACCCCATCCCTAAACTAAACCTGAGAACCAAAACGTAAAGGGAAATCTCCAAATCCAGCACTTGCCTAGAACGTCCACTTAGTTAGTCATGGGAGGACAGAGCTTTCCTCCTGTTAACACTTGTCAAAGTTACTTATGCATATGTCAGCCTTGGCTCAGTAGGTAGCACTCTTTCCTCTGAGTGAGAAAGTTGTGGGTACAAGTCACACACCACAGACTTGAGCACAACAACTTCAGGCTAACATTCCAGTGCATTGCTGAGGGAATGCTGTACTGTTGGAGGTGCTGTCTTTCAGATGAGACGTTAAACCAAAGCCCCGTCTGCCCTCTCAGGTGGATGTAACCGATCCCGTGGCACTATTTGGAACAAAAACAGGAGGGGTTGTCTCTGGTGTCCTGACCAATATTTAACCCTCAACCAACATCATTAAAAAATAGATTATCTGGTCTTTATCCCATTGCTGTTTGTGGAACCTTGCTGTGCGCAAATTGGCTGCCGCGTTCCTACATTATTACAGTGGCTATACTTCAAAAGTACATAATTGACTGTAAAGCATTTTGAGACATCCTGAGGTCATGAAAGGCGCAATATAAATGCAAGTCTTTTTTTTCCCCCATGAAAATACAAGCCAGGTTGATCTCAAACTTCATTTAAGCTAATGTGATGGGTTGGGCGAGCAGAGCATCAGCACAATTGGCAAAATCAATGCAACAGCATTAAAACCCACAAAGTAGAATTATAAGCAACAATGTAAATTGTCAGCAGATGCCGTCATTGTGGTAATGCCTTCAGCAACGTGATATGATGCTAAACTAACACCCAGAGACATGCGAACACAATCACTTTCCCATCCTTCATGAACATACTTCATCTGACCCCTTTTTCTCTCACCCACACAGTCTTATTATCAATTTCACAGACAGTGGTGATCCAGAAAAAGTGTCCCTTCCCAGTGAACTTGTAAAATGATCACGTGGGCTGTTTTGATATATAGGCGCCATCACTGAAAGTAATGAGCTGACTGCTCGTACATCAGGGAGTCTTTTCCTTCTTTTTATCTAGAGGCCAGAGAGTCGGCTGTGGACTCCATTTCTGAAGTGAAGTTCAAGGACAGCTACAAATATGTCATATTTTTGTGAGGGTCTTTAACGGCAAACATTCCAATGAATACAGAATGCCCCACGTCTGCAAAAAATAAGGTTCTCTGTGACTGCTCAGTACAGGCTGTGCCTGCCAGGTTTGTATCATCTCACCAGTATGTTACACTCATGCACGACAGTCACGTAAGCCCCGACCTATTTTCCTGGGCTGTGGGTCATTTGTCCTTCAGGGCAGGCTCCCAGCGAGATCCCCCGCCATGAAGAAGAAACCTGCCACTGCAAGGTCGCAAGATTTTAGAAGTGGCACTGTCGGCTCAGGCTATAATTAAATCTACTTCGACTCAGTCTCTGGCAATGAACGCTCTTGTGCACAGCATCTCTGAAGATTAGTTAACATAAACCGCCGTTCCCCTCGTGCATTGTTCCCGATAAAAGGTTGGTTTTTAACATGCACTCCACAGGGACGGGGCTTAAAAAAGCAGCAGCGTAGTACTCACCTTGTCCACGTTGCACTCACGCCCCACGCCATTTTAACAGTCGTGTTTTGAGAGCGTACGAGGGGCGAGGGCCTCATTGACATGCAAAAGTCGGGGTCTGATGACATTGTTCAGACCCCCAATGTTATTTTAACCCTGGTCCGCATGCCTTGCACACACAACAACAACTTGTATTTATATAGTGCCTTTAATGTAGCAAAACGTCCCAAGGAGGATTATAAGACAAATAATTTGACACCGAGCCATACAAGGAGAAATTAGGACAGTTAGTCAAAGAGGTAGGTTTTAAGGAACATCTTAAAAGAGGAAAAAGAGGTAGAGAGGCAGAGAGGTTTAGGGCAATGAATTCCAGAACTTAGAGCCTAAACAACTGAAGGCACGGCCACCAATGGTTGAGCGATTATAATCAAGGATGCTCTAGAGAGCAGAATTAGATGAGCGCAGACATCTCGGGGGATTGTGGGGCTGAAGGAGATTACAGAGATAGGGAGGGGCAAGGCCATGGAGGGATTTGGAAACTCGGCCAAGAATTTTGAAATCGAAGTGTTGCTTAACCGGGAGCCAATGTAGGTCATCGAGCACAGGAGTGATGGGTGAACAGGACACGGGCAGCCAAGTTTTGGATCATCTCTAGTTTACGAAGAGTAGAATGTGAGAGGCCAGCCAGGAGTGTGTTGGAATAGTCAAGTCTAAAGGTAGCAAAGGCCTGGATGAGGATTTCAGCAGCAGCTGAGCTGAGGCAAGGGTGAAGAGGGGAGATGTTACGGAGGTGGATATGTGGTTAAAAAGCTCATTTCTTGGTCAAATATGACACCAAGGTTGAGAACAATGCCCTGTCTGGCATGAGAAGGCTTCAGGGCCAGAAGAGGGCCAGAAAAGGCCCAGGTCAGTAGAATTTTTTTTTCTTGGAAGGTTTGTTTGTGGGCCTGGAGGAGCGGGGGGAGCTTCCTCAGACCACACAAGAACTCCTTCGGCATAAACTGTCCCGGGCTTCCCCTGACCGCAAATCATTCACGGAACACCGCCCCCACAGTCAGCGGTCTCATGTCACATGCACCCTGCCCCTTAGCTGGAGCAGGAGTCAGCCCTGGACTATATTAATGAGGCCTGGGAGTTAAAATGTCGCACATCCTGGCGAGTTGGGGCAAGCCTGCCGCTCCCCCTGCTGACCTTTGAACTCGCCTATCACCCCAAGGTTAAAAAGTGGGGCTAAACTTCTCAATTGCCCTCATGATTAAACTCGCTCCTACATCGGATCATCAATCCATAGCGAATGCAGTGGTAATTCAGCCTTAATATCGAATTAACTTTGAAAACTATCAATAAGTACAGCAGTGTCTACCTTCGGTGTCATCCATCTTTCTGATTTGAACTGGGGCAGGCAATAATCAAGGGAATAATGGAGGCATGTGAAAAAGGAACGGCAGTAATCATGGGGGATTTTAACCTACATATCAATTGGTCAAATCAAATCGCACGGGGTAGCCTTGAGGAGGAATTCATAGAATGCATACGGGATTCTTTCTTAGAACAGTATGTTACAGAACCTACAAGGGAGCAAGCTATCTTAGATCTGGTCCTGTGTAATGAGACAGGAATAATAAACGATCTCCTGGTAAAAGATCCTCTAGGAATGAGTGATCACAGTATGGTTGAATTTGTAATACAGATTGAGGGTGAGGAACGAGTGTCTCAAACGAGTGTACTATGCTTAAACAAAGGGGACTACAGTGGGATGAGGGCAGAGTTGGCTAAAGTAGACTGGAAACACAGACTAAACGGTGGCACAATTGAGGAACAGTGGAGGACTTTTAAGGAGCTCTTTCATAGTGCTGAACAAAAATATATTCCAGTGAAAAAGAAGGGCGGTAAGAGAAGGGATAACCAGCCGTGGATAACCAAGGAAATAAAGGAGAGTATCAAATTAAAAACCAATGCGTATAAGGTGGCCAAGGTTCGTGGGAAAATAGAAGATTGGGAAAATTTTAAACGACAGCAAAGAATGACTGAGAAAGCAATAAAGAAAGGAAAGAGAGATTACAAAAGTAAACTTGCGCAAAATATAAAAACAGATAGTAAAAGCTTTTACCGAAATATAAAATGGAAAAGAGTGACTAAAGTAAATGTTGGTTCCTTAGAAGATGAGAAGGGGGATTTAATAATGGGAAATGTGGAAATGGCTGAGACCTTAAACAATTATTTTGCTTTAGTCTTCACAGTGGAAGATACAAAAACCATGCCAAAAATTGCTGGTCACGGGAATGTGGGAAGGGAGGACCTTGAGATAATCACTATCACTAGGGGGTTAGTGCTGGACAGGCTAATGGGACTCAAGGTAGACAAGTCCCCTGGTCCTGATGAAATGCAGCCAAGGGTATTAAAAGAGATGGCGGAAGTTATAGCAGATGCATTCGTTATAATCTACCAAAATTCACTGGACTCTGGGGAGGTACTAATTGGAAAGCAGCTAATGTAACGCCTCTATTTAAAAAAGGGGGCAGACAAAAGGCAGGTAACTGTAGGCCAGTTAGTTTAACATCTGTAGTGGGGAAAATGTTTGAAGCTATCATTAAGGAAGAAATAGCGGGACATCTAGATAGGAATAGTGCAATCAAGCAAACGCAACATGGATTCATGAAGGGGAAATCATGTTTATCTAATTTACTGGAATTCTTTGAGGATATAACGAGCATGGTGGATAGAGGTGTACCGATGGATGTGGTGTATTTAGATTTCCAAAAGGCATTCGATAAGGTGCCACACAAAAGGTTACTGCAGAAGATAAAGGTACGCGTAGTCAGAGGAAATTTATTACCATGGATAGAGAATTGGCTAGCTAACAGAAAGCAGAGTCGGGATAAATGGGTTCTTTTCGGGTTGGAAATCGGTGGTTAGTGGTGTACCACAGGGATCGGTGCTGAGACCACAACTGTTTACAATATACATAGATGACCTGGAAGAGGGGACAGAGTGTAGTGTAACAAAATTTGCAGATGACACAAAGATTAGTGGGAAAGCGGGTTGTGTAGAGGACACAGAGAGGCTGCAAAATGATTTAGATAGGTTAAGTGAATGGGCTAAGGTTTGGCAGATGGAATACAATGTCGGAAAATGTGAGGTGATCCACCTTGGAAAAAAAAACAGTAAAAGGGAATATTATTTGAATGGGGAGAAATTACAACATGCTGCAGTGCAGAGGGACCTGGGGGTCGTTGTGCATGAAACTCTTTTAGAGTCTACCTGCAAAAACATAAAACATTAAATCGTGCCACCCGACCTGGGTGACACACCAGACATTTACAAGGCCCATTTTTTCCTTTTTTTTTGAGTTTTTCTTTTTTTTTTTTTGGGCACTAAAATCACAATTTTCCAGTGCCCCCTATAAAAGGGAAGGGGACACTAAAAGCACCGGCATTTAAAACAAATTAAACTTTAAAACGTAAAATCAAATTAAAATTTGGTTGCCGGGCGTGATGATGCACTCCAGTCCCTCCGGTGCCCACCTCTCGCAGAAGGCCGCGAGCGTACCGGTGGACACCGCGTGCTCCATCTCCAAGGACACCCTGGACCGGATGTAAGAGCGGAAGAGAGGCAGGCAGTCAGGTTGAACGACCCCCTCGACCGCCCGCTGCCTGGACCGGCTGATGGCACCCTTGGCCGTGCCCCAAAAAGTTAGTTTGCAGGTGCAGCAGGTAATCAGGAAGGCGAGTGGAATGTTGGCCTTCATTGCGAGAGGGATGGAGTACAAAAGCAGAGAGGTCCTGCTGCAACTGTATAGGGTATTGGTGAGGCCGCACCTGGAGTACTGCGTGCAGTTTTGGTCACCTTTCTTAAGGAAGGATATACTAGCTTTGGAGGGGGTACAGAGACGATTCACTAGGCTGATTCCGGAGATGAGAGGGTTACCTTATGATGATAGATTGAGTAGACTGGGTCTTTACTCATTGGGGTTCAGAAGGATGAGGGGTGATCTTATAGAAACATTTAAAATAATGAAAGGGATAGACAAGATAGAGGCAGAGAGGTTGTTTCCATTGTTCGGGGAGACTAGAACTCGGGGGCACAGCCTCAAAATACGGGGGAGCCAATTTAAAACCGAGTTGAGAAGGAATTTCTTCTCCCAGAGGGTTGTGAATCTGTGGAATTCTCTGCCCAAGGAAGCAGTTGAGGCTAGCTCATTGAATGTATTCAAATCACAGCTAGATAGATTTTTAACCAATAAGGGAATTAAGGGTTATGGGGAGCGGGCGGGTAAGTGGAGCTGAGTCCACGGCCAGATCAGCCATGATCTTGTTGAATGGCGGAGCAGGCTCGAGGGGCTAGATGGCCTTCTCCTGTTCCTAATTCTTATGTTCTTATGTTCTTATAATAAAGAGAAGTGCCTTTTTCAATTTGCATGTGCTGCCGTTGATGTGTTGGAGCACAGCCAATGACAGACTGTGAACAGCAGTGGATTACAAAAACAAGTGTGATGGGGGAGGAGAGGAAAGGTCATTTAATATTCCCTGAGCCACCCTGAGAAGGTAACGTTTGCTATTTTCTTTGCCACAGAAACATAAATTAATAAAGTAATCTTTATCGCTTGAGGTTATTTATCAAAACCCTATAAGTCTTCCCTGCCACCAGGAAACATGTATATTCTCCTGTGTGTATAAGCATTAGATCTACTACCTAACTCATTCTTTATATTCCAATGGGAATGAAAAAGCCATTATTTTTCTTACACATTCGCTTTGGGTTTTTTTAAACTGAGGCCCACTTTCCCTTGCTCCTGGATCCTTTTAAGCTCGCATAATTGTCATCTAAATCCGGAGGTAAAATTGCAGTTATCGGATGATTATAGAGTGTTTTTTTATTTTTAACAAATCATTACAATGAAGTTCTTTGACATGTTTACTTTTCTCCTCCTCTCTCTGGTTCTTTCTCCTCTTACAGACTTACTTTTCGATGGACACCCGCAGTTCTCCAGTACCTCGGCCAAATCACCATTCTTCATTCTAGCATGACAACATCCCAACTTTGGTTCAGCCAATGTTCAAAACATCTCGGAAGCTTGCCTGCAATTTCCTGTACAGTTCTCTCCCATGGTGATATTAAGGATTCTATGGAGGTACAGTAACCTCGTGGCTGTAGTACTGGACTAGTAACCCAGAGATCATGAGTTCAGTTCGCAGCATGACTGCGAAAGCCGTCGTAAAACCCAATTGGTTCACCAATGGTTTCGGTGTCTTCGTCAACCCCAAGCTGAGCTGACATCATAGCCTCTCCACCATAACGTCCACTACCTCAAAGCTTTAACACCTCGAGACTGAATTATTCTGATAGGCTTCCCATCTTCCAAAAAACTTCAGCTCATCCAATCTCTGCTGCTCATATGCTATCCAGAATCGTTTTCCTCACCCACTACCCTGTGCTCTATGACCTACCTTGGTTCCTGGTTTCCCCAATGCCTCCAAATTTAAAACTCTCATTCTAATGTTTAAATTCTTTCATGGTCTTATCCTTCCCTATCACTATAATCTCTACCAGCCCTACCATCCCCTCTTGTTTCTCTGATCTCTTGTGCATCCTCCCCTCCTTTTGCCCCACAATTGGCGGCATGCCTGCAGCTGCCTAGGCCCATGCTGTGAAATTCCTTCCCTAAACCGGTCTACCTCTCCACCTCCTTGTCCTGCTTTAAGATCCGCCTTAAAAATCATCTCTTTGATCAAACAATACGTTACCCTTCCTGATGTCTCCTTCTTTGACTCAGCGTCCATTTTTTTATTGAGCCTCTGTGAAGCGCCTTTGGTCGCTTTTCCATTTTAAAGGCATTATATCAATGCAAGTTATTATTGCCCAGGGCCTCCCACTCCCAGTCTGACCCATTTGTGACTCCAGTCTTACATTACATGGTTAACTCTTAATGGGCTCAGAGCAACTAGAGATGGGCAATAAATATTGCCATGCCAGTGTCGCCCACATCCCACCAACAAATTTTAAACACTGATCAGATGAATAGACTTCCTCTTGAAGGCCGGTATTTCAATGAGATGTGTGTTGTATTGGTCATTCTACTTCAGGGCATAGGAACAGGAGGAGACCATTCAACCCCTCGAGTCTGTTCCATCTTTCAGTGAGATCATGGCTGATTTGTGACCTAACTCCATATACCTGCCTTCGGCCCATATCCCTTAATAACTTTGGTTAACAGAAATCTATCAATCTCAGATTTAAAATTAATAATTGATCTAGCATCAACTGCTGTTTGTGGAAGAGAGTTCCAAACTTCTATCACCCTTTGCGTGTAAAAGCGTTTTCGAACTTCACTCCTGAAAGGTCTGGCTCTAATTTGTAGACTATGCCCCCTAGTCCTGGACTCCCCAATCAGCGGGAATATTTTCTGCTTCAGCCGAGTTTCATTTCATTTCATTGTTTATGGTTAGGCACAAAATGTGCCTGCACTTCGCTCCAGTGGTGGGACATTGCTTTAGCGGGGCTCTAGAGAAGCTCCATTACCAGTTCAACTTGCGTCCCTTGCGGCAGTATCGTCATGAGGATTTCAGTAACGTGTAATGGTGGCTGGGTGAAGTTTTGCAGCATACCCACTTGAGCGGACAAAACTTGTCAGCGCAATTAGAAATTCTGTCTTTCCAAACCTGGGTTGAGTCTAGCAAGATCATTTTGAGCTGTATAAGGTCCTGGGAGATCCAGATTTGTCACCGGTGTTGGTAGCAATCAGAGGCGCTGCACTGAGAACAGCACATACATTGGCATAGCATTAAAGTGTGTCGACTTAAGTGCTTAATAAACTCAGTGACAACACAGTGCAGGAACAGTCCCTGCAGATTGAAAAGAGAATTCTTTCACAGAAAACTGCAACTATGGTTACAGTTATATCAATCGAGTTCAACAAGATAATTTTAGGTCTGACAGTTTCTGAGCAGCAGCTCAAGGTGATATGGTACATTTTCTTGAAAATGACCACATTTCCCCCTGCTCTCATCTGTCCAAGTGCTCATTAAATATACAGGAGTTTTTTCACCACTCTCTGTATGACAATATCTGGAGCAGTGCGTCAGCTTTGGGCACCGCACCACAGGAAGAGTGTATTGGCCATGGAGGGGGTGCGGCATAGCTTCACCAGAATGCTACTGGGCTTAGACAGGTTGCATAAACTTAGCTTGCATTTCCTGTAAGATTGAGGTGTGATCTGATCGGGATGTTTATTTGACAGGGTAGATCATAGGTTCATAGAATCATAGAAATTTACAGCACAGAAGGAGGCCATTCGGCTCATTGTGTCCGCGCCAGCCGTCAAAGAGCTATTCAGCCTAATTAATCCCACTTTCCAGCTCTTGGTCCATAGCCTTCTAGGTTACAGCACTTTCAAGTGCATATTCAAGTATTTTTAAAATGCTATGAGGGTTTCTGCCTCTACCACCCTTTCAAGCAATGAGTTCCAGACCCCCACTACCCTCGGTGAAAAAATTTCTCCTCAGACAAACTAGTTCCTCTGATGAGGGAATTAAGAACAAAAGGACATAATCTCAAAGTTAGAGCTAGGCCATTTATGTGGGAAAACAGGGAGCACAAAGGGTCATGAAAATTTGAAACTCTCTCCAAACGGCTGTGGGTGCTGGTACAATTTGAACTTTCAAAGACCGAGATCCTATGAGCAACAAGCTTGGTGGTAATGCCTTACACAATGGAATAGTGACATTACTGCTCATGCTCACACATGGCGAGCTGTCAGCACCCCTGAAACTGTGCTCCAGCAGGAACTGCACCCTCAGAAAGAAAGAACTTAAATTTTATCTCATCACTTCTCTCAGAAATCTCCAAACATGCTTCAGATTTACTGAATTAGTGCCGTTATGGAGGAGAGCAGAAACTGGCAAAAATAAAGACAAATATTGCTTAAAAGGCAATGGAACAAAATTCAAAGGGTGTTAATCTAAGTGGCAATCTGCATTATTCAACTGAGATGAGCTGCACTCCACATAACATTCTCATGGTCCCAACAGGCTATAACCTTTGTCCTTCATAGAACATATCAGTTTAAAGTATTTCTAATATTAGAAAGAGTACTATTATTGAGGAATACATTTCAATGAACAGAAAGCATTGTTGGGGGGAGATAGGCTTGATGATTTACTTGGGTTGAGTGTTGCTGAGCACTCCCATGAGCAGACCTTACAGGGGTGCGGTTTCCCAGGAAAATCCAAAGGGAGATCATAGGATGTGGAAGTGGGGGGGATTCAGGGATGGTTGTGTGGTGCAAGAATCTGGGGGAGGTTGCAAGGTCTGGGACAAATGGAAGTAGGTCCTTGGGGTCCAGGAGAATTGAGAGAGATTGTATGAGGAACTCCTGGAGAGCTGGGATCTGATAGTGTTTTTGAGAGAGTGGGTGAAGGAGAATGAAGACTGCAAGACTTTATAAATTCCCTCACCTTGAAGTTTTAGAACAGTACTTTCCCATATGGAGGAAAGCCATGCTCCCAACCGTAACCTCTATTTATTATGATCTGTGCAACATATTCTAGGTATCTATTGCTCTCTAAATAGCATACTTCTACATAAGTATTATCCTGCGCCTGCCCTCTCAGGTGGACGTAAAAGCTCCCATGGCACTATTTTGAAGAAGAGCAGAGGAGTTATCTCTGGTGCCCTAGCCAATATTTATCCGCAGATTATCTGGCCATGATCACATTGCTGTTTGTGGGAGCTTGCTGTGCGCAAATTGGTTGCAGCGTTTCCTACATTATAACAGTGACGACACTTCAAAAAAGGACTTCATTGGCTGCAGAGTACTTTGGGGCATCTGGTGATCATAAAAGGTGCTATATAAATGCAAGTCTTTCTTTTTTTGCATTAACAAACTGCTAGGTATGTATTATCCTCCAGGTCACGTACTCCTAGGTATCTATTACTCTTAATGCAACACAATCCTGGGTAACTATTACCCTTTATGTAGCATACTCTTGAGTATCAATTATTCTTTATATAATGCATTTTTAAGACAGGTAACATTTTACTGAAAAATAACATACTTTGCTGTACATACTGAACATATTGTACATATTGAAATCAGTTAAAAACAAATAGGTACAAGTCCTTGTCAATAGTATTTATTGCAAATGCTTTGTTAATAGCTCTGTGCTGGTCCATTTTTGACAAACTTCATCAGAATGCCTCAATGAAAATTTGTAGCATAAATTAATCTGTTTGTATTCATCCTCACCGCGTTCTAATTTGCACACACGGGACCCAAGTTTCTTGATTTGGCTACGGACATCTCACAGTCAGCTTGAGCTTTACTGCTTTCATATACATGAAGGGCCCAGGAAGCTGTGATCCAGAAAATAGTTCCCAAATAGACTCCCTAAGCAAATGCTTTATGTGGAGCTCCTTCATGGTAAATGAGCCAAAGGAGGACAGCGGAAACGTTATAAGGACACCCTCAAAGCCTCCCTGGTAAAGTGCGACATCACCACTGACACCTGGGAGACCCTGGCCGAAGACTGCCCGAGGTGGAGAAAGTACATCCAGGAGGGCGTTGAGCTCTTTGAGTCTCAACGCAAAGAGCATGAAGAGGCCAAGCGCAGGCAGCGGAAGGAGCGCGCGGCAAACCAGCCCCACCGACCCCTTCCCTCGATGAATGTCTGTCCCACCTGTGACAGAGGCTGTGGCTCTCATATCAGACTGTTCAGCCACCAAAGAACTCACTTTTGGAGTGGAAGCAAGTCTTCCTCGATTCCGAGGGACTGCCTTTGATGATGAGTTCCCAAATGGTACGTTTTTCTTTCTTTAAGAAAAATAACCATTCCATTCCATTCAAATGGTCAAACATCTGACACAGCCCATCCCAAACAGGAACACTGGTGTAGGAGGAGGTAGGGCCGGGGGTGGGAACTCTAAGCCAGAGAGTTCCTACATTCCCAGCCTGGCATACATCAGGCGGATCAGTGTAGAAGCAGGCATTAGTGGTGGATATGAGGCCCTCCTGGCTTACAGGTTTGGATTGTGCCTTTAGAGAGACAGGCTATTTTAAACACCACTCTGCCTCAGCAGCAGAGTGTTTTTCTCAGGGAAGTCTCTGTACACCTATTAAGCTATAAACAGTCCCCTTGTCTGTTACATGGTGTTACAGTCTTGTCATTTTAATAATAACAGCATGACTTACCATGAGCAACACTGCAGCAAATCTGCTAGTTAGAGATAATTCTTCCATATCAAATGTTGTAACAGGTCTGCCAATACTCGATCGAGCATTTGGTGGAAGACTTACTGAGGTTCTGCCTGAGGACTGTAATCTCAAGCCAGTATTTGGCATGGAAACCAAAAGAGCAGTACAGAGGTGAGGCTAAGATGACATCCACATGAGGTACTGAAAGCTCTCTAATAAAACTACACCTTCAATAGAAGAGTGCTCATCTACATTTTTGCGGCTTTAAAACAAGACTGAAAGAGCCAGTGATTATGCTGTGGGATACTACCATATGAATATCAACCCACAAATTCAAAATGAGTTAAAGCCAAGATAATGAAGGATGGAATTTCAGATGAAAACAAGTGTATATCTCACAGCGTAATTTTGCTAAAACAACTTTTATCTTTTCCTCTCTTGATTGCCAAGGCTGGTTTCTATGTAGCTGCCTACTCACTGATGAAAGGACACACAAGGAGTTCTCCTGTACATATTTAAACTGCTAATTCAGGGAGAAATCTCCAGGCTCTGAAAGACTTCTTTTTAATACACTGAACACTCCTCAATGTCGAGCTCTTGGCACAGAGTCATTGCTCTTGTTTCATCTGTGCAGGAAGAAAGTGAATGCTTTGTTTTACTGGGAGATAGCTGACTGCTCAGTCAGGATCACTCTCACTGCTGTTAACTCATGTCAGCTTGATTTACTTTTCTTCGTTAAGTTTTCTGCTCATCAAAAGTGAGACACCTTAATCCAAAAGCCACTATCAGCTCTCTCAGTGCAGGTACACCGCAAGTTCCATACCCCATATCATAGAAGCACAGAACTTTACAACACAGAAGGAGGCCATTCGGCCCATCACAGCATCATAGAAATTTACAACATAGAAGGAGGCAATTCAATCCATCGTGTCTGCGCCAGCTGAAAAAGAGCTATCCAGCCTAATCCCAGTTTCCAGCTCTTGGTCCGTAGCCTTGTAGGTTACAGCACTGCAAGTGCACATCCAAGTACTTTCTAAATGTGATGAGGGTTTCTGCCTCCACCACCCTTTCAGGGTGTGAGTTCCAGAACCCCACCACCCTCTGGGTGAAAAGAGTTCTTCTCAACTTCCCTCTAATCCTTCTACAAATTACTTTAAATCTGTGCCCCCTGGTTATTGGTCTCGCTGCTAAGGGAAATAGATGCACTGGTTTTCTTCTTTCACCTGCATAGCAGTGACTAGTGGGGTACCGCAAGGTTCTGTGCTGGGGCTCCAGCTGTTTACATTGTACATTAATGATTTAGACGAGGGGATTAAATGTAGTATCTCCAAATTTGCAGATGACACTAAGTTGGGTGGCAGTGTGAGCTGCGAGGAGGATGCTATGAGGATGCAGTGTGACTTGGACAGGTTAGGCGAGTGGGCAAATGCATGGCAGATGAAGTATAATGTGGATAAATGTGAGGTTATCCACTTTGGTGGTAAAAACAGAGAGACAGACTATTATCTGAATGGTGACAGATTAGGAAAAGGGGAGGTGCAACGAGACCTGGGTGTCATGGTACATCAGTCATTGAAGGTTGGCATGCAGGTACAGCAGGTGGTTAAGAAAGCAAATGGCATGTTGGCCTTCATAGCGAGGGGATTTGAGTACAGGGGCAGGGAGGTGTTACTACAGTTGTACAGGGCCTTGGTGAGGCCACACCTGGAGTATTGTGTACAGTTTTGGTCTCCTAACTTGAGGAAGGACATTCTTGCTATTGAGGGAGTGCAGCGAAGGTTCACCAGACTGATTCCCGGGATGGCGGGACTGACATATCAAGAAAGACTGGATCAACTGGGCTTGTATTCACTGGAGTTCAGAAGAATGAGAGGGGATCTCATAGAAACGTTTAAAATTCTGAAGGGTTTAGACAGGTTAGATGCAGGAAGAATGTTCCCAATGTTGGGGAAGTCCAGAACCAGGGGTCACAGTCTAAGGATAAGGGGTAAGCCATTTAGGACCGAGATGGGGAGAAACTTCTTCACCCAGAGAGTGGTGAACCTGTGGAGATCTCTACCACAGAAAGTTGTTGTGGCTAATTCACTAAATATATTCAAAAAGGAGTTAGATGTAGTCCTTACTACTAGAGGGATCAAGGGGTATGGCGAGAAAGGAGGAAGTTGCATGTTCAGCCATGAACTCATTGAATGGCGGTGCAGGCTCGAAGGGCCGAATAGCCTACTCCTGCACATATTTTCTATGTTTCTATTCCAATAGTATAAATGCTCTAACTTTTTAAACCAAAGACATGGTAAAGGTGGGTGAATAAATGAGTCATTGGGTTACAGAAGAAAGTTTCACTGGAGCATTTACACCATAGCGGTTCAGTACAACTGAGTGGCTTGCTAGGCCATTTTAGAGGGCAGTTCAGTGTCAACCACATCACTGTGTGTTTAATCCTAACAAGAGCTTCCAGTGCGCCAGTGTAGCCTTCGGCCACCTGAGGAAAAGAGTGTTTGAAGACCAGGCCCTTAAATCTACCACCAAGCTTATGGTCTACAGGGCCGTAGTAATACCTGCCCTCCTGTATGGCTCAGAAACATGGACCATGTACCTCAAGTTGCTGGAGAAATACCACCAACGATGTCTCCGCAATATCCTACAAATCCCCTGGGAGGACAGACGCACCAACATTAGCGTCCTCGACTAGGCCAACATCCCTAGCATTGAAGTACTGACTACATTTGATCAGCTCCGCTGGGCAAGCCACATAGTTCGCATGCCAGACACGAGACTCCCAAAGCAAGCGCTCTACTCGGAACTCCTTCACGGCAAACAAGCCAAAGGTGGGCAGCGGAAACGTTACAAGGACACCCTCAAAGCCTTCCTGATAAAGTGCAACATCCCCACTGACACCAGAGAGTCCCTGGCCAAAGACCGCCCTAAGTGGAGGAAGTGCATCTGGGAGGGCGCTAAGCACCTCGAGTCTCATCACTGAGAGCATGCAGAAATCAAGCGCAGACAGCGGAAAGAGTATTCGGCAAACCAGCTCCACCCACCCTCACCCTCAATGACTATCTGTCCCACCTGTGACAGGGACTGTGGCTCTCGCATTGGACTATTCAGCCACCTAAGGACTCATTTTAAGAGTGGGAGCAAGTCTTGAGATTCCAAGGGATTGCCTATGATGATGATGATGGATGATGGGGTCACACATAGGCCACACCAGGTAAGGACAGCAGGTTTCCTTCCCTGAAGGACATTAGTGAACCAGATAGGCTTTTACGACAATCCGGTTGTCATCATTATTGATACTAGTATTTTTATGCCAGATTTATTTAATTAACTGAATTAAAATTCCCCAGCTTTCGTGGTGGGATCTGAACTCGCATCTCTGGATCATTAGTCCAGGCCTCTGGATTACGAGTCAAGTAACATAACCATGATGCTACCGTATCCGTAAATTCAACCATGGACTTCCCTCCTGCATCACCTATGATCTCTTGCTTCAGGAAACATCAAATTCCTTTACCTCAAAAATAATCAGGCAGTTATATTATTTCTATAAACCTCAAAATGTGTTCTGATGTTGATTCTGCTCTCTTTTAAAAGGTGTCAAATTGACTCCACATCAACTAACTTCTCTTGGGGTCTCCTCCCATGGAAAGAAAAATTATTTTCCAATCTGTTGACATTATACTTGTCATGTATGTAACCTCTATGTAAGACCACTGCAATACTGTATATACTTAAGCAATGCACACCTTGACCACAGGGGGTAAATTTGTGGGAGACACTCCTTACCTGGTCATCCAGGTATATAAAGGGAGGTCCCACGCAGAGTCATCAGTTCTTGGTCCTGTGAATAAAGGTTCAGGTCATAGAGTGACCTTGTCCATAGAAGGTGCCTCGTGCGGGTTTTCTGCCATTAAATAAGGACTTTACATTTTACCTCCCCCCCCAAAAGTCTTATTGGGATCATAGGTTAAGTCTTTCAGGTGGTCTACGCTCCCTCGTGGAGCATAGTTGGGGCTCTGATTGTTGAGCCTTGGCGTGAATGTCTGTCACCTGTGGTGATTCCGGCCTGTCCGGGCTGACCGCCGGGACTTTGCATGCTGCTGAATGTTCTTGTTGCTCATTCACTGGCAGTGGTGTGAGCACCATCTCATGATCTTCCTCGGGTTCCTCAGTGTCTATGCTGAACCTTATTTTTACTTGGTGCAGATGCTTACGGCATATCTGCCCATTGTTAAGTTTAACCACAATGACCCTGTTCCCCTCTTTGTCTATTACAGTACCCTCAAGCCATTTGGGCCCCACGGCATGATTGAGGACAAATGTGGGGTCATTTATCTCTGTACATCTCCCCCTTGAGTTTCGGTCATGGTACTCATTTTGGGACTGGCGCTTGCCCTCAACTATGTCGGTCAGGACTGGGTGAATGAGGGACAACCGAGTTTTGAGGGTTCATTTCATAAGTAGCTCCGCGGGCGGGACCCCAGTGAGCGAGTGCGGTGGGGACCTATAGGCCAGCAGGAGGCGCGATAGGCGGCATTGAAGGGAGGGTCCTTGAATCCTGAGCATGCCTTGTTTAATGATTTGGACCACACGTTCTGCCTGGCCATTGGAGGCCGGCTTGAACGGTGCTGTCCTGATATGATGGTTGATGCCATTGCCAGACATGAACTCCCGGAATTCGTAGCTCGTGAAACATGGGCCATTATCACTAACAAGGATGTCCGGCAAGCTGTGGGTTGCAAAGACCGCACGTAGACTCTCCACAGTGGTGGATGTCGTGCACGAATTGAAAATGATGCATTCAATCCATTTCGAGTACGCATCTACCACAATAAGAAACATTTTTCCCATGAACGGGCCCGTATAGTCTACATGAATACGTGACCATGGCCTGGTGGGCCAGGGCCACGGGCTGAGCGGGGCCTCTCTGGGGGCATTACCCAACTGGGCACATATCGTGCACCTGCGAACACAGTGTTCCAGGTCTGAATCAATTCCCGGCCACCAAACATGTGACTAGGCAATGACCTTCATCAGAACGATGCCAGGATGCTCGCTGTAGAGTTCCCTGATGAATGCCTCCCTGCCCTTCTGGGGCATGACTACCCGGCTGCCCCATAATAGGCAGTCGGCTTGGATGGAGAGTTCATCCATCCGTCTGTGAAACGGTCTGACCTCCTCAGGACATGCTCCGTGTGTGGGCTCCCAATCCCCAGTCAGGACACATTTCTTAATCAGAGATAGGAGGGGATCTCTGTTTGTCCAGATTTTGATCTGGCGGGCTGTGATTGCGGAGCCTGCGCTGTCAAAGGCATCAACGGCCATGACCATCTCAGCGCTTTGTTCCGCTGCTCCCTCGGTGGTGGCCAGTGGAAGCCTGCTGAGCACGTCAGCGCAATTTTCAGTGCCCAGCCGGTGCCGGATGGTGTAGTCATACGCAGCCAGCGTGAGAGCCCATCGCTGTATGCGAGCTGATGCATTGGCATTGACAGCCTTGCTGTCTGACAACAGGGATGTTAATGGCTTGTGGTCCGTTTCGAATTTGAACCTCCTGCCAAAAAGGTACTGATGCATTTTTATTACACCATGGACGCACGCGAGTGCCTCCTTCTCAACCATCCCATATCCCTGTTCTGCTTGAGAGCGCGACCTGGAAGCATAAGCCACAGGTTATAGTTGGCCCTCAGCATTACTCTGCTGCAACACGCACCCGACCCCATAGGATGATGCATCACATGTCACAACCAATTTCTTAGAGGTTGTACAGGGCCAATAACTTAATTGAACAAAGTAGGTTCCGTGCCCGATTGCAAGCCCATTCTTGACAGTCCCTCCAAAACCAATCACAACCCTTACGCAGGAGCACATGAAGCGGCTCCAACAACGTGCTTAAGTTCGGCAAAAAGTTTCCGAAATAGTTCAAGAGTCTCAGAAATGAACGCAACTCTGATGTGTTGCCAGACCTGGGCGCTCGTCGAATCGCCTCCGTTTTGGATTCGTTGGGCCGAATCCCATCTGCAGCAACCCTCCTGCCCAGGAACTCAACATCAGGAGCCAAAAACACATTTAGACTTCTTGAGTCGCAGGCCTACCCGGTCCAGTCAGCGTAGCACCTCCTCCAGGTTGTGGAGATGTTCCTCGGTGTCACGACCCGTGATGAGGATGTCGTCCTGAAATACGATTGTTCCAGGAATGAATTTAAGCAGGCTTTACATGTTTCTTTGAAAGATCGCGGCCGCTGATCGAATGCCAAATGGGCACCTGTTGTAAACAAACAGTTACTTGGGCGTATTGATTATGGTCAGTAGTTTAGATTCGTCGGCCAGTTCTTGGATCATGTAGGCTGAAGTGAGGTCCAACTTGGTAAACAGCTTGCCGCCTGCCAGCGTGGCGAAGAGATCCTCCGCTCTTGGGAGCGGGTATTGGTTTTGTAGGGACACCCGACTGATAGGGGCCTTGTAGTCACCACAGATCCTGACAGAACCATCCGCTTTTAGGACGAGAATGATGGGGCTCGCCCAGTCGCTGAATTCAACGGGCGAGATGATGCCCTCTCTCAGCAAATGGTCCAACTCGCTCTCAATTTTCTCCCGCATCACATACGGCACCGCTCTGGCTTTGTGGTGCACTGGTCTGGCGTCCAGGGTGATGCGTATTACTACTTTGGTACGTCTGAACGTCCCGACGCCAGGTTGGAATAGTGACTCAAATTGTTGTAGGACTTGTGAGCACGAACTTCGCTTCACAGATGACATTGCATGCACATCCCCCATTTCCAGTTCATCTCAGCCAACCAGCTCCTTCCCAACAGTGCGGGACCATTGCCCGGGACAATCCAGAGCGGCAGGCGGTTCACTGATCCAATGTGTGTGTCAGCCAACATTGCACTGCCTAGTACTGGAATGATTTCTTTGGTATATGTCCGTACTTGTGTCTCAATGCGTTCTAGTTTGGATCTACTGGCTTTGTGTGGCCATAGCTTTTCGAATTGTTGAATGCTCATGAGTGACTGGCTGGCCCCCGTGTCCAGCTCCATGCATACAGGGATGCCGTTTAATAAAACTATAATTGGTGGCGTTTTGGTATATGAGCTGTGAATGTTTGCCACATGAACCCGCTGAACTTCAGCATCCATTGATTTGCCCCAAGAGTCATCCTGCATCACAGAGCCCTCTTCTGGTCCATCCACCTTGTAAATTAGCCTGGTTACAGGCTTCCTGCAATTCGAGCTAAATGGCCACCGAGGTTGCATTTCTGCGGACAAATTGTTGAAACCTGCAAGTCCTGGCAGAGTGTTTGCCCCCACACCTCTAGCATGAGCTGAGATTCCCATTGTTGTGAACAAAGGAGCTTTGACCCGGCATTCCTCGCTGATCATCCCTTTGACTGTCCTTGAGTACCCTGTTAGTGGGTGTCAATGGCCCCATCCCGGACCGTATTGTCCACTGTGATGACATAAATGTCCATTCAGCCTGCCATCGTCTCTGTTGAAAACCTGCTCTGGGGTCTATTGCTGCCTGGGGTGTGTTGAACTGCCCCTGCCTGCCTGCGAGGCTCTGAGTCGCGTTTATGGTATTGACTCCTTGATCCCCCGCCACGTTGGAGGCAGAATTGCGCACATATATTATTTTGGTTTCCTACTCCCCCGCCATGAAAGTCTGAGCCATCAACGTCGCCGTTTCCAAAGTCAAGTCCTTGGTCTCAATTAACTTTCGGAAAATCGCCGCATGACCAATGCCCTCAATAAAGAAATCCCTTAACATCTCCCCCCTGCAGGCACCTGTGAACTTACAGAGGCTGGCCAAACACCGGAGGTCCGCAACGAAGTCCGGTATGCTCTGTCCTTCCCGACGTCGGTGGGTATAGAATCTGTGTCGGGCCATGTGTATGCTGCTCGCCGGTTTGAGGTGCTCACCGATTAGTCTGCTGGGCTCTTCGAAGGTTTTGTCCACCGGCTTTTCGGGTGCTAGTAGGTCCGTCATGAGCGCGTAAGTCTTAGGTCCGCAGCTGGTCAGCAGATGTGCCCTTCGCTGCATCTCCCAGCCATTCTTTCGTGACAAAGCTTTGCTAGAGCATCTCAATGAAATCATCCCAGTCCTCACCAGCACAGTACCGATCCTCTGTGCTACCGGTGGCCATTCTCGTGAATCGTTGATTCCCATTTCTCGTCGCCAATGTAAAGTCCTCACTCAATGGTACAAAACCCACATGAGGACTAAGAAGTGATGACCTGCGTGGAACCTCCCTTTATATACCTGGATGACCAGGTAAGGAGTGTCTCCCACAAGTTCACCCCCCTGTGGTCAGGGTGTGCATTGCTTAAGTATATACAGTATTGCAATGGTGTTACATAGAGGTTACATACATGACAATACTCATGTCCTTTAGTTCTGTACTCATTAGCCAAGTAAAAATCATCATCTTCATCATAGGCGGTCCCTCGCATCGAAGATGACTTGTTTCCACGCCATAAAAGGATGAGTTCACAGGTGTTTCAATGAAGGACCTAATATTCCAGGTCACGAATTACATTCTGAAGGGTGGAAGATGTTGGTGCGTGGAATTTTCAACGTGTGGTGGCCGTTGCACACCAACCACCACACGCGCTTGACAGAGCTAGGTCTTGGTCCAGTGGCAAGGACTAACCAAGATGACTGTGTGGTGTATGTAGCACTTAAATCAGTGACTCCACACAGTCTGGTGTTGTAGTAACTGCTGTGACCTTGGTCCTTTATTGTGTAACTCCAGAGTGCCCCTCAGGTGTGGTGGGCAGCCTTTTATACTCTGTCTCACAGGTACTTTCGGGTCTCCCACCACAGTGCCCCTTGTGGCGCACCATTGTAACTATACATTTAATGTACATGGACAATACATAACATCTCACTCCCCCCCCCCCTCCGCCAGTTCCAAAAGCAAATTGCCAGTAACCTCGGCTTTGTTCGTCCTGGTTGATTTGTGAGTGTGAGTCCATGACCATCCACTTCCCTCTTGCCCCCCATGTAGAGATTATGCTTGCGATCCGGTGCAAGCATGTGATATTTGCAGTCCTTACATGGGTGATACAAGTACACAAACATCATCTCCAGCAGAAAGCAGGTACACATAGACAGGACATTTGTATGCGTTGAAGAGTTATATCAAAAGGTTGCAGGTACACTGAACAGTTATTAAATCCCAGCTCCGCTGGGTGAGGTGTGGTGGCGGCATACAGCCCCTTTTTGCCCGAGGTAATGGGCTGTGCTGAGACAGGGTATGACAACTGGTGCGTTGCCTCTGTTCTCAGAAAATAGTTGCCTTTGTGGCTTGTCTGCAGCCGCTGAACAATTGCATAAAATCAGAAATCGCATTAATCCATTAGTCATGTTAGTCACAGATCCATTAACCCTTTTAATTGTGATATTCCTCTTTTCACCAATCATCTCAATCATTTTAATCACAGTAATCATTTTAGCATCAAAATAATAACTCTTGCCATAAATCACGTCATCATACAAATCACAGCAATCATTTTGACTCACTCTTGCCCTTACAAAAGTCTCTTTGTGGGGACCGCCAACTCCCGGGTACATTTCCCTTTTAGGATGCCATTTTGTTTTTCCCACGAGGTTTCTACTGGGCGCCGCCATTTTAGGTGCTCTGCTGGTGCCTGCCTGCCTCTCTCTGCAGAACTCTGCTGCCACGAGGCTCGCCGCCATCTTAAGCTCGCTGTGCTGCTGCCTGCGGGAGAGAGAGAGAGAGAGAGAGAGAGAGAGAGCCGCCCACTCTGAACGCACCCGGGAGCCGCAATGCACGGGCCCCCGCACCGCCGCATCCTCCGGAGCACCCCACGCAGCTGACCTTTTTGCCTGGGAGCTGCCACACACACACACTCATCCTCCGGAGCCGACCTCCTCCCTGCCGCAGCCGATCCTGAACGAGCTCCGCTCCTCGGAGCACCGGCCCTCACGACGCCGCCGAGCGAGTCCCGCTCCCGAAACTGCCAATTCACCGCTCCTCCCGCTGCAAACCCCGCGAACAGGCCTCTGCCTGCGGGCCGACGGTGCCTGCTGGAGCAGCCTGTCGAAGCCTTTCTCTCTTCTCCAGCTCGGTCGGCGCTGCAGCTGGTTCCAGCGCCTCTTTCTCACTCTCAGACTTTGCTGGGGAGAGTCGACGGCCACCGCTGCTCTGCCCAACCCCACACACACTTCCTTCGCTGCCACCCGATCCGAAGGTGGAGGCCTGCTCTGCTTGTGAACATGGGGAACAGCGGTCTGTGGAGGAATGAAGTCTTCCCAGCTCCCACGGACCTTCCCCATCCATCTCCTGCCGAGTAGCTTCGGCCCATGTAATGATCCACAAAGATAAACCGTGCGTCTCGCCCCCGTGAGATACCTGCACATCCGCTCTGCCAAGAACAGGTATCAGTTCCTTGGTGTAGGTGAGCAGCTTCACCGTGACCGGGACCAGCTTGGGTCATGCAGCTGGGTTGATCCACGGTTTATCAAAAGTTTCCTGATTCATCAGCGACTGACCTGACCCCGTGTCCACTTCCATACTCACTGGGACTCCGTTAATCTTGACTTCCACAGTGACTGGGGCCGAATCGTCGGTACACGTATACAGTCCAAACGCATCATCTTCTTCTACCTGGGGCTGGGATGCCCGTTGAGCCAAACCGCAATGCTTCTCGCTGGACAGCAGATCATCTACCATCTCCTCAGCCACACGGTGAGTCGTGTTTCTTTTGCACATACGCTGAAGGTGGCCTTTCGTATGGCAGGTATTGCACGTATACTCCGCAAACCTGCACCGGTGAGCCCCATGGCTTCCTCCGCAGCGCCAGCATGGTGCTGCTCGATTAACCCCCCCCTCAGTGGACTCTGAGTTCCAGGACCCCGAGGTCCGTGCTCTCTGCCCTGGGCAGAGCCACGTTCTGCAGTTTTGTCCGCTATCCTGTGATGGGCGCGATCCTGTGAATAATACCTGCCGGGTTCGAGACCGTGTGGATCATCTGCTTGGTGCTGCAAGTCGAGGTCATAAATGCCCGGCTGATGTTGATGGCTTGCTGCAGGCTGTCTGTAGGTTCAGTAGATAGCAGCTTGTGAAGGAGGCCCTCATGTCCAATCCCCATAACAAAGACATCGCGCAACGCCTCGTTAAGGTGCCAAAATCATATAGCGCCACAAGTCTCCTGATGTCCGCAGCATATTTTGTGACATCCTGGCCCTCAGGTCTGCAGTGGTGGTAGAATTTGTGCCTGGCCGTGAGGATGCTCTCCTTCGGTTTCAGTTGGTTACGAATGAGTTCAATCAGCTCCTCATATGACTTGTCCTTGGCGCTCGCGGGTACCAGCAAATCCCTGACGAGACGGTAAATCTCATCGCCACAACTGGACAGCAATATCGCCTTATGCTTCTCTATCAGTGCGTTCATGTTCCCCGTCAGGTCGTTTGCTATATAAAAAAAAAGAGTACTCAAGCCTTTCCGTAAAGGCATTCCAGTCATTACCCTCTGTGAAATCCTTTAGCGTGCCTAAAGTAGCCATGGTTGGGTGAAGAGCTCGTCCGTGTCCTCGTCGCCAATTTGTGATGTATGTAGCACTTAAATCACTGACTCCACACAGTCTGGTGTTGTAGTAACTGCTGTGACCTTGGTCCTTTATTGTGTAACTCCAGAGTGTCCTTCAGGTGTGTTGGGCAGCCTTTTATACTCTGTCTCGCGGGTACTTTCTGGTCTCCCACCACAGTGCCCCTTGTGGTGCAATATTGTAACTATACATTTAATGTACATGGACAGTACATAACAGACTGGTGACCAGCTCTGCTGCATGGACCTAGCGCGCACACATATCGCAGTGTGGGCTGGCCCGTGCTGCCTCCAGGCCCTCGCCTCTTCTGGGCCCCGAAATCAAATTGGGTTACGTCCACCTCGTCTACACCTTTCAGGTTATATGCTGTGACAAAGGACCATTGATATTTATGGGAACATGAGCAGGACTGGTGAAATGGCCTCCATCACTTGTACATCAGTTTGGGTGGGCCACTGTTCTCTGAACCTTTAGTAGGGTCCCTCTTTTAAGGGGAATCTTGATGCATGAATTCCACTGGCCTTCATGCTACCTGCTACACTATGCATTACCCAAAAGTATTTAATTCAAACCCACCTTCTATCTACATAATTACTCAAAATCTTTCTTGCAGACAATGAAGCTTCTTGCTGTTTTAACTATCCTGCAGAGCTCTGTGCCATCAGCAAATTTAGTAATAGAACCACAGATGTTTACAGCGCAGGGTGAGGCTGTGTGGCCCATTATGGCTATGCTAATCCTTTCCTAGAACAATCCCATTCCCTTACTCCCTGCTATGTTCTTTTAGAACCATATGCAAACGCCCTTTTCCATATCATTCATAAATATTGTAAGTAGGAGGGGTCCCAGAACAGATCGTTGTGAAATAATACAGCAACAACAACTTGTAGTTATATAGCATCTTCACAGGAATGTTATAAGACCAAAACAAAGTTGACCAACCCGGATTGTTTTTTCCCCCAGGCACAGTATTTTCTGTTTATCACAACCCCCAGTCCCCTGTTGCCAATCCAGTTCTTAATCCATCTAAACAAGTTGTCATCTATTCCATGAGCCTTAAGGTTTCCTCCCAGTATCACATGAGGAATTTTATCAAACATCTTTTAAAAATCCAAGTAAATTACATTTGTTGGTTTTGGACAACCCCTTAGCAACTGGTTATAGGGGATCTTGGCAGAGGCTTAACAACAGATGTACAGCCTTCCTTACAGCTGAAAAAATTGCATATGGCCAATACTGTAATGGGAGTGGAAGAGAGAAAATAATTAAATGCCAGTGTTTTTTTCTCAAATGAATGCAGTGACTGCAACAAACAATGGTGCAATGACTTTGTTGCACCACCAATCACGTAACTTCATTTACACCCAGTAACGTGTTGTGCAAGATAACCTACTAGTGCTCCTTTTTACATCAGTAGTTTTAATGGTACACAATAACATGTGCTGTGTGGAGGGGACTTACAAGGCTGTAATTCAGTCAAGGGTTCTAATGATGTCATAAACAGCTCCACTGCTTTATGAATGTCAGTACACACTTCGGAGTGAATTAGATCTTTTAACTACCTCCACAACATCTGGTATTCTCTAATGTGAATAGGACTTTAAATTGAATAAATTAATTCTGAAACTTGCTACATTACAGGGAAGCAACAAAAATACAGAAGGAGTGAGCACCGTGAGGAGATTGTTAACGAGAGCTTGGGGTGGGGGGGGGGAACAGCGGCCATTTACAGAAGGGGTTACAATCACTAACTGCGCTGTTGTATATGTAAACTTGTATTTACTCTGTACAGACACCAGAAGGCTCATCCTTTGGAGTCCCAAGGGGTCCCATAATTCCTTGGGAGCACAGGTATTTAAGGAGGCCTCACAGGTTGGAGAGGCACTCTGGAGACCTGCAATAAAAGACTACGGTCACACTTTACTTTGAGCTCAGTGTTCAGTCTGAATCTTTCTCCATACATAACATGTGCTGTTGATCGACCGCAGGGTACAATAAGGCGTCCTAAGTGTACATTATATATTAATCGTTCACAACTACCAGAACAAGCAATTTGTACCAGAGAGATTCTCCTGGCTCCTTACCTTATAATATACTCCACAACAGGAGAAGAGTTCTTCATAAGTGTAATTGTGAATTTTTAATTAAGGATTGTCCAAAAGTACCATGAACAAACCAGCAAATGTCATTTAATTGGATTTTTAAAAGACGTTTGATTAAATTCCTCAGGTGAGACTGGGAGGAAAGTTTCAGGCTCATGGAATAGATGACAACTTGTTTGGAATAGATGGATTGAGAACTGGCTTGGCAACAGGGGACTGACGGGTTTGTGATAAACAGAAATTACTTGCAAGTACAAGATAAAAATAACTGATATGTTTTAAATGAGAAATGTACTGGTCAGAATTTAATATAAAATCATTGAAAACACCGAAATCAATATTTTTCTATTATGTTGATTCAACAGTGTTCAAAAAAATCAAATAAACAATTATAAAATATGATTAAGTGGCATGTTTTGATTTAAAAAAAATATTTTACAACATATTATTGTTGAACCAGTGAGTACAGGAAATATTCTGGCTAACAGTGTGAGGGTAGCCACAGTAACATGCACAGCTGAAATGTCACTAGTGCTGGAGGACTCTGGGTTAGTGATCGCACCATTACTGATATTAAATCAATGCCATCAAACTGTCGGACACTAACTCCTCAAATGTAATTCCTAAAATTGCATCATTAGCACTCACTGCTCAATCAGACGTATATAAAATAAAATTGGTAGGTGGTCACCACATGCTGAGGAGTACTATCTTATTGTTTTGTCTCCAACTCTTTCCCAGGACCTTGGAACTGAACGACTGCTTGCTTACCTCAATCTTCCCTTGGTCCTACAAATTACAGGCTTTCAAAACCTAAATTTGGCATCACCGAACCACTATTTCTTGATTTAGCTCATCTTGTCCCCAGGAAAAGGTTCCTCTGTTCAACATTTATAGCAAGATCATAAATGCATATATAAAAAAGGAATTCACTGTTTCATCACAGATAGAGAAAATAGAAGGAATCGTTATCCCTGCGTTTTTGAACATGATGGTGCCCTTAACCCTTCACCTCTGTTTCTCAATTAAATCAAGGCTGCGAAATGCTAACTGTAACCTTCAACAGGACTGGCTCCATCTCTCAGCAATGTTATCAACAGGAGGTTTTCTGGTGAATGGGTCACTGATGAGAGAGAGTAACTTAGTAGGTGAGCTACACTGCTACACAAAACCCTCAGCCCTGCAACTCTGAGCGCCTCCTAGTTGCTGGTTGGAGGACACTCAGCAACTGCGAGCTGATTGATCTCAGATTTGGGAATTGATGCAAAGGATGGAAGAGGGATAAAAATTAAAATCCAAAATAGATTTCTCGTCTTTTAAAATCAAAATGAGAAGCAAAATAATAAAATATGATTTAGTTAATCCCAATTCATTGTAACCTTTTCAAAAAGGCTTTACAAAGCTCCCTCTTTAAATCTGAGCTAGATTTTTAATTAAGTTTCTGATGTTATAATACACAGGTGTATCAGAGCTTGTTAGAGAAAGAACATGACATGTTCTGAAATCACCCTTTCAAAACAAGCAAAGCAGTTAGTGACCCATATGTATCGCATGCAACTGTGTGACATTACAGCACAATAGAAATCAATTTATGTCCCAGCTTTCCCCTCTCCTGTCCCGAGGGTGCCGATTTGTGCTTGATGTAGGTCCATGGGTGCCTGTGCATCTCTAGTACCTGGTGACTTTGGGACGCTTTATTACGTTAAAGATGCTATCTAAATGAAGGTTGTTGTTGTGCTCATTATTCATGTGTAAGCCTGGACAGGGTCAGCAGGCTAATTAGTCCTGAGAGTGCCACATACAAGTCCAATCCTGTCCTCATTTAATGTCCATACACACACACACACTTTCCAGTAGCAATTATTGGACAGTGATCAGGAGCAGGAACAGTGGGGTATTTTGTCCCTTTCCAACTGTCAACTTGACTCAATTGGTAGCACGCTTGTGTCTAAATCAGATGGTTATCAATGATCTGATCCTCTGACCTTAACCAACAACGCATGAGCATTAGAGGGGCATGCACACATTGAAAAGGAAAGGTCCTAGTTTCTACTGAGATTGCATCAAACCAGGAAATGGAAGGGGTGAGGGAAGAATGAATCCTGTGCAATAACATAGTTATATGTGCCATGAAGGCTGTTTATAGCCATTTGACCAGCAAGAGGGGCAAGGGGGAATAGCTGAGGTAGAGACCTGTCTGGATTTTTAAGCATTGTTTTATTTTTCACCATGAAACCTGACTGCTCAAATAGTTCCAAGGCATGGTGTTGGTGAGAAGCCGAGCCCCCACCGTCCCAATTTCTTCCTTGGTTTCCTGTTTTTCCGAACATGAATAATCAATTGAACAGCCTTCTCCAGACTCTGGTATGTTTGAATTTTGATTTTGTTGATTTGACTGATGATATTTAATCATTCTTCAACTGAACTGCATTCATGATATATGCACTTAATTCAAGGGCTGCCACACAAATGGGAAGTGTATAGGAATGAGTCAGAACCAAATGCTCTGAACCATTAAGTATGTTAAAGGGGAAATACATTAGCAAGTTGTGAGAAAATTTCTGGCTTTTAAATGCTGGAAGATGAATGTTCTCGTTAGAAACTCAATGTTTTCCATCAACATGCCTGAGTTTCAATTTAGTTGTGTTTTGATGTCTCTTTGAGTCCCAACGCAAAGAACGTGATGAGGCCAAGCGCAGGCAGCGGAAGGAGCGCACGGCAAACCAGCCCCATCCAACCCTTCCCTCGACGAATGTCTGCTCCACCTGTGACAGAGTCTGTGGCTCTCATATCGGACTGTTCAGCCAGCAAACAACTCACTTTGGGAGTGGAAGCAAGTCTTCCGATTCCGAGGGACTGCCTATGATGATGATGATGATGATGTCTCTTAAAAGAGCTGATGCAACAAAATAATAACACATAAACCACGGATATTAACTGGCAATATAAAGCACTTCTTGATGTATTTTCAAAGGGCTAACTTCCCTCCTGATTTTCAAGTTATTATAGTGGACTCCATTTCCCACAGGTGAATTTTGGTGTTTAGCAGGCAGAGGAAAGGGAATTCTTTTCCACTGCAAGCATTGTGTGTCAACTTCAAACACTCCCAGATATAAGTAGCACAGGTCGAGCTCGCTGAGCTTTGCCTCAACAGAAGCTTAAGTAGATCACCTACTGTACCAGAGTGAGGTTGTCTCCAATCACTTAGCTCATCTTGGCCTCGTGAAATTGTCAGAGAACTGGCAATTTGTGCTGAATCTTGGGCTGTTTGTGCTCTGGTCTTTTCGACCCCAATAACTGGGTTCAAATTGCCCCAGTCTTGATTCTCTTAGTCTCCTTATAGCCCATAGAATGGGATTCATTAGAACTCAAGTAACAAGGAGCTCCCCCTCAGCTGGTAGATATGTCTATGTGCATCATGGAGCAGCTAACTTTGGTAAGAGCAGACTGATAGTGTTGGGAGACAGCCCAAACTATTAACTTGTACTCACAGACAAAAGACTGTGAGGCAGAAATTCAATGCAGTCAGAAAGCTGGTGGTGTTAAGGCCTTTTTTCCCCGATTAACACTGCAAAGTTTGCAGCGGCCATTGGATCCAAATTCAGCTTTTTGACCACAAAAAACATGTTCCAGTCTTATTAGCCCTTCAAACCTGAAAGATTGCAGTCAGTTGGGGCACTATTCCCACGGAAAATTCACCCCTAGGGTGATGTGGCAGCTGCCATTGCAGCACAGGCACGAGGGAACGAGCGTATCGATGCTGCTTCGGAGAGGATGGCTGCGGATCTGCAAGAGTCGACGGAGCAACTAAGTGCTGTCATATCTTGGTGGCTTTCAGAATGTGGCTGCTCGCATGCAGTCCCAGCTGGATGTCCCCCGAGACCTCAGTGTTGCTTTCGAGGCTGGGTCCATCACAAGCCACAGCGGACCTGCCGGTGTGGTGCCACAGCACCGACCTGAGCTCCCTCAGATTGCTGGTGGTGGTATTGTGCGGCCCCTGGTGGGTTATTCAGGCTCCTCAGGCCAGGATACGGATGATGTGCTCCCTCTGGCTCACAGCATTCCTGGCCCCAGAACTGTCACTCCTCCAGTGCCTCCACGCATGGCCTCGCCCGAACCAAGCCAGACTGAATCCTCCCAGGAAGGTGTTGACCTGTCTTCAGCCGGCCCTTCCAGGCCCAAAGCTGCTCGAGGGCGACCTAGAAGGACATCTGCAGCTTCCACACAGGGAACACAGCAGCCTTCTCAGACCCATGTGACCACCACAGGGGAGACATTGAGACGAAGTTGCAAGTTAGGCACGCGTAAGATCATCATAAGCAGTTCCTCAAAGTCGAGGATGACTTGCTTCCACTGTAAATGTGAGTTCTCAGGTGGCTGAACAGTCCAATGTGGGACCTACAGTCTGTCACAGGTGGGGCAGAGAGAGGTTGAAGGAAAGGGTGGGTGGGACTGGTTTGCCGCACGCGCCTTCCGCTGTCTGCGCTTGATTTCTGCATGCTCTCGGCGATGAGACTCGAGGTGCTCTGCGCCCTCCCGGATGCTCTTCCTCCACTTTGAGCGGTCTTGGGCCAGGGATTCCCAGGTGCCGGTGGGGATGTTGCACTTTATCAAGGAGGCTTTGAGGGTGTCCTTGAAACGTTTCCTCTGCCCACCTGGGGCTTGCTTGCCGTGTCGAGACTCCAAGTAGAGTGCTTGCTTTGGGAGACTCGTGTCAGGTATGCGGACGATGTATCCCACCCAGCGGAGCTGATCGAGCATGGTCAATGCTTCGATGCTGGCCTGAGCGAGAACACTGACATTGGTGTGTCTATTCTCCCAATGGATTTGCAGGATCTTGTGGAGGCAGTGTTGGTGGTACTTGCCCAGTGCTTTGAGGCGTCTGCTGGAAATAGTCCATGTCTCTGAGCCATATAGGAGGGCAGGTATCACTGCTGCCCTGTAGCTTGGTGCCAGATTTGAGGTCCTGGTCTTCAAAAACTCTCTCCCTCAAGCGACCGAAGGCGGCGTTGGCACACTGAAGGTAGTGTTGGAAATCGTCATCAATGTCTGCCCTTGCTGACAGTAGACTCCCGAGGTATGGAAAATGGTCCACATGGTCTAAGGCCTCACCATGGATTTTGATAACCGGGTGGCAGTGCTGTGTGGCGGGGTCAGGTTGGTGGAGGACGTTTGTCTTTCAGATATTTAGTGTAAAGCCGATGCTTTCGTGTGCCTCGGTGAAGGTGTTGACGATGGCTTGGTGTTCGGCCTCCGAGTGTGCGCAGACGCAAGTGTCGTCTGCGTTCTGTAGTTCGATGACAGAGGATAGGACGACCTTGGATCTAGCCTGGAGGTGGTGGAGGTGGAACAGATTCCCATTTGTTACCGCTCGGAATGCTGAGCTGGGGCAACGTTTCCAGTCTGAGCCCCTCAAAAAGGAGTTAGATGTGGTCCTTACTACTAGGGGGATCAAGGGGTATGGCGAGAAAGCAGGAATGGGGTACTGAAGTTGCATGTTCAGCCATGAACTCATTGAATGGTGGTGCAGGCTAGAAGGGCCGAATGGCCTACTCCTGTATCTATTTTCTATGTTTCTATGATTGAGATTTCAGTTTTCTCTCCGTGAATCTCGGGATCTCTATTTCTCTCTCGCTTTCTAGTTCCCCCCCCCCCCCCTCCCTCCTTTTCTCTTTGTTCCTATTTCTCTCTCTCCCAATCAAATTTTCTCATTCTGTTTCTCATTCCCTTTCCTCACTTCTATCTCTTTCTCCTTTCTCTTTTGCTCCCTTCCCTCTCTCTCCCTCTCCCCCTGACTGCGGATTCTGTGCTGCACACCTCCGGTCCATTGAAGAGGCTCCTGGACTTGTTGCTGAGCAATACGGAGCTAGCTCCGGGATCTCTCCCAGATGATCTCTTACTGGACTTCTCTGTGAGACCGACTCAGCTGCTGTCGTGGAGCTAAACCGGCTGAGATCTCTGCCTCTCTGTACCGGCCCTAAAAGCTGGCAGGGGTACCGTCAGCTGAAGGGCCGGCTTTTTCACGCTGAAAATGTGTCCGGGGGCAGAGTAGCAGCGGTGCGCAGTTTTAGTACTTCACTACTGCCACAAGCCCCACACCGCCATGCGAGTCGGCGGTAGCCCACGTCACTGCAAGACCTCCCGGGCTGCATCTCTATCGGGGCGGCCAGTTGAGCCCAAAGTTGCAGCCATTCGATTTTGACGAATGGCCGCCACAAATGGGCAGTAACAGTTCTTCCTGGGACCGTCAATTTCAGAGCTTGTGACCCCTAAATGGCCACCAGTTTCCTTGCACACTCCTGACTCCATGAGAGCGGCACACGGCCTGGGAATCAGGCCGGGACCTGGACTTGCCAGGCTGCAGCCAGCAGTCCAGGTTTATGGGAAGGTCCTGTTTGGGGTAGAACCTATGTTTCTGATACTAAAATTGGGGCTGGGATTTTCTGCTTCTGCCCTAACCAAACCCCAATCTCACCCATTCATTTGGAATTCGTGGGCTGGTTCGATTTCCCAACACTAATATCCGCGACCATAGTGGCGCACTACTGAAAAAAAACCGTATAAAAAGATATTTTGAGGCAAATAGTCACTTTAATTGCTATATTTCAAATAAGTATTACCTATCTCACCACAACTAAAGCAAACAGAGATTTCATCAATGCAATTAAGTCCTACTTCATTCTGCGGAGGGAAACTTACTGTGAGAAAGTCGGCCATTTCACGAGAACTACTGGATGAAGCATACAGCTCTGTTTTGATCTACGAGCATTGTCGCTAGAGGACATGATTGATTATTGATTGCAATCAGCTGTCTGGAAGTCAGCTGTAATCTATTTTTTTTGCTGGGGTCTAGCTGCTGATAATGTTTTGTCTGCTCGCAGGCTCCACGTACGCTCTCCGCCGATCCACTCAACTATCAACAACAGGCTTTGTTCCACAAGGTAAATTTGCAATTGTCCAAATGAATATCGTGTACACACAGACAAGGAAGGCTCCATTAAACCATCATTGGGACTGATACAAGCTGGCTGCATGGACCAAGATCATAGTCAAGAACCTCTCGTATGCAAATGGGGGCGTGGTCCGAGATCTGAAGAAAGATCTTGCAATTATCCAGAAACTGATACTGTTGTCTTACTAACTACTTACCTCCCACACCTAAAGATTTGTCATTCCCTCTGCCCCTTTTGTAATGTCCTTATACACTACTATAAATTCACACGAGGCACATTCTGCAGACAAGGTCACTCTGTGACCCGAACCTTTATTCACAGGACCAAGAAGTGATGACCCTGCGTGGGACCTCCCTTTATATACCTGGATGACCAGGTGAGGAGTGTCTCCCACAAGTTCACCCCCTGTGGTCAAGGTGCGCATTTCTTAGGTGTATACAGTATGCAGTGTTGTTACATGAAGGTTACATACATGACATCACCTCCCGCCCCGCCAACGTCTTATGGGGTCAAAGATTAAGTCTTTCAGGCGGTCGACGCTCTCTCGTGGTTGTTGAGCCTTGGCATGTGTCTCTGTCACCTGTGGTGATTCCGGCCTGTCCGGGCTGGCTGCAGGGACTGTGCATGCTGCTGAATGTTCTTGTCGCTCGTTCACTGGCGGTGGTGTGGGCAACATCCCATGATCTTCCTCAGGTTTCTCAGTGTCCATGCTGAACCTTTTTTTTTTACTTGGTCCAGATGCTTGCGGCATATCTGTTCATTGTTAAGTCTGACCACTATGACCCTATTCCCCTCTTTGCCAATTACAGTACCCTCAAGCCGCTTGGGCCCCAAAGCGTGATTAAGAACAAATATAGGGTCATCGATTTCTATACATCTCCACTTTGAGTTACGGTCATGGCACTCATTTTGGCACTGGCGCTTGCCCTCAACAATGTCTGACAGGACTGGATGAATGAGGGGCAGCCGAGTTTTGAGTGTATGTTTCATGAGTAGTTCCGCGGGCGGGACTCCGGTGAGCGAATGAGCACGGGACCTATAGGCCAGCAGGAGGTGCTATAGGCAGCATTGAAGGGAGGGTCCTTGAATCCGGAGCATGCCCTGTTTTATGGTTTGGACCATACGTTCCGCCTGGCCATTGGAAGCCGGCTTGAACGGTGCTCTCCTGACACGTTTGATGCAATTACCCGACATGAACTCCCGGAATTCATAGCTAGTGAAACACGGGCCATTGTCGCTAACCAGGATGTCCGGCAAGCTGTGGGTCGCAAAGACCGCACGCAGACTCTCCACAGTGGTGGATGTCGTGCACGAATTCAATATGATGCACTCGATCCATTTCGAGTATGCATTAACAACAATGAGGAACAGTTTTCCTATGAATGGGCCCGCATAGTCTACGTGAATACGTGACTATGGCCTGGTGGGCCAGGGCCACGGGCTGAGTGGGGCCTCCCTGGGGACATTGCCCAGCTGGGCACACGTCGTGCAGCTGCGAACACAGTGTTCCACGTCTGAGTCAATTCCCGGCCACCATACATGTGACCAGGCAATGGCCTTCATTAGCATGATGCCTGGGTGCTCGCTGTGGAGTTCCCTGATGAATGCTTCCCTTCCCTTCTGGGGTATGACTACCCGGCTGCACCATAGTAGGCAGTCGGCTTGGATAGAGAGCTCATCCATCCGTCTGTGAAATGGTCTGACCTCCTCGGGGCATGCTCCGTGTGCGGGCGCCCAATCCCCAGTCAGGACACATTTCTTTATCAGGGATAAGAGGGGATCTCTGTTGGTCCAGATTTTGATCTGGCGGGCTGTGATGGGGGAGCCTGCGCTGTCAAAGGCATCAATGGCCATGGCCATCTCAACGCTTTGCTCCACTGCCCCCTCAGTGGTGTCCAGTGGAAGTCTGCTGAGCGCGTCAGCGCAATGTTCAGTGCCTGGCCGGTGCCGTATGGTGTAGTCATACGCAGCCAGTGCGAGAGCCCATCGCTGTATGCAAGCTGACACATTGGCACTGACAGCCTTGCTGTCGGACAACAGGGATGTTAACGGCTTGTGGTCCATTTCTAACTCGAACCTTCTGCCAAAAAGGTACTGGTGCATCTTTTTCACCCCGTAGACACATGCGAGTGCTTCCTTTTCAACCATCCCATATCCCCGTTCTGGGAGAGCAACCTGGAGGCATAAGCCACAGGTTGGAGCTGGCCCTCAGCGTTACCCTGCTGCAACACGCACCCAACCCCATAGGATGATGCATCACATGTCAAAACCAATTTCTTACAGGGGTTGTACAGGGTCAACAGCTTATTAGAAAAAAGCAGGTTCCGCGCCCAATTGAAAGCCCGCTCCTGACAGTCCCCCCAAAACCAATCTCAACCCTTACACAGCGGCTCCAACAATGTGCTTAAGTTCGGCAGAAAGTTCCCGAAATAGTTCAAGAGTCCCAGAAATGAACGCAACTCCGATATGTTGCCGGGCCTGGGCGCACGACAAATCGCCTCCATTTTGGATTTGGTAGGCCAGATCCCGTCTGCAGCAACCCTCCTGCCCAAAAAACTCGACCTCTGGGGCCAAAAACACACACTTGGACTTCTTTAGTCGCAGGCCTACCCGGTCCAGTCTGCGTAGCACCTCCTCCAGGTTGTGGAGGTGTTCCTCGGTGTCTCGACCCGTGATAAGGATGTCGTCCTGAAATACGATTGTTCCAGGGATGGATTTGAGCAGGCTTTCCATGTTCCTTTGAAAGATAGTGGCTGCTGATCAAATGCCAAATGGACACCCGTTGTAGACAAACAGCCCCTTGTGCGTGGTGATGGTGGTCAGTAGCTTGGATTCTTCGGCCAGTTCTTGGGTCATGTAGGCTGAAGTGAGGTCCAACTTGGTGAACAGCTTGCCGCCTGCCAGCGTGACAAAAAGATCCTCCGCTCTCAGAAGCGGGTATTGGTCTTGTAGTGATACTCGGTTGATAGAGGCCTTGTAGTCGCCACAGATCCTGACCGAGCCATCCATTTTTAGGACAGGGACGATGGGGCTTGCCCAGTCACTGAATTCAACGGGCGAAATTATGCCCTCTCTTAGCAACCTGTCCAGCTCACTCTCAATTTTCTCCCGCACATCTCTGGCTTTGTGGTGCACTAGTCAGGCGTCCGGGGTGATGCGTATCACTACTTTGGTACCTTTGAAAGTCCCGGCAACAGGTTGAAATAGTGACTCAAATTTCCGTAGGACCTGTGAGCATGAACTTCGCTCCACAGATGAAATGGTGTGCACATCCCCCCATTTCCAGTTCGTCTCGACTAGCCAGCTCCTCCCCAAAAGCACGGGACCATTTCCCGGGACAATCCAGAGAGGCAGCCGGTTCTCTGCTCCATTATATGTGGGACCACCAACATTGCACTGCCTAGCACTGGGATGATCTCTTTGGTGTACGTCCGTAATTGCGTGTCAATGCGTTCTAGTTTGGGTCTGCTAGCTCTGAGTGGCCATAGTTTCTCGAATTGTTGGACACTTATAAGTGACTGGCTGACCCCTGTGTCCAGTTCCATGCGTACCGGGATGCCGTTTACATCATCATAGGTGGCGTTTTGGTATATGAGCTGTGGATGTTTGCCACATGAACCCGCTGAACTTCAGCGTCCATTGCTTGGTCCCAAACATCAACCTGCCTTGTAGGCCCCTCTTCTGGTTCATCTGCCTCGTAAATTAGCCTCACTGCGGGCTTCCTGCACATTCTGGCTAAATGTCCACTGAAGTTACAATTTCTACAGATAAATTGTTGAAACCTACAGGTTTTTGCAGCATGTCTGCCCCCGCACCTCCAGCATGAGCTGAGATTGTTGTGAACAAAAGGGCTATTACCAGGCATTCCTCACTGATTGTCTCTTTGATTACTCTTGAGCACTCTATTAGTGAGTGTTAATGGCCCCATCCCGGGCCGCATTGTCCACTGCGGGGGGCGTAAATGTCCGTTCAACCTGCCATTGTCTCTGTTGGAGACGTACTCTTGGGTCTATTGCTGCCTGGGGTGTGTCAAACTGCCCTTGCCTGTCTGCGGGGCTCTGAATCGCGTTTATGATATTGACTCCCTGATCCATCGCCATGTTGGAAGCAGAGTTGCGTGCGTATATTATCTTGGTTTCCTCCTCCCCCACCATGAAGGTCTGAGCCATCAACACCGCCGCTTCCAAGGTCAAGTCCTTGGTCTCAATTAGCTTTCTGAAAATCCCAACATGACCAATGCCCTCAATAAAGAAATCCCTTAACATCTCCCCCCTGCAGGCATCTGTGAACTTAGAGGCTGGCCAAGCGCCGAAGGTTCGCAACGAAGTCTGGTATGCTCTGTCCTTCCCGACGCGGTGTGTATAGAATCGGTGTCAGGCCATGTGTATACTGTTCACCGGTTTGAGGTGCTCACCGATCAGTTTGCTGAGCTCTTCAAAGGTTTTGTCCGCCGGCTTCTCGGGTGCGAGCAGGTCTTTCATCAGCGCGTACATCTTAGGTCCACAGCTGGTCAGTAGATGCGCCCTTCGCTTGTCAGCCGCTGTATCTCCAAGCCAGTTCTTTGAGACAAAGCTCCGCTGGAGCCTCTCAACGAAATCATACCAGTCCTCACCAACACAGTACCGTTCCTCTGTGCTACCGGTGGCCATTCTCGTGAGTCGTTGATTCCCGTTTCTCATCGCCAAATGTAATGTCCTTACACACTACTATAAATTCACACGAGGCACATTCTGCAGACAAGGTCACTCTGTGACCTGAACCTTTATTCACAGGACCAAGAAGTGATGACCCTGTTTGGGACCTCCCTTTATATACCTGGATGACCAGGTGAGGAGTGTCTCCCACAAGTTCACCCCCTGTGGTCAAGGTGTGCATTTCTTAGGTGTATACAGTATGCAGTGTTGTTACATGAAGGTTATAGTTACATGAAGGTTACATACATGACACCCTTTAAGACTCTTGGCAGTTATAATTATTGGGTCCACTCCACTGTCAAATCTCAAACACAGCTTGATTCAGTAATGAGTCAAACAGCTGATATGACTTCCCATCCTGAATTTTTCCCTGAAGGTACTGGTATCTGGTTCAATTAGCACAGGGATCTCTCTGTCGAAGTGTCAGCTGTGGTTCAGTGGGTAGCACACTTGCCTCTAAGTCTGCTCTCTCAAGTGGACGTAAAAGATCCCATGGCACTATTTCGAAGAAGAACAGGGGAGTTATCCCAGATGCCCTGGCCAATAGTTATCCCTCAATCAACATAACAAAAAAAAACAGATTATCTGATCATTATCACATTGCTGTTTGTGGGAGCTTGCTTGTGCGCAAATTGACTGCCGCGTTTCCAACATTACAACAGTGACTACACTCCAAAAGTAGTTCATTGGCTGTAAAGCACTTTGAGACATCCGGTGGTCATGAAAGTCGCTATAGAAATGCAGGTCTTTCTTTACCTCACATAACTGACCGTTTTGCAAATGTAAGCTTAAGCATGTGTTGACAATCTATTTTAGATGAGAGCTATCAGTCAAGCCCAATCTTTCCTCACTGAACACTCTCACACACACACACATTCCAACAGTGTCAAAAGCTGGCGTTGCAGTGGCCCCTCAGGTGGGGAGATGTCGGGATCGGAGGCTGGTGGGGGTGTGGGGATGAGGGATGAGGGACGGGAAGGATAGGAAGTCGGGGGTTGAGATTGGTAAATGGCGGCCGGCGGGAGGTGGAGGAGTGGGAAGCAATTGGCAAGTGGTGGCAAGTTTCCTTTAAATGTGGGGCCACATTCAGATAGATAAATATGCCTTGTAGGCTGCAGGTGGTCCTAAGATCTGTTTTTAATGAGTGCCGCCTACTGCGTCAGGGCAAATCAATCTTGACGTGGGAGCCTCAAACTGGCATTAGGCCGCTTATTTGCATAGACAAGGACCTAATGTCAATTTTGTTTCCTGTAACAATATGGTGGGCGTTGCACCTCCTGACAGAAATGTGCGTGCTCGCTTTCTGCCCACCATATTGGGGACGTGGTAGTAGGCCAGTGGGTGCCTGAAAAACTGTACTGCGCGGCTGAATTTATAGGTCATAATCATTTAATCTAGGAGATCTGCAAAATCTCCCAAATCATCTGTTCTCCTCAAGTTATTCAAAGAAATATGTAACCAAACAATCTAACCTGCATAACAGTGTGGGCACTTAGACGAGTATAGTATGGAAAACTACTTTAGTAAAAAGTCAGAAAGAATTAATTAACAGTGACAGGTTTACCATCTTGTTTCTTGACCTTTTCTTCCCAATTAAACTTCACTGGCAATCCAGCTCAAAAAAGCAAAATCAGTTTGAACTAAACCTGCCAGAAGTATAAGGCAAATTCAGCAAGTCTTAACCAATGTGGCAGAAACATCCACTGCACCTAATTAAAAAGAACCTTAGGACCAGTGGTGGACAAGCTTAAAAATTGTTTTTCTTAAGGTCAGGATTTGTTTGTCCTGTATTCATCTCTGAAATTCTGCTGGGGCCAAACTCTCTCACTCCTCATTTTCTCATCTTGCAGGCTATTACTGCACCTCCTCCTCTCTTCACAAAGCCATAAGTTTCTGTGACAAACCCGCAAGAAGTATAATTATTTAGCTGGATGAGTCAGGGAATGCCAACTTTCTCCTTCCGAGATGAAACATCCAGCTTCCCCATCTAGTGACTTGGCTGAGAACTGACAAATGCATCAAATACAGGCAGAGTGTTCAAAGCCTCTGGCAGCGCGAGACTAGAGATTACAATGAACCTTTCCCTCCAACAATTCTGAATATCTGGAACAGACTTCTAGTAAAATCTATAGGTGCCGAGCGGATCTACTGCTTCGAAAAATATCTGCCTGGAAAGTTCTAGGGATAAATATTGACTGAGATGACCAAATACTCCAGGAGGTACAGTGGTCCTTGTGATGCCGAAAAATGGACGGAATATGTCTGGAAGGCCACAGGCCAACTTTTTGTGAAGATGTGGCAATGGATGAATATTCAAGAGTTTGCTCGAGAACCTTTGAAGAGCAGGGAGTATTTATGCAGAACTGGAGCGGGCACCCATTCTGCTCGATGCCTACCAACGTTAGTGACCACCCAATTTTGTGCTATATTTCCAACAGATGAAGGACAGGTTTATTCAGCTACTGTTGCAGTTCAATGTTATGATTGCAGTTTTTTTGTTCTTTTGCATTGTATTTGCATTTGTGCCATTTGTTCAGGGGCTGCCATTAAACCCTACCCTTTTCCAGTCTGGTTCCCCACTGGGGAGTCCCCTTTCTTTTCACTTCTTGAAGAAAGAGGAGGCAAAGCTGGTCAGACAGCATTGGGAACACATTGGGGTCTGCTGGTATTCCTATACCAGACTGTATAGGCAGAGCCATTTGTACTTCCATTTGGTAAAGGCACAGTGTCTGTGGAAGCTTTGTTTTACAATGAATGCGATCACCAAAATTATGCCACATGCAGTAAGCAGACCTACAGCTTACCTTCACCATACATACATCTCTGCCAGTGACTTTTACAGTCACCTTAACTCCCATGCCTGATCGTTTCAGGCTGCCACTAGGGGTAATTGTAACACAAATCAAACACACATGTCTCATGCATCACTCAGTATCAGCAACTTCCCCGTAGCCAATCTGTGCCAACATTTTTAACTTTGCTAAGCATTGTAATTTTACTGAGTGGTCGGAAGAGTCATCGAATCATAGAATCATAGAAATTTACAGCACTTTGGCCCATCGTGTCCACACCGGCCGACAAAGAGCTATCCAGCCTAATCCCACTTTCCAACTTTAGGTCTGTAGCCCTGTAGGTTACGGCACTTCAAGTGTACATCCAAGTACTTTTTAAATGTGATGAGAATTTCTGCCTCTACCACCCTTTCGGTCATGGATGGAATGGATGTGCTCCCTTCATTGATAGCAAGATCCATGTCAATAATAGTCTCTCAATGTGTAGGTTGTTTGTGACCCGCTGTATATCATCATACAAGTGAATTCTCACTTCCATCAGCTGCCACAATTCCTTAATTTTAAATAACGCCACAGTGCTAGAACCCATTGACCCAGAAAAGCAAGTCTCTGGGTAGTTCTTTGGAGATAACAACTATCCTGGATAGCCTAGAATAGACTGGCGAATGGTATTTAAAGGGTTGACGGTGGATAAGCAATGGCAGACATTTGAAGATCACATAGATGAACTTCAACAATTGTACATCCTTGTCTGGCATAAAAATAAAATGGGGAAGGTGGCTCAACCGTGGCTAACAAGGGAAATTAGGGATAGTGTTAAATCCAAGGAAGAGGCATATAAATTGGCCAGAAAAAGCAGCAAACCTGATGTCTGGGAGAAATTTTGAATTCAACAGAGGAGGACAAAGGGTTTAATTAGGAGGGGGATAATAGAGTATGAAAGTAAGCTTGCAGGGAACATAAAAACTGACTGCAAAAACTTCTATAGATATGTGAAGAGAAAAAGATTAGTGAAGACAAATGTAGGTCTCTTACAGTCAGAATCAGGTGAATTTAGAATGGGGAACAAAGAAATGGCAGACCAATTGAACAAATACTTTGGTTCTGTCGTCACTAAGGAAGACACAAATAACCTTCCAGAAATACTAGGGTACCGAGGGTCTACCGAGAAGGAGGAACTGAAGGAAATCCTTATTAGTCAGGAAATTGTGTTAGGGAAATTGATGGGATTGAAGGCCGATAAATCACCAGGGCCTGATAGTCTGCATCCCAGAGTACATAAGGAAGTGGCCCTAGAAATAGTGGGTGCATTGGTGGTCATTTTCCAACATTCTATAGATTCTGGATCAGTTCCTATGGATTGGAGGGTATTTAATGTAACCCCACTTTTTAAGAAAGGAGGGAGAGAGAAAACGAATAATTATAGACCGGTTAGCCTGACATCAGTAGCGGGGAAATGTTGGAATCAATTATTAAACATGTAATAGCAGCGCATTTGAAAGCAGTGACAGGATCAGGCCAAGTCAGCATGGATTTATGAAAGGGAAATCATGCTTGACAAATCTTCTAGAATTTTTTGAGGATGTAACGAGTAGAGTGGACAAGGGAGAACCAGTGGATGTGGTGTATTTGGACTTTCAAAAGGCTTTTGACAAGGTCTCATACAAGAGATTGGTGGGCAAAATTAAAGCAAATGGTATTGGGGATAATGTATTGACATGGATAGTGAACTGGTTGGTAGACAGGAAGCAAAGAGTAGGAATAAACGGGATCTTTTCAGAATGGCAGACAGTGACTAGTGTGGTACAGCAAGGTTCAGTGCTGGGACCTCAGCTATTTACAATATACATTAATGATTTGGACAAAGGAATTGAATGTAATATCTCCAAGCTTGCAGAAAACAACTAAGCTGTGTTGTGGTGTGAGCTGTGAGGAGGATGCTAAGAGGCTGCAAGGTGACTTGGACAGGTTAGGTGAGTGGGCAAATGCATGGCAGATGCAGTATAATGTAGATAAATATGAGGTTATCCACTTTGATGACAAAAACAGGAAGGCAGAATATTTTCTGAATGGGGACAGATTAGGAAAAGGGGAGGTGCAACAAGACCTGGGTGTCATGGGACATCAATCATTGAAAGTTGGCATGCAGGTACAGCAGGCGGTGAAGGCGGCTAATGGCTTGTTGGCCTTCATAGCGAGAGGATTTGAGTGTAGGAGCAGGGAGGTCTTACTGCAGTTGTACAGGGCCTTGGTGAGGCCTCACCTGGAATATTGTGTTCAGTTTTGGTCTCCTAATCTGAGGAAGGACATTCTTGCTATTGGCTCACCAGACTTATTCCCAGGATGGCAGGACTGATATACGAAGAAAGATTTGATCGACTAGGCTTATATTCAGTGGAATTTAGAAGAATGAGAGGGGATCTCATTGAAACATGTAAAATTCTGATGGGATTGAACAAATTAGATGCAGGAAGAATGTTCCCGAGGTTGGGGCAGTCCAGAACCAGGGGTCACGGTCTAAGGATAAAGGGTAAGCCATTTAGGACTGAGATGAGGAGAAATTTCCTCACTCGGAGAATTGTGAACCTGTGGAATTCCCTACCACAGAAAGTTGTTGAGGCCAGTTCATTAGATATATTCAAAAGGGAGTTAGATATGGCCCTTACAACTAAAGGGATCAAAGGGTATGGAGAGAAAGCAGGAATGGGGTACTGAAGTTGCATGATCAGCCATGATCATATTGAATGGTGGTACAGGCTCGAAGGGCCGAATGACCTAATCCTGCACCTAGTTTCTATGATTTTATGACATTGTAGGGCTTTCCCAAGACTGTTAATGTGTAGCATGAGAATGAGGTCCATTCATTCATCAGAATCACTAAATTCATGATAGGCATGTTGAAGTCAGAGTCCGGTGCCTGGATTGAAATGGGGACATCTTGCAGTATAGCCAAGTGAGAGTGTCTAAGAATATGCTGGTATTCTACATTGTTATGTCTTGGATAAAGAATCAGACTAGATACTGCAAGCTCCAAGTAAGTGTGACCATAGTCCTTTATTACAGATCTTAGAGTGCCTCTCCAGCCTGTGAGGCCTTATATATAGAGGTGCTCCCAAGGGATTGTGGGATCCCTTGGGACTCCAGGGGATAAGCCCTCTGGTGGTTAGACATGGTATTTACAGGTTTACATACATAACAACACTTCTCCCCCCCCCCCCACCCAAGTCAATAGTGTAACTATTTACAATGTGAGTCAATCTGGGGCCTTCCTTTTCCTAGTTGATCATCTCGGTGCAAATGCTGGTGTTGGTGAGTCATTTATTGGGCCTTCACTGGGCTGCTGCGCAGCTGGCCTTGCTGGACTGCTGGGGATGGTGAGTCCTGCTGGGCTGCTGCGGGTGATGGGTTCTGCTTCGTGGTCAACCACTGGGTCGGTTGCTACTTGTGTGTATGTTGCAGGGTCGAAAAAGGTAGAGTCTATTGTGGGTTGTTCTGGATAGTCCGTAAATCTGAGTTTGTTTTGGTCCAAGTGTTTTCTGTAGATGAGTCCATTTGCGATTTTGACCACGAACACCCTACTCCCATCTTTGGCCAAAACAGTGCCAGCAATCCACTTGGGACCTTGTCCATAGTTCAACACAAATACAGAATCATTTACTTCAATTTCGCGTGACACATTTGCCCGATCATGATATGTATTCTGTTGAAGCCGCCTGCTCTCTAACTGTTCATGTAGATCAGGGTGGACTAATGAGAGCTTTGTCTTAAGTGCCCTCTTCATGAGAAGTTCAGCAGGAGGGACCCCGGTGAGCGAGTGGGGTCTTGTGCGGCACCTAAGCAGGACTCAGGATAAGCAAGTCTGCAGTGAGCCTTCAGTTACCCTTTTCAAGTTCTGCTTGATTGTTTGAACTGCTCATTCTGCCTGACCGTTGGACGCTGGCTTAAACAGGGCAGACGTGACATGTTTGATCCCCTCCAGCTCCTGCATTATGTAGGCCGAGGTCAAGTCCAGTCCAGCTTCGTGAACGTTTTCCCTCCTGCCAGCGTCGCAAATAGGTCATCTGCCTTTGGTAGTGTGTATTGATCCTGCAGTGAGAAACGATTGATAGTTACGTTGTAATCATTACAGATTCTGACGGTGCCATCTCCCTTGAGGACTGGAACAATCGGACTGGCCCACTCATTGAATTCAATCGGCGAAATGATGCCCTCTCGTTGTAGCCTGTCCAGCTCGGTCTCCACCCTCTTACTCTCAACATGTAAGGTACCGCTCTCACCTTGTGATGGATGGGTCACACCACCAGAATCAAATGGATCTGCACTTTTGCTCCTTGGAACGCCCTGATGCCTGGTTCGAACAGCGAGGGGCACTTGCTTAGGACCTGGGCACATGAGGTGTCATCGACGGACGAAAGCACTCGGAAGTCGTCCCAGTTCCAGTGTATCTTTCCCAGCCAGCTCCTGCCGAACAGCATGGGGCCATCGCCCGGTACCACCCAGAGTGGTAAATTGTGCACCACTCTATCGTAGGAGACCTTTACGGTAGCACTGCCAATTACGGGAATCAGTTCCTTTGTGTACTTTTTAAGTTTGGTACGAATGGGAGTCAGGACTGGCCTTGAAGCCTTGTTGCATCACAACTTATCAAAAATCTTTGAGACCGGGAGTCAATTTAATTCAACCTTCAGCATTATTGGGAGGCATTTTGTGGTAAATGTGTGCACCCCATATACCTCTGCCTCCTCGGTCTGAGGCTCTGGTTCATCATGTCCACCGTGGATCTGTCCTCCTCTGCAACATGGTGATTTGCAGGATTAGCAGGGTTTGCAGCTCGCCTGGACATGCGTTGGAGGTGTCCCATTGTTCCACAGCCCTTGCAAACGTATCCTTTGAAGCGGTATGAATGATCACCCCACAGCGCCAACAAGATGTTAATTACCTTGTATTCACCACCCTTGATGGCGGACTCAGTCATCTGCAGACGTGCAGCTATAGGCATGTAAGTCCTGCCATGTACATTTTGATTCGAAAACAACGTTACTTTGTTCACAGTACTTGCAACAGCACTAGTGTACTGGGAAATTTGTTTGCTATTGTCACTGGTGGAGATAAATGCCTGGGCTATCACTATGGTTTTACTCAAGGTTGGGGTCTCTACAGTCAAAAGTTTGCGAAGTATTACTTCATGGCCAATGCCAAGTACAAAGAAGTCCCTGAGCATATGCTCCAAGTGTCCTTCAAATTCGCAATGTCCTGCAAGGCGCCTTAGCTCGGCGACATAGCTCGCCACTTCCTGGCCTTCAGACCTCTTGTACGTGTAGAACCGATACCTCGCCATCAGAACGCTTTCCTTCGGGTTTAGATGCTCCCGGACCAGTGTGCACAACTCATTGTACAACTTGTCTGTGGATTTTGCTGGAGCGAGCAGGTTTTTCATGCCATACGTTGGTACCCCGCAAACGGTGAGGAGGATCGCCCTTCGTTTGCAGCATTCCCTTCTCTTTCCAGCTCATTGGCCACGAAGGATTGGTCAACTTGCTCCACGAAGGTTTCCCAATCATCTACCTCCGAAAATTTCTCCAGGATGCCCACAGTTCACTGCATTGTTGCTTTGGGGTTCGTCATCTGAATCTCGTCGCCAGTTGTTATGCCTTGGATAAAGAGTCAGACTAGATACTGCAAGCTCAAAGTAAGGTGTGACCACAGTCCTTTATCACAGATCTCAGAGTGCCTCTCCAGCCTGTGAAGCCTCCTTATATACAGGTGCTCCCAAGGGATTGTGGGATCCCTTGGGACTCCAGGGGCTAAGCCCTCTGGTGGTTAGACATGGAAATCACAAGTTTACATACATAACATACATGATGCACAAATTAGCCTTACAAAGAAGCCTTAATATGGAGGCCTCAGAGGGCAAAGCCCCGCCAGCATATTAGCCACAAGGGCATTAGCAAAAGGAACATTAGTGTGAAGAGGCAGTAGTGGTAACCTGTTACCAGTTGGGAGAAATCTCACCATGGCAAGTTGTGAAACTGAATTCAATAAATATGGTCATTTGTGCCCTGGCACCAAGAAATCTGCCAGTTTGTTATAAAAACTGAACTGGTTCACCATGTCCTTCAGGAAAGGATACCTGCTCTCCCTTGGCCTGGCCTGCACGTGACTCTAGTCCCACATCTAATAATTGACTCTTACAACCCTCAGGGCAACTGGGAATGAGCAATAAATACTAACCGGCCAGTGTTACCTACATCCCAAGAACAAATTTTAAATACAAGTCATGTAGATGGGATAACAAACAGACAAATATGATGCAAGTTGACTCACACTGCTCTATATCCATTTTAACGATAGCATAACCCGGGGATGGAACAGTACGATACTCTTGTGATCTGGACTGGATACTTACATCTTTCTAATGTGTGTTTCTTCAATTTCCCCTAAGACAGACTTAGTTAACACAAGATGAAGTAAAGTTTGGTTTGAATTACAAGTTGCTTTATTCCACAGTAAGTTCAAGGAAGGTGAAATATACATTACTGTTAATCCTCGGCATAAAACTTTGCCTTGCTATTCCATGGTCTAGATGCTGAGAGGCTGATTCCTCCGGCTGGATAGTCTAGAACTAGAGGTCACAGTTTCAGGATAAGGATCGGCCATTTAGGACTGAGATGAGGAGAAATTTCTTCACTCAGAAGGTTGTGAATCTTTGGAATTTTCTATCACAAGGGGCTGTGGATGCTCAGTCATTGAGTATATTCAAAATTGTAATCAATAGATTTTTGGACACTAAGGGAATCAAGGGATATGGATATATGGCGGAAAAGTAGGATTGAGGTAGATCAACCATGATCTTATTGACCAGTAGTAGGCTTGAAGGGTCAAATGGCCTGCTCCTATTTCTTATGTCCTTAAGGTAATGTACACCGACGTGCCAGTTAGTTCCAGAAGAAAAATAAAATAAAATGTCATCTTTCCTACAAGGAAACACATGAGTATTACAAGTAGGAATCTTTAAATATACTTAATTTGCTATTTCTTTTACTTTTTTTGATTTTAAATTTTTTTTTGTAAATCAATCACTTTTCTCCTCTTTCTGCTCAGCAGCAGTTGCGTACTGTTAGTATGACTATCCCAGATAGGATCGGTTAATTAATATAACTGTCCACTATCAGGTCGAAACATGTACTGGTTCAGCTATCTTACTTATCCCTTAGCAGGCAGTCACAGCCTGAACATTCTTATCGTTACAAGATGACTGACGGTCACACAATAGACGTCCCGTGACAGGAACAGGAGAAATGGCATTCCCTGGAGTCCGATGTCAACTGCCGATGATGCCATAATACCATTGGAACACCACATTTGCTATGATTTCATATTCCAATCATTTCACAAATAAAAGAAATGCTTTTCTGCAACTGCACTTGTAGCTCCCCCACTGGCCCAGTCAGTCGTGCTGGTACTAGATGTAGTAGTAAACCACACAGAGGGTCACAATTTTAATCCACAATCTGCGCTGAGTTAACCCATTTCCTCCACTGCCGCAGTTGTTACGTCACATTTTATCTCAGTGCTCCTCAGATGGGAAGAGAAAAATCAGTAGACTTCCTGTTCCCAATTGATAGTGATTCCTGTTGGACACCTGGTGCAAATAGAATCAGGCTTTGCTGTAATGTTTTCGATATTGCTTTCCAGTTTAAACAAACATAGGCAAAGTGTCATGTATGTATGCTTGGGTTTACTAGTCACCAGGTGGCGCCACTGTCGGAGGTCATTGGGCTGTGTGCACGTGTGTGCGGCCCAGGTATAAAAGGCCAGCCATCTTGTAATGTAATCACTTTGGCCCCTGATAAAGTACAGCCAGGTTTGTACGTGTTCCAAGTTTGCAGTATTCAGTCTGTTGGGTTATTGCATATATCATCATAGACAGTCTCTCGGGATTGTGGAAGACTTGCTTCCACTCTTAGCATGAGTTCTTAGGTGGCTGAACAGACCAATACGAGAACCACAGTTTCTGTCACAGATGGGACAGATAGTCGTTGAGGGAAAGGGTGGGCGGGGGGAGTCTGGTTTGCCGCACGCTCCTTATGCTGCCTGCGCTTGATTTCTGCATGCTCTTGGCGACGATACTCGAGGAGCTCAGCGCCCTCCCGAATGCACTTCCTCCACTTAGGGCAGTCTATGGCCAAGGACTCCCAGGTGTCAGTGGGGGTGTCGCACTTTATCAGGGAGGCTTTGAGGGTGTCCTTGTAACGTTTCTTCTGCCCGCCTTTGGCTCGTTTGCCGTAGACGAGTTCAGAGTAGAGCGCTTGCTTTGGGAGTCTTGTGTCTGGCATGCGAACTATGTGGCCTGCCCAGCGGAGCTGATCAAGTGTGGTCAGTGCTTCAATGCTGGGGATGTTGGCCTGGACGAGGACGCTAATGTTTGTGCATCTGTCCTCCCAGGGGATTTGCAGGATCTTGCAAAGACATCGTTGGTGGTATTTCTCCAGTGACTTGAGGTGTCTATTGTACATGGTCCACGTCTCTGAGTCACACAGGAGGACAGGTATTACTACAGCCCTGTAGACCATGAGCTTGGTGACAGTTTGAGGGACTGTTCTTCAAACACTCTTTTCTCAGATGGCCGAAGGCTGCACTGGTGCACTGGAGGCGGTGTTAGATCTCATCATCAATGCCTGCTCTTGTTGATCGGAGGCTCGCGAGATAGGGGAAGTGGTCCACGTTGTCCAGGGCCACGCCATGGATCTTGATGTTTGGGCGGGGCAGTGCTGTGCGGCGAGGACAGGCTGGTGTAGGACCTTTAGAAACATAGAAAATAGGTGCAGGAGTAGGCCATTCGGTCCTTCAAGTCTGCACCACCATTCAATAAGATCAAGGCTGATCATTCCCTCAGTACCCCTTTCCTGCTTTCTCTCCATACCCCTTGATCCCCTTAGCCGTTAGGGCCATATCTAACTCCCTCTTGAATATATCCAATCAACTGGCATCAACAACTCTCTGCGGCAGGGAATTCCACAGGTTAACAACTCTCTGAGTGAAGAAGTTTCTCCTCATCTCAGTCCTAAATGGCCTGCCCCTTATCCTAAAACTGTGTACCCTGGTTCTGGACTTCCCCAACATAGGGAACAATCTACCCGCATCTAACCTGTCCCATCCTGTCAGAATCTTGTATGTTTCTATGAGATCCCCTCTCATCCTTCTAAACTTCAGTGTATAAAGGCCCAGTTGATCCAGTCTCTCCTCATATGTCAGCCCAGCCATCCCGGGAATCAGCCTGGTGAACCTTAGCTGCACTCCCTCAATAACAAGAATGTCCTTCCTCAGATTAGGAGACCAAAACTGAACATAATATTCCAGGTGAGGTATCACCAAGGCCCTGTACAACTGCAGTAAGACCTCCCTGCTCCTATACTCAAATCCCCTAGCTATGAAGGCCAACATACCATTTGCCTTCTTTACCGCCTGCTGTACCTGCATGCCAACTTTCAATGACTGATGAACCATGACACCCAGGTCTCGTTGCACCTCCCCTTTTCCTAATCTGTCACCATTCAGATAATATTCTGCCTTCGCATTTTTGACACCAAAATGGATAACTTCACATTTATCCACATTATACTGCATCTGCCATGCATTTGCCCACTCACCTAACCTGTCCAAGTCACCCTGCAGCCTCTTAGCATCCTCCTCACAGCTCACACTGCCACCCAGTTTAGTGTCATCTGCAAACCTGGAGATATTACACTCAATTCCTTCATCCAAATCATTGATGTATATTGTAAAGAGCTGGGGTCCCAGCACTGAGCCCTGCGACACTCCACTAGTCACTGCCTGCCATTCTGAAAAGGACCTATTTATCCTGACTCTCTGCTTCCTGTCTGCCAACCAGTTCTCTATCCACGTCAGTATATTACCCCCAATACCATGTGCTTTGATTTTGCACACCAATCTCTTGTGTGGGACCTTGTCAAAAGCCTTTTGAAAGTCCAAATACACCACATCCACTGGTTCTCCGTTGTCCATTCTACTAGTTACATCCTCAAAAAATTCCAGCAGATTTGTCAAGCATGATTACCCTTCATAAATCCATGCTAACTTGGACCGATCCTATCACTGCTTTCCAAATGCGCTGCTATTTCATCCTTAATAATTGATTCCAACATTTTCCCCACCACTGATGTCAGGCTAACCAGTCTATAATTAGTTGCTTTCTCTCTCCCTCCTTTTTTAAAAAGTGGTGTTACATTAGCTGCCCTCAAGTCCATAGGAACTGATCCAGAGTTGAGAGACTGTTGGAAAATGACCACCAATGGGTCCACTATTTCTAGGGCCACTTCCTTAAGTACTCTGGGATGCAGACTATCAGGCCCCGGCGATTTATCGGCCTTCAATTCCATCAATTTCCCTAACACAATTTCCCACCTAATAAGGATATCCTTCAGTTCCTCCTTCTCACTAGACCCTCGGTCCCCTAGTACATCCAGAAGGTTATTTGTGTCTTCCTTCGTGAAGACAGAACCAAAGTATTTGTTCAATTGGCCTGCCATTTTTTTGTTCCCCATTATAAATTCACCTGATTCTGACTGCAAGGAACCTACGTTTGTCTTCACTAATCTTTTTCTCTTCACATATCTATAGAAGCTTTTGCAGTCAGTTTTTATGTTCCCGGCAAGCTTCTTCTCGTACTCTATTTTCCCCCTCTTAATTAAACCCTTTGTCCTCCTCTGCTAAATTCTAAATTTCTCCCAGTCCTCAGGTTTGCTGCTTTTTCTGGCCAATTTATATGCCTCTTCCTTGGATTTAACACTATCCCTAATTTCTCTTGTTAGCCACGGTTGAGCCACCTTACCCGTTTTATTTTTACTCCAGACAGGGATGTACAATTGTCTTACTAATGTTTAGCTTAAGGCCCATGCTTTCATACGCCTTGTGTTGCATACACAACACAAAGGAACACGTTCTTAGAGATGTTGTTGGTGAAATGTGTCTTGTGCAATAGTGCAAAATGGGAAATAGTGAATGGCAGCCCCTTTTACAATCCGCCTGATTTTCTTTTCCATTGCACAACTTCTTATTGACTTACCAACTAAACCCAAAGATGATTTTTTGTTTTTACAATTTTTGACTCTGCAAGCTCACATATGGCTTTAATTGGTTTTTAAAAGTAATTTCAACAGAAAATAGAGACTGAAGATCAGAGGGACTAGCATGATAATTCCATGAGAATGCTGGGATGATAAACAAGTTAGTCTCTTTAACTCTCACTGCATTCTCATCATTGTTGAGTTGTAATAAGAACAAGAACTAAAGTTTTATTTCAGGACAATTAAGAGAAATAATTGCAAATACTCGGCAAACCATTAATCATGGGCAATACCAATTATTGGTCAATTAATCACCAATGACTTGTGTAATCATTTGCATGCTCCCATGTGGTAAATGCTGTTCATATAGATGAAAGTAATTTAATTCAAATTTGACAGCACGTTTTAACAATTACAGAGCATCATCACGATTGGAATCATGGTTTAGCTTTTTCATCTTGAAATGATGAAATGTCACTGGATATTTCCTTCCTGAAATACCAAATAATCTCTATTTAACACTCCTCTCTTTTTGAATTTGTGCTCATTTTATTAAAATGCAATTATTAAGTTTATTTTAGAAACTTTCATGGACACCTGATATGCATTTACCACGTGACTGACCTTTTCTGCAGTTTTAAATGGATTTTGTTTTACAAAAGACAAATGCTGTAGTTGGGGAGCAACATTCACTGGCATGGTGTTGCTACTCATCATGTGGTTTCTGGTACACTGGGTGGATGATATCTGAAAACTGTTGTAAGAACATTCAAATGTGACAAACCAAATATGGTTGCAACGTAATCATTTTATTGTGTTCGACCAAGTCCAGATGTACGCAATGGTTTTAAAGAAAAAAATACTTGGATTTATATAGCGCCTTTCACAACCACCAGACGTCTCAAAGAGCTTTACAGCAAATTAAGTACTTTTTGGAGTGTTGTCACTGTTGTAATATCGGAAATGTGGCAGCCAATTTGTGCACAACAAGCTCCCACAAACAGCAATGTAATAATGACCAGATAATCTGTTTTTGTTATGTTGATTGAGGGATAATTACTGGCCAGGGCACCAGGGATAACTTCCCTGCTATTCTTCGAAATAGTGCCATGGGATCTTTTACATCCAACTGAGAGGGCAGACTTGGTTTAACATCTCATCCAAAAGACAGCACCTCCGACAGTGCAGCACTCCCTCAGTATTGCACTGGAGTGTCAGCCTAGATTTATGTGGTCAAGTCGCTGGAGTGGGACTTGAACCCACAACCTTCTGACTTAGAAACAAGTGTGCTGCCCACTGAGCCACAGCTGACACTGTAGTAAACATAAAGAATAAACATAGAGAAATAAACGCAATGACCCCATTTTTTCGCTGGGTTGAGACATAACCTTAATCGAACCTTTCGATCCCAACTCTCTACAAATTGTGAAGGAAAGCTCAAGGTCCCTGGTCACGCATACTGATTGTTCTTGCTGATTGATTGTGGCATAACAAGTGTTATTGTGAACAGAGCCCCAAAAATGAGGTAGTTCCTATGGGCCCAAGTTTCGGGTGGAGTTGCTCCTACTTTTTTGGAGCTACTAGTTTAGTTTGGAGTATCTTATAAATCGCAATTCTCAGCATTTAGTTTGCTCCAGTTCTAATGAGTTAGTTTACTTCCGTTTTAGTTCAATTTTTTTTTCCCAAAGGGGGCGTTACCAGACACTTATGCCTGTTTTGTAAGTTTAAGCACCAAAAAGTTACTCCAAACTAACTTAGAACAGAGTAAGTGTCGACTTTTGTATGCTCAGAAAAACCTTGCGTACACTTTAGAATTAAAATTAGACGCAGGTAAGCCAGAGATTGGGGGGGGGGGGGGGGGGGAGGGGAAGGGAAGTTAGAGGGAAGATAGGAGATTTTCCAAAGCATTAAACACTTCACTTTTAAAAATAAAGAACCATCATCAATAATAAATGATAAATAAATCAATAAATAAAAAATAAAAAGTTCCTACCTCACCTACCCGTTCAGGAGCACCGGGATCCCGGCCAGGGCTAGGGGCAACGTGCTGCAGGTTGGAAATAGGCACTCTGCAGGAGCCTATTCGGCCAGGGATAGGGGCTGCGTGCTGCAGGCTGGATATCGGAAACTTGGGCCCTACTAACTTCCCGATGGCCAGTCTGTAACTGAGCAATTAAGCTTATTGTCCCATTTCCTCATCTCAAGATCGTCTTGGCTATCTTGTTTCACAATGTGGCAACAGAAATAAGTCATCAGGCACGAATCACACATCCTGCACTTTCAGCAAAGCTAAGCAGCACAGTCAGCTAAATTGTACTCTGACATATTAAACCCTAACGCATCCTGGGAATTACCATTTAATTATTTCTAGCTTCAGTACAAATCCACACACTAGTTATAATAAGAAAGCAAGAGCCTTAATTATGAGATTAATCCAAATCCTAATCTTACTTATATATGTATACACGACTAAGGTATCTTGCACTGTGGTGTATTATATCGCTGCAGAAACATCAAAAACTGATTTCTGTTCAACAGAAATAATCTCTAATTATCTTCACACTGTGCCATGAAAATAATAACTAAAAGACAAATCTGAAAAGCATACTTCCACAAAACTCCCACTTGTGTCATTATTTCCCTTACACTGAGAATAACAGGTGGCTGGCAGTGTGTTATGAGGCAGTGGAGCATTCAGTGGTTACCAACGATACCATTAACTGCAATAGCAACGCCTGAGCAGCTCATGAATGTCATTCAAACCCCATCAAGTATACTCCAACCTTCACTAAACTTCCATATTTTAATTTTTCGTGGTGTACATACCAATCTGTTGTGTTATTTTTGTTTCTGGACCTTTACCAGAGTGTCCTCCATTAGATGCTACTACCATTTACACAGAATGCCCTTCAGGTGCCGTGTTCCAGATTAGAATGCCTCACTACCCTGCAGTACAACTGTTGAGGCTGAAATGTCCACCAGCTCTGCACTGAAGTATCTCCAAACATTTCTCTTGTGCTTGCTAAACTCATACTGCACAGGCATAAATTGAACCAAAGCATCATGGTGGTGCTCGCACATAATGTGATGCATAGCTCTCTGGCTCTTACCTGAGACATTTCTCCTTTGTGTGGCTAAGCTGGTTGTAAGGCGTTGGCTGGAATTTTCTGGAAGAAGGTGGGTTGGGGGCAAGGGGGCTCCTATGCAGTCGGGAAACCCAGGAGGCCGGGTTTCCCCCATGCCCTGCTGACTTTAATGGCAGGGTCTGATTTGCATTTGAGGGCTCGGTTTCCCACCCACAGCCAGTCAGATTGAGAGATGAGGGAGAGCGGGTGCGGGGGGGGGAGAAAGAGAGGATGATTGTGGTGGGTGAGGAGAAGATCGGGGCCGGCCACCGGAGGATTGTGGAGTGTCGTTTGGGGATGCGGGTGATCGGATAACCCATATGGGGAGGTCTCTGATCGTGGGGTGTGAGTTAGGCAGGGACTCTGGATCCAGAAGGTAGGTGCAAAGACACTTACCTCCTGGATGCAGCAGTCCCCATCTTGCTTTAACTGCCGGGTTTCATGAATTGTGTGAAAACAAAATGGAGATGTGAAATGAGGCTTCCAGCCTCATTACAATATTTAAGTTGACTTTCTGCCCCCCTGGGAGCGGGTTGGTTGCCTGTCCACCTCCGTTAAAACTGTAAGTAGGCGGATTGAGGGCGGGGTCAGGTTGTTATCCCATGTTAACAATTTAACTACGCCATACTCCAAACCCACCCGTTGTTTAAAGTTAAATTCCCCCCGCACCCATTATCTTTGTTGTTTGGTCAATGCCTTACTCACCAGGTTGCGTCTCTTTAAATTTACCTTTTAAACACATTCCAAGGCCCAGGACACTCTCTCAAACTCACCATTCATTCTGTAACTTGGTCAAATAGTTTCTCCTCCTTGAAGCACATTCTTCAAACCTCGTACTGAACGGTTTTTAAACACATTTTTAGACCTTGGCGAATCAGTGGAACCACCACTTCAATCAAACATCTTAGGAATATATTAGCCTTCATCCCACACAAAGTTTTTCTGAGGCATATGATATGAGTCACTTTTCCTTTTGATGAGAAGGACTAATTCCTCTCCCTAAGTCTGAAAAGCAGCTTTCCAGATATTCTCTCACTGGCTGTTCACCCAACCTTTCCCTGTTGTGCATTGCTCTGGTACATTAAATGTATGATAAGTACAATGGTGCACCACAGAGGGCGCTGTGGTGGGAGACCTGAAAGTACCTGCATGAGGCTGCCCACCACACCTGTGGAGCACTCTGGAGCTGTTCAATAAAGGACTAAGGTCACAGCAGTTAGACTTACACCAGACCGTGTGGACTCAGTGATTTGTGTGCTACATACACCACAGTGGCAACGAGGAAGCGGACGAACTCCACACAACCATGGCTACTCTGGGCTCGCTGAAGGATTTTACCGTGGGCAATGATTGGGAGGCCTTTACGGAAAGGCTCGAGTACTACTTCACAGCAAACGACCTGACGGGGAGCACGGACGCAATGAGAGATAAGCATAAGGCGATATTGCTTTCCAGTTGTGGCGATGAGGTTTACTGTCTCGTCAGGGTTTTGCTGGCAGCCGGGAGCGCCAGGGACAAGTCATATGAGGAGCTGGTTGCACTCATTCGTGACCAGTTGAAACCGAAGGAGAGCATCCTCACGGCCAGATACAAATTTTACCATCACTGCAGACCCGAGGGCCAGGATGTCACCAATTATGCTGCGGACCTCAGGAGACTCGCGGCGCCGTGTGATTTTGGGGCACAGCTTGACGAGGCGCTGCGGGACATTTGCGTCATGGGGATTGGCCACGAGGGCCTCCTTCACAAGCTGCTAGCCACGGAACCCACAGTCACCCTGAGAAAGGCCATCGCCATCAGCCGGGCATATATGACCTTGACTTGCAGCACCAAGCAAATAATCCACACAGTCTCGAACCCGGCAGACACTGTCCACAGGATAGCGGCCACCATGGACAAAACTGCAGAACGGGCTCTGCCCGGGGCAGAGAGCATGGACCTCGGGGTCCTGGAACTCAGAGTCCGCCGAGGGGGGCCAATCAAGTAGCACCATGCTGGCGCTGCGGAGGAAGCCATGGGGCTCACCGGTGCAGGTTTTCGGAGTACACGTGCAATACCTGCCACCTGAAAGGCCACCTTCAGCGTACGTGTAAAAGAAATCGGACTCCTCCACGTGGCTGAGGAGATGGTGGATGATCCACTGTTCAGCGAAGGGCAGGTAGAAGAAGATGAGGTGTTGGGACTGTATACGTGCACCGACGATTCGCCCCCAGTGATAATGGAAGTAAAAATTGACGGAGTCCTTGTGAATATGGCACTGGATACGGGATCGGGTCCGTCGTTGATGAGTCAGAGAACTTTTGAGAAACTGTGAGACAACCCGGCTGCACGACCCAAGTTGGTCCCGGTCACGGCAAAGCTGCGTACCTACACCAAGGAACTGATACCTGTTCTCGGCAGAGCGGATGTGCAGGTATCTCACGGGGATGAGACGCACGGTTTACCCTGATGGGTCATTGCAGGCGATGGGCAACACTCCTCGGCAGAAGATGGATGGGAAAGGTCCGTGGGAGCTGGGAAGACTTCACTCCTCCACAGACTGCTGCTCCCTGGGTCCCCAAAGAGCAGCGCCAACCGAGCTGGAGCTGCAGCCTAAATCCACACACAGGCGACAGCAGCCCAGAACTCCTGACTCCAAGCAATCCTGCAGCCTCAGCCTCCACAGATGAACAGATCCTGGAAGAACAAAGTTGCAGGTGCGGGCCTATTGCTGGGGTGCGGGCCGGCGGGGCACTGCGGGCGAGAAGCGGGAGGCCCATCGGTGGCCGGCGGATCCGGGGAGCTCACACAGCGAAACAGTCGGGCGGCGGCAGTGGCTGCGATGGTGGCGGCCATGGTGGCCGCAGGAGAGGCGGTCGCAAGAGAGGCGACAAGTGGGGAGACCAACAGCTGGAGTTTGCAAGTGTGGAGACAACGGCGGGAGCGGAGGCGGTGGCGGTGGGCGTGACTCGGGGGAACGCTAGCTGGAGCGGCGGATGCGGCAGCAGGCACGGAGCGACTCACAGGGACTGTGACTGATCGAGTCCAGACCAACTTCTGCAAGATGGGCCGTTTTTTTTTTCTCTTTTTTTCCCTTTCCCTGCTTCCTTGCCCCCTCTTCTTTCTTCGCCAGCGAGCTCAAGATGGCGGTGAGCCTCGTGGCAACGGAGTCCTGCAGACAAAGGTCAGCAGAACACCTAAGATGGCGGCGCCTCGTGGGAAGCCATAAGATGGCGTCTTAAAAGGAAAATGCTCCCGGGAGTCTTAAAAGGTCCTTACACCATTGGCGGTCCCCACGTAAAGACTTTTGTACGGCAAGAGCGAGTCTAAATGTGCTATGTGAATGTAGGATGATGGATTTATGATAAAAATTAATATTTTAATGCTGGATGGTTGCCGTGTTTAAAATAATGGATATGAATTGCGAATTACGATAAGAGTTAATATTTCAATGCTGAATGGTTACTGTGTTTAAAATAATGGATATGAATCACGGGAAGGGTTGATACCACGAGGTTCAAGAAAAAGGGTTATGGATCCGTGACTAACATTACCAATGGGCTAATGCGATGCTCGATTTAGGGGATTCAAGCAACACCTTTTGAACTGCGGGGGGGGGGGGGGGCGGGGTGGAGTGAGATGTTGTGTATTGCTCTGGTACATTAAATGTATGATATAAGTACAATGGTGCACCACAGAGGGCGCTGTGGTGGGAGACCTGAAAGTACCTGCACGAGGCAGTATAAAAGGCTGCCCACCACACCTGGAGGTCACTCTGGAGCTGTTCAATAAAGGACTAAGGTCACAGCAGTTAGATCAACACCAGACCATGTAGAGTCAGTGATTTGTATGTTAAATACACCACATTTCCTGTACAAGTAATTGAAAGAAAAAAAAGAATGTTTTGGGTTCTCCTCCAATCTTTAGAGTTCACCAGCCTACAGACTGAGTGGATGACCTGCTCTCAAGCATCTGCTGCTCTTGCTTCTTCTACCCACCATTTTATTTTTGTTTGCCTATCTGGGGCTGAGTGAACAGACACATGGGCTGGAATTTTAATCCGGACGCGGGTCAAGGGCAGCAGTGCTAGAAAACGGTCGGGAAACCCAGAAGAACGGATTTATAGCAGGCCCTGCTGAATTAAACGGCAGAGCCTGATTAGCTTTTGAAACTCTGTTTCCCGCCCGCAGCCAGCCAGATGGAGAGGCTGATGGGTGGGTTGGACTGCGGCTCTAGGCCACAGGGAGGAGCATTGGAGGAGGTGGTTTGGGCCGGAGGAGCATCTGGGCCAGGGGATCGGGATTGGAGAAGGATCGGAGGCATGGTCGGGGGCCGGAGGAGGGTTGAGGCTGGAGGAACATCAGAGGAGGTGGTTTGGGCCGGAGGAGCATTGGGCCCAGAAGATCGGAAATGGAGGAGCATCGGGCCCAGAATATCAGGACCGAAGGAGCATCGTGGTGGGTGGTTGGGTGACCGGAAGAGGTTCGAGGCTAGAGAATAGAGGTCGGAAGGCCAGGAAGGCGCTCGAGAGCCGGAGGGGAGTGGTCAGAAGGCAGATCTGAGGCCTGTGAGGTGAGATCGGGGGAGGGGATATCGAAAGGGTCAGGGGTGTCCGATAATGGCGGGTATGTGAGGCATGGACGCTGGATCCAGCAGTTAAGTGGAAAGGCACTCACCTCCAGGATCCAGCAGTCCTCGCTTTCCTTTAACTGGCGGCTTCCCTTGGCCTGAGCAACCAGTTAAATTTGAAATGGTGAACCACGCCAGCTTCATTATAATATTTAAATGGACAGCCCACCTCCTGGGAGTGGGTGGGCTGCCCACCCATCTGTTAAATCCGGAAGAGGGCGGGTTGGAGACAGTATTCAGTTTTTTAACTCTTTAACCTCCCACCTGACCCCAATCCACCCGTTTTTGGGTGTTAAAATTCTTCCCATGGTCTGCTCCCAAATTACCGTCAATGTCTCTGTAACTGGTCGAGAGCATATGCCACACAGATCACCCAAATATGATTCTACCTTAGCCTTGTTGATAGCATATGCCTTGCTTGATGCATTCCTGTTCAAAAGAGTTCAGAAGAAGAATGGAGTTCAGTGGGATTTGAAACTCTGTTCACCCCTCATGGCACTGAATGTTAGCGTGCTCAAATTTTGGTTCCTTGTCCTCTTTGTCTTGTGAAAAGTGTGGGCGAACTACATTCTCACAAGCCTTTGCTGCCAACGTTAATTTTGAGTAAATCACTAGGGAAATAAGTAAGAATGCCTGGTAGGGGAGGAAGGGGTTACTTTCCTCATTTGATTTCTTTATCTTTTCAACAGCAGTGACAAGATGTGTGCATGAACTTACATAAAGCTACTGAGCAATAACATTCAATAGAACACTCTTGTACCATTCCAATGGATCGTCCTGAATGACAAAGCTTGTTGCTTTACTGTTTCTACAGTATCTGCCGGTCAGGAACCATTTGAGGCCTGCTTTACCAAAACTTTGAACACAGAAACCTTTACATCTTTGCATCCGGATGACTCAATTGATAGCGGCAATATTTAGTGTGGAACTGAGCCTTACAGACTAGGACAGTCCCAGATTGACCCTCAGTCTGTGCTGATTTAATGGAGGCAGCTGTAGGGGGACTAAATTGGCTGCAGTACCCATGGGGTAGGCATGAGGGGATTTTAAAAAAATCAGCCAAGATCAACGCCCCTTCAGTGCCAACTGTGGCGCAATGGGTAGCACACTCGCCTTGGCGTCAGCAGGTTGTGGGTTCAAGTCCCACTCCAGGAACATGAGCACATAAATCTAGGCCGATACTCCAGTGCAGTGCTGAGGGAGTACTGCACTGTCGGAGGTGCCGTCTTTCGGATGAGACGTTAAACCGAGGCCCCATATGCTCTCTCAGGTGGAAGTAAAAGATCCCCTGGCACTATTTCAAAGAAGAGCAGGGCAGTTATTCTCCTGGCCAATATTTATCCACCAATCAACATGCCAAAAACAGATTATCTGTAGCACATTGCTGTTTGTGGGAGTTTGCTTGTGCGCAAATTGGCTGCCGCGTTTCCCACATTGCAACGGTGACTACACTCCAAAAAGTACTTTGTTGGCTGTGAAGTGCTTTGAGACATCTTATGGTCATGAAAAGTGCTATATAAATGCAAGACTTTGTTTCTTTGTGTTGATTCGCTTTTTTTCTTCCACCAGACTCCTGGGCCATTTTGTCGGGTTTGCATTCTCTCACTTTCCAAGCAATTTAAAGATTTATAAGCTGCCTTAACTATTCACACATTTGATATGGCTTTCAATAATGTCATTCATTTTTCTAATTTCTCTCACCATGCCTCTTTTTGTCTCAGGCTATCATCACTTATGTCTCTATCATCACTTATCTCCTAGTCTCTACCTAATCACTCGTCCCCTCTCCTTTTGCTTTGCTCTGTTCCTTAAGTTCATCGTAATATTTTTATGGTTCTGATGAAGGGCAATTGCCTGAACATTAACTGTGCTTCTCTCCACTATGCCTGACTTGCTGAGTGTTTCCAGCACTGTTTCCATTCCCGATTGTTATTCACTGACTGAGCTGGAAAGTGCGCTCGTGTGGACATCAGGGAACGACCGAATTGGGCTCGTCTGTGATACCCTTTACCATTGAGTAGCCTGTGAACATTCACGGTCAGGGCTGACACATAACGATTGGCTATCTCAACAATGTCTCTGCAACCATAACCAGCAAAAAGCAGTGCCTTCGACCAAAAGGAGAAATAAAATTGGAGGGATGGGGAGAAAAGAAATCTTTACCTCAACCCCTGGAGACTAAAGAGGAACATCTTTCAGACAACTGTTGAATAGCAAATATTGTACTTCAAATTATGACAAAAAAACAGCCCACACAATAAGATTTAAAATCATTGCCATGTTATGCTAAATCTTAAATTTAGACCTCAGTACTATGGTCCACAACCATCTTTTCCTGAACTCAATACCATATAATAGTCATTCATAATATGTATTGATTGGATTATTTTCCATCAATCAACCAATCACCATTACTTCGTACTCTTGGCACTGATTAATGGTTAATCTTTCAGTGTGAATATCATTAGACATCAGTCTTATATAGAGAGAGCAATGGTTGTGAATCCACAATACCCACTCCCAGCAATCAAACAAAACCAATTTGAAAAGAAAACCCCTGCTCCTTTTTGAATTCCAAAGAAATAAAAAGGCAGGAATAGAGATGACAACAACAACAACTTGTATTTATATAGCGCCATTAACATAGTGAAATGTCCCAAGGCGCTTCACACGAATATTATGAGATAAAAATTTGACACTGAGCCACATAAGTAGAAATTAGCGCAACTTGGTCAAAGAGGTATGGTTTAAGGAGCATCTTGCAGGAGGAAAGAGAGGTAGAGAGGCGGAGAGGTTTAGGCAGGGAGTTGCAGAGCTTGGGGCCTAGGCAAAAGAAGGCATGACCACCATTGGTTGAGCGTTTATAATCAGGGATACTCAAGAGGGCAGAATTAGAAAAGTACAGACATCTCGGGAGGTTGTGGGGCTGGAGGAGATTACAGAGATAGGAAGGGGCGAGGCCATGGAGGGATTTGAAAATAAGGGTGAGAATTTTGAAATTGAGGCATTGCTTAACCGGAAGCCAATGTAGGTTAGCGAGCACAGGGGTGATGGATGAGTGGGACTTGGTGCGAGTTGGGACACAGGCAGCCGAGTTTATATAGAGTAGAACGTGGGAGGTCAGCCAGGAGTATGGTGGAATAGTCAAGTCTAGCGGTAACAAAGGCATGGATGGGGGCTTCAGCAGCAGATGAGCTGAGGCAAGGGTGAAGATGGGCGATATTACGGAGGTGGAAATAGGCGGTCTTAGTACATGCTGCAGATATGTGGTCGAAAGCTCAATTCAGGGTCAAATATGACACCAAGGTTGCGAACAGTCTTGTTCAGCCTCAGACAGAGGTTGGGGAGAAGGATGGAGCCCGTGGTTAGGAAAAGGCGGCGAGACAATAATGTAAAAACTTTGACAAATGAAACAAACACATAATAAAATCAAATGTAGTACTGTATCCCAGAAATGCACAGATCAAAGCATCACTAAGGAAGAGGAATCTTTTAAAAGAGTGTGAAGACAAAACTAGCCTTGTTAGCTGAAAAATGTCACACACCACTGTGGGACACTGCCATGTTAAGACAGCCCCTGAACCCTCATCCCCTCCCTGGTTGAATCTTTCTTCTGAAAAAAAACACCGACCACTCTTGGAGCATGTTCTGCGATGACATAGACATCAAGGAACTTTTTAGGTCCATTTTATTATTTTTTTTTAAAAAGCATCAGCATTTGTACACGGGCGGCTGCTGTCTATCATGGTTCTCTGAAGGGTCTTTCATATCTGAATCAAGTCTGTTCTGCTGCCTGGCAACCCCCACAGGAATGGCAATTAGCCAGATGTCAACAGCACCATTATCTCCATTGCCCATTATACCTTATCCAGTTCTCACATTAGTTCTGCACACAGAATGAGAATGTACAGTAACATCCTGGACATTATCCTTTCTGCTTTAGAAAAAAAGAGGAAAAAAAAAATTATATTTTGAATACTGCTTGAAATTATTTGTGTACCAAATATCAATGTTATTTTGGGCACTATCAGCCTTTCTCCACTAAGTTTAGTTCTTCTGCTATCTCACTTAAAAAGGAAAACAGGAGGAATTCCTGTCTATTATATTAATAGTTAATCACTCAGAATGCAACAAGCTTCACTTTTAATATTTTCCCCCATATTTTAAGTTGACCTCTTCAGCCGTTTGTATTGCGTCTGGGTCTGAGTTTCCCTTTTGTATCTTGGCGATTGTATCCCATCTCATTATTGCTCTCTGTTATTCTGCAATCTCCCTATTCTTACCTAGAACTTTCAGGTGGGTGTTAAAGGCCGCATGGTGCTATTCGAAGAAGAACAGGGAGGCCTCCTAGCTAACATTCCTTCCTCAAAAAATAAACAGATGAATCGGTCATTAGCTGGTCACTGTTGTTACGGGATGCTCCTGGCACAGAATGGCTGCTGCGCTCGCCTACATAAAAATCGCTAAATAAAAACAAGTATGAAGTGTAATGAATAAAAGCTTTGATGACTACACTTTGACTGACACAGCACACTAGTACTTCACCTCGAATCACATGGAACACTAATACTTCAGTTTCAATCACACAACAGAGTAGTACTTCACTTTAAATCACATGGCACAATAACAGTTCACCTTGATTCACAGTACACCAGTACTTAACTTCAAATGACACGGCACAATAATACTTCACTTCAAATCACACAGCACTAAAGTGCAAAGGTATTTCACATCGGGTCACGTGGGGTATGGTTATGTATTGATTATATTACCTGACCAGTAATCCAGAGGGCTGGACTAATGATCCAGAGAACCCAAATTCAAACACCACCAATGGTAGTTTGAGAATTTGAATTCAATTTTTTAAACTGAAAATGAAAAGCTGGTATCAGTAAAAGTGACCATGAAGCTGTTGGGTCATAGCAAAACACCAACTGGTGTTTTCGAGAAAAAAACCTGCCATCTTTACTCCTGACTCTAGTCCCACACCAGTGTGGTTGATACTTAACTGCCCCCGAAGTGGCCGAGCAACCCGCTCAATTATATCAAACCCCTACAACAGTGGTTCAAGAAGACCACCCATCACCAGCTTCTCAGGGCAATGAGGGATGGAGAATAAATGTCGACCTTGCCAGCGACACCCACATGCTGAGAATTATAGATTTTTTTAAATCACCAACGTACAACAGTGACAGGCAGGAATAGACCACTTGGCCCATCAAGCCTGCCCCCACTCCGAATTACAGTCCACTAGTACTTCACTTTGAATCACATGGTACAAATTATTTCACTTCAAGTCACATCGTATGTTAGCATTTCACTTTGAATCGGGTGGTTATAGTAATATTTAATTTTAAAAATCACACGGTAAATGAGTACATCACTATGAAGCAGATCATAGCTGAGTACTTCACTTTGAAACACATGATACCACAGTACTTTGCAGAATCGCACAGTATGTTGGCACTTTACTTTAATCACAGGATATGATAATATTCCATTTTCAATCACAGTACACTCGGATTTCACTTTGAATCACATAAAGTACGTCCTTCACTTTGAATCATATGGGACATTAGTACTGCACTTGCAACGATATGCTACACTGGTACATCACGTTGCATCATGTGGTACACTACTACATTTGCAATTAAACGGTACACTAGAAATTCACTTGCAGTGATGTGCTACATTGGTACTTCACTTTGAATCATAAAGTACATTCAAACTTCACTTGCAATGCAATCATACATTAGTACTTCATTTTGAAGATTGGAATGCCAGCGCCAGCTGTCTATTTTAGACCTGCTTCATCTCCAAATTCAGCTTTTTTTAAATTAAGAAACCACGATGAATTTTGGGCTCTATTTTCCTCTTTGACGATTTTTGGTGCCCAGGAGGAGAAATGGCGGATTTTTTTGTGCCCGTTTGCGCCGGAAAAAAATACAATTTTCGACAATGTAAAATATAATTTGGTGCTGCGGTACCCAAAGTTAAATCTGGGGATGGAGCTGCAAGTGTGCGCCGAAACGTCAGTGAACATGTGCCGGAAAAAAATTAAACTTTTTCCACATGACGGGTGTGTCCACGCTTCCACAGTGAACTTCCTGGTCTGGATCAGCAGCTTGTGAGAACACATTGGGATCGGAGCTGGATCTGGACATTTAAATTTTAGCTGCATAGAAACATAGAAAATAGGTGCAGGAGTAGGCCATTTGGCCCTTGGAGCCTGCACCACCATTCAATAAGATCATGGCTGATCATTCCTTCAGTACCCCTTTCCTGCTTTCTCTCCATACCCCTTGATCCCCTTAACCGTAAGAGCCATATCTAACTCCTTCTTGAATATATCCAATGAACTGGCATCAACAACTCTCTGCGGCAGGAAATTCCACAGGTTAACAACTCTCTGAGTGAAGAAGTTTCTCCTCATTTCAGTGCTAAATGGCCTACCCCTTATCTTAAGACTATGTCCCCTGGTTCTGGACTTCCCCAACATCGGGAACATTCTTCCCGCATCTAACCTGTCCAGTCCCGTCAGAATGTTATATGTTTCTATGAGATCGCCTCTCATCCTTCTAAACTCCAGTGAAAAAAGGCCCAGTTGATCCAGTCTCTCCTCATATGACAGCCCAGCCATCCCTGGAATCAGTCTGGTGAACCTTCGCTGCACTCCCTCAATCGCAAGAACGTCCTTCCTCAGACTAGGAGACCAATACTGAACACAATATTTCAGGTGAGGCCTCACTAAGGCCCTGTACAACTGCAATAAGACCTCCCTGCTTCTATATTCAAATCCCCTAGCTACGAAGGCCAACATACCATTTGCCTTCTTCACCGCCTGCTGTACCTGCATGCCAACCTTCAATGACTGATGAACCATGACACCCAGGTCTCGTTGCACCTCCCCTTTTCCTAGTCTGCCGCCATTCAGATAATATTCTGCCTTCGTGTTTTTGCCCTCAAAATGGATAACCTCACATTTATCCACAATATACTGCAACTGCCATGTATTTGCCCACGCACCTAACCTGTCCAAGTCACCCTGCAGCCTCTTAGCGTCCTCCTCACAGCTCACACCGCCACCCAGTTTAGTGTCATCTGCAAACTTGGAGATATTACACTCAATTCCTTCATTCAAATCATTAATGTATATTGTAAAGAGCTGGGGTCCCAGCACTGAGCCCTGCGGCACTCCACTCATCACTGCCTGCCATTCTGAAAAGGACTCGTTTATCCAGACTCTCTGCTTCCTGTCTGCCAACCAGTTCCCTATCCACGTCTGTACGTCACCCCCAATACCATGCGCTTTGACTTTGCACACCAATCTCTTGTGTGGGACCTTGTCAAAAGCCTTCTGAAAGTCCAAATACACCACATCCACCGGTTCTCCCTGTAAAAGATGGATCCAAGGGGAAGCGGAAGGGGAAGGGGAACGGCCAAGAGATTTATAGCAGAAGAAATTGAGCCCCTGGTCGACATCATTGAGGAATGGGATGTGCTCGAGAACAAAGGGAGAATGGGACAAAAGAAACTGAAACCTTCTCTACTAGCAAAACCGTGGGAACAAGTTGCAGAAGAGTTCAATGCAGTGGCCATGACCCCGAGAAGCGGCACGCTGGTCAAAAAGTGGCAGCAGGACAATGGAGTGTGGAAGGAGTGTGGATGGAGTGTGGTGGGGTGGGGTGTGGGGTGGGGTGTGGTGGGGTGGGGTGTGGGGTGGGGTGTGGTGGGGTGTGGAGTGGGGTGGGGTGTGGAGTGGGGTGTGGTGTGGGGTGTGGTGGAGTGTGGGGTGGGGTGTGGAGGTGTGAAGTGGGGTGTGGAGTGGGGTGTGGTGTGGAGGGGGGTGGGGTGTGGGGTGGGGTGTGGTGGGGTGTGGAGTGGGGTGTGGAGTGGGGTGTGGTGGAGTGGGGTGTGGTGTGGCGTGTGGTGGGATGTGGCGTGGGATGGGGTGTGGAGTGGGGTGGGGTGTGGAGTGCGGTGGGGTGTGGAGTGGTGTGGCGTGTGGTGGGGTGGGGTGTGGTGTGGAGTGGGGTGGGGTGTAGGGTGGGGTGGGGTGTGGAGTGGGGTGGGGTGTGGGGTGGGGTGTGGGGTGGGGTGTGGAGTGGGGTGGGGTGTGGCGTGGAGTGGGGTGTGGTGAGGTGGGGTGTGGAGTGGGGTGGGGTGTGGGGTGGGGAATGGAGTGGGGTGGGGTGTGGAGTGGGGTGGGGTGTGGAGTGGGGTGGGGTGTGGGGTGGGGTGTGGAGGTGTGAAGTGGGGTGTGGAGTGGGGTGTGGTGTGGAGGGGGGTGGGGTGTAGGGTGGGGTGGGGTGTGGGGTGGGGTGTGGAGTGGGGTGGGGTGTGGTGAGGTGGGGTGTGGAGTGGAGTGGGGTGGGGTGTGGAGTGTGGTGGGGTGTGGTGTGGGGTGAGGTGTGGAGGTGTGAAGTGGGGTGTGGAGTGGGGTGGAGTGGGGTGGAGTGTGGAGTGTGGTGGGGTGTGGAGTGTGATGGGGTGGGGTGTGGAGTGTGGTGGGGTGTGGTGTGGAGTGTGATGGGGTGTGGAGTGTGGTGGGGTGTGGAGTGGAGTGGGGTGTGATGTGGAGTAGAGTGGGGTGTGGGGTGTGGAGTGGGGTGTGGAGTGGGGAGTGGGGTGTGGGGTGGGGTGTGGGGTGGGGTGGGGTGTGGGGTGGGGTGGGGTGGGGTGGGGTGTGGTGTGGTGTGGGGTGGGATGGGGTGTGGAGTGTGGTGGGTTGGGGTGTGTGGTGGGGTGGGGTGTGGGGTGGGGTGTGGGGTGTGGCGTGTGGTGGGGTGGGGTGTAGCATGTGGTGTGGGGTGGGGTGGGGTGTGAAGTGGGGTGGGGTGGGGTGGGGTGGGGTGTGGAGTGGGGTGGGGTGTGGTGGGGTGTGGGGTGTGGTGGGGTGGGGTGTAGCATGTGGTGTGGGGTGGGGTGTGTGGTGGGGTGGGGTGTGGAGTGTGGTGGGGTGGAGTGGGGTGTGGAGTGTGGTGGGGTGTGATTCAATCTCGCAAGAGAAGTTCAACCACCATTGTGGATGCCGGGCCCAGGTTACTGACAGGGCAAGCCTTGCCACGTACCCATGTCACCCTGCCCCCTCTGCTCCCTCCCCTGCTGCTAACAAAACATCTGCTTGTTTTGCAGTTGTTGCGCATCAGGAAGAGACAGAAGCTGACACAGAAGATCAGGAAGCTGTCAGTCCAGATATTATTCATCCACTTCAGGACAAGGATGAGCTGGACAATGAAGGGCAGCAGGAAGACCCCAATGATGACATGGTCACATTGCAACTGGAGCAGGTGAACCCCCTGAGGATGCCAAGCCATTTATGAGCGATACAACCGAAGCGACATTTCATGGAGTAGAGTCTGAGGTTGCGGGTCCCATTGGGTTGCAGAAAGCCACACCTGGGAGATGGCCGAGGAGGGTGGGAAGGAGAGCACAACCTGAAATATAGGATGCAGGGGACATAGGACAGATCATGGGAATGAGTGGGGAGAGCATTGAGCTAACCAGATCGTTCCTGGCCACCATGGGCGGGGTGAGGGTAGAATTAGCGGGACTGTCAATAGAAGTAGCAACACTGTAGGAATGGGAGCAGTGTCGGGACAGATGAGGGAGGGGATGTCGGAGATGAGGGAGGGGATGTCGGAGATGAGGGAGATGAGGGAGGGGATGTCGGAGATGAGGGAGGGGATGTCGGAGATGAGGGAGGGGATGTCGGAGATGAGGGAGGGGATCTCAGAGATGAGGGAGGGGATGTCGGAGATTGGGGAGGGAATGTCAGAGGCAGCTGCTGCAATAAGTGGACACACCCAGGCTGTCATTGCCCAACAGCAATTGGCAGCATTAACTGCTGACACTTACTTTCCAATCCCCAGACCAAAGTTAGGTAGTGTGCCAGGGGTTGATCCACAGGCTGAAGAAGAGTCCGATGATGATCCCGGGCCTTCCACAATGTTGTCTGCCGGGTCTGTCCCTGTCCAATCCCACCAACAACAAATGAACCTTCGCGCAGAAAGCAGAAAAAACCTTGGGGTCAGGATGAGGAAGCAGAAGTCTGAGACAACGGGCACGGGTAGGGGTAGAGACAACAACAGGGGCAAGAGAGGCACACAGCGCTAAGGCCTTTGAATAATGGGAAGGAGAGACGGCTGCAGCGAGAGTTTTTTGTTTGTTTGTTTGTTGCTGCTACTTGTTGTTTTCTTCATTGAAAAGTTTAAAGTTTGATAAAGTTTTTTTATTAAAGTTAAGTAAAACTATACAAATGTTTAATTATCCCAATTATTTTTTAAATTTAAGCAGAATCTGCACATTATTTTTTAAATGCACATTATTTTTTGAATTAAAGCACTATAAACATTATGTACATTATTTTTTCACACTAACAGACCCAAAAAGTCTCTACTGTCGGGCCGTTTAGCCTTCAGGCACCAAAGCAATCATGAATTAGCTGCTGACACAAGTTTCTAGTTGTAGCTATCGGTGCACAAGGCCGCCTCCTTCGCCGTTGTCCTGCGGGTTGAGGTGGTGGGCCTGGGTTCGTCCTTCTCCTTCTGTTGCTGCTGCTGATCAGCCTCCTTGTCCTCCTCTTTCCCCCCCCCCACCACTCCCTTCTCCCATCAGGAGGATCTTCAATGTCCAGGGCCTGGCCCCTCATGATTGCCAAGTTGTGCAGCATGCAGCACACGACAGTGAACTGACCGACGTGGTGAGGGGCGTATTGCAGGTAGCCTCCAGAGTGGTTCAGGCATTGGAAACGTTGCTTAAGTATGCCAGTTGTCCTCTCTATGATGCCCCGTGTTGTTATGTGTGACATGTTGCACCGACGCTCTGGCTCAGTGCGGGGATTACGGAGGGGGGTCATAAGCCAGGTGGCGAGCCCGTATCTTTTGTTCCCGAGCAACCGGCTTTGCCTTTCTGGCAGCTCCTGAAACACCGTAGATATACTGCTCTCGTGTAGGATAAAAACATCATGGATGCTACCTGGGTATTTGGCATCTACTGCCATGATCCGATGCAGATCATCGCACATTTCGGGAATGGGACCATTTTCTGTTCCGACAAGCTTCGAAGTCATCGCAAGGCGATGTGGGTACAGTTGATCGCACCCTGTACCTTTGGGAAGCCAGTAATTCTGGAGAACCCCACAGCCCTGTCTCGCATTGCCTGCGTGGTCATAGGGAAATTAATGAACTGGTCCCTTTTTTGCACACAGTGCAGCAGTCACCTGTCGAATGCTGCAATGTGTGGCATACTGCGAGATGCAGCACATGTCCCCAGTTGCTGTTTGAAATGAGTCAGAAGCATAGAAGGCAAGTGCTGCAGTGACCTTCACTTCCACAGGTAGGGCAGTCCTCCTGCCACTTCTTGGCTGTATGTCTGCCCTGATTAGTTGGCAGATCACGGTGATGACCTCTTTTCTAAATCGCAGCCTATGAATGCAGTCTGCCTCACTCAGGTGTAGGTATGAGCGCCTGTCCCTGTAGATTCGATCAGGGTATGGCCTCCTCCCCATTAATGCCTGAGCGATCTGGTTTGTGCGACGACGGCGTTGTGGTATTATCCATTGCCTCCCCATGCCATGCATGTAAACCAACCTTACTACATGAGGCATAGTAAAATGTGCACCCATAATTCTTATTCTTAACTTTGTTATTCTTGTTATTGTGAGACTTACACACATCTTTGCTGGGTGACGCCCTAGCAGAATGGACCACACCCTGGTCTGCGCGCATGCACAACACTAAGCTCTGTCTCCATGGAGACGCGACGCACAGAGCTTTATGGCACTTTAACTATAGCTTGTGCCGAAATGCCTGTTTGCTGCTGTGTTGTGCCATCTCCGATGCACAGTTCAGAGTGCATGCCGGCAGGATTGCTCCCTCAGCCAGGCAGAAACACAGGAGCTTCGCGCTTGGATTCCACGCCCCCCCCCCCCCCCAGGGTTTCTTTTCAAGCTAAGCCCGGGGGGGTGGAAGGGTGGAATCCAAGCACCGAGTTTGCGTCCGGCTAAGGGAGCGATCCTTCGGCCAGCACTCCTCCGACCAATGCCTGGAGCCCCGTGAGCAGAGATTCAGTGGTGGGGTGTGGTGAATCGCAATTTGCCCATTCTCAAAACATTCTTTGGAAAAAAATGAACTTACCGAATTATTTTCCGAGTTCCCTCTGCAAAAGTCAACATGAATTTGTGTTTTAAATTGTCTTCTCCCCTTGCTCCAAAAACTCAGAAATATACTCAGTGCTGATTTCCTTAAGTTAAGGAAGGGTTTTTTTTGATCGGTACTTAAGGCCACTGTGCGCCACCCTGAAAAAAAATTGTTGTTGGCGAAAATCGGTTAAAGGGCCAAAAATGGCGCGGAAATCAGTTTACAACCAGACCGGCGTCAAAATATCTTGCGTACAAAAAAACGGCGCTGACAGTTTTGCCGTCGGCATACAAACTTTGAGCAAAATTGCAAAATCAGTGTTGCTCAAAAAAAAAACAGCAGAATCCAAAAAAACAGCGCCCAATGGTGGTGAAAATAAAGCCCTTTAATTACCCGAAATTCCACCAAGGCCCTGGACACAACTCCAGCCCAAGAGCCAGATGGAATCCACTTCTGCCAGGACTCTGTCCCATAGAAAGGTGGTTAGAAAATACCATTGGGAACTGCTGCCGACCCCTTCCTATTGCAAGGGGACATGTCGGGAGGGAGTTCTTCCAGGCACGATGTGCCCATCCTGCATGTGCCAATGGCTCATTTCCCACAACCTGGGGCAAGATCAGCATCCCTCAACATCAGCAAAGTTAGGCCTTGCTTTGGCATAACTCCACCGGCAGAGCAGGGCTATTCAAATTACATCCCCACTCTCATTATGCCTTGGGTTCAAATATATTAAAACAACAACTTGTATTTATATAGCGTCTTGAACATTGTGAAACATCACAAGGCGCTTCACAGGAGTATTATGAGATAAAAATTTGACACCGAGCCACAAAAGTAGAAATTAGCGCAGCTTGGTCAAAGAGGTACGTTTTAAGGAGAGTCTTGAAGGAGGAAAGAGCATTAGAGAAGCAGAGAGGTTTAGGCAGGGAGTTCCAGAGTATGGGCCCAGGTCACAGAAGGCACGGCCGCCAATGGTTGAGCGATTATAATCAGGGATGCTCAAGAGGGCAGAATTGGAGGAGCGCAGACATCACGGGGGGTTGTGGGGCTGGAGGAGATTACAGAGATAGGGAGGGGTGCACCAATGGAGGGATTTGAAAACAAGGACAAGAAGGACAAGAAGTTTGAAATCGAAGCGTTGCTTCACCGGAAGCCAATGTAGGTCAGTGGGCATAGGGGTGATGGGTGAGCGGGACTTGGTGCGAGTTAGGACACAGGCAGACGAGCTTTGGGTCATTTCTAGTTTACATAGGGTAGAATGTGGGAGGCCAGTCAGGAGTGTGTTGGAATAGTCAAGTTTAGACAAAACAGTCAAAACAGCTGATCATTGTTTAGCGTTGAACTCTTACAGCCAACAGACAGAGGAGATTTCTGTGTTTTTGTGTCATTTGTTTTTTCTTCTGCTAAACCATCCCTCATCTCATGTGCACTTGCACTTGCCAACTATGGTACCAAGGGGGCAAAATGGTAACCTGTGGCCACACCACTGCCAATGCTTCCTATACTTAGACAACAATAAGATGCTAGGATCTGCCCAGGTGTGATTCTAGCCGACTATCTTCCCTCTCTACTGCTTAACTGCCCTTCAGCTACTCACCAGTCCGTCAGGAAACCAGCAAGATAAGGATTGAACCAAAATCTGACATTCTACGGCACTGAGTGCAACACCTCGCTTCTTGCGAAAGGAGACATTTCATCCCATCAGTCCAGGCTGGATTCCAACTCAGGGCCCTATGCTGCAAAGATAGTGCTATGACCGACAACAACTCCTGGGCTTGATTTTAAATCCCAGGCCCACACGCAACAAAGCGAGAGGAATGCCTGTTTGGGAACAGCAGCCGAGAGGCTTGTCTGATTTTAATGGGCGGGTTTCATTAACATGCCGTTTGCTAACTTCCCGACCAAAATGGCTGGGAAACCAGCAATGAGCGGCTGCCCGCAGCTGTTATAATTGGATGGCAGTAGGCCTCCACTGGAGACCCAGGGAAACAGACCGGGGTAAGGGAGGGCTAAGACCCATTCCTGCTCCTCCTGGCCCACAAGGAAACCAGTTTAAAAAAATAATAATTCAAGTCTCACTTGCTAGGCTTCTTCTGGTTTTGCTTGACAAGGAAGCCACCATTGCTCATTCAGTTAGGCCTCAGGTTAAAATGGCAAATCAGGCCCCGATTACATCATCAGAGTCCAATCTACATAAAGAGGACCCCGCCAACTTGGGGCAGCTATACACATCGCCTGCAATTTAAAATTAGAATCGGCCAGACTGGGGTGGGAAAGAAGTAGGGATTCCCCCCTGCTCCATTTCTATTGCCCCTCCACCTGGTTTCGCCAGTCGGTGGGCGTTAAAATAAAACCCCTGGACTCTTGGGTTTGCCATAGTTTATTAAAAAAAGATTATTTTTCAGAATTTAAATTAGATTTGAAAATTGAGCGCAGAAACATTCTTGAAATCTGTGAAAGATGTTGTCGGTGGGCTTCAATATCTGTCATCTTAGAAATATAGCGAGACTAGCAAATCACAACAAGCTCTTAGAACACTCCAGTTCTAGAATTCCCTTCTTTCTAAGTGCAACATATTCACTGCAAGGCAATATAAAAGGACCATGAAAGGAGGTAATCTCGTATGGAGACAGGTGCATAAGTCAAGGTTCTTCCTGCCTGTAATCTCGATTTTGTTTATTGTAGGACACATTGAAATGAAATACATCTAAGGGGTCTCTTTTCAACCGAGGTTGCTTCGGCAACGTTTAAGAAAGTTATAAGCAGTGCAATGTGTGGTGTGATACTGAGCCATACCGACCACAGAGCTCTGAGACGCGATCCTCAGGGGCCAAAATTCCTGTGTGGAGGGGGCAGGTCATGCATGGGTGGCAGGGAGTGTGTGCGGAAGCTGGATTTATTGGGATATGCAACCGGCATCTCAAATTCAGGTCTGGTTGTGCAGCCACATCTTCCACCTGCCCTCTCTACATCTACTGTCAGCGATGGGGCCCTTTTCAAGCCAACCCTGAAAGTGTGGCCAGCATGCCCACATTAGGACGAGTGGCGGTCATGTCTGGTGACAGTGGTTATAGATTCAATAATGTGCATAAAGAATGCTCCAAACGTCAGAGGGAGGAAAGGTCATCGATCCCAGAGGTGATAGATTGCCTTGTAGAAACTTTGTTCCATGAATTGACATCAGGTGAGGGCAGGATTGGACTCAGCAGTGATGCCCTTGCAGTTGAACAGCCTCTTGCCCCTCAGTGTCTGGACTCAAAGTGATCAATTGTGTTAGTACTACACAACAGCCAGTGTCTGTAGAAGATTATATTGGCCTGAATTATAGTAATTAGGAGAAAAGGGGAGAAAACTGAAAAAAAACTAGAAATGCCAATTAATCCCTATTATATTTTGCTTCATGCTTCATTTACTCAATGATGCAAATTACACTGAAATGCATCAGAGCATTCTAATTACATTGTCACATTGCTCATGCATGGCAGCATCTGGAGGAAATTCCATATTCCTGTTCCAGTATTGTCCACCCTTAGATATAAAAACATTCCATGGACTTCGATCACGTCTGCTGGTGACCCCCAACACTGGCCCTTGCTGGGATTTCTGGGGTCAATGGGAGGGCACCTCATTTGCGTGGGGCAGGCGGGTACTAGTGCCACTTCGGGTGCCCACCTACTCCACGCGCCCGAAAACATTTGACGTCACCTTCCCGTGGGTTTAGGGGCGTCGCCCAGGCTCCCACCTCACCTCACTCAAAGTACAAGCCACCACTACTAACCCAGGTTCTCTTCCATGGCCAGAATTGGGAAAACTGGCAAAGGGAATCCCCGTCCCTAGCCCATAATTGGCCTTGTAAGAGGAGGATGGAACTTCTGCTCATTTGAAATATAGCTCCCACTAGTGAACTACTGCTCCACCTAGTGGACAACTGATGTAATACAACTACTGAGGTAAATACAGTAAAAGGGTCATGTGGAAAACTCACATGAAGACATCTTGCAGAGTATTTTTGTTAGTGATGTCGTAAGAAGATATCACATCATTAATGCAGAAATTACTAGGTCTCCTCCATTTCCATGGAGGTTGTGCCAGTCTCCCATCAAAGTTATGGTGGGTGACTAGTCAAACCCTGGAGGAATTTTATAGCTGTTCAGGGCAATTTGCCTATTTTGTACAGCTGACATGGAATTCCTCCCACCAGCAGTGCACCCGCACTTTCCCACCATTTTCCAGGCAGCACACTCCCGTATTCCCAACATATGCGGCTGGTAGACAAGCCTATCTTCCAGCAGGATGAAATCAGGAAACGATCTCACTGCCTCTTCTAAGCTACATTTTATTTGCTTTGTGATGCAAGTTATTTAAAAATGGACTACAATTTTTTATTGTCACTCCATCTGAGGAAAATTTATCATTTTTTCTTTCTATCACAAAAACAGGTTAACTGCTTTGACCACGGCAGCAATCTCGCACAATTGTTAAATATATTAGCAGATTCATCGTTTCATTTTGGAATTGAACACATATATCAAAGATAAATTGGAGGCTTTAAATTTTCCTAGAATTCAAAGCTACACAAAAGAATCTATTTCGGGAGTGTAAGCGCAGTAAGATGACATTCGATAAAATGACTAACGATTAAAGAGAGTTGCTGATGACTGCAATGGTGCAGTATTCGAAAGGCCCAGATTGATGGGATGAGCCTCTCCTCTTTCTCTGTTGGCTGTTCAGGATCTGAAACTAAATTAGTTCGGACTGTCCGAACCTATTTTGCCAGTGCTTCGAAGTCCATGAGATATGACTGCTCCTAATTAGGTACTAATGGGCACTAATTAGGCAATCTGAGTCAGAGACCATTAGGAGGACCAGTGTGGGAAATGGAAATGTCACCCTAATTTAATAACAGGACTTCTCTTTTGAAGCTAATACGTTCACCCATATTGTAGGGGGAGGGATAGTGTTGAGAGGATTGCTATACTGTAATACTCTATTTATCTATCATCTCAATACAATGGTGCACAGTCCTCTCGAGATAAAGAACACAGTCTTACAAAATGGTTTTAGTGCTTCCAAAATCAAAGTGTTGTCATTGATATAGAAATGCTGCTTCTGATTTTGCAAGCCATCGTCACCATCACATTTTCTAGCAGCCTGTAATCTGGCATTGCAGACAAGCACTGCAGTTTTTACAGTGCTGACCTGTACAGAACTTCCCCTGATGTTGGCGCCACCAGAGTCTTGATTGCAATTTGCAAACGAATGAATGACTTGCATTTTTATAGTGCTTTTCAATACCTCAGGATGTCCCAAAGTGCTTTCCAGCCAATGAAGTGGAGACACTGTTATAATGTAAAAAACGCAGCAGCCAATTTGCGCGCAGCGAGTTTCTACAAACAGTAATGTGATCATCTATTTTAGTGATGTTTGTTGAGGGATAAATATCGCCAGGACACCAGGATGAACTCCCCTGCTCTTTTTCAAAATAGTGCCATGGAATCTTTTACATTCACCTGAGAGGGCGGATGGGGCCTAGGATTAATGTCTCATCCGAAAGACGGCACCTCCGACAATGCAGTATTCCCTCAGTACTGCACTGAAGTATCATCCTAGATTATGCGCTCAAGTCTCTGGAGTGGGGCTTGAACCTATGACTTTTTGACTCAGAGGCGAGAGTGCAACTATCCAAGCCATGGCTGATAACCCCTTGATGACTGAGGAACATCCTGTTACCAAATCCAAAGATGTAACAAAGATTCCATTCACCATCAACCTTCGTCCATAGGGCCAGTGATTTGTTGTGACAACTGATCATCACTTCGATCTGCTCAGGAACCAGTATTTTGACTGCATCTGGAACTTGCTACGTAAAATTGTGGTACTCAAATGGCAAATCACATCATACGTAATAAGTTTTGAACTTCGCAAAGTTTGTCTTGAGATGTCATAAAAGAAAAAAGAAAGACTTACACGTAAATAGCGCCTTTCATGACCACAGGACGTCCCAAAGCGCTTTGCAGCCAATGAAGTACTTTTTGAAGTGAGGTCACTGTTGTAATGTAGGAATCGTGGCACCAACTACCTGCCCGACTCATCTAACCTCTGTGTACATAGCTACAAGATCCAGTCTCCACCATGTCATCTCCCAGTTCTTGCTTTCTGCTCCATGCCCACTCTTTATCTTCTTCACGCTGCAAAGCACTTTGAGACATTAGAAACACGACAGGGCAGATTTTCAACTTGCCGCGCAGGCGTAAAACCAACGTTGCAATTTGTCTGCCCATTACAGAAATCGGACACTTTTTATTGCCACTGAATGAACGGCCAATCCACAATGGCAGTTCTTCGACAAGGACATAAGGCGAAAATCTACCCCTACATAAATGAAACTCATTGTATAATTATTATAAATCTATCTCAAGCTCGGTTAAACTGGAAAAATGCCTTCTGATTAGCGTTCTCACATCCTGCTGCAATTTAACTACATGCTAGCTTTGTTTTCTTTGCTCAACACAATGCAATGTAGAACATTACTGCTACACCTATCTGAATATGTTTTAAACGTTTTCACAGATATGTTTTTTTTGAAGGATTTGGAATCTGAAAATGCAAAGTGTTTGGGCTGAGAACATCAATGTAACTATGGTCAATCTAAATTTGTGATTTTAGTTCCAATGAAAGGAGCTGCTGTGGAACTGACTGGGGTCCTCCCCATGGAACAACAACATTTCAGTAATGTGACCCAACATGGAGCCCTCTGTTGTTCGTTTTTTAAAAAAGGCCAATTGATATGTTTCTACGTGTATTTTTTTTTCCCAAATAGAAAATGGGGGAGTATTTTGAAGAAAAAAAATCTAAACTTTCCTTTGCTTTAATGAATACAAAACAGATTTTTCTTTAAATGTCAAATTAATCTACTCCGTTGTTGTTATGAATGAGAATAAGACAGCTTGATGACACTGGAATTATTATGAATATTGCTGCCTATTGTGACAGATGATTTAATTTCTAATTCAGTGTCGAAGCAATGATGTTGTTAAGGTCAGGTTCATTTCCATACATTAGTTAGCTGCAGGTCACTGCTCCCCAGCTCTCTATAGTCTCGTGTATTCACAAGTCTTTTTTTTAATTGGTTTGTTTAAATTCAGAAATTGGAAACGCTGCTTTTGAATGATTTTTGAAGATTTTGAATGAGCTGATCTCAGTCTGGATGGCAAAATACGACCAGCTTCCACACCCTCAGGGCTAGGTAGAGCAACATTTTAACCAGGGTTTCTACTCTTAATAACTCCTACTGGGAATTGTGGACTTAATCCGAGAACACTATCTGGCTTACCTGTGAAGTCCTCCACTCCACAGTCCAATCTCCCAATATTCACTGCCTAGATCGCGCATGAATAATGGCCATTTGGGTGAGATACCAGAAAGCAATCAGCTGCGGCCATTTCAATCTAGCTCCGGTAAATAGCCTTTCACATCAGATAACACAAGAGCAAGGTGGAGTAAGGGGGGGAGGGAAAACAGAGGAGCAAAACGCGAAGGACGAGGAAAAGGTGAAAATGTGTTTGTGAAGCAGAGCCTGGCCTAAGGAGGCAGTGCCAGCGAGCAGCCTCTTCCATCCAGAGAGCCTTTATACCGGGAACATGGCACTCAGACTCTGACACAGAAATCAGGGCCTCAACATGGGCAGTGGTCCAGCTGGTGAAACCAGCTCCAGTGTGGGAGAGAGGCGGCCAATGGGTGAGGATATCACGTTGGGGACTGCTGGGGCCCAGCGACATGTCATTGCCCGATGAGTGGATGTAACCTGCTGGATCCGCCTGGTCTTGTGTCCCAAGTCCAATGCCGCTGATCTCTCGGTGAGAAATGTGGAAGAAGGCAAGAAATGGGGCTCGGGACCACAAAGCAGGTTCACCCAATGAACAAATTCACAAGGCTGTTTTGGTGACTTGCCTGTGTGAGGTAAAAAAAACATAAAATGGAGAAGGGCGGTCTAGTGACAGTGGTGTTGTCAATCGTGGTTTCCAGCCCGAATTCCTAATCCTGGCCGATTGTTGTCAATATTGTGATGTCACCGATGATGCATGTCGACCACATTGACAATGTTGTGATGTCACCGATGATGAGTGTCGACCACATTGTCAATATTGTGATGTCACCGATGATGCATGTCGACCACATTGACAATGTTGTGATGTCACCGATGATGAGTGTCGGCCACATTGTCAATATCGTGATGTCACTGATGATGCGTGTTGACCACGTTGTCAATATTGTGATGTCACCGATGATGAGTGTCGACCACATTGTCAATGTTGTGATGTCACTGATGATGAGTGTCGACCACATTGTCAATATTGTGATGTCACCGATGATGCATGTCGACCACATTGACAATATTGTGATGTCACCGATGATGAGTGTCGGCCACATTGTCAATATTGTGATGTCACTGATGATGCGTGTTGACCACGTTGTCAATATTGTGATGTCACCGATGATGAGTGTCGACCACATTGTCAATGTTGTGATGTCACTGATGATGCGTGTTGACCACGTTGTCAATATTGTGATGTCACCGATGATGCGTGTCGACCATGTTGTCAATATTGTCAATACTCTCCTGTCCTCCCTTAATCTTTCTCTCCATGTGAATTCCTCAACCCATATTCATGCCCACCCCCTTGATCTTGCGGCCTTGCTACTCCTACCATGTCAATTACAGATAAGGTGATCCCTGACCATTTCCTTTTATCGCTCTCCACCCACATCCCCTTTCCCCCACCCAAATCAACCTCTTCCTGCGTCCACCCCTGAAAAACCTCTTTCCAAACTCTCTTACAACTTATCAACTCCAGCCTTTGGCCCTCCATTCACCATGACATTGCTGCAGCCACTGATCTGCTCAACCACACCCTCACCACCATTTTTGAAGCCCTAGTCATTATAAAAACCATTACTCTCTCCCACCCTCCCCCAGGTACAGCCCTCATCTTCGCTCCATTAATTCCGAGGGATGCTGATTTTAACGGATGTGGTGGACAACTGGTTTAGCCACTCACAGCTAGATCTGGCTCGACCACATAAAGCATTATCGGGTCCTACTCTCTACCAAAACTGTTCACTATTCCAGGATCATTCTGGAATGCAAAGAGAACCACTGGCTACTATTCCCCAATGCTAACCATCCTCTTAAACCCCTATCCGTTGTCTGCACCACGCTCACCTCCAAAAACAAGTGCGAGGAGCTCATGGACTTCTTTGCCTGAAAGATTGAGACCATCCGATCAGCTGCCTCTGTGAGCTCCCTTCCTTCCCCCAGCCACCGGGCCAAACCACCTCTGAGGTTTCCCCCTGCCCTAGCCCTGAACTCGCATCTTTCTCCAGTTTCTCTCTGATCTCCTCTTTTGGCCTCTCCACACTCATCTTATCTCTGAGACCCACTTCCTGCTCCCTTGACCCTATTCCCACTAAACTGCTGACCACCCAACTTCCTTTTTTGGCTCCCATGTTAGCTGACATTGTTAATGGTTCTCTCTCCTCAGATACTGTCCCCTTCTCCTTCAAATCTGCCGTCATCACCCCTCTCAAAAAAACAACCCTTGACCCCACTGTGCTTGCTAGCTATCGCCTCATCTCCAACCTCCCTTTCCTCTCCAAAGTCCTTGAATGTGATATCGCCTCTGAAATCTGTGCCCATCTTTCCCGGAACTCCATGTTTGAATCCCTTCAGTCTGGTTTCCGCCTCTGCCACGGTACCCACACGGCTCTCAACAAAGTCACAAATGACTCCGCTGTGACTGTAACAAAGGTAAACTATCCCTCCTCGTCTTCCTGGACCTGTCTGCAGCCTTTGACACAGTTGACCACTCCATCCTCCTCCAACGCCTCTCCACCATCGTCCAGCTGGGTGGGACTGCACTCGCCTGATTCCATTCTTATCTATCTAATCGTAGACAGAAAATCTCCTGCAATGGCTCCTCTTCCCACTCCAGCATCGTTACCTCTGTTGTCCTGCAAGGATCTATCCTTGGCCCCCTCCTATTTCTCATCTGTAAGCTGCCCCTTGGTGACATCATCCGAAAGCACTGAGTCAGTTTCCACATGTACGCAAGCAACACCCAGCTCTACCTCACTACCACTTCTCGCAACCTCTCCACGGTCTCTAAATTGTCAGACTGTTTGTCTGAAATCCAGTAGTGGATGAGCAGAAATTTTCTCCAATTGAATATTGGGAAGACCGAAGCCATTGTCTTTGGTCCCTGCCACAAACTGTGTTCCCTAGCTACCGACTCCATCCCTCCCTAGCATCTATCTGTTCACAACCTCGGCGTCATATTTGACCCTGAAATGAGTTTCCGGCCACATATTCACAGCATAACTAAAACCGCCTATTTCTACCTCTGTAACATTGCCCACTTCTGCCCCTGCCTCAGCTCATCTGCTGCTGAAATTCTCATCCATGCCTTTGTTACCTCTAGAGTTGACTACGCCAACGCACTCCTGGCTGGCCTCCCACATCCTACCCTACGTAAACTTGAGGTCATCCAAAATTCGGCAGTCTGTGTCCGAACTCACACCAAGTCCCGACCATCCACAATCCCTGTGCTCGCTCCAGGTTAAGCAATGCCTTGATTTCAAAATTTTTATCCCTCCATGGCCTGACCACGAGATGTCTGCGCTCCTCAAATTCTGCCCTCTTGAGCATCCCTGATTTTAATAGCTCAACCATTGGTGGCTGTGCCTTCAGCTGCCTGGGCCTTAAACTCTGGAACCCCCTCCCTCAACCTCGCCACCTCTCTACCTTTCTTTCCTCCTTTAAGAAATGCCAGAAGTTGCTGGTCACAGGAATGTGGGAAGGGAGGACCTGGAGACAATCACTATCACTAGGGGGGTAGTGCTGGACAGGCTAATGGGACTCAAGGTAGACAAGTCCCCTGGTCCTGATGAAATGCATCCCAGGGTATTAAAAGAGATGGCGGAAGTTATAGCAGATGCATTCGTTATAATCTACCAAAATTCTCTGGACTCTGGGGAGGTACCAGCGGATTGGAAAGCAGCTAATATAACGCCTCTGTTTAAAAAAGGGGGCAGACAAAAGGCAGGTAACTATAGGCCGGTTAGTTTAACATCTGTAGTGGGGAAAATGCTTGAAACTATCATTAAGGAAGAAATTGCGGGACATCTAGATAGGAATAGTGCAATCAAGCAGACGCAGCATGGATTCATGAAGGGGAAATCATGTTTAACTAATTTACTAGAATTCTTTGAGGATATAACGAGAATGGTGGATAGAGGTGTACCGATGGATGTGGTGTATTTAGATTTTCAAAAGGCATTCGATAAGGTGCCACACAAAAGGTTACTGCTGAAGATAAAGGTACGCGGGGTCAGAGGAAATGTATCAGCATGGATAGAGAATTGGCTGGCTAACAGAAAGCAGAGAGTCGGGATAAATGGGTCCTTTTCGGGTTGGAAATTGGTGGTTAGTGGTGTGCCACAGGGATCGGTGCTGAGACAACAACTGTTTACAATATACATAGATGACCTGGAAGAGGGGACAGAGTGTAGTGTAACAAAATTTGCAGATGACACAAAGATTAGTGGGAAAGCGGGTTGTGTAGAGGACACAAAGAGGCTGCAAAGAGATTTAGATAGGTTAAGCGAATGGGCTAAGGTTTGGCAGATAGAATACAATGTCGGAAAGTGTGAGGTCATCCACCTTGGGGAAAAAAAACAGAAAAAGGGAATACTATTTGAATGGGGAGAAATTACAACATGCTGCGGTGCAGAGGAACCTGGGGGTCCTTGTGCATGAATCCCAAAAAGTTAGTTTGCAGGTGCAGCAAGTAATCAGGAAGGCGAATGGAATGTTGGCCTTCATTGCGAGAGGGATGGAGTATAAAAGCAGGGAGGTCCTTCTGCAATTGTACAGGGTATTGGTGAGGCCGCACCTGGAGCACTGCGTGCAGTTTTGGTCGCCTTACTTAAGGAAGGATATACTTGCTTTGGAGGGGGTACAGAGACGATTCACTAGGCTGATTCCGGAGATGAGGGGATTACCTTATGATGATAGATTGAGTAGACTGGGTCTTTACTCGTTGGAGTTCAGAAGGATGAGGGTGATCTCATAGAAACATTTAAAATAATGAAAGGGATAGACAAGATAGAGGCAGAGAGGTTGTTTCCACTGGTCGGGGAGACTAGAACTAGGGGGCACAGCCTCAAAATATGGGGGAGCCAATTTAAAACCGAGCTGAGAAGGAATTTCTTCTCCCAGAGGGTTGTGAATCTGTGGAATTCTCTGCCCAAGGAAGCAGTTGAGGCTAGCTCATTGAATGTATTCAAGTCACAGATAGATAGATTTTTAACCAATAAGGGAATTAAGGGTTACGGGGAGCGGGCGGGTAAGTGGAGCTGAGTGCACGGCCAGATCAGCCATGATCTTGTCGAATGGCGGAGCAGGCTCGAGGGGCTAGATGGCCTACTCCTGTTCCTAATTCTTATGTTCTTATGTTCTTTTTAAGACGCTCCTTAAAACCTACATCTTCGACCAAGCTTTTGGTCATCTGTTATTTTTTCTCATCATAGAATCATAGAAATTTATAGCACTAAAGGAGGCCATTTTGGCGCATCGTATCCACGCCGGCCGACCAAGGGCTACCCAGCCTAATCAAACTTTCCAGCTCTTGGTCCATAGCCCTGTAGGTTATGCACTTTAAGTGCACATCCAAGTATTTTTTAAATGTGGTGAGACTTTCTGCCTCTGCCACCCTTTCAGGCAGTGAGTTCCAGACCCCCACCATCGTGACCAGTCTGCCACGTGGGACCTTATCAAAAGCTTTGCTGAAATCCATATACACTACATCATACGCACTGCCCTCATCGACCCTCCTGGTTACCTCCTCGAAAAATTCAATCAAGTTAATCTGACACGACCTTCCCTTAATGAATCCATGCTGACTGTCCTTGATTATTCCATGTCTTTCTAAATGAAGATTTATCCTGTCCCTCAGGATTTTTTCCAATAATTTTCCCACCACTGAGGTTAGGCTGACTGGTCTGTAATTACTCGGTCTATCCCTTTCTCCCTTTTTAAACAAAGGTACAACATTAGCAGTCCTCCAGTCCTCTGGCACCACACCTGTAGCCAGAGAGGACTGGAAAATGATGGTCAGAGCCTTTGCTATTTCCTCTTTTGCATCTCTTAACAACCTGGGTTAGATTTTATCCAGGCCTGGGATTTATCCACTTTCAAAACTGCTAAGCCCCTTACTACTTCCTCTCTCACTATGTTTATCTCATCTAATTAAATATTGGGAAGACCGAAGCCATGATCTTTGGTCCCCGTCACAAACTCCGTTTCATAACCACTGACTCCATCCCTTTCCCTAGCATTAATCTGAGGGTGAACAAGACTGTTCGCAACCTAGGTGTCATATTTGACCCTGAAAGGTGTTTCCAACCACATATCCGCAGCATAACTAAGGTCCCCTTTTTCCGCCTCCGTAACATTGCCCGCCTCCGCCCCTGCCTCAGCTCTTCTGCTGCTGAAACCCTCATTCATGCCTTTGTTACCTCTAGACTTGACTACAACAACTCACTCCCGGCTGGCCTCCCACATTCTACACAACGTAAACTTGAGGTCATCCAAAACTCAGCAGCCCGTGTACTAATTCGCACCAAGTCATGATCACCCATCGCCCCTGTGCTTTCTGACCTACATTGGCTCCCGGTTAAACGACGCCTTGATTTCAAAATTCTGATCCTTGTTTACAAATCACTCCATGGCCTTGCTCCTCCCTATCTCTGTAATCTTCTTCAGCCTCACAATCCCACAAGATGTCTGCGCACCTCAAATTATTTCCTCTTGAACATCCCTTATTATAACTGCTCAACCATCGGTGGAAGTGCCTTCAGCTGTTTGGGCACTCAGCTCTGGAACTCTCTCCCTAAACCACCTCGCTACCTCTCTTTCCTCCTTTAAAACGCTCCTTGAAACCTAACTCTTCGACCAAACTTTTGGTTATCTGCCTTAATTTCTTCTTTTGTGGCTTGGTATCAAATTTATCTGTTTTGTCTTGTAACACTGTTGTGAAGCGCCTTGGGATGTTTTACTACGTTAACGACGCTATATAAATAAAAGTTATTATTATTAATAATATTTCACACTTGTCCTCCCTCCTTGCAAAGTCTGTATTGCCCCTTTCTTTTGTGAAAACAGATGCAAAGTATTCATTAAGAATCATACCCACGTCTTCTGCCTCCACACACAGATTTCCTTTATAGTCCCTAATAGGCCCCACTCTTTCTCTAGTTATCCTCTTGCTCGTAATGTATTTATAAAACATCTTTGGGTTTTCCCTGATTTTACTTGCCACCATTCTTTCATGCTCCCTCTTTGCTTTCCTGATATCTTTTTTAATTGCACCCCTGCACTTCTTATACTCCTCTAGAGTTTCTGCAGTATTGAGTTCTCGGAATCTGTCATAAGCTTCCCTTTTTTTCTTTATCTTACCCTGTAAGTCCCTTGACATCCAGGGGGCTCTAGATTTGTTAGCCTCACCCTTTTTTTTAAGGGACCATACTTGCTCTGTACCCTCAGGATCTCCTCCTTGAATGCCTCCCACTGCCCTGACACTGATTTACCACCAAGTAGCCATTTCCAGTCCACTTTGGCCAAATCCCATCTCAGCTCAGCAAAATTGGCTTTACCCCAATTGAGAACTTTTATTCCTGGTCCCCCCTTGTCCTTTTTCCCTACCTATCCTAAATCTTACTGAATTATGATCACTAACACCAAAATGGTCTCCCACTGATACCCCTTCCACCAGACCCTCTTCATTCCCCAAAACCAAGTCCAGAACCGCCCCTTCCCTTGTTGGGCTTGTTACATACTGGCTAAAGAAATTCTCCAATTTAGGAATTCCGCACCCTCTGTACAAGTCACAGTTCTATTTTCCCAGTTAATATTAGGGTAGTTGAAATGACCCACTATTACAACTCTATAGTTTATGCACTTTGCAACAATTTGCCCACATATTTGTTCTTCTATCTCCCTCTGACTGTTTGGGGGTCTATCTTATGTGGCTCCGTGTCAAATTTATCAGTTTTGTGTTATAATACTGCTGTGAAGCGCCTTGGCATGTTTTGCTACATTAAAGGCGTTATATAAATAAAAGTTATTGGAGCATGGGCAGGTACATCAGGAGCGGCGAGGTCGGGGCGAAGGAGCAGCGAGTGATCAGGGCCCAGGAGAGGCGAGAGTTCGGGACCCAGAAGAGGTGAGGGCCCAGGGGCAGCAAGGGCCAGCCCACACTGCAATATGTGTGCGCACTAGGTCCGTGCAGCAGAGCTGGTCTCCAGTCGTCTTGGTTAATCCTTGCTATTGGACTAAGACCTAGCTCTGTCAAACCCATGTGGTGGCTGGTGTGCAATGGTCACCACACATTAAAAAAAAACCATGCACAGGCATCTTCCACCCTTCAACATGTAGTTCGGGACCTGGAATATTAATTAGGTCCTTCATTGAAACACCTGTGAACTCATCCCTTTTTGGCGTGGAAGCAAGTCATCCTCGATACAAGGGACTGCCTATGATGATGATCAGAAAGGAATCAACAGCTTCAGCAGAGGAGAGGGAATTTGGGGGATCTTTTTTTTAAAAGATTGAAACAAGTCCCCTGCTGCTTATTATTAAAATGTGTTAGTTCTAGAAGTCAGTTAGCTCCAGTAACTGTGACAACAGGCATAAATAAATAAATTGTCAAGACCTCCGTCTCTTTATAAACCATTAATGAGAACAGGCCACCCTCTGAAATCCCACCGGCCCTTTGTCCCTGTAATAGATTGCATAGGAACAGATTGCAATCACAGATATGCCGACAATATTAATTGAAATTTTATATACATCACTCAGTTCATCACGGATTAACAGATTAACAGATGTCAATGGATCAGTGATGCATGGCGTGTGAAATGAAGTGAAAATACGATTGAAATCCAAACGGGTAATCATCAGAACTCCGCAAAATATCTTTTAATATAAAACAAAACCTTCTGTAGCATAAACCAATAAATCAAAATATCTGAGTTTAACCTTTTCAGGATTTTATAATGCTTTGCCATCTTGATAAATAACAGCAAGCAGGTTATATCGCCGGTGGAGAGGGTTGGTCACCTGGCTTGAAGGTAATGGTAGAGTGAGGGATATGTCAGGCCATGAGGTTACAGATTATGATGGAATACAATTCTGCTGTTACTGATGGCCCACAGCGTCTCATGGATGCCCAGTTTCACTTTTGCCATTTAAAGGCAACTCACACTGTTACCATGGAAGCTGAGATGGGAAGGGTAGGACTCTTATTTCAATATAGTAATGAGGCTTTGAAATGATTTCAGCTCACGCCCAGAATGCATATAGAGGCGGCTGATCTAAAATGGGGGGTGCTGTGGAAAGAGCAGTGCACGCCGCCTGCCATATTGAATCTTTAGCTGTCCATTTTACACCTGTAAAATGGGTGGGGCCCAATAGAATTTCTAGGCCAATGGGTTTACTGGTCTTAGAAAAAAGAAATATAAGATCGAAACCATGAGCGCAGTCCAAAACCATGGGCACAGACCCAATCCATGCGTGGAGACCAAAATCATAGATTCAAGTCAGAAACCATGCGTACAGACTAAAACTATGGGTACAGATCCCCTCCCCCCACCAGCACTGTGCTCTGACTAAGGGTCTAACCTGAAATGTTTACCTGTCCTCCCTCCTCCTGGCAGTGACACTGACAGATCCACCTCATATCACCAGCACCCCTTACCGTGAAGAAAATGGAGGATATGACTAAAGTCTGGAACTATGACAGCTGATGTTCAGACCAGAAGGTAGCAGAATGCCGAGGAGAAAGTTAAGTCACTGTTCGTGAAGCTTGTGCTGAACTTGTATGTGAGGCCAAAAATCGAAAGGTCAGACAGAGAATGGGAGGGGAAGTTAAAGTAGTGAGTCATAGCAAGGTCAGGGTTATGTTCACACTTGTATACAGAAATCATCACCATCATACGCAGTCTCTCGGAATCGAGGAAGATTTGCTTCCACTCTTAGCATGAGTTCTTAGGTGGCTGTACAGTCCAATACGAGAACCACAGTCTCTGTCACAGGTGGGACAGACAGTTGTTGAAGGAAAGGGTGGGCAGGGAGCCTGGTTTGCCGCACGCTCCTTCCGCTGCCTGCACTTGATTTCTGCATGCTCTCAGCGACGATACTCGAGGAGCTCAGCGCCCTCCCGGATGCACTTCCTCCACTTAGGGCGGTCTTTGGCCAGGGACTCCCAGGTGTCAGTGGGGATGTCGCACTTTATCAGGGAGGCTTTGAGGGTGTCCGTGTAACGTTTCCTCTGCCCATCTTTGGCTTGTTTGCCGTGGGCGAATTCTGAGTAGAACGTTTGCTTTGGGAGTCTCGAGTCTGATATGTGAACTATGTGGCCTGCCCAGCGGAGCTGATCAAGTGTGGTCAGTGCTTCAATGCTGGGGATGTTGGCCTGGTCGAGGACGCTAATGTTGGTGCATCTGTCCTCCCAGAGGATTTGTAGGATCTTGCGGAGACATCGTTGGTGGTATTTCTCCAGCCACTTGAGATGTCTACTGTACATGGTCCATGTCTCTGAGCCATACAGGAGGGCGGGTATTACTACGGCCCTGTAGACCATGAACTTGGTGACAAAGCAGTTACCTAATCTGCATTTGAAAAGTGAATATAGTATACTAGTATGGTAGTACTAGCATAATATTGTGCGGTATGGTAGCATAGTGGTTATATTGCTGGACTAGTAATCCAGAATCCTGAACCAATGATTTGGAGCTGTGCATTCAAATCCCACCACAGCAGCTGGGGAGTTTAGATTCAGTTAATTACATAAAGAAAGACTTGCATTTATATAGCGACCTTCATGACCACCGGACATCTCAAAGTTCTTTACAGCCAATGAATGTACAATTCAATCACTGTTGTAATGTGGAAGCCAATTTGCGTACAAGCAACTCCCACAAACAACAATGTGATACTGACCAGACAAACTGTTGTTTTGTTATGTTGATTGAGGGATAAATATTGGCCAGGACACCAGTGATAACTCCACTGCTCTTCTTTGAAATAATGCCGTGGGATTTTTTACACCCACCTGAGAGGGCAGACGGGGCCTCAATTTAATGTCTCATCTGAAAGACGGCACCTCCAACAGTGCAGCGCTCCCTCAGTACTGCACTAGAGTGTCAGCCTAGATTTATATGCTCAAGCCCCTGGAGTGGGATAAATCTGGAATTGAAAAGCTCGTATCAGTAATGGTGACCATGAAACTATCGGATTGTCATAAAAACCTATCTGGTTTATTAATGTCCTTTAAGGGAAGGAACTCTGCCATCCTTACTCTGTCTGGCCTATATGTGACTCCAGACGCACAGCAATTTGCCTCTTAAATGCCCTCTGAAATGGCAGCTCATCACCTCCTCTCAATGGCAATTAGGGATGGGCAATAAATACTGCCTTGCCAGCAACACCCACATGACTGAATGTAAAAAAAGAGTGGAGAAAGTACATGTAAATTGCTGTCGGAAATTGAAGGAGTGTTTGGGGGCCGTGAATGATCTATCACGTTGTGTCTATAAGTACTGACAGTTTTGCCTCAGTGCAGTGCGAAGTGCAGCACTGTTCCTCTCAATAACTTTTGGGATACAGTATATGAGTAATTGGAGGCATGACATGTGGTCAGTGTAACAAGCTCGGGAGGAACAGGTGACTTTGGACCTATGGCTCCAAAGCCCACCACCATTGGGGTTTTGCTCATCTCATCTCTGGGTCTGCTATAATTTAGTTGATAGAGATCGATGGCCATAGTTAGTCAACAACTCCATTATCATTGCATCATTGACTATCAAGATGATAGAAGGCAAACTAGATGGACCTTTTTTATCTAGCAATTGCTATGTGCCTATGATTCTTGTGAAACACACACGCTTCATGATGCATGATCATCAGATGCCAGAGATGTTTCCCAAGTAATGACACAGAGAATGAAAGAAACTGAACAGGTACTCTGCTGTACAGCCTTCTAAACCAACCGGTAAAGGATTTTATTATGAAATCATCATTTTGGATAAAAGACAATTTTTTTTTTTAAAGATCAGCTGATGTTGATAATTCAGTGGCAGTGTGTAGCCAGGAGGCAGAAACCAAAGAAAAAATTCTCCTGGGAGTGTGGAGCCCTCCAAAATATTCGTATCAGACGAGCGGAGTCGACTGTCTGTCTTGTGTGGGCGTCCTCAGTTTCGTAAAGGTTATTTTGTTTTATTCTTGTGTGAATTTGGTGCTCATTGAGGTGAAAGACATCAGCTCAAGCAATTAAACAAATCTCTAATCCGGGACACCCAGTATAAACATCAAGCACTCACCCCCAGGTTAGATGCACAGTAAAACTTGCTTTCTCTGCCCCCAACTACATGTCTCACCCCCAACCTCAGAACTCACTACAGCATGATACTGTTCATTCCCATTTCCATCCATCCTATAGCCTGTTTGAATGCTAACTAGTGCTGAAATCTGGTACAGGTATTTACAAATGAGAGTGGGAGGATTGTCAAAAGCAAACAAAAACATGACATTTACCGCAGGTATCAGTCAGCTTAATTCTAATGTTATATTGAACACAAACACTGGATAAAATATCTCCTTTCCTCCCAAATAAAAGAAAAAGAATTTTAGAATGTCTGAAAATTCTCTGTACACAGAAAACTGGTTCAATGAGGCGTGCAGAAGAGCATGCCAGGAGCAATGATAGGCATACCTGAAAATGAGGTGCCAACCTGGGGAAACTGCAACACAGGATTACATGCATGCTAAACAACAGAAACAGCATGCTATAGATAGAGCTAAGCGATCCCACGACCAACAGATCAGATCAAAGCTCTGCATTCCTGTCACACCCAGTCGTGCATGGTAGTGGACAATTAAACAACTGACGGGAAGAGGCGGCTCCATGAATATCCCCATCCTCAATGATAATGGAGCTCAGCACGCGAGTGCAAAAGACAAGGCTGAAGCATTCGCAACCATCTTCAGCCAGAGGTACCGAGTGGATAATCCATATCGGCCTCCTCCTGAGGCTCCCACCATCACAGACGCCAGTCATCAGCCAATTCAATTCACTCCATGTGATATCAAGAAACAGCTGAGTGCACTGGAAGAGCAAAGGCTATGGGCCCGACAACATTCCGGCTGCAGTGTTGAAGACTTGTGCTCCAGAACTAGCTGCGCCTCTACCCAAGCTGTTTCAATACAGTTACAACACTGGCATCTACCCAACAAAGTGTAAAATTGCCCAGATATGTCAAGTCCACAAAAAGCAGGACAAATCCAATCCAGCCAATAACCGCCCCGTCAATCTACTCTCAATCATCAGCAAAGTGATGAAAGGTGTCATCGACAGTTCTATCAAGCACCGCTTACTAACCAATAACCTGCTCACTGATGCTCAGCTTGGGTTCCGTCAGAACCATTCGGCTCCAGACCTTATTATAGCCTTGGTCCAAACATGGACAAAAGAGCTGAATTCCAGAGGTGAGGTGAGAGTCACTGCCCAAGGCAGCATTTGACTGAGTGTGACATCAAGGAGCCCAAGTAAAATTGAAGTCAATGGAGATCAGGGAGAAAACTCTCCATTCATTGAAGGCATACCTAGCACAAAGGAAGATGGTTGTGGTTGTTGGAGGTCAATCATCCCAGCCCCAGGGCATCGCTGCCGGAGTTCCTAGGAGCAACCATCTTCAGCTGCTTCATCAATGGCCTTCCTTGCATCATAAAGTCAGAAGTGGGGATATTCTCTGATGATTAGTGCTTACTCCCATTCGCAACTCCTCAGATAATGGAGCAGTCCATGCCCGCATGCATCAAGACCTGGGCAGGTGAGGAGGCGGGAGTCGGGGGCAGCGTCTGAGGCCTATAAAAAGGCCCAGCAGGAGATCGGAGAGGCAGGATGTCATGTATTCAACCAGCATTGTAACCCATGTATAAACTGACCTAAGTTGTACACCGTGAGAACACTGACCACTAGGTGGGAGACACTCCTAACCTGGACCTTCAGGTATAAAAGGGGAAGCTCCACCCACCTTCATCACTTGAGTGCTAAGGAATAAAGGACAGGTCACAGACTGACCTTCTCTCAAGCATGGGCCTCGTGTGCATTTATACTGTATAGTAAGGACGTATCAATGGCAACAAGAAATTGGGATTTAAACCACGCGAGCATGGCCACTAGCAGAACAGACGAGAGGTACTGTGTTAAGGAATGGTTGGGACAGAGATTCAACATTGTTAAAGCAGCACACAGTTCTCCAGGCAGACAAGGGCAGTCAGGCATGCCCCAACATGTAGTCGAACCCAGAGGGGGAGTTCGACAGAGACAATGGCAAGCTGAACAGCAATTCATGCCATTGCAAGGGACAATGCGGCCAGTAATGGGACCATCAACACCTGTTAATGGTGCACTCAAGGACAATAACAGGGGCAGTCAGGGATGATCGACTGGCAAGGGACCTTTTGTTTCAAACCGCAACTCATGCTGGAGGCGTGGAGGCACACACTCAGCCGGAGTTTGCAGAGATGAGCAAAATACCTGCAGAAATTGCAGAAATGGACACTGGGGGGAATCGCTGGAAGCTGAAGTTCAGCGAGTTCATGTGGAGCACGTATACAGTTCATACACCAGGACGCCACCAATAATGATGAAAGTGCTCCTCAATGGCATCCCAGTATCAATGGAGTTAGACACGGGTGCCAGCCAATCCCTGATGGGTATCAAACAGTTCGAAAAGTTGTGGGCATCCAAGGCCAGGAGGCCAAAATTATCGCCGATTGACGCACAGCTACGGACTTACACAAAGCAGATCATTCCGGTGCTAGGCAGTGCCACGGTAGTCGTGATCCACAAAGATTCGGAGAACAGACTGTCACTCTGGATTGTCCCAGGGGATGGTCCCGCACTACTGGGGAGGAGTTGGCTTGCTGTCATGAACTGGAAATGGAGCGATGTCAATGCAATTTCCTCTGTGGAGCGAGTATCATGCTCACAGATCCTGGACAAATTTGACTCATTATTTCAACCCGGCATTGGCACTTTCAAGGGGTCCAAGGTAGTGATTCACATAAACCCGGACGCCAGGCCAGTACACCACAAGGCCAGAGCGGTGCTGTACGTGATGCGGAAAAAGATAGAAGGCGAATTGGACCGCCTGCTGAGGGAAGGCATCATCTTGCCAGTTGAATTCAGTGATTGGGCGAGCCCAATTGTGCCGGTGCTCAAGGCGGATGGGTCGGTCAGGATATGTGGCGATTACAAGGCCACCATCAATCGGGTGTCACTCCAAGACCAGTACCCGCTACCGAGAGCGGAGGACCTCTTTGCGACGCTATCCAGTGGCAAACTTTTTTCAAAATTGGACCTGACCTCAGCTTACATGACCTAGGAGCTGGCGAGTGAGTCGAAGAAGCTGACCATCATCACGACACACAAGGGGTTGTTTGAGTACAACAGATGTCCGTTCGGGATTCGCTCGGCCGCCGCGATCTTCCAACGAAATATGGAAAGCCTCCTCAAGTCGATTCCAGGGACGGTGGTTTTTCAGGACGACATCCTCATTACGGGTTGCGATACTGAAGAACACCTCCACAACCTGGAGGAGGTGCTACGCAGACTGGACCGGGTAGGGCTGCGACTGAAAAAGGTGACGTCTTCCTAGCTCCAGAGGTAGAATTCCTGGGGATGAGGGTAGCAGCAGATGGGATCAGCCCTACTGCGTCCAAGACGGAAGCGATCCAGAGAGCACCCAGACCCCATAACACAATGCAGCTGCGTTCGTTCCTGGGGCTCCTGAACTATTTTGGTAACTTTCTTCCCAAATTGAGCACGCTGCTAGAGCCGCTACACGTGCTCCTACGCAAAGGTCATGAATGGGTCTGGGGGGACAGCCAGGAAAGAGCTTTTAATAGAGCACGCAAATTGTTATGTTCCAACAATCTGTTAACGCTATATGACCCATGTAAGAAACTTGTGTTAACGTGCGATGCGTCGTCCTATGGTGTCGGGTGTGTGTTGCAGCATGTCAATGCCAAGGGTCAGTTACAGCCGGTAGCTTATGCCTCCAGAAGTCTGTCCCAGGCAGAAAGGGGCTACGGGATGGTAGAAAAGGAGGCGCTCACATGTGTATTTGCGGTAAAGAAAATGCACCAGTACCTGTTTGGCAGGAAATTTGAGCTGGAGACAGATCACAAACCCCTAACGTCCCTTTTGGCCGACAACAAGGCCATAAATGCAAACGCATCGGCCCGCATACAGAGGTGGGCACTCACGTTAGCCGCCTATGACTACACAATTCGGCACAGACCGGGCACCGAATACTGCGCCGATGCACTCAGCAGGCTCCCACTAGCCACCACTGAGGGGGCTACGGAGCATGCTGCTGAGATGGTCATGGATGTTGAAGCTTTCAGAAGCGAAGGCTCACCCGTGACAGCCCGTCATATTAAAGTCTGGACAAATAGAGACCCGCTATTGTCTCTAGTCAAGAAATATGTCCTGAATGGGGACTGGGCAGCCACATACAGAGCATGCCCTGAGAAATTTAAACCATTTCACAGGCGCAAGGATGAACTCTCGATTCAGGCCGATTGCCTACTGTCGGGAAACCGCGTAGTCATGCCCCAGATGGGCAGAGAGGTGTTCATCAGAGAACTCCACAATGGGCACCCGGGCTTTGTCATGAGGAAGGCAATTTCCAGGTCACACGTTTGGTGGCCAGGGATGGACGCAGATCTGGAACTTTGTGTTCGCAGGTGCAACACGTGTGCCCAGCTGGGCAATGCGCCCAGGGAAGCCCCCCTTAGCCCCTGGCCATGTCCCGCCAAGCCTTGGTCACGCATCCATGTGGACTACGCAGGTCCCTTCATGGGGAAAATGTTTTTGGTTGTAGTAGACGCCTACTCCAAATGGATCGAGTGTGACATTTTAAATTCAAGCACATCTTCTGCCACGGTAGAAAGTCTACGGGCAATGTTCGCCGCCCACGGTCTACCGGACATCTTGGTCAGCGACAATGGCCCGTGCTTCACAAGCACTGAATTCCAGGACTTCATGGCAGGCAATGGAATTAACCATGTTAGAACGGCACCGTTCAAGCCGGCCTCAAACGGCCAGGCAGAACGAGCAGTGCAGATAATCAAACAGGGGATGCTCAGAATCTAAGGGGGTTCCCTACAAACCCGCTTATCACGCCTCCTGTTGGCCTACAGATCCCGACCACACTCACTCACTCACCCGCAGAGCTACTAATGAAAAGGACGCTCAAAACCCGGTTATCCCTTATACATCCCACCATGAAAGAAATTGTCGAGAGCAGGCACCAGTCACAATATGACTACCATGACAGGAATGCGAGGGCGCGATGTATTGATGTAAATGATCCTGTTTTTGTCCTCAACTACGCTGCAGGGCCCAAATGGCTCGCAGGCACTGTGGTTGCCAAAGAGGGAAATAGGATTCTGGTTGTTAAACTTAAAATGGACAAATCTGCCGCAAACATGTGGATCAAACAAAAAGGAGGTTCAGCAACCCCATAGAAGAAGCAGAGGAAGAACACGATATGGAGTTCACTCCACCACAGGTGACCAAACATAGGAACCAAAGGGAGGAGAGCCCAGTCACTGTGGGCAGTCCGGACAAGCCTGAGGCACCGCAAACAGCAGACACTCAGGCCAGCGCCCAACAACCGGAGCCCCAAGTCAGGCGCTCTACAAGGGAGCGTAAACCACCAGAGAGACTCAACCTGTGAGCCCAATAAGACTTTGGGGGAGGGAGGTGATGTCATGTATTCAACCAGCATTGTAACCCATGTACAATCTGACCTAAGTTGTACGCCGTGAGAACAGTGACCACTAAGTGGGAGACACTCCTAACCTGGACCTTCAGGTATAAAAGGGGAAGCTCCACCCACCTTCATCACTTGAGTGCTAAGGAATAAAGGACAGGTCACAGACTGACCTTCTCTCAAGCATGGGCCTCGTGTGCATTTATACTGTATAGTAAGGACATATCACAGTCGAGGAGGCGGGAGTCTGGGGCAGCATCCAAGGCCTATAAAAAGGCCCAGCAGGAGATCGGAGAGGCAGTCGAGGAGGTGGGAGTCCGGGGAAGCGTCCGAGGCCTATAAAAAGGCCCAGCAAGAGATCGGAGAGATAGTCGAGGAGGCAGGAGTCTGGGGCAGCGTCTGAGACCTATAGAAAAGCCCAGCCGGAGATCGGAGAGACAGACGAAGAGGGGGGAGTCCGGGGAAGCGTCCAAGGACTATAAAAAGGCCCAGCAGGAGATCAGAGAGGCAGTCGAGGAGGTGGGAGTCTGGGGCAGCGTCCGAGGCCTAAAAAAGGCCCAGCAGGAGATCGAAGAGACAGTCGAAGAGGCGGGAGTCCGGGGAAGCATCTAAGGCCTATAAAAAGGCCCAGCAGGAGATCGAAGAGACAGTCAAGGAGGTGGGAGTCTGGGGCAGCATCCGAGGCCTATAAAAAGGCCCAGCAGGAGATCGAAGAGACAGTCGAGGAGGTGGGAGTCCGGGGCAGCATCCGAGGCCTATAAAAAGGCCTAGCAGGAGATCGAAGAGGCAGTCGAGGAGGCGGGAGTCCGGGGCAGCGTCCGAGGCCTATAAAAAGGCTCAGCAGGAGATCGGAGAGGCAGTCGAGGAAGCAGGAGTCTGGGGCAGCATCCGAGGCCTATAAAAAGGCCCAGCAGGAGATCGAAGAGACAGTCGAGGAGGAGGGAGTCCGGGGCAGCATCCGAGGCCTGTAAAAAGGCTCAGCAGGAGATCAGAGAGGCAGTCGAGGAGGCGGGAGTCCGGGGCAGCGTCCGAGGCCTATAAAAAGGCTCAGCAGGAGATCGGAGAGGCAGTCGAGGAAGCAGGAGTCTGGGGCAGCATCCGAGGCCTATAAAAAGGCTCAGCAGGAGATCGGAGAGGCAGTCGAGGAAGCAGGAGTACGGGGCAGCGTCCGAGGCCTATAAAAAGGCTCAGCAGGAGATCGGAGAGGCAGTCGGAGAGACCTACTGGTGCAGCTGCAGCAGGATGAGAAGGCAAAAAAGAAGTATAAAGAAATCGAAAGGTGATGTCACAACCAAGGAGGTAAGTGATTGGCCGGTGATAGGTAAGTAGTTTTTCTTTTTCTTTTCTATATCAGTTAGTAACCTTTTAGCCTTGTTGTTGACAAATTAAGTTTATCTCGGGGTTAAGTCATGACAGGACAGCTCGGACACGTGTTATGCTCCTCCTGTACTATGTGGGAAGTCAGGAACGCTTCTGTGAAACTCACAACTACGTGTGCGGGAAGTGTATCCAGCTGCAGCTCCTGATGGACCGCATTGCGGCACTGGAGCTGCGTGTAGATTCACTCTGGAGCATGCACGATGCTGAGAATGGCGTGAATAGCATGTTTAGTGAGTTGGTCTTGCCGCAGGAAAAGGGTATACAGCCAGATAGGGAATGGATGACCAACAGGAAGAGCAGTGCAAGGAAGGTAGTGCAGGGGTCCCCTGTGGTCATCCCCCTGCAAAACAGATACAAAGCTTTGGGTACTGTTGAGGGGGATGACTCACCAGGGGAGGGCAGCAGCAGCCAAGTTCATGGCACCGTGGGTGGCTCTGCTGCACAGGAGGGCAGGAAAAAGAGTGAGAGAGCTTCGGTGATCGGGGATTCAATTGTAAGGGGAATAGATAGGCATTTCTGCGGCAGCAACCGAGACTCCAGGATGGTATGTTGCCTCCCTGGTGCAAGGGTCAAGGATGTCTCGGAGCAGGTGCAGGGCATTCTGAAAAGGGAGGGTGAACAGCCAGTTGTCGTTGTGCATGTAGGTACCAGCGATATAGGTAAAAAACGGGATGAGGTCCTACAAGACGAATTTAGGGAGCTAGGAGATAAATTAAAAAGTAGGACCTCAAAAGTAGTAATCTCGGGATTGCTACCAGTGCCACATCCTAGTCAGAGTAGGAATCGCAGGATAGCTCAGATGAATATGTGGTTTGAGGAGTGGTGCAGAAGGGAGGGATTCAAATTCCTGGGACATTGGAACCAGTTCTGGGGGAGGTGGGACTAGTACAAACCGGACGGGCTGCACCTGGGCAGGACCGGAACCAATGTCCTCAGGGGAGTGTTTGCTAGAGCTGTTGGGGAGGAGTTAAACTAATATGACAGGGGGATGGGAACCTATGCAGGGAGACAAAGGGAAGTAGAATGAGGGCAGAAGCAAAAGATAGAAAGAAGAAAAGTTCAAGTGGAAGGCAGAGAAACAAGGCAAAAAGCAAAAAGGGCCACATTACAGCCAAATTCTAAAGGGGCAAAGTGTGTTCGAAAGACAAGCCTGAAGGCTCTGTGCCTCAATGTGAGGAATATTCAGAATAAGGTGGGCGAATTAACTGCGCAGATAGCAGTTAACAGGTATGATGTAATTGGCATCACAGACACATGGCTCCAGGGTGACCAAGGCTGGGAACTCAACATCCAGGGATATTCAATATTTAGGAAGGATAGACAGAAAGGAAAAGGAGGCGGGGTGGCATTGCTGGGTTAAAGAGGAAATTAATACAATAGTAAGAAAGGACATTAGCTTGGATGATGTGTGGAGTTGCGGAATACCAAGGAGCAGAAAACACTAGTGGGAGTTGTGTACAGACCACCAAACAGTAGTCGTAAGGTTGGGGACAGCATCAAACAAGAAATAAGGGATGCATGCAATAAAGATACAGCAGTTATCATGGGTGACTTTAATCTACATATTGATTCGGCTAACCGAACTGGTAGCAATGCGGTGGAGGAGGATTTCCTGGAGTATATTAGGGATGGTTTTCTAGACCAATATGTCAAGGAACCAACCAGGGAGCTGGCCATCCTGGACTGGGTGATGTGTAATGAGAAAGGACTAATTAGCAATCTTGTTGTGCGAGACCCCTTGGGGAAGAGTGACCATAACATGGTCGAATTCTTTATTAGGATGGAAAGTGACACAGTTAATTCAGAGACTAGGGTCCTGAACTTAAGGAAAGGTAACTTCGATGGTTTGAGGCGTGAATTGGCTAGAGTAGACTGGCAAATAATACTTAACGGGTTGACGGTGGATAGGCAATGGCAGACATTTAAAGATCACATGGATGAACTTCAGCAATTGTACATCCCTGTCTGGAGTAAAAATAAAACGGGAAAGGTGGCTCAACCGTGGCTAACAAGGGAAATTAAGGATAGTGTTAAATCCAAGAAAGAGGCATATAAATTGGCCAGAAAAAGCAGCAAACCTGAGGACTGGGAGAAATTTAGAATTCAGCCGAAGAGGACAAAGGGTTTAATTAAGAGGGGGAAAATAGAGTATGAGAAGAAGCTTGCCGGGAACATAAAAACTGACTTCAAAAGCATCTATAGATATGTGCAGTGAAAAAGATTAGTGAAGACAAACGTAGGTCACTTGCAGTTGGATTGAGGTGAATTTATAATATCCTTATTAGGCGGGAAATTGTGTTCGGAAAATTGATGGGATTGAAGGCCGATAAATCCCCGGGGCCTGATAGTCTGCATCCCAGAGTACTTAAGGAAGTGGCCTGAGAAATAGTGGATGCATTGGTGATCATTTTCCAACAGTCTTTCGACTCGGGATCAGTTCCTATGGACTGGAGAGTAGCTAATGTAACACCACTTTTTAAAAAAGAGAGAGAGCGAGAAAGTGGGTAATTATAGACCGGTTAGCCTGACATCAGTGGTGGGGAAAATGTTGGAATCAATTATTAAGGATGAAATAGCAGCACATTTGGAAAACAGTGACAGGATCGGTCCAAGTCAGCATGGATTTAGGAAAGGGAAATCATGATTGACAAATCTTCTGGAATTTTTTGAGGATGTAACTAGTAGAGTGGACAAGGGAGAACCAGTGGATATGGTATATTTGAACTTTCAAAAGGCTTTTGACAAGGTCCCACACAAGAGATTGGTGTGCAAAATCAAAGCCCATGGTATTGGGGGTAACATACTGATGTGGATAGAGAACTGGTTGGCAGACAGGAAGCAGAGAGTTGGGATAAACGGGTCCTTTTCAGAATGGCAGACAGTGACTAGTGGGGTGCCACAGGGCTCAGTGCTGGAACCTCAGCTCTTTACAATATACATCAATGATTTAGATGAAGAAATTGACTGTAATATTTCCAAGTTTGCGGATGACACTAAACTGGGTGGCGGTGTGAGCTGTGAGGGGGACGCTAAGAGACTGCAGGGTGACTTAGACAGGTTAGGTGAGTGGGCAAATGCATGGCAGATGCAGTATAATGTGGATAAATGTAAGGTTATCCACTTTGGGAGCAGAAACACGGACAGAATATTATCTGAATGGTGACAGATTAGGAAAAGGGGAGGTTCAACGAGACCTGGGTGTCATGGTTCATCAGTCATTGAAAGTTGGCATTGAAAGTGCAGCAGGCGGTAAAGAAGGCAAATGGTATGTTGGCCTTCATAGCTAAGGGATTTGAGTATAGGAGCAGGGAGGTCTTACTGCAGTTGTACAGGGCCTTGTTGAGGCCACACCTGGGATATTGTGTTCAGTTTTGGTCTCCTAATCTGAGGAAGGACGCTCTTGCTATTGAGGGAGTGCAGCGAAGGTTCACCAGACTGATTCCCGGGATGGTCGGACTGACATATGAGGAGAGACTGGATCAACTGGGCCTTTATACCTTGGAGTTTAGAAGGATGAGAGGGGATCTCATAGAAACATACAAGATTCTGACGGGACGGGACAGGTTTCATGCGGGTAGATTGTTCCCGATGTTGGGGAAGTCCAGAACCAGGGGACACAGTCTTAGGATAAGGGGTAGGCCATTTAGGACTGAGATGAGGAGAAACTTCTTCACTCAGAGAGTTGTTAACCTGTGGAATTCCCTGCCGCAGAGAGTTGTTGATGCCAGTTCATTGGATATATTGAAGAGGGAGTTAGATATTGCCCTTACGGCTAAAGGGATCAAGGGATATAGAGAGAAAGCAGGAAAGGGGTACTGAGGGAATGATCAGCAATGATCTTATCGAATGGTGGTGCAGACTCGAAGGGACGAATGGCCTATTCCTGCACCTATTTTCTAAGTTTCTATGTTTCTATCCAGGCTTGGGCTGATAAGTTGCAAGTAATATTCGTGCCACTCAAGTGCCAGGCAATGACTATCTCCAACAAACGATAGTCTAACCACCTCCCCATGACATTCAGCGGCATTATCATTGTCGATTCCCCCACCATCAATAATCTGAGAGTCACCATTGATTGGAAACTTAACTGGACCAGCCATATAAATACTGTGGGAACAAGAGCAGAGTCAGAGTCTGGGTATTCTGGGGTAGGTGTCTCACCTCCTGAATATCCAAAGCCTTTTCACCATCTACAATGCAAAAGTCAGGAGTGTGATGGAATACTCTTCATTTGCCTGTATGAGTCCAGCTCCAACAACACTCAACGCCATCCAGGACAAAGCAACTTGCCTGTTTGGCACCCCATCCACCACCTTAAACATTCACTCACCCAATCACTAGTGCTACGCGGCTGCAGTGTATACCATCTACAAGATGCACTGCAGCAACTTGCTGAGGCTTTTTCGACAGCACCTCCCAAACCCATGACCTCTACCACCTAGAAGAATAAGTGCAACAGCCGCTTGGGAACACCACCACCTCCAAGTTCCACTCCAAGTCACACAACACGTTGACTTGGAAATATATCGCTGTTCCTTCATCGTCGTTGGGTCAAAGTTCTGGAACTCCTTCCCTAACACCTTTATCACATGGATGACAGCGGTTCAAGAAGCTCACCTCTACCCTTTCAAAGGCAATTAGGGATGAGCAATAAATGCTGGCCTTGGCAACGACGCCCACATCCCTTGAATGAATACATTTTTTAAAACAATCAAATCTCCTACCACCACTGCTGACCCCCCCACCCAACAGGCCACAGCCAATGAATAGCATGGGTAATGTTGGCTTTAAGGCTGGATCATTATAAATACAGGCATGAACAGCACACTGTGGAGGCTGGGTCATTGAATATATTTAAGGTGGAGATAGACAGATTTTTGAACGATAAGGGAGTCAAGGGTTATGGGGAGCAGGCAGGATAGTGGAGTTACGGTCAAGATCAGATCAGTCATGTTCTTATTGAATGGCGGAGCAGGCTCGAGGGGCCAAATCGCCTACTCCTGCTTCTATTTCTTATGTTCTTATGTTGAGATCAAGTAACTCAGCAAAGACCAGGGATCAAATCTGGAACTTTCTGTGCCTGTAAACCTCAGTTTGTAACTGGGTTATGTAATTAGTAACTGAGGTTTCAGCAGAGCCTGAATGTTTCTTGGTTAAGTGCTAATGAAATCTTGGGGTGCGGATTTCTACGCCAAATTGCTTACTATTATATAAGCTTTATATACTAGGCACAACTTTTTATACCATAATGGTGACAAAATCTAACTTGTATTTTACATATGAGTGACCCTCATATTGCAGTGTGCACTGATAATTGGTTTACATCAGAATTTGCCTGATTTCACATCTTAAATACCTAATCCTCTTCAATGTCATTTTAATAATCCTGAGCACTGGAAAAATGGAAGTTAAAAATCTATTATTCATAATAAATGTATTCCACAAATTTGGTCTCAGTAGAGTAGCTGATAACTTGTCACTAACACAAGCTTATGGACTGAAGTACTGACAGTAATGGTGTCCAAAGACTTGCATTAAAATGTGGTTAGTTGGCAGTCTGAGTATTCTGATATGCCATCTTATGTACTGTGAGCAGTTCTGACAAAGATTGACATTCAGCACACAAACTTACGAACACAAGTATTTGAAGGTGTCAGGACAAGTGGGGAAGGCTATTTAAAAGGCATACGGGATCATTGGCTTTATAAATAGAGGCATTAAATACAAAAGCAAGGAATTTATGCTGGACCTTTATAAAACACTAATAAGATCCCAGCTGGAATATTGTGGCCAATTCTGGGCACCACACTTTAGGAAGGCTATCAAGGCCTTAGAGAGGGTGCAGAGGAGATTTCCGAGAATGGTACCATTCAGTTACATGGAGAGACAAGGAAAACTGGCATTGTTCTCCTTAGAGCAGAGAAGGTTAAGGGCAGATTTGATAGAGGTGTTCAAATTCATGAATGGTTTTGAAACAGTAAATAAGGAGAAACTGTTTCCAGTGGTAGAAGGATCGGTAACCAGAGGACACAGATTTAAGATGATTGGCAAAAGGACCAGAGATGACACATGGGGAAAAAAATTAAGCAGTGAGTTGTTATGACCTGGAATGCACTGCCTGAAAGGGTGGTCGAAGTTAATTCAATAGTAACCTTCAAAAGGGAATTGGATAAATACTTGAAAAGAAAAAAATTGCTGGGCTACAGGGAAAGAGAAGGGGAGTGTGGCTAATTGGACAGCTCTTTCAAAGAGCCGACACAGGCACGATGGGCCAAATGACTTGCTTCTGTGCTGCATCATTCTATGATTTTATAACAATTTTAAGAACAGGCATTAGGCAAAAATAAGTCTATTCCTGTTTGACAGATCAATTGCACCCAATGCCTTCTCAGCATATCCCTCAATCCTTTCTCCCTTTACCATTGATTTATTTGTTGTACCGATTTTCTGGCCTGCCCTGTTCTACTGAAGGCACTAATTCTTGTTGGTTAACCTCAACTGCCTCATCCAAGTGGCTGTTATTCTTACATGAGCAGGCTAGTAAACGCTGGGGAGGTGGGAAGGTGGGGGAGCAGCATCAGTACTGAGCCTGATCACGTCCTCAGCCAATGTCCACATGCACACACTTTCAGCAGGAACAAAGTCGCTGCCAACTTTTGCTTCTGTAGCGTAGAGGCCAATTGTAGCATCATTACTTCCGCAGCTGAGACCAGTTAGCTCAGCACAGACAGGGGAAAGATCCTGCTAATCAATGGAGAAATTCACAAAGCCTTCAGGGATCCTCTAGAGACCAATAACCCGGTTTACTTCATTGATCATTTATTTACGACTCAATTATCCTCTGGGGGAACCAATTCCACCTGACTTTCCTCTTACTGCCCACTTTCTAATTTTAAATTTGTTTGCCTTGGTAGTTGAACATTTCACCATCGTAACATTTTGTCTCGATCAATTTTGTTAATTCCCTTTTTAATCTTGAAAACATCAATAAAATTACCTCAAAATCTTCCCTTTTCAAAAAACAAAACCAAGTCCAATTCCAAGTCGAATTCATGAGGAACAAACTAGAAGTAGTTAAAAGTAAAATACTGCAGATGTTGGAAATCTGAAATAAATAGCTCCGACGAAGGGTCATCGACCTGAAACGTTAACTCTGTTTTTCTCTCCACAAATGCTGCCTGACCCGCTGAGTATTTCCAGCACTTTCTGTTTATATTTCAGAAATGGTTAAATCTGGGCATAAGGGAGAATCATGGGAACAGTAACCATAATTGGGATAGTGACCATGATCAAATTCATTATTGGACTTGAAGGGAACAGATCAGTTGAACCACAATACTATGTTAGAGATTGTCACAAACCCTGGAATCAGACAGTTTAGGTTTAACAATGTTATAGCGTGGGTAATGAACATGTGGAATGAAATGCCTAGGGAGGGAGTGGAGGCAGCTAGTGTGGAAATCAGGGCTGCAATAGGTATGTACGGACGAGGCACTCCTTGGGTATTTGAGCACAGAAGCCAGTGTATCTGTATCGTGGCTAGCACAATTATCCAGCCACTAAAATGGACATAATATCATGCAGGTCACAAATCTGGCCTGGATTCTCCCTATGAATTGCTGCTGCAACAAGCTTTGCATTGGGAGCACTAACCTCTAAAATACAATCCCATAATTTTCCAAGGCTAACTACAGCCGAGGATAGTATTGAAGGATTGGAAGGCAACAAACATTAGTTACACCCTCATTCAAAAAAGGAAACGAGACAAACTAAATAAGCTGCAGACTAATTAGCTTAACGTTAGTAGTGAGACAAAGTGAGCATTTGGAAAAGTATCAGATGATATGGGAGAGCCAACAGGGCTTTATCTAGCTAAGTTAATAAGAGTTCTTTTAGAGTCAGTGAGGTGATGGGTAGAGAAGGATCAATACATATCTTCACATGAATTTTGAAAAGAGATTTTAAAAGTTTCCACACAAGAAGTTGTATCTATAATTGATGCAGATGGAAGTGAAGGCAACATTGTGGCATGGATAGGGAACTGGTTGAGAGATAAGAAACAGAGAGTTGAATAAAAGGGGCATTTTCCGATTGGCGGACAATGAAAAATGATGTTCCCTAGGGATTGGTACTGGGGCTACCAATTTTCACTCTATATAAATGTTCTGGATTTGGATACAGACGGCACTACATCCAAGTTTGCAGAAACTACTGAAGTAGGAGGTATAATGAATGGTGAAAAGCAAAGTATAAAATGACAACCTCAGGATGACCCAAAGGGTTTTACACCTAATAAAATACTTTAGAAGTGTATTCAATGTTGTAATGTAAGGAAACACACCAGCCAATTTGTGCAAAGCAAGGTCCCACAAACAGCAATGAGATAATGACCAGCTAATCTGTTTTTTAGTGATGTCGATTGAGGAATAAATATTTGCCGAAAGGACCCCGCACTGACTCACACCTACCCCAGGCCGAAAGGACCCCGCACTGACTCACACCTACCCCAGGCCGAAAGGACCCCGCACTGACTCACACCTACCCCGGGCCGAAAGGACCCCGCACTGACTCGCACCTACCCCAGGCCGAAAGGACCCCGCACTGACTCGCACCTACCTGGGCCTCGTTGACCTCGGGGCCTTGCCGATTTGCCAACCTCCCGACCTCAGGGCCTTGCCAAGTCCCCAGGGAAATACAGGAGACCACATCCTTACTCTACAACAGACCTAGAAATAACACGAGAATTGGGTCGCCGGGACTCCGGGGTCGCTGTCAAGGCCGGCTCCGAGTTGGGCGAAGGAACTCCGTGGCCGGCGTTTAACCGGCCGAAGGGACTCCGTGGCCGGTGTTTAACCGGCCGAAGGGACTGCGGGGCTGGTCCAGGACAACAGAGGGCTGGCGGCACCCATGGAGCAGTGCCAGAGGAGTAACCTTACATACACTTCAGACTTGTAATCAATTTTTAATCAAATTTTAAGAATTTTTTTTTTACTTTTAATCAACCTGAGTAACTTTTTTAACAATTTGAAAAAACTTTTAAACTTTTAAATAACTTGGAATCCTTGGAGAAACTTTTAATAACTTTTGAAACTTTGGAAAAACTTTTTAAAGCATCCCTTGGAACTCCAGCAGACAGCTGACCTTCCTAATGCTGCCCTCCAACCTAGCCTCGGGCCACCTACCATCAAGGCCAACACCTCACCGTAGGCATTTAGGCTTATAGAACAGTGCCTGGTCTCCAGTCGTCTTGGACCCCCTTGCCACTGGACCAAGACCTTGCTCAGCTAAGCCCGTGTGGTTGCCGGTGTGCAGCGGCCACCCCACGTTAAAAGAACTCACGCACAGGCATCTTCCACTTCGTTAATATGAAGTTCAGGACCTGGAACATCAGGACCCTCATGGACAACTCCAACAGCCATAGTTGCTCGGGAACTTAGATGTTTTGATATCGACATCGCTGCCTTAAGCAAGACCCAGCGGGCAAAGGAAGACCAGCTCAGGGAACAAGATGGAGGTTACACCTTTTACTGGAAAGGGAAACCAGAGGAAGAACGCCGCCTTCATGGAGTCGGCTTCGCTGTCAAAAATGAGCTGGTCGACCGCCTCAAAGACTCTCCCTGCGGGGTTAACAAACGCCTCATGACTCTTCGTCTTACCCTATCCCGGAACCAATGCACCACAGTCATCTGTGCTTAGACCCCAACACTCGATGCAACGGATGAGGCTAAAGAGGGTTTTTATTCCAACCTTGAGACATCCCTGTCCCGCGTCCCCACAGGCAACAAATTAATCCTCCTAGGTGACTTTAATGCCAGGGTCGGCAAAGACACAGCCCTCTCGGCAGGCGTGGTTGGCAGAGAGGGGATAGGGAAAGCCAACTCCAGTGATACCCTACTGACAAAATGTCTAGAACATGAATTCCTTATCACCAACACCCTGTTCCGCCAGAGGGACAAATACAAGGCATCGTGGCAACACCCTCGCTCCAAACACTGGCACCTGCTCGACTACGTCATCATCCGAGCCAGGGATCGCAAGGATGTGCGCATCACCCGCGCCATGGCAGAAGCCGACGACTGCTGGACGGACCACTGCCTAATCCGATCCATCATCGACATTAACATTGCCCCAAAGCAGAGGGGACAGCAGAAGCAGTGCCACAAAAAAGTCAACGCCGGGGCACTTAAAGACCCAGCTAAGAGAGCCCTATACAGCCAGCGTCTCACAGCTAACCTGGTGTGCCTTGATGACCCTGAGATGCTGAATGCCCACAGCGCTTGGTCTGCCCTCCAGGTCTCCATAACCAGTGCCTGTGAAGAGACACTTGGTCACTCAACCAGAAAAAACCAAGACTGGTTTGATGAAAATGATCAGGAGATCCAGGAACTAATAGATCGCAAGCGCAGAGCATTTCTATGCCTCAAGCAACAACCCACCTCTGGAGCTGCAAAGCAATGTTACAGATGGCTCAAGACTGAGGTCCAACAAACAACTCGGGACCTAAAGAACAGGTGGTGGATGGAGAAAGCACAGGAGATACAATAACTGGCCGACAGCCACGATATGCGAGGATTCTTCATCGCAGTCAAGGTAACCTACGGTCCAAACTTCCAAGGTCCCACCCCACTCCTGGCTAAGAACGGGGAAACACTCATCAAGGACACCGAGGCTGTCAGGGCCTGATGGAAGGAGCACTTCGAAGATCTCCTCAATCGAGACTCTGCCTTTGACTCGAGTGTTCTCAACTCCATCCCGCAGCATACGACCCGCCACCAACTCAGTGAAACTCCAACGTTGCACGAGGTAGGCAAAGCCATAAAACAGCTCACGAATAACAAGGCTACGGGTGCGGATGGAATCCCTGCTGAGGCGCTAAAGTATGGTGGAGAGACGCTGTGGCGCGGATACATGACCTCATCTCTCTTATCTGGAGGGAGGAGAGCATGCCGGGAGATCTCTGAGATGCAGTGATCGTGACCATCTTTTAAAAAGGGGACAAGTCTGACTGCGGCAACTACAGGGGAATCTTCCTGCTATCAGCCACTGAGAAAGTTGTTGCTAGAGTTCTCCTCAATCGTTTTCTCCATGTGGCCGAGGAGCTCCTCCCGGAATCACAATGCGGATTTCGTTCCCTACGGGGCACAACCGACATGATCTTTGCAGCATGACCGCTGCAAGAAAAATGCAAGGAGCAGCACCAGCCCTTATACATGGCCTTTTTCAATCTTACAAAGGCCTTTGACACTGAGGGTCAATGGAGCGTCCTCCTCCGTTTCGGATGCCCTCAAAAGTTTGTCAACATCCTTCGCCTGCTCCACAATGACATGTAGGCCGTGATCCTTACCAATGGATCCATTACAGACCCAATCCATGTCCGGACCGGGGTCAAACAGGGCTGTGTCATTGCTCCAACCCTCTTCTCAATTTGCCTCGCTGCCATGCTCCACCTCACAGTCAACAAACTCCCCGCTGGAGTGGAACTAAACTACAGAACCAGTGGGAAGCCATATAATCTACGCTGCCTCCAGGCCAGGTCCAAGATCACCCCAACCTCTGTCGTTGAGCTGTAGTACGCGGACGACGCCTGCGTCTGCGCACATTCTGAGGCTGAACTCCAGGACATAGTTGATGTATTCACCGAGGCATCTGAAAGCATGCGCCTTACGCTTAACATCCATAAGACAAAAGTCCTCACCAGCCTGTCCTCGCCGCACAGCACTGCCCGCCAGTCATCAAGATTCACGGCGCGGCCCTCGACAACGTAGACCATTTCCCGTAGAGCCTCTTGTCAACAAAAGCAGACATTGATGCGGAGATTCAACACCGCCTCCAGTGCGCCAGTGCAGCCTTCGGCCATCTGAGGAAAAGAGTGTTCAACAACCAGGCCCTCAAATCTACCACCAAGCTCATGGTCTACAGGGCTGTAATAATATCCACCTTCCTGTATGGCTCAGAGGCATGGACGATGTACACCTCAAGTCGCTGGAGATATATCACCAACGGTGGCTCCACAAGATCCTGCAAATCCCCTGGGAGGACAGGCGCACCAACATCAGTGTCTTCGTCCAGGCTAACATCCCCAGCATTGAAGCACTGACCACACTCGATTAGCTTCGCTGGGCAGGCCACATGGTTCGCATGACAGACATGAGACTCCCTAAGCAAATGCTTTATGCGGAGTTCCTTCACGGCAAACAAACCAAAGGTGGGCAGCGGAAACGTTACAAGGACACCCTCAAAGTCTCCCTGATAAAGTATGACATCACCACTGACACCTGGGAGTTCCTGGCCGAAGACCGCCCTAGATGCAGTCCGGAAAGTGCATCGAATCTCAACTCCGCGAGCGTGAAGCGGTCAAGCGCAGGCAACGGAAAGAGCGTGTGGCAAACCAGTCCCACCCAACCCTTCCTTCGTCGAATATCTGTCCCACCTGTGTCAGGGTCTGTGACTCTCGTATTGGACTGTTCAGCCACCAAAGAACTCACTTCAGGAGTGGAAGCAAGTCCTCCTCGATTCCGAGGGACTGCCTATGATGATAATGAAATATTTGCCAGGACACAGTGGAGAACTCCCAAACTCTTCTTCAAAGTAGTGCCATGGGATCATTTAATTCCACCTAGGAGGGCAAATTTAACATCTCATCCGAATGTCAACACCTCTGACTGTGCAGCCCTCCCTCAGTACTCCACTGGAATGTCAGCCTAGATTTTGTGCTCAAATATCTGACATGGGACTTGACCACACAACTTTTGATTCAGAGACAAGAGTGCTACCACTGAGTCACATTGATGCCTAGTATGTCTTTGAACCAAATACAGGCCCCTGGAGTGAGAAGTGATTGAGGGATGTCGTCAGAAGTCAACTAGTTGGATTTGATCTATCAAAAAGAACTGTGATTGGCCTAATGGCCTTTTCTTGCTTCTTTTCCCAGATTTACCTGTGAGCAAAGAACACCTTTAACAGCTGGTGTTCAATGGAAATAGTGCTAAATAATTTTGTGCAACAAAGAGAACGTCACAACATTGGTGTGCTGTGTCAAGGCCCCTGATACAAGGACTGTGCTCACACAGTATGACTGCCCTCTGAGGCTCAAATTTGCCATCTTTCAGCAGAACCATGGAGTATGTAAACGACAAGGGATGCACAGGTTGCCTGAATGTTTTGTCAGATTTCTCCCTTCCTTTCCTGCTTATGCTCATTCTGTTTCCACATTCATCTACAATGAACTGATACCTTGTAGGAGCAGTGCCCTGTAATTTGCCGATGGGTGCCTTTGACATTCGTAGGGAAAATTCTCTAAAACCTGCTTAAAGTTGAGTTTTGGCTTGAAAGCTAACCACACAAAATGGAGTTCTGCTGTTGAACTGCATCATGGCAAAAGCAAAGCATGGCCTTTGGCCATGAGATTTTTTACATTAAGGGCGATTAGGCAATGAAAGCTATAAAACCTCTAGGTTAATTGCACCAGAAAGGTTGATGTTTATACTACAGACACTTCTTACAAGTTAGTGAGACCCCATTAACCCCAGCTCAGGCCTCCGGTGGAACAACTAATGGAACATAAAGATGTCACCTTTCTCCATTTGCTTGAGAAAATATCTCTTAAGAAATGCAAGATGAGTAGAGGAGGATCATAAAAATCGTAGACACGAGTCTGTCTTGCTGGGGGAAAAGGGATGTTCCAGTGGCTCAGTGACAGCCACAGGACTCCACATTTATCAGGTTTGATTGGCAGAAGGCAGGGACACGATCTTCTGATACCAGTGTCATCCTGATTGGTTAAGTGAATGTAGAGAGACCTTCCTTTAGAATTAAGACATGAACTAGTGGGTTCTGCACTCCCAAGGTTGGTCAGTGTTGGACCATAGGGAGTCAGTGGTAATAGGCAGTCGCCCCCAACCCTCTTCTCAATCTTCCTCGCAACCTCACAGTCAACAAGCTCCCCGCTGGAGTGGACCTAAACTACAGAACCAGTGGGAACCTGTTCAATCTTCACCATCTCCAGGCCAGGTCCAAGACTACCCCAACCTCTGGCATCGAGCTACAGTACACGGACGACGCCTGCGTCTGCGCACATACAGAGGTTGAACTCCAGGACATATTTACTGAGGCGTACAAAAGTATGGGCCTTACGCTAAACATCAGTAAGACAAAGATCCTTCACCAGCCTGTCCTTGACGCACAGCACTACCCCCCAGTCATCAAGATCCACGGCGCAGCCCTGGACAACGTGGACCACATCCCTTATCTCTGGAGCCTACTATCAACAAGAGCAGGTATTGACGATGAGATCCAACTCCGCCTCCAGTGCGCCAGTGTAGCCTTCGGCCACCTGAGGAAAAGAGTGTTTGAAAACCAGGCCCTCAAAACTGCCACCAAGCTCATGGTCTACATGGCTGTAGTAATAGCCGCCCTCCTGTGTAGCTCAGAAACATGGACCATGTACAGTAGACACCGCAAGTCGCTGGAGAAATACCACCAACGATGTCTCCGCAAGATCCTACAAATCCCCTGCGAGGACAGACGCACCAACATTAGCGTCCTCGACCAGGCCAACATCCCCAGCATTGAAGCACTGACCACACCTGATCAGCTTTGCTGGGCATGCCACATAGCTCGCATGCCAGACACGAGACTCCCAAAGTTAGCGCTCTACTCGGAACTCCTTCACGGCAAACGAGCCAAAAGTGGGCAGCAGAAACATTACAACGACACCCTCAAAGCCTCCCTGATAAAGTGTATCATACCCACTGACACCTGGGAATCCCTGGCCAACGACTGCCCTAAGTGGAGGAAGTGCATCCGGGAGGGTGCTGAGCACCTCGAGTCTCATCGTCGAGAGCATGCAGAAATCAACCACAGGCCGCGGAAAGAGCGTGCGGCAAATCAGTCCCATCCGCCTCTTCCCTCAACGACTATCTGCCCCACCTGTGACAGAGACTGTGGTTCTCATATTGGACCGAACAGCCACCTAAGAACTTATGCTAAGAGTGGAAGCAAGTCTTCCTCGATTCCGAGGGACTGCCTATGATGATGAGTAGACATTCTGTAGTAACTTATTTTTAGAGAGAGCAAGCTGTTTGTCTTTGTCTTTGTAGGAGTAGCAGTCCCCGTTAGTTCACAGCCCTCTTTGTTCTGTAGGAACCTTTACCTAGCAGAAGCAGAGAGGTGCCTTTATAGGTACAGCATAGTAAGACAAGGAGTAAAACACCAATATAAAAGCAAAATATTGCGGATGCTGGAAATCTGAAATAAAAACAGAAAATGCTGGTAATACTCAGTAGGCCAGGCAGCATCTGTGGAGAGAGAAACAGAGTTAACGGTTCAGGTCGATGACCCTTCGTCACAACTGGAAAAAGTTTGAGATGTAACAGATTTTAAGCAAGTGCAGGGGCAGCGAAAGTGGGGAGGGGAGGAAAGAACAAAAGGGCAGGTCTGTGATAGGGTGGAAGGCAGAAGAGATTAAATGATAAAAGGGATAATGATGCAAAGCAAAAGGAGATGGTAATGGGACAAGTTAAGAAACAAAGGAAGAGTCTAGATAGGGTGTAAATGGAACTGGCAGAATCATCAACAGCTGCATTGGGAAAGAGAAAAAAACAGGAAAAAAATAGGGGCAGGGGTTACGGTCTGAAAGACCATGTTAGCTTGTGAGACTGTACCAGCCTAAGCAAAGAAAAGTGCCACAGCACTTTATTAGTGCCCGAGATCAGAGTACGGTGAGAGTGAAGCCAGCTCCGATATCACCACTCCTTTGGCACAAAGGTCCAAGTTGGAATCAATAACACAACTGCTGACTCAACACTCCTGAAGCTAATGTCTGCATCCCAGGCAAGGAAGGAGATTGACTCAGATCACGCCGCTCATGAGAATGAGGTCATGTAAGCTCTGAATGTTGATAATCACACACGTAGACTCGAGCTATTTAACAGGCAGGCTGTTCAAAGCTGCTCACTTGTCAGCCATCTAAGAAATTACTCTTAAAATAATCTCACCAATTTATAACTTCAGACTCTGGTCACTGCTATAGTTAATGATCAGCATCCATTGGTGCTAATTTACAATGAGGCATTGAATGGCCCATGTAATCTTTGCTGCTCATCTTTTAATTAACTCTGTCTATTAATGATTTGCTGCTCAAGTGCTAGTTAACTCTGATTACTCTTATGCATATCTGTTAAATGATTGTGTGTCCAACTTCAACTATAGGTTGTGACTTGTAACCAATAAATAGAGTTTAGTGCCAGACTTATGATCTGGCTAAGGATTCATCTGCTTCCTTAGTATATACTTGTCAGGATACTAAAACCGAGCATTCATAAAGCCTTACCAAAGCTAGTATTTGTGACCCTGGACAGCGAGTGTCAGAAAGCTATTCAACTGCAGGTAAAATAACAGCCAAGATTGGCCTTGCTGTAATCTAACATCCTAACACAGACATATTATCTACCAAGATCCATTGGTTGGTGATTAGAACCAGGAACCCATGTTGATATCCTTTGCCTCACTAGTCCAGGAATACAGAGGTTAATTTTAGTGCTTCTGCTGCTGCCTTGCTAAGATCAGCTAACTCAGCACAGATTGAACCTATGGGCCTTCTATATAGTTTGGTATCACACTGCAATCGACAATTATTGAATGAGTCATCGGGGAGCCTCTGAACTAAATCGTGTTTATGCTGCTGCTGATATAGAGTTAATAAACCAGCCTAAATGTACTACATTTCAGAGGTTGAATTTCAGACACGTTCTGTTTTTGCCTGATCAAGACGTTGCGAAACCGTGACATGAGACTAACTGTATTTAGCCCCATAGATTATTTCAAAAGAACAGTCCTATGCTAAATGTAATAGCCAATGATTCTTTAAAGGATAAGACAATAGCAGGGAGATTGCCTGGTAAACAGAACTGTTTACTGATAGGGCCAATTCTCCAATTCTTCAATAACTAAACCGGAGAAGGAGTTGTTACATACAAAGGGCAGCTTTTACTGCATTACTTGCTGGAGAACTGCAGCCAATCTTAACAATGAGAAACATGCTTCCAGTTGCTGAGGAGAAGGTTTTGTAGAAAGTAGAGCTATAGGAAGTGAATCGAGAATGATCAAACGTTGTAAGTTTGAGACTAAAACTGTGCCCGTTGGAAGGAGTACTTCGAAGATCTCCTTAACTGAGACTCTGTCTTCGAAGCGAGTGTCATTGACTCCATCCCGCAGCATGCTACCCGCCACCATCTCAGCACAACCCCAGCCCAGCACGAGGTAGAAAAGGCCATCCGTCAGCTGAAAAATAACAAGGCCTCAGGAGCAGATGGAATACTCACTGAAGCACTAAAACATGGCAGAGAAGCACTGCTGGCACAAATACAATATCTCATCTCTCTTGTTTGGAAGGAGAGCATGCCAGAAGATCTCAGAGATGCCGTAATCGTGACCATCTTCAAGAAAGATGACATTTCCGACTGCGGTAACTACAGAGGAATTTCCCTGCTATCGGCCACAGGGAAAGGCATTGCAAGAATCCTCCTCAATCGTCTTCTCTCTGTGGCTGAAGAACTCCTCCCAGAGTCGCAATGTAGATTCCACCCACTAAGAGGCACAACAGACATGATCTTCACCGCGCGACAATTACAAGAGAAATGCAGGGAACAGCACCAACCCTTGCACATGGCCTTCTTTGACCTCACAAAGGCTTTCGACATTGTCAACCATGAGGGATTATGGAGCATCCTCCTCCATTTCGGCTGTCCTCAAAAGTTTGTCACCATCCTCCGCCTGCTGCACGATAACATGCAAGCCGTGATCCTGACCAATGGATCCACCACAGACCCAATCCACATCCGGACCGGGGTCAAGCAGGGCTGCGTCATCACACCAACGCTCTTCTTGATCTTCCTTGCTGCAATGCTCCACCTCACCCTCAGCAAGCTCCCCGTGGAGTGGAGCTAATTATAGAACAAATGGGAAGTTGTTCAACCTCCACCACCTGCAAGCCAGATCCAAGGTCATCCCATCCTCTGTCATTGAACTACAGTACGCAGACGACGCTTGCGTCTGTGCACACTCAGAGGCCGAACTCCAAGCCATCGTCAACACCTTCACCGAGGCATACGAGAGCATGGGCCTTACACTAAACAACCGTAAAACAAAGGTCCTCTATCAACCTAACCCCACCACACAGCATTGCCCCCCCCCAGTTAGCAAAATCCACAAAGAGGCCTTGGACAACGTGGACTATTTTTTATAACTCAGGAGCCTACTGTCAACAAGGGCAGACATCGACGACGCAGTCCAACACCGCCTTCAGTGTGCCAGTGCAGCCTTCGGTCGCCAGAAGAAGAGAGTGTTTGAAAACCAGGACCTCAAACCCGGCACTAAGCTTATAGTCTGCAGAGCAGTAGTGATACCCGCCCTCCTGTATGGCTCAGAAACGTGGACCATATACAGCAGACACTGCAAAACGCTGGAGAAGTACCACCAGCGCTGCCTCTGCAAGATCCTGCAAATCTATTGGCAGGATAGATACATCAACGTCAGCCTCAGGTCAATATTCACAGCATCGAAGCATTGGCCATGCTTAATCAGCTCTGTTGGTCGGGCCACATCGTCTGGATGCCTGACACGAGACTCCCAAAGCAAACGCTCTACGCGGAGCTTCGACATGGCAAGCAAGCCCAGGAGAGCAGAGGAAATGCTTCAAGGACACCATCAAAGCCTCCTTGATAAAGTGCAACATCGCCACCGACACCTGGGAATCCCTGGCCCAAAATGGCCCAAAGTGGAGGAAGAGCATCTGGGAAGGTGCTGAGCACCTCGAGAATCGACAAGCGTCGACAGTGGAAGGAACGTGCGGCAAACCAGCACCACACCCACCCTTTCCTTCAACCACTGTCTGCCCCACCTGTGACAGAGACTGTGGGTCCTGCATTGGACTCTTCAGTCATCTGAGAACTCATTTTTAGTGTGGAAGCAAGTCATCCTTGATTCCGAGGGACTGCCGAAGAAAAAGAAAACTGATTAAAAAATATCTCAATTGGTGAGTGGAAGTAACTGATACTGAACCATTAAAACCAGGAGGATTCCAGGTTGCACGTCTGTGCGATGTTAGTTAATCTCAGTTTGAGTGGTGTTAGTGGTGTTACAACTGGATTCAGCATCCCTGCGTTAAGAGGGGAAAAGAAAAACACAGGTCAACCCCTATTGGAAAGCATGCATGTGTAGCTGTCGAGCTATGACACAACAGGTCTTGGCTTTTAGGTCCTTCTCTCTCGCATAGCCTGCTGGGATTCAACATCTAGATCCACGCATGAAGAAAAGAAATGTGAGGTGCCAGATTATAACACATACCTGGGAATTGTACTTCAGCACAAGTCAACGACTTCAGGAGAGGGGGGAGAGAAAAACATCCATACGAGAAACATAGAAACATAGAAAATAGGTGCAGGAGTAGGCCATTCGGCCCTTCGAGCCTGCACCACCATTCAATATGATCATGGCTGATCATGCAACTTCAGGACCCCACTCCTGCTTTCTCTCCATACCCCTTGATCCCTTTAGCCGTAAGGGCCACATCTAACTCTCTTTTGAATATATCCAACGAACTGGCCTCAACAACTTTCTGTGGTAGAGAATTCCACAGGTTCACAATTCTCTGAGTGAAGAAGTTTCTCCTCATCTCGGTCCTAAATGGCTTACCCCTTATCCTTAGACTGTGACCCCTGGTTCTGGACTTCCTCAACATCGGGAACATTCTTCCTGCATCTAACCTGTCCAATCCCATCAGACTTTTATATGTTTCTATGAGATTCCCTTTCATTCTTCTAAATTCCAGTGAATATAAGTCTTGTCGATCCACTCTTTCTTCATATGTCAGTCCTGCCATCCTGGAAATCAGTCCGGTGAACTCCCTCAATAGCAAGAACGTCCTTCCTCAGATTAGGAGACCAAAACGGAACACAATATTCGAGGTGAGGCCTCACAAGGCCCTGTACAACTGCAGTAAGACCTCCCTACTTCTATACTCAAAACGCTAGCTATGAATGCCATTTGCCTTCTTCATCGCCTGCTGTACCTGCATGCCAACATTATATGACTGATGTACCATGACACCCAGAACTTGTTGCACCTCCCCTTTTCCTAATCTTTCAACATTCAGATAATATTCTGCCTTCCTGCTTTTGCCACCAAAATGGATAACCTCACATTTATCTACATTATACTGCATCTGCCATGCATTTGCTCACTCACCTAACCTATCCAAGTCACCCTGCAGCCTCTTAGCATCCTCCTCACAGCTCACACTGCCACCCAGCTTAGTGTCATCTGCAAACTTGGAGATATTACACTCAATTCCTTCATCTAAATCATTAATGTATATTGTAAATAGCTGGGGTCCCAGTACTAAACCTTGCGGTACCCCACTAGTTACTGCCTGCCATTCTGAAAAGGACCCGGTTATTCCCACTCTTTGCTTCCTGTCTGCCAACCAGTTCTCTATCCACATCAATACATTACCCCCAATACCATGTGCGTTAATTTTGCACACCAATCTCTTGTGTGGGACCTTGTCAAAAGCCTTTTGAAAGTCCAAATGCACCATATCCACTGGTTCTCCCTTGTCCACTCTGCTAGTTACATCCTCAAAAAATTCCAGAAGATTTGTCAAGCATGATTTCCCTTTCATAAATCCATGCTGACTTGGACCGATCCTGTCACTGCTTTCCAAATGCGCTGCTATTACATCTTTAATAATTGATTCCAACATTTTCCCCACTACCGATGTCAGGCTAACCAGTCTATAATTCCTTGTTTTCTCTCTCCCTCTTTTTAAAAAAAAGTGGTGTTACATTAGCTACCCTCCAATCCATAGGAACTGATCCAGAGTCTAAAGAATGTTGGAAAATGACCACCAATGCATCCACTATTTCCTTAAGTACTCTAGGGTGCAGACTATCAGGCCCTGGGATTTATCGGCCTTCAATCCCATCAATTTCCCTAACACAATTTCCTAACTAATAAGGATTTCCTTCAGTTCCTCTTGCTCGCTGGACCCTCGGTCCCCTAGTATTTCTGAAAGGTTATTTCTTCGTGAAGACAGAACCAATGTATTTGTTCAATTGGTCTGCCATTTCTTTGTTCCCCATTATAAATTCACCTGATTCTGACTGCAACGGACCGACATTTGTCTTCACTAATCTTTTTCTCTTCACATATCTATAGAACCGCCCCCCCCCCCCACAAGTATTTTGTGTTAACACATCCGAGTTATTCATCTCATCAGCAAACTGAACTGCAGCAGCCTCTGTGCTAACTTTGCAATAATCTGCTTAAATCCTTCACTCCACAAGGTCTACTTTTCCCTGAACCTCGTAATTATTCAACTAATTAGAACAAGGTGGTTTAGGTAGCTCTTGTCACGAGGGTGAAAAGAAAACAGCAGGAAAGTTCCACAGAAAGCTACACAACGCAGCAAGTAGATAGTAAAAGACAAGCCCTGTAAGAAGACATTCCACACAATTGTGCTGTTGAATTATAGCCAAAATTTAGGACGTTTCAAATGAGTAAAAATCCTTCAATGACCAAGTGCACTGTTCCGAGGCTTCTAGCAATGCAGTGTAATTTGACACTGGAGGAAACATACAATTAACCCCAATACCCCCTTCTTCCTATGTCCAACAAGGGTCAGTGGACACTAGACAGGCTGATGAACCTTGGCTAATCTTTCCCTTCGCTAGCCCAGGAACAATTCGGCTAATTGTAGCACCTGTGTCGCCACCTAGCTTGAGATTGGCTAACTCAGCTCAGGCTGGGATTCAAAAGCGGAATCTTCTTGTCTATATAGTTCAGTAATAAACCAGATAAAGCAGTTATTATTATGTACTTACAATCTTAAAACATTCCTGATTAATCGGAAAGGGAAAAAAACTTTTTTTAATTTGGCTGTGTTATTTAAATTTATTTTATGCAATAATTATCCAGTAATGTATCTCAATATTAACTTTATAAGAGATATGTTGACTGTTAATTGTTAAACAGAACATATTACAAGTTTTGGGTTGGACCGCAGGCACCTTTGGTAGTTGATTAATTGTGAAAACAATTAAAAATTTATGAAAAATAGCTATGGTTAAATTTTACCATAACTCGGGAAAAGGGTTCATTTTAATGATATTTTCTAATACGGATGAGATTTATCTCACTATTTCAGCAAAATTACCAATATGTTTCAGGTGGCAAGTAAGCAGCGAATAACTGATGGGGGAAAAGGGTGGGGGTGTGCATGGAAACTAACTTACTGTTTGCATTGTTTGATTGTGCTGCACTTCAGTGAGTAGTATAGTACAGTACTAACTGCTGCTCAATGTAACAGTGTTCAAATGCAGCTCTACTGTTACCCAGCACCTCTTTCTTTTATCTCAACTTCCTCGCTGGGGCACGATTCCATGGGTGCCGGCAGCCTCCAAGTACTTCATTCAAGTGGCCAAGATCTGTGTGCGAGGCTGGAAAGCCTGTGTCAGCGAGTTACTTGACCATGAAGGGCATCCCAGATGACACCCTACCCACCCCAACTCCCCACCCCCACCCCCGCCAACCCTGCCGTCACCCAACAACCCTTGCACATGCATTTTCCAGCAGGGCTTGGCGGACATCAATTAGGAGTGGGAACATTGGCTGATATTCTTTCACAGCCACAGGGCTCAATAACCCAAAGTAGTGCCTCATCACTGCCCTGGCTAACTAATTCAGCAGACAACAGAGCTAGAACAAGAAACTTTCCATCTCTGTATAGCTCAGCACCATTCCACACCAATGCATTTGTCCAGTATACACGGTTGGATTATGCTGCAGCAGAAGCCTCGACTTTGGAGGTTGTCCATATCAATAGAACTCAATTCTATGTACAAACAGATTGTTTTCCCCTCTGTTGCTCAGATTCAGATAGCTCTGTATGCACTAGGGAAAAAACTACAGTCCAATTCGACTGGCATCAGCTGTTCTTTCCTAGTTAAACTCTCGGGCTATCACCATTCTCTGTGTTAACTATCAGTCCAGTGAGCACCTCAGAGAGCAGCTGTCTTACCTCAATGACATCAAAGGCCACAGACTTTTGTTCGTTCCTTTTCTGCTGTCACCCAGTGAGGCCTTGCATTGCCCACTAGACCATATTATCCACTATAACAAAGCTACTTGATGTAAAGGGTCTCCATTATCAGGCTACAATTTAGAGTATAGTTCTGAATATGTGTAAACATATATATATGAATGATCTTAAAGCATCTACCAGTGAGATACATGGCAGGATTTCAATCAAACTTGCTAATGGCTTCTTGGATCAATATGTGACATTCCACTGAGTGATACAAATTAAGATGGTCTCAGGTTCAACTTCGAGGTCTATACTGAATTAATGGATCTCGTCTGAGGCAACATGATCACAAGATAATTATGGCTGAGGAAAGCCATTCAGCCCATCTTAATATCTATCTACAAAAATTCTAAAGTTCCCACATTTCAGCATCAAATTGTTTCGTAAATAATTCCAGATTATTTTTGCCTCAATCTGGAATTCTATTCTATATGCTGCCTACAATTTGCATGCACTTTTCTGATTTCGGTGCTAAATTTACCTCTTTGAATCAGTGTTTACTTGTCCTAATCTCGCAATGTAATTCTAGATTATTCTTTACCATCTCTTAACTAATTTATTTTCTCCCCGGATCTTGGCTCCTAGACAACATTAATTCCTCAACTAACATCACTAAAACAGATTATTGGGGAATTTATCTTATTATTAATCGTGGGACCAGGCTATGTGCAAAAGGACTTTCATGTTTCCCTACATTATAGGCAGTGACTATATTTCAAATACTTTGCTGCCTATGAAGTACATTGAGACATCTGGGACTATGAAGGGTGCTATATAAATGTAAGTTCTTTCTTTCTTTTCTCAACCTCTATGTATCATCTGTGCCCTTATCACTTTCCCCCTAAACTGATAACCACCCAACTTTCCTTCTGATATTGCAAATGGTCCCCTCTCCCCAGGTACAGTTCTGTTTCCTTTCAAAATCACCATTGTGGCCAGAGCATCTCCAGCGGCTTCTCTTCCCACCCGCTACCATTACCTCTGGCGTCCCCCAAGGATCAATCCTTGGGCCCCGCCTCTTCCTCATCCACATTCTACCCATGACCTGTGTTGATTCTCCACTGCCTCTTTGTTATCAGACTGCTTGACCAACATCCAATCTTGGATGAAGACGCAGTTCCTTCAGTTAAACATCGGGAAGACCAAAGCCATTATCTTCATCTCCCTCACAAACTCCGTACCCTTGCCTTAAATTCCAGACCCTTCCCCGGCCACTGTCGCAGGTTGATCCAGGCTTTTGCAACTTCAACGTTCTATTTGACCCCAAGTTGAGCTTCTGACCCCATATCCTCTGAATCACAGAGACTGTCTACTTCCACCACTATATCCTCAACTGCCTCTGCCCTTTCCTTAACCCAGCTGCTGCCAAAATTCTTATCCATACCTTTCTCACCCCAAGACCTGGCTATTGCAATGCTCTTCTGACCAGTCTCCCCTTGTACAACTTCCATAAACTTCAGCTGATCCAAAACTCTGCTGCCTGTATTCTTACCTGTGCCAAGTCCCTTTCACCCATCAATCACCCCATCCTGCTGACCTACATTGGCTCATGGTCCCATAATGCCTCCAATTTAAAAATCTCACATTGTGAATAAATCCCTTCATGGCCTCGCCCCTCCCTCCTTCTCTTTGTGGCCTCCTCCAGCCCTGCAACCTCCCAAGAAATCTGCATATCCATTGAGAGGTGAAGCCATAAAGGGATTGAACACAAGGATAAGAGTCGGCAATAATGAAGTGCTGGAGGATCAAGAGCCAATGTATGTCAGCGAGCACAGGGGGGATGGGTGAGTAGAACTTGGTGTGGAATAGAATATAGGCAGAATATTGAATTACTTTTGAAGTGTAGTTATAGAGGCAAAAATGAAAGCTATTCTACAACAGCAATAAGATGAATGAGTTAATCTCTTCAGTTAATCTGTTTATTTCAGTGCTATTGGTTGGGGAAGAATGTTGGCCAAGACACCAGGAGACCTCCTACTCTTCAAATACTGCCATGCAATCTTTAACATGAACTGCTGAGATAGGCAGATGAAACATCTCATCCAATGCAGCATTCTGTCAGTATCACGAAAGAGTATCAGCCTAGATTATGAGCTAAAACATTAATATAGGGTTCAAACCCACAACCTTATAACCCAGAGACGAGAGTGCTATCAATTGATCTGATGCCCCTTATGGCACATGCAAAATAATGAAACCTCTCCAATAACACCAGTTGATGTATACTTAGTTTGAAGTGCATTTCTTGATTATTTCCACGTTGGTTCAATGTAATTGTGTTGTGATTCCAGGAATTGTTGTAAATATAATAATGTTATTCCCAACCCTGGTTGAAAATATGCATGAAAACAGTAGTGAGGGATTTAAAAAATAGCTGAAGAGTTCTGATGAGTGGTCCCACTGAAAACATTAATCTGCCTTTCACTTTCATCAATTTCAAATGCTGGCCAACTCACTGCATATTTCCAGTATTTTATTTTTAGTACTGATTTTCAGTATGTGTATTTTTCTGCAGGTGTTAATGCTTAAAACTGTGTTTTAGATAAATTATGTCTGCATATTCCTCTGTTTGATGCAGAATTTGTGTTGTGGGAACTGAAGTTGTTGCGTTCGCCTGTAGAAAATCTGAAACCACAATCTCCCAGAATTTTTTCAGGGTTTCCCCGGTCTCCCGCCATAACTCTGGAGGAAGATTAGTAGAACCCTCGGAGAAATGGAGCAATCGACTAAGAATGGTCTTCTGTGCCATTTCTCCAAGTTAAAAAAAAACTTGCATTTATATAGCACAATACACAGCCACCGGATGTCCCAAAGTGCTTTGCAGCCAATGAATTTTTGGAGTGTAATCACTTTTGTAATGTAGGAAATGCAGCAGCTGATTTGTGCAAAGCAAGCTCCCACAAACAGCAATGTGATAATGACCAGATAATCTGTTTTTATTATGTTGATTGAATGATATATATTGGCCAGGACACTAGAGATAACTCTTCTGCTCTTCTTTAAAATAGTGCCATGGGATTTTTTTACATCCAGCAGAGAATGCAACCGGGCCTTGGTTTAACGTCTCATCCGAAAGACGGCACCTCTGACAATGCAGCACTCCATTGGAGTGTCAACCTAGATTTATGTGCTCATGTCCCTGGAGCGGGACTTGAACCCACAACCTCCTGACTCAAAGGTGAGGGTGCTACCCACTGAGCCACAGCTGGCACTACAGTGAAGTTAGGAGGCAGTAAGATGTACCTTTTGTTGTACAACTGAGTTGTAATTGCACTGTCGCCCAAAGATGAGTAAAATTTTGCCTCAAGTGTGCCAGACTTGCCTCAGTGGTACGACTCTTACCTTTTACTCAGAAGGTCATGGGTTTAAGCCCCACTCCAGAGGCTTGAGTAGATAATCTAGGCTGACATATCAATGCAGTGCTGAGGGAGTGCTGTTGGGGTGCCACCTTTTGGATGAGACATTAAACTTGGGCAGAAATCATCATTGCCTCATCATTGTGGGTCAGAATCCTGGAATTCTATACCTGATAGCACTGTAGGAGCACCATTACACAAGGACTGCTGAAGGACTGAGGCCCATCATCACCTTCCCAGGGCACCTGGGGGTAAGCAATAAATGTGGTCTTGCCAGCATTGCCAACGTCTCAAGAACAAATAAAAATAAACCGAGGTCCTTTCTGTCCTTTCAAATGGGCATCAGAAATCCCATACCACTCATAGGAGAACTGCAGGAGAGTATTCCTAATGTCCTGGCCAAAATACATCTGATCATTTAGGTGTTAGTCATGGCTCAATGGTAGCACTCTCGCCTCTGGGTCAGAAGGTTGATAATTCATAGCCCCACTCCAGAGACTTGAGCACAAAATCCAAATTGGCTGCTGTGTTTCCTACATTACAACGGTATTTGTTTTAAAATGTAAAACTGCTTTAAAATCTGTTACATCCTTAACTTTTTTCAGTTCTGGCAAAGGGTCATCGACCCGAATCATTACCTCTGTTTCTCCTAACCTGCCTAACCTGCTGAGTAGAACATAAGATCATAAGAACATAAGAAATAAGAGCAGGAGTAGGCCATTTGGCCCCTCGAGCCTACTCTGCCATTTAATAAGATCATGGCTGATCATGGATTCAGTTCCACTTCCATGCCAGTATTTCCAACATTTTCTGTTTTCATTTCAGATTTCCAGCATCTGCAGTATTTTGCTTTTGTATTGGTGTTTTACTCCTTGTATTAATATGCCATACCTGTAAAGGGACCTTTCTGCTTCTTCTAGGCAAAGGCTCTGACAGAACAAAGAAAACCTGTGAACTAACAGCGACTGCTACTCCGACAAAGACAAAAATAAACAGCTTGCACTCTCTAGAAATAAGTTACTACAGACTGTCTACTACTGCTATTACCACTTTCTTTGGCAGCTGTTGATGATTCTGCCATTTCCATTTCCACTCTATTAAGAACATAAGAACATAAGAAATAGGAACAGCAGTAGGCCATACAGCCCCTCGAGCCTACTAAGCCATTTAATAAGATCATGGCTGATCTGATCATGGACTCAGCTCCACTTCCCTGCCCGCTCCCCATAACCCCTTATCCCCTTGTCGTTTAAGTAATTGTCTATTTCTGTCTTAAATTTATTCAATGTCCCAGCTTCCACAGTTCTCTGAGGCAGCGAATTCCACAGATTTACAACCCTCTGAGAGAAGAAATTTCTCCTCATCTCAGTTTTAAATGGGGGGCCCCTAATGCTAAGATCATGCCCTCTCGTTCTAGTCTCCCCCATGAGTGGAAACATTCTCTCTGCATCCACTTTGTCAAGCCCCCTCATAATCTTATACGTTTCGACAAGATCATCTCTCATTCTTCTGAATTCCAATGAGTAGAGGCCCAACCTACTCAACCTTTCCTCATAAGTCAACCCCCTCATCCCCGGAATCAACCTAGTGAACCTTCTCTGAACTGCCTCCAAAGCAAGTATATCCTTTCATAAATATGGGAACCAAAACTGCATGCAGTATTCCAGGTGTGGCCTCACCAATAATCTGTATAGATGTAGCAAGACTTTCCTGCTTTTATACTCCATCCCCTTTGCAATCAAGACCAAGATTCCATTGGCCTTCCTGATCACTTGCTGTACCTGCATACTATCCTTTTGTGTTTCATGCACAAGTATCCACAGGTCCCGCTGTACTGCAGCACTTTGCAATCTTTCTCCATTTAAATAATATCTTACTCTTGGATTTTTTTTCTGCCAAAGTGCTTGACTTCACACTTTCCAACATTATACTCCATCTGCCAAAATTTCATTTAGCCTGTCTATGTCCTTTTGCAGATTTTTTTGTGTCCTCCTCACACATTGTTTCCCTCCCATTTTTGGATCGTTATACTCAGTCCCTTCTTCTAAGTCGTTAATACAGATTATAAATAGTTGGGGACACAGCACTGATCCCTGCAGCACCCCACTAGTTACTGGTTGCCCACCAGAGAATGAACAATGTTGTGTATGGAGAAAGAGTTAAACTGAACACTGTGAGCTCAAAGTAAAGTGTGACCTTAGTCTTTTATTGCAGGTCTCCAGAGTGGCTCTCCAACCTGTGAAGCCTCCTTAAATACCTGTGCTCCCAAGGGATTATGGGATTCCTTGGGACTCCAGGGTAAAAGCCCTCTGGTGGCTGTACAGAGTAAATATAAGTCCACATATATAATAACACTCCCCCTCAAAGTCAATAGTGTAACTATTTACAATGTGAGTCGATCTGGGGCCCTTTATGCCCTGGTTGATCGTCTCGGTGTGAAAGCTGATGTTGTTGAATCATTTGTTGGGCCCTCGCTGGGCTGCTGTGCAGCTGGCCTTGCTGGGTTGCTGAATGTGTTGGGCCCTGCAGGGCTGCTGTGGATGATGGGTTCTGCTTCGTGGTCAACATGGTGCCGGTTGCCACTGGTGTGTATGTTGGGGGATCAAAAAAGGTAGGGTCCAAGGTGGATTGCTCAGGATAGTCCGTGAATCTGAGTTTGATTTGGTCCAAGTGTTTCCGGTGAATGAGTCCATTTGAAAGTTTGACCTGAAACACCCTGCTCCCTTCTTTAGCCACGACAGTGCCGGGAAGCCACTTGGGATCCTGTCCATAATTTAATACAAATACAGGATCATTGATTTCAATCTCGCGTGACACATTTGCGCTATCATGGTATGCACTTTGTTGAAGCCGCCTGCTCTCTACCTGTTCATGTAGATCAGGGTGAACTAACGAGAGCCTTGTCTTAAGTACTCTTTTCATGAGCAGTTCAGCAGATGGGATCCCAGTGAGTGAGTGGGGTCTCGTGCGGTAGCTAAGTAGGGCTTGGGGTAGGCGAGTCTGCAGTGAGTCTTCAGTTACCCTCTTCAAGCCTTGCTTGATGGTTTGCACTGCTCTCTCTGCCTGACCATTGGACGCTGGTTTAAACGGGGCAGATGTGACATGTTTGATCCCATTACGGGTCATGAATTCTTTGAACATAGCACTGGTAAAACATGACCCGTTGTCACTCACCAGGACATTGGGTAAGCCGTGTGTGGCAAACATGGCTCGCAGGCTTTCAGTCGTGGCAGCGGACGTGCTAGCCGATATTATTTCACATTCAATCCACTTGGAGTACGCATCTACAACCACAAGGAACATTTTACACAAGAACGGGCCTACATAGTCGATGTGTACCCTAGACCATCATTTGGAGGGCCAAGACCATAAACTTAGCGGTGCCTCCCTGGGGACATTGCTTAACTGCGAGTATGTATTACATCTGTGAACGCAGATGTCTAAGTCCGCATCGATACCGGGCCACCACACGTGGGATCTGGCTATCGCTTTCATCATTACGATGCCTGGGTGGATACTGTGGAGGTCACTGATGAAGGTGTCTCTGCCCTTCTTGGGGACCACTACTCCATTGCCCCACAGAAGGTAGTCTGCCTGTATAGACATTTCATCTTTGCGCCATTGGAACGGCTTTATCTCTTCCTGCATTTCCACTGGGACACTGGACCAGCTCCCATGAAGCACACAACTTTTGACGAGGGATAATAAGGGGTCCTGGCTTGTCCAGGTTTTGATCTCTGGACAGTGATGGGTGATTGCCCACTCTCAAATGCCTCCATAACCATGGCTAGATCTGCGGGCTGTGCCATTTCCACCCCCATGGTGGGCAATGGCAGCCTACTGAGAGCATCGGCACAGTTTTCTGTGCCTCGCCTGTGGCGGATGGTGTAGTTGTATGCGTGACAACGTGAGCACCCATCTCTGGATGCGGGCCGATGCATTGGTACTTATCCCTTCACTCTCGGAAAACAGGGATATAAGTGGCTTATGGTCAGTTTCGAATTCAAATTTTAGTCCAAACAGGTATTGATGCATTTTCTTTACCCCATAGACACACGCTAATGCTTCTTTTTCAATCATGTTGTAGGCTCTCTCTCCTTAGAAAGAATCCTGGATGCATAAGCAACCGGTTGCAGTTTCCCGAAATCATTAGCTTGTTGCAATACACACCCGATGCCATATGACGACGCATCACATGCTAATACCAAACGCTTACATGGATCATACAACACAAGCAATTTGTTTGAGCATAATAATTTTCTCGCTTTTACAAAGGCATTTTCTTGGCTTTTGCCCCAAACCCATTTGCCCCCTTTTCGTGGTAAGACATGCAGTGGTTCTAACAGTGTGCTGAGACCCGGTAAGAAGTTACCAAAGTAGTTCAAGAGTCCCAGAAACAACCGCAGCTCCGTCATGTTCTCTGGCCTCGGTGCGTTCTCGATTGCCTCCATCTTCGCGTTGGTGGGCCTGATGCCGTCCGCCGCAATCCTCCTTCCCAAGAACTCCACTTCAGGTGCCAGAAAAACGCACTTTGAGCGTTTTAACCTGGGCCCCATGCAGTTGAGTCAACTAAGAACCGCCTCCAGGTTTTGCAGGTGCTCGATTGTGTTCCGACCTGTGACCAAGATTTCGTCCTGGAAGACCATGGTGTGCGGGACCGACTTCAGTAAGCTTTCCATGTTTCTCTCGAATATCGCCGCCGCTGAGCGGATTCCAAATGGGCATCTGTTATAAACAAAAAGACCTTTGTGCGTGTTGATGCAGGTGAGGGCCTTCGATGATTTCTCCAGTTCCTGCGCCATGTAGGCTGAAGTCAGTTCCAGCTTCGTGAACGTCTTTCCTCCCGCCAGCGTTGCAAAGAGGCCGTCGGCCTTTCATCGTGGGTATTGGTCCTGCAAGGAGAAACGATTGATAGTTACTTTGTAATCGCCACAGATTCTGACGGTGCCGTCTCCCTTGAGGGCTGGGACAATAGGACTGGCCCACTCGCTGAACTCGATCGGTGAAATGATGCCCTCTCTTTGCAGCCAGTCAAGCTCGATCTCTACCCTTTCTCTCATCATGTACGGTACTGCTCGCGCATTGTGATGAATGGGTCGCGCCCCCAGAATTAGGTGGATCTGCACTTTTGCTCCTTGGAATTTCCCAATGCCTGGTTTGAACAGTGAAGAAAATTTGTTTCAGACCTGGACACACAAAGTGTCATCAGCGGGCGATAGCACTCGGACGTCATCCCAGTTCCAGCGTATCTTTCCCAGCCAGCTCCTGCCGAGCAGTATAGGACCATCATCCGGTACCACCCAGAGTGGTAGCTTGTGCACCGCTCCATCGTACGAGGTCTTTACGGTAGCACTGCCAATTACAGGAATCAGTTCTTTTGTGTAAGTTCTTAGTTTCGGTGCGAACTGGAGTTAAGATTGGCCTTGAGGCCTTTCAAAAGTCTTTTTGCCCATGATGGACTGACTTGCACCCGTGTCCAGCTCCATTGACACCGAGAATCCATTTAGTTCAACATTCAGCATTATCGGGGACAATTCGTGGTGAATGTGTGCACCCTATGTACCTCTGCCTCCTCTATCTGAGGCTCTGGTTCATTGTGATCCTCCATGGATCTGTCCTCCTCTGCAACATGGTGGTTTGCAGTTTTAACAGGCTTTGCAGCTCGTCTGCACACTCTTTGGAGGTGTCCCATTGTTCCAAGCCCTTGCAAATGTACTCTTTGAATCAGGATGAATGGAAATGATGATCACCCCCACGGCGCCAACAAGGTGTTAATGGCCTTGCATTCATCACCCTTGATGGTGGACTCTGAGACATCTGCGGACGTGCAGCTGCAGGTATGTGTGAGCTCCCCTGTACGTTACGATTCAAAAACAACATCACTTTGCTCACAGTACTTGTAGCAGCACTTGTGTGCTGAGAGATTTGCTTCGTATTGTCACTGGTGGCAATGAACTCTTGCGCTATCGCTATGGCCTTACTCAGGGTTGGGGTCTCTACAGTCAAAAGTTTGAGAAGTATGGTTTCGTGGCCAATGCCAAGTACGAAAAAGTCTCTGAGCATGTGCTCCAAATGGCTTTCAAATTCACAATGTCCTGCAAGGTGTCTTAGCTCGGCGACATAACTCGCCACTTCCTGGCCTTCAGACCTTTTGTAGGTGTAGAACCGATACCTCGCCATCAGAACGCTTTCCTTCTGATTCAAATGCTCTTGGACCAGTGTGCACAAATCGTCGTGCGATTTTTCCATGGGTTTCGCTGGAGTGAGCAGATTCTTCATGAGACCATATGTTGGTGTCCCACAGACGGTGAGGAGGATCGTCCTTCGTTTGGCAGCGTTCTCTTCCCCATCCAGCTCGTTGGCCACGAAGTATTGGTCGAGTAGCTCCACAAAAGTTTCCCAATCATCTCCCACTGAAAATTTCTCCAGGGTGCCCACTGCTATCTGTATCTCGTCGCCAGTTGTTGTGTATGGAGAAAGAGTCAGACTGAACACTGTGAGCTCAAAGTAAAGTGTGACCTTAATCTTTTATTGCAGGTCTCCAGAGTGCCTCTCCAACCTGTGAAGCTTCCTTAAATACCTGTGCTCCCAAGGGATGGCTGTACAGAGTAAATACAAGTCCACATATATAACAAACCATTTATCCCAACTCTCTGTTTTCTGTTAGTTAGCCAATCCTCTATCCATGCTAATATATTACCCCCAACCCCATGAACTTTTATCTTGTGCAGTAATCTTTTATGTGGCACCTTGTCAAATGCCTTCTGGAAGTCCAAATACACCACGTTCACGGGTTCCCCTTTATCCAACCTGTACATTACATCCTCAAAGAATTCCAGCAAATTTGTCAAACATGACTTCCGCTTCATAAATCCATGCTGACTCTGCCTGACCAAATTTTGCTTTTTCAAATGTCCTGCTCGGGTGCTTCTTTAATAATGGACTGCAACATTTTCCGAAACACAGATGTTAGGCTAACTGGTCTATAGTTTCCTCCTTTTTTTCTGCCTCCTTTTTTAAATAGGGGTGTTAGATTTGCAGTTTTCCAATGTGCTGGGACCTCCCCAGAATCCAGGGAATTTTGGTAAATTATCCACAATCCCTGCCGCTACTTCTCTTAAGACCCGAGGATGCAAGCCATCAGGTCCAGGGGATTTATCTGCCTTTCGTCCCATTATCTTACTGAGTACCACCTCCTTAGTGATTGTGATTGTGTTATGTTCCTTCCCCCCTATAGCCCCATGATTATCGCCTGTTGGAATATTGTTAGTGTCCTCTACCATAAAGACTGATACAAAATAAATGTTCAGAGTTCCTGCCATCTTCATGTTCCCCATTACTAATTCCCCGGTTTTGTCCTCTAAGGGACCAACATTTATTTTAGCATTCTTTTCCTTTTTGTATACCTATAGAAATTCTTGCTATCTGTTTTTATATTTTGTGTTAGTTTACTTTCATAGTCTATCTTCCCTTTCTTAATCATTTTTTTAGTCATTCTTTGCTGGTTTTAAAAAGCTCCCCAGTCTTCTGTCCTCCCACTAGTTTTGGCCACTTTGTATGCCCTTGTTTTTAATTGGTTACCATCCTTTATTTCTTTAGTTAGCCACGGATGGCTTTCTTTTCTCTTACACCCTTTCCTCTTCACTGGAATATATTTTTCTTGAGAGTTGTGAAATATCTCCTTAAATGTACACCACTGTTCATCAACCGTTCTACACTTTAATCTATTTTCCCAGTCCACTTTACCCAATTCTGCCCTCATACCTTCATAGTCTCCTTTATTTAAGCTTAGTACGCTGGTTAAAGATCTAACTTTCTCACCCTCCTTGACTCATCTTTTGTTCCTTATTTGTCCCATTACCATCACCTTTTGCTTTTCACCATCATCCCTTTTGTCACTTAATCTCTTCTGCCTTCACCCTATCACAGATCTTCGTTTTTGTTCTTTCCTCCCCTCCCCCTTTCGCTGCCCCTACACTTACTTAAAATCTGTTACATCTCTAACTTTTTCCAGTTCTGCCGAAGGGTCCCCGACCTGAAACGTTAACTCTGTTTCTCTCTCCACAGATACTGCCTGACCTTCAAGTCTGCAAAGGAACATAGACAGGCTAATTGTGTGGGAAAACATGTGGCAGCTGGAATATAAGTGTGAGGTTATCAATTTTGGCAGGAAAAATAAAAAAGCTAATTATTATTTAAATGGAGAGAAACTACTAAATGCTGCAGTTTAGAGGGACCTGGGGGTCCTTGTGCATGAAACACACAAAGTTAGTATGCAGGTACAGCAAGTAATCAGAAAGGCAAATGGAATGTTGGCCTTTATTGCAAGGGGGATGGAGTATAAAAACAGGGAAATCCTGCTTCAACTGTACAGGGTATTGGTGAGGCCACAGCTAGAGTACTGCATACAATTTTGGTCTCCTGATTTAAGGAAGGATCTACTTGCATTGGAGGAAGTTCAGAGAAGGTTCAATAGGTTGATTCCGGAGATGAGGGATTGACTTATGAAGAACGGATGAGTAGGTTGGGCCTATACTCATTGGAGTTTAGAAGAATGAGAGGTGATCTTATTGAAACATCTAAGATACTGAGGGGGCGTGACAAGGTAGATGCAGAGAGGATGTTTCCACTCATGGGGGAATCCAAAACTAGGGGGCATAGTTTAAGAATAAGGGGTCACCCATTTAGAACTGAGATGAGGAGGAATTGCTTCTCTCACAGAGTCATAAATCTGTGGAATTCTCTGCCCCAGAGAGCTGTGGAGGCTGGGTCATTAAACATATTTAAGGAGGAGATAGACAGATTTCTGATCGACAAGGGAGTGAAGGGTTATGGGGAACGGGCAGGGAAGTGGAGCTGAGCCCATGATCAGATCAGCCATGATTTTATTAAATGGCGGAGCAGGCTTGAGCGGCCTAATGGCCTACTCCTGCTCCTAATTATTCTGTTTATGTTATTGTGACCTGCCGAGTATTTCAAGCATTTTCTGTTTTTATTTCAAATTTCCAGCATCTGAAGTATTTTGCTTTTGTGTCTCGAAAGTATTTCATTGGCTGTAAGAGTGCTTTGAGACATCCTGAGGATGTGACAGGTACAATAAAAATGCAATCTTTTTAATTTCCTTGCTGTTTATTGGCAATGTGTGGCAGCCTTGATGAGCGCATATTATAAAGTGATTCAGTGTAAAGCACTTTGGGGTGTGAAAGGCATTAGGAACTTATATAAATCTAAGTTTATTGCTATTATATCAATAGAGAATGGTGGTGATTTTTCATCAAGTGTTTCAAAGATATTGTGGGTTAAGGAGTTTCCTGTTGCATTAAGGTCTCCATTAGATGTTCCAACCTCTAATTTGCCAGAGTCTAAACTCTTGTCAGCTTCCTTCGGTGTTTTGTAACTCCTTACTGTCACTGTGCTGTACTTAACACAGTAGGGGAGCTCACAGAAACAGTATGAAGTAAGAAACTCTAAATAGCTTAAGGAACAGCATAAAACACATAGGGATAGAACTGCCTTGGCGACCTCTTTTGGGCGCGCAGTTTGTGTTGCGGCCTCGACTTATCATCGACCTGAAACGTTAACTCTGTTTCTCTCTCCACAGGTCGAGGCCGGTCTGCAATTGGGCAGCTCGCCATCCTGCTCCTCCTAGCCCCCACGTGAATTTTGTTTCAAATTCTAAAAACGCATCCTTTTCAGTAGCGGCAGGTTCCAGGCTGCATCGACGTCAGGTGAAGCTGGTCTGACCCAGACCCTGCTCCGCTCCTTGGGACACCAATTTTCTGAGCGTAATGCTCACAGGTTAGCGCGTGGTAGTTATATGTCAGTACAGGCCTGGGAGATGCCGAGGCTTTTGGTGCTGAAAAAAAAACAAGGGGGCACTTGATTGAAAGTTTTTGGAGTGTGACTCGCCCTTTAACCAGGGGGCACTTGTTTACAGATACAACAAAAATAGTTGTAGAGCTGTTGATTTCTGTGGTCTAGAGGAGTCCGTGTTCCACATTTATGTCGAATGTGTGAGGTTGCAGTCCCTCTTCCATTATGTGAAGGTGCTGCTCCTCAAAGTCTGGTTGCACTTCAGTCCCACACTCCTGATCTTTGGGCACCCTATGCAGAGGGGAGTGGGCAGGTCGGAAGGTCTCCTTGTAGGACTGCTCCTGGGCATGGCCAAGGTTGCCATCAACCGGTCCTGGCAGCGAGCGGTCAAGGAAGTCGTTTAGCCCGACTGCCTGCCTCTCTTTCGCAGTTACATCGAGCCAGAGTGTCCCTGGAGATGGAGCACGAGGTGTCCACCTGTACGCTCGCGGCCTTCTGCGAGAGATGGTCGCTGGAGGGACTGGAGTGCATCATCACCCCTGGCAACCAAATTTTAATTTGACCGATTAATGTTTAAAGTCTAATTTGTTTAATTGTCGGTTTTAGTGCCCCCCCCCCCCCACCTTTAATCAGGGGGCACATGATTTAAAGATTTATTGATATACAGATACAACCAAAATAGTTGTAGAGCTGTTGACTCGGGAGTGGTTTAGCCGGTCACCTGATGTTCACAAGATTCGATAAAACTCCAGCCAGTTGGGTTCAGGGAATCCACGATGAGGCAGGTGGTTGTGAGCCTGGTGGATGAACTTGTAATGTGTAGTGTAATTGTTAAACCTTTGCTAATAGACCAACTAGTTCTTAATAGCAATGTGTTGCTATGAATTCTTAAGCAAAGAACCCACGAACAAATACATTACACCGAGGAATCCTAAAACAGGTGTTAAATCCCCTCATTTACATGTGCAACGGAGCTGAACTATTTTAGGCAGCTGTCAGTAATGCATGAAAAATCACCCTAACCAATTTTGGCTCGGACTTCTTTCAGGAATCTTTTGGGAGGCAGGACTTTGGTCCCTGAAGCTGAGCCTCATTGCACCCGTTTTAAGCCTGTAAAATGGGCGCAATGAGGTCGAATTTCTACCTCATAATGTTTCATTTTCCAAGTGACCAGATTCTTGGGTGAACTCTTTTTTTTTTGGCAGGCTGATTGGAAGACACCATGGTCTAATTCTCACTCATAATTGTGGACGTCCTAAATGTTATGACAACAACAACAACTTGTACTTATATAGCGCCTTTAACGTAGTAAAACATCCCAAGGCGCTTCACAGTAATATTATAAGTCAGAAAATGTGACACCGAGCCACAGAAGAAGAAAGTATTAGTTGCCTCAAGACAGAGAAAACCGAGAAGTGAGGATAAACTCCACACAAGGCTATGCTTCATGTGGCATAATCTGATGTTGAAGCTTTTGCAGCCTGGCTGGGGTCCTGAAGGAAGTGTTTAATTTGTCGGTACTTGTCATGTTTGCAGAACTGGAATTTGTTGAAAGCAAGTAATCAGCTCCAGTCAGGGAATTAGCCTGACCTGGTGATGCCTTTCTCATGCATGGGTGAATTTTCATACAGTTTCTGGCATATTTGCGGTGTAGAAAATGGCACAGGAACTTTATTATACCGGGAAAACCAGAGAGAAGGCATTTACATCCGTTTTCTTCAATGAAAAGGCTGGAGTTACTTCACGTTTTCTGGCCCTTCCTGCGATCTGCCTGCTGAGTCACAGTTACCCTCATTTAAATACGTTATTTTGAGGGCCAAGGGCGTTGCAGCTCTGAGTTACCTGCTTTGACACTGGCAATATATTCTGGGTAATTTAGACGGAGATCTATTGGACATAGCTGCTGCCAGGATTACCTGACACAGACATATGTGAGGGGTTTCTGAGCCTGAGGAGTTTGAAAAACGAGTTCTGCAGCTGAGAAACACATTATTTCAGTTATTTTTTTTGCCGACAGACACTTGGACTTGATTCGGATCAGCCATTAGTGAACAAGTTCAAAATTCTATCTCACTGCGTGGAAATTCACGCCCCTGTTCTTTATTTCCCATGTACAATGCCTTGGGAGATTGACTGGTATAAACTACATGGGGTAAAAGATCCACAGGAACTCTCCCAATCCTGGCCGTTTGAGCGATTCTCCAAGGGGCTTCCTTAATCACCTGATCAAATTACAGCGGAACTGGGAGAGAAGAGAAGCTCCGGAGAAACTCCAATCCAATGTAAGCTAAATAATGAGTCTGTACAGTCACAGTCGGAGGACTCTGCACAAATCATGTCACTGTATCACAAGCAGTGCAGAAACGAGCATACAAGCTAATAAAAAGTTTAAGGCATCCGAACTATGGGAAAAGGTTGAAGAGCCAGCATTTGTTTGACTCGGCTGAAAAGAATGTTCAACAGCTATTCAAGGTCTTGAAAACTGTAGTAAATTGAGTCCTGATAATTTGTTCGAGATTGCCACTAACTCTAGAATCAGTGGACATGTACCATGGTTTGATACAACTGAATGGCTTGCAAAGCCACTTCAAGTAAGTAATCTAAGGGTTAAGTCATGGCAGGGGAGCCCAGTCCCATGTCATGCTCCTTCTGTGTTATGTGGGAAGTCAGGGATGCTTCCAGTGTCCCTGACGACTCTATGTGCAGGAAAAGCATCCAGCTGCAGCTCCTGACAGACAGCATTGCGGCACTGGAGCTACGCATGGATTCACTCTGGAGCATCCGCGATGCTGAGGATGTCGTGACTAGCACATTTAGTGAGTTGGTCACACCGCAGATAAAGGTTACTCAGGCAGATAGGGAATGAGTGACCATCAGGAAGAGCAGTGGAAGGAAGGGAGTGCAGGGGTCCCCTGTGGGCATCTCCCTCCAGAACAGATACACCACCTTGGGTATTGTTGGGGGAGATGACTCATTAGGGGAAGGCAGGAGCAGCCAAGCCCATGACACCAGGGGTTGCTCTGCTGCACAGGAGGACAGGAAAAAGAGTGGAAGAGTTATAATGATAGGGGCTTCTATAGAAAGGGGAATAAATAGGCGCTTCTGCGGACGCAAACAAGACTCCAGGATGGTATGTTGCCTCCCTGGTGCAAGGGTCAAGGATGTCTCGGAGTGGCTGCAGCGCATTCTGAAGGAGGAGGGTGAACAGCCAGCTGTCGTGGTACATATAGGTGCCAACAATATAGGTAAAGAACGGGATGAGGTCCTACAAGCTGAGTTTAGGGAGCTAAGAGTTAAATTAAAAAGTAGGACCTCAAAGGTAGTAATCTCAGGATTGCTACCAGTGCCACGTGCTAGTCAGAGTAGGAATGGAAGGATAGCTAAGATGAATACGTGGTTTGAGGGGTGGTGCAGGAGGGAGGGATTCAAATTCCTGGGACATTGGAACTGGTTCTGGGGGAGGTGGGACCAGTACAAACCGGATGGTCTGCACCTGGGCAGGACCAGAACCAATGTCCTAGGGGGAGTGTTTGCTAGTGCTGTTGGGGAGGGGTTAAACTAATATGGCAGGGGGATGGGAACCTATGCAGAGAGACAGAGGGAAGTAAAATTGGGGTAGAAGCAAAAGATAGAAAGAAGAAAAGTAAAAGTGGGGGCAGAGAAACTTAAGGCAAAAAGCAAAAAGGCCACATTGCAGCAAAATTCTAAAGAGACGGTGTGTTTAAAAGACAAGCCTGAAGTCTCTGTGCCTCAATGCGAGGAGCATTCGTTATAAGGTGGACAAATTAACTGCGCAGGCAGCTATTAATGAATATGATATAATTGGGATTACGGAGATATGGCTCCAGGGTGACCAAGGCTGGGAACTCAACATCCAGGGGTATTCAACATTCCGGAAAGATCGACCGAAAGGAAAAGGAGGCGGGGTAGCATTGCTGATTAAAGAGGAAATTAACGCAATAGTAAGGATATGTGGAATCTGTATGGGTAGAGCTGCGGAATACCAAAGGACAGAAAACATTAGTGGGAGTTGTGTACAGACCACCAAACAGTAGTAGTGAGGTTGGGGACAGCATCAAACAAGAAATTAGGGATGTGTGCAATAAAGGTACAGCAGTTATCATGGGTGACTTTAATCTACATATAGATTGGGCTAACCAAACTGGTAGCAATACCATGGAAGAGGATTTCCTGGAGTGCATTAGGGATGGTTTTCTAGACCAATATGTCGAGGAACCAACTAGAGGGCTGGCCATCCTAGACTGGGTGATGTGTAATGAGAAAGGACTAATTAGCAGTCTTGTTCTGCAAGGCCCCTTGGGGAAGAGTGACCATAATATGGTAGAATTCTTTATTAAGATGGAGAATGACACAGTTAATTCAAGGACTAGGGTCTTGAACTTAAGGAAAGGTAACTTCGATGGTATGAGACGTGAATTGGCTAGAATAGACTGGCGAATGATACTTAAAGGGTTGACGGTGGATAGGCAATGGCAAACATTTAAGGATCACATGGATGAACTTCAACAATTGTACATCCCTGCCTGGAGTAACAACAAAACGGGGAAGGTGGCTCAACTGTGACTAACAAGGGAAATTAGGGATAGTGTTAAATCCAAGGAAGAGGCATATAAATTGGTCAAAAAAAGCAGCAAACCTGAGGACTGGGAGAAATTTAGAATGCAGCAGAGGAGGACAAAGGGTTTAACTAGGAGGGAGAAAATAGAGTATGAGAGGAAACTTGCTGGGGACATCAAAACTGACTGCAAAAGCTTCTATAGTTATGTGAAGAGAAAAAGATTAGTGAAGACAAACGTAGGTCCCTTGCAGTCAGAATCAGGTGAATTTATAATGGGGAACAAAGAAATGGTAGACCAATTGAACAAATACTTTTGTTCTGTCTTCATGAAGGAAGACACATATAACCTTCCGGAAATACTAGGGGACCAAGCGAGCAGAAGGAACTGAAGGAAATCCTTATTCGTCAGGAAATTGTGTTAGGGAAATTCATGAGATTGAAGGCCGATAAATCCCCGGGGCCTGATAGTCTGCATCCCAGAGTACTTAAGGAAGTGGCCCTAGAAATAGTGGATGCATTGGTGATCATTTTCCAACAGTCGATTGACTCTGGATCAGTTCCTATGGACTGGAGGGTAGCTAATGTAACCCCACTTTTTAAAAAAGGAGGGAGAGAGAAAACAAGGAATTATAGACCGGTTAGCCTGACATCAATAGTGAGGAAAATGTTGGAATCAATTATTAAAGATGAAATAGCAGTGCATTTGGAAAGCAGTGACAGGATCGGTCCAAGTCAGCATGGATTTTGAAAGGGAAATCATGCTTGACAAATCTTCTAGAATTTTTTGAGGATATAACTAGTAGAGCGGACAAGGGAGAACCAGTGTAGGTGGTGCATTCGGACTTTCAAAAGGCTTTTGACAAGGTTCCACACAAGAGATTAGTGTGCAAAATTAAAGCACATGGTATTGGGGGCAATGTATTGACGTGGATAGAGAACTGGTTTGGCAGACAGGAAGCAGAGAGTAGGGATAAACGGGTCCTTCTCAGAATGGCAGGCAGTGACTAGTGTGGTGTTGCAGGGCTCAGTGCTGGGACCCCAGCAATTTCCAATATATATCAATGATTTAGATGAAGGAATTGAGTGTAATATCTTCAAGTTTGCAGATGACACTAAGCTGGAGGGTGGTGTGAGCTGTGAGGAGGATGCTAAGAGGCTGCAGGGTGACTTGGACAGGTTAGGTGAGTGAGCAAATGCATGGCAGATGCAGTATAATGTGGATAAATGTGAGATCATCCACTTTGGTGGCAAAGACATGAAGGCAGAATATTATCTGAATGGCGGCAGATTAGGAAAAGGGGAGGTGCAATGAGACCTGGGTGTCATGGTATATCAGTCATTGAAAGTTGGCATGCAGGTACAGCAGGCGGTGAAGAAGGCAAATGGCATGTTGGCCTTCATAGCTAGAGGATTTGAGTATACGAGCAGGGAGGTCTTAATACAGTTGTACAGTCCTTGGTGAGGCCTCACCTGGAATATTGCGTTCAGTTTTGGTCTCCGAACCTGAGGAAGAACATTCTTGCTATTGAGGGAGTGCAGCAAAGGTTCACCAGACTGATTCTCGGGATGGCGGGACTGACATTTGAGGAGAGACTGGATCGACTGGGCCTGTATTCACCGGAGTTTAGAAGAATGAGAGGGGATCCATAGAAACATATCAAATTCTGACGGGACGGGACAGGTTAGAGGCAGGAAGAATGTTCCCGATGTTGGAAAAGCCCAGAAGCAGGGGTCACGGTCTAAGGATAAGGGATGAGCCATTTAGGACCGAGATTCTTCACTCAGAGAGTTGTTAACCTCTGGAATTCTCTACCGCAGAGAGTTGTTGATGCCAGTTTGCTAGATATATTCAAGAGGGAGTTAGATATGGTCCTGATGGCTAAAGGGATCAAGGGGTATGGAGAGAAAGTAGGAAAGGGGTACTAAGGTGAATGATCAGCCATGATCTTATCGAATGGTGGTGTAGGTTCGAAGGGCCGAATGGCCTGCTCCTGCACCTATTTTCTATGTTTCTATGTTCAAAGGGTAGTTAAGAATCAACCACATTGTTGTTGGACTGCAGTCACATATAAGCCATACAGGGCAAGGACGGCAGGTTTCCTTAGCTAAAGGACAGTATTGAACTACATTGGTTCTTAGGTCAGTCTGATACCTTCATGGCCACTTAAAAAATACCAGGGGGGAAGAATTGCCCTACGCCCCGATTGGAGGCGATAAACTTCTGGGGCCGGGACTTTCTGCGCCTGGCGCAGAGATCGCTCCTCCACTACAGAATTACCCTTACAGCCCCTCAAAGGAAGCAGAGCACAATCTCGCGTGCTCCACTTTCTTTGGGGATGGTAACCAGGGCGCTAAGGGAAGAGTTACGCAGATGCGCCGCATAGCGCTGACACGCTTCAACACCACCCCCTCCCCACATATCTTAATTTGGATGCCGCCACGCTCTCTGCAAGGCCTCTGATGGCCTCCACTAGGCCACCAGGGCAGCGTGGGACCAGGCCTGCAGCCCGGCACCTATGATGGAGTGCCAGGCTGCACGACGCTAGGGTCGCCATCATAGAGGCAACCCGAGTCAGAAGGCAACAAAAGATGGCGGCCCGAGACGCTGGCACCCTCCCCTTTAAAGAGCTCCCCAAGAGCGGCTGTCAGCCTGCCGGCATTGCCATCCGCTCGCGCCAGCCTCACAATTTCCCCCGGGTATGTTAAGTGGTCGCCGTGCACGCCCATGATGTTTGCTGGTTGCGCAGCCATCCGAGGCACTGCCGTTACAATGCCTCCGTAAACCCCCAGGCAATTTCCGGGAGGTGGTAGCGCCCCCCCCACCCCGGGCGAAAAGTTTCCTCCGCCCTGTTAGCGCCCCCTGGAGGTGCGAACGGGGCTATAAAAAGGGATAATTTCACCCTCCAGCTTTTTTATTTCCAGATTTTTAAAAATGAATTCAAATGCTCACACTGCCATCGTGTGATTTGAACTCCTGTCCTCTGGATCACTCATTCAGTAGCCTCAATAACTGACTCAATAATGGATGGGGGAGGGTTGAGGGCAAACTGACAATGTGTTCATAGGCCTGTAACCAGCTTTCCCAAGTGGCATATTGTTTCATAAGGAGGCTCACAAGGGGCTTGTGGACAAATCAAAACAAGCCTCTATTTTAAAGGCGCACTCTCCTCATGAAAATGCTTGACAAGTTTTCTAAATTTCAGTTGAGAGGAAGAAAAACTCAAAGAAAAAAGAACAGAACAATTGAGTACTATTTTCAACAAGTCTTGAGGCAAGCATGTTGTGTGTTTGCAACCTAATGAAGTGAGGGTTTGACAAATATATTTTAATGAAGGCAGTGCCCCTTTAAGAGTGAAATGCTCTACTTCTTCCTCAATCCCTCTTTCTTTGGGTCACTTGAGTCATCAGCTCACTTGACATAAACCCAATGACTATTTATGTATATATTTGTATCCACAGTAAGAGCTCTTCACACAATCATGATGACAAAATTTCCAACAGACTCGGAGTTTCAATGGCTAACACAGGTATTTCTTTCATGATCTTTCTGTTAATAAATTAAATAGCGTAACAAAAACAAATGTAGGGCTATTGCATCAAGAATTCATCCCCTGAGTCACTTACACACAAGTAATATTATACAAGTGAAGAAATTAATGCTGGCAATATTAGTAAATACTTAACACCGTTGTAACAAAGGCATGACCCCTTTTTTTCTAAATAAATGAATGCCTCTGTTAAAATAGCAGAGAGAGAAATTTGATGCAAGTATGTTAAGCATCGATTTGTTGATAAAATCAAAAGCAATTTCCAACGTTTGTATGCATGCGAAGGGTTGGCCACCTTCCTTGCTAAACTGTTGTTGTAAAATAATGATCATTTTTACGTGTTTTAAAAAATAAAAACGGCCATAAAGAGAATCCACCCTGTGATTTATGGTTCACGATATTTTGCAAGCACGCAGCAAAAGAAGTCAATTAGTCTCTAGTTACCAGTGCCATCATTATTATAAATAAAAGTCTTGTGTCTAGTGCGCCTCCATAGGGTGCATACTAATCACAAAACTGTTAATACTGTATAAACAAGTCTTCACACCTATTAGGCTCAATTTTCCCCAGTGATTTGCGCTGTTTTTTTGGTATGCGCCGCTTTTTTTGGCCTAAATTAAAATATCCAAGTTTCCCCAAAGATTGTGCGCCAGCGTAACTCAGTTAGTTATGATTTTTTTAGGTTAGTTTTTTTTTGAGTCATGGGGGGACGTAACCTGATGTCTGCGCCAGTTTTTGACATTTTTGCAAGTTTAGCCAACTTATATTTTTCCTAGGATGGCGTTATGACTACTCGCAAAAAAACTTCTGGACACTTAAGACAAACCAGCATACATTAAAAAAATCGGTGCAGAAAGACACCATTGTCTTTAGGCAAAGTTTTGGAGGGAGTCAAGAACACATTAAATATGCATCATGAAGCTTAATTTTTTTCAAATTTAAATGCAAATAATGGAAGTCTAATGCAGCTCTTTAATTTTGGATTTTTTTCAAAGTGCCACGCCACCACCAAACGTCTCCAAACCGGGCTCAAGGGTCGGAACATCAGCCGGCAGAATCGGTCCCTCGCCCAGACATGGGGTTCGGGGCTTGGCTTCAAAAGAAGCCTGGGGGGGGGAGAATAAGGGTGTATGGAAGCCGAACTAAAGGGATGAGAATCCTTACACTGTGCAGCAGCATCAAAAGAAGCCCGGGGAGGAGGTGTTTGCCGAGCCCCTGTGTCCGGGCGAGGGAGCGGTTCTGCCGGCCAACCCTCCAGCCCCCGGTGAGGAGACATTCGGGGTGGTATTTTGAAAAAAATCTAAAATTAAAGAATTGCATTAGACATCGTTGCCCCAAATGTCCTCATTTGAATGTCTAGCTTCCCGTTCTAAGCAAGCCTATTGCACATACGCAGACCAGGGTGTGGTTCATACTACGGCGATGATCTTGGGGAAAGAGAGAGCAGAGAAGCTTGTCCTGCTGTTTTGAGCTTCTTGCAAAGGTACAGTTTAATTATGGGGGCAATACTGACAATGCCACACCACGTGTAGGCCTTCTGCATGATGGTGCTGTGGAGGAGACGATTGATTCGACGTCATCGCATGAGGAACCTCAGAGCATGTAGGATGATGGGCAGGAGGCCTTACCCACCTTGGGTATATCGAGACATGCATTCATACCTGCACCTGAGTGATGCAGACTGTGTGAGAAGGCTGCGTTACCGCAAAGAAGTTGTAACCGAGATCTGTGAGTTGGTGAAAGCAGACCTGCAGCCTAGAAGCGTCAGGAGGACTGCTTTGTCAGTTGAAGTGAAGGTTACAGCTGCACTTTCATTCTATGCATTTGTATTATTCCAGGCCACAACTGGGGATGTGTGCGCTATTTCTTAACTGCTGCACTGTATGCTCGGAGGAATGACTACATAAAGTTTCCCATGACCGCCCAGGCAATGCGTGAAAGGGCTGTGGGCTTCTCCAGGATTGCTGGCTTCCCAAAGGTACAGGGCTGCATTGATTGTACCCACATCACCTTGCGAGCACCTTTGGAGGATTCTGAGATGTACAGGAACAGAAAAGGCTTCCACTCTGTTAATGTGTAGCTCATGTGTGACGACATGCCTTGCATCATGTCGAAGAGCGCTATATCTGCCATGTTTCAGCAGCAGCCAGCAGGGCAGAGCTAGCTGCTGGGAGATAAAGGATACGACCTCGCCACCTTGCTCATGACGCCCCCAACGTGTAACCCGGATGGAAGCTGACCGGGAATACAAAATGTCGCATATTGCGACGCGCAGCATAATAGAGAGGACCATTGGCATCTTGAAACAACGTTTCCGATGCCTGGACCATTCCGGAGGCGACTTGCAATACTCCCCTGAGATTGTGGGTCAGTTCACTGTTGTGTGCTGCATGCTGCATAACTTAGTCATCATGAGGCAGCAGCAGCTAGTAGTGGAAGACCCACCTGAGATGAGAGTGGCTGATGATGATGAGGAAGATGCAGACAAGGAGGAGGAGGAGGATGAGGAAGCCATGCCACTACCTGAACCCGGAGCATGACGGCGGAGGAGGGCGGGCCGTCGTGCCCCTTTAACGATTGCTCGAGCTTGTACCAGCAGTTCATCCGTGAATGCTTTGCTGCCTGAAGGCTCAGCGGCAACTATTCCACCTGGACCATGTTTACTGTTTGGACCTGTTCTGTAATGTTGTGTTGTGTTAATGGAACAAATAATGGAAATGATTCAGTTATAAATTAAAATATATTTTATTCAAAAGTTTAACAAACACCTGTTTGTACTTAACTTAACTTTAATAAAAATATTCTTGTATCAAACTTTAAAGTTTTCAGTTAAGATCACTTACAAACTCTAAGATTACGTAAAAACTTTAAGATCACTTACAAACTTTTAAACTTATAAATTGACATAACTTACAAAAAACTTTTAATTTGAGAACAGTTACAACAGTAACAACAATAATAATAACAACAGCAGCAAAGAAAGGCTGCACCCATCTCTCCTCCACCTTATTCTAAGACCGCCCACTGCGCTTGGTCTAGGTGACTCCACCCCTGCCTGCAGACGGTGGTGCAGCGTTTCTCGGGTTGGTACCAAACTTATTCTTTCGAACATCTCAGTTAGTGCGTACTTCTTGATGGGGGGGGGGGGGGAGGAGTGGGGACATTAGCGCTAATGTGGAGGGCCCAACTTGGGCCTCTTCAGAGGCTGGTCTGGGGATTGGAGTGGGAGTGGCATTTAATTCTGTCAATGGGCACAGGGTCTGTGTGTGTTCTCTTATTGCAGCAGCTAACTCTGACATTCCCTCTCTCATGTGTGCCTTGACAGTGTCTCAACTACCTCCAACATTCCCTCCCTCATGTTCCCCAATAGTGTTTTAACTACCTGAAACATTCCCTCCCTCATGTGCACTGACATTGTATCAGCTGCCTGTGACGTTCCCTCCCTCATGTTCTCGGACAGTGTTCTCATTTCTCGTGAGAGTGTTGTTACTTCTTCCACCAGTCCCAATACCTCATCACCCACCCCACTGATGGTGTCCAGGAGTGATTGTGTAAGGTTAATGCTCTCCGCATACATTGCCATCATCTGAACCACATCTGTTACATCCTGCATCTCAGGAGAGCGCTGTCGAGCTCTCCTTCCCCTCCTCACCCTGGATGTGGCTCACTGCATCCCACTGGGATCCGCAGCCTTGAACGGTGGGGCCCTGGGTATGCCTCACTGCACCCCACAGGAATCCCCAGCCTCGGACAGTGAGAAACCATGCACTCAGGAAACGGCCTGGCACCTCAATGGGCTGCACCTGCACCTCCTCCAGCGTGAGTACAACAATGGGGGCTTCATCCACCACCTCCCCCTCCCCCTCACGCTCTTGGTCTGGAAGATGGGATTGGAAGATGTTCTCCCCTTCAGGTTCGTCCGTGTCTGAATTTTCTTCTGCATTGGCTTCAGCCTCGACAGGGTTGGCCTCAAGTTCTGCAAAATATAACAGAACAGACAAATGGTTAGCAGCAGAGGAGGGGGCAGGATGGCATGAGTAGGCTCACACAGCGCAGGCAGCAGGCTCATATGAAGGACCACGATGAATGATAGCACATTATTGCATCAACAAAGCGTAGCTGATGGAGACATCCCTATGAACCGAAGCATGGCGAGCCCGTGCAGTACTTAACATTTAGCAAAGCTAGCCTGTGAAATTTGCAGGACTTACCCTCTCCCTCGAGTGTGGGCCCAGCTTGTGCAGTGGTCATTGCTTTTTTCCAGGCAGGACCCATCAAAGCAGCGACCCTGTCTACTAAGGATGTCAGTGGGTGCAGATTTGCCGGGCCTCCTCCTGTCTGAGTTCTTTCCCTTTTGTTGTGTGCCACCTTCCTCTGCAAAGATGAAAATATAACTTTTTGGACAGAGTGTCTTTCTGCTGGGTGGGACATGTCAGATGGTCACATTTACAATTGTTATTCCATTGAATAAATTAAAACATTACTTACACTAACTACTTGACCGAGGTCCTGCCACTTCTTTTTGCACTGGCCTCCAAACCTCGGGGTGGTCACCATTGCATAGTAATCTTCTCCAAGTTGGTTCCAGTGTTTCTTCATTTCTTTTGGTGAAACTTTTATGTGACCTCTGCTCATGTCCAGCTCCTGCCATCTGGCCTCAATTATAGTAACCAGGGCCTCCACTTCATCCTGTAAGAAATTCTTGGTCCTTGAGCCACGTTGCATCTTATATTGTAGCTCCGATTTTTCCAATGAGAATTAAAGTTCTCACACACAATTGGCTTTGTAAAAATAGCCAAATGCAGACTGGGAGCTGTACTGGGCATGCCCGCCCATAGCAATCGCATCAAAAAACGTCCTTTTTTTCATGCATGTGCAGAAGGGTGGGGGGGGGCGGGGGACATCATGTTTTTGGCGCAAACATTAGGCTCCACTCCCCGAAGCTAAAGGACAGGCTGCGCGGCGCCAAATTAAAAAAATTGAATGGGGAAACTTGCTAATTATTTTTTTGGAATAGTCTGGGCCAAAAAAAAATGGGCATAACTCTTGCAACACGCCAAAAAACGGCATTGGGGAAAATTGAGCATACAAAGTTAGTCGAAGACAGTTTCTTCCTCATCTGCCATAGTTACATAAATAAATCAGTGTTATCCATTCCCCCGCCACTCGTTAGATACTTAGAAATACAACAGATTAGCATTAGAAAGTTACAGAGTATGTATCAGACTATCCATAAATATTAGAAATATATATACACAAAATAAATTTTAAATCTTACATCTGCTTGCATTTCCTGTCCACTTGCTTTCTGTCACACTTTTGTGTCCACTTTTTCCATCATAACTTTGTCTGCACTGCCTAAATTGTTGCCTGGGCAGAGTGCAGAGAGGAGAATCTGCCACGTATAATTAATTTAAATGGACAGAAGCTTCGGAGGGCTCCATTGCAGTTGTGCAATCGATCCCGCCCGATTTTCCTCTCAGTAGCCAACCCACGCAGTACTTGACACCCAGGCGGTACAGATGAAAATCTACCCCATTGATTCTTACAACTTACTCTTTCTGCCTGCGGCACTCACTCTCATTCTTGCAGGTGCAAATCAATGTTAAAATGCTGTGCCTGCTTCCAGCAAGACTCACCATAGTGATCAGGATCTCTAGCTCTTGTTATCCTCCTTAAATCAGGGGCACCACTCAGGGCCAGATTAATGGCCTGATGGGCCAGGGGCAAACTGATCCAAATGGGCCGATAGATATGTTTGTTCATGTTCATTACATTATGTATATGATTCTGATTCTGAGTATGAAAACATAGGCCAATATATTCAACAATAAAAGTATATATTCTGTATCAAGTAGGTATATCATCATCATAGGCAATCCCTCGAAGCGAGGATGACTTGCTTCCATGCCAAAAAGGGATGAGTTCACAGGTGTTTCAATGAAGGACCTAATATTCCAGATCCCGAACTACATCGTGAACGGTGGAAGATGCCTGTGCTTGGAAATTTAACGTGTGGTGGCCGTTGCACACCAGCCATCACACGGGCTTGACAGAGCTAGGTCTTGGTCCAGTGGCAAGGATTACCCAAGACGAACTGGAGACCAGCTCTGCTCCACAGACCGAGCGCGCACACATATCGCAGTGTGGGCTGGCCCATGCTGCCCCTGGGCCCACGCCTCTCCTGGGCCCCGGTCACTTCACTCTTTGGACTCTTGCCGCTCCTTCGCCCCTCCTGCTATGCCTGCCCGCACTGCAATCAGCGAGCTGGCTTTGTAGCCGTCGCCCTCCTGCAGCAGCACGCGCTGCTCCCTGCAGTGGTATGCCGCCGCACGCTGCTCCCTCCAATGGCCCCGGCCTGCTAATGGTCTTGCAGGCCGGGACCGCACTGATTTCCGGGCCGGGCTGCCGCCCGCTGTTCCCTCCAATGGCCATGGCCTGCTAATGGTCTTGCAGCATCAGCAAGCCGGGGTCATTGGAGAGAGCAGCGTGTGGCGGCCCAGCCTGGAAATTGGCGTGGACCTGGCCTGCAAGACCATCAAGTAGGTATATATTCTGGTTCTAGTAACATTGCAATTCCAGATTCCTATACATACAGGTATATGCAAATTTCTCTCAAATAACATGTGAAATAAAACAGGCTAGTACATATTCTGTTCTGTATATAGGTGCATTAGTGTATATAGGTACTTCTGTAGATAGGTATAAACAAGTGAATCTATTTTCCTCGGTCTTGTTTTTCCTCTCTTATTATCAATTCTATTCAGCCTATTTGGGTGGTATTTTTTTTTCCTACATTTATTTGATAGGCCTATGTTCTTTGGAGGGCCTGGGGCTGCAGTCCCATCTGCCCCATGGTTAATCTGCCCCTGGCACCACTGCCGCTATCCCAGCTGAGGTCAGCATGCTTAGCACAGACTGGAGATAGATTAAACCAGGGACTTTCTTGATCTGCATGGCTCACAGACACCTTGGGGCCGAAATTCATGGCTGCCAGAAAGCTGGAGTTTTTGGAATTTTTTCCACTGGGAGCAGTGAGGCGGCCTCTCGATCCGTTTTCGGCACATTCATTTTTTTAACGTTGGACTGGAAGTCATCATAGCGGGGGCGGAAGTGTGGTGGTAAGTCAGGTTGAGGGGTGGAAGTTGGGGCGGGATTGAGTCTCCGTCGCTGTCACTCAGTGGCGGAGCGATGATGACGTCATAGCGTGTGTGCGTCACCATGCTCTCTCCCCTCCCTTAAAGGGGAGAGACACGGGCATTTTTAATCTTCGGCCATTGGGCCACCAGGGAGGGTTTCGGCCGGGCCAGTGGCCTGGCACCCAAGAGGGGTGCCAGGCTGCCTGTTGGCGGCCCAGGCCGAACCTGGGGGCACTATTTTGCCGTCCGATCGGGAAGTCGGCCATCAATAATAACCTGGTGGTCGTGGCAGTGGGCCCTCCCCTTGATGGGCTGCCGTGCTGTCGGGCCGCACATGCTCAGGATAAGGTGGACCGACAGAGAAAGCTGTTGGGGGCACCCCACGGCGGGACAATGATTTTTTTCCACTAAATATGTGTTGGAGTATTCTGCAGGTGAGGGAGAGTGGCGGTGCGCGTTTGGTGTTGCGTTTGCGGCGGTCATCAGCAGCGGGGTGGAATTGGGGACAGGCCGAAAAATCCCCAACCTGAATTTGGGTCAGGGTGGGCACTGGATTGCAACACGGCGGCCACTCGATTCCGCTGCATGGCCGCCGCAAAATGGCAGAAACGGGCCTTATACAGACCCTGAATTTCGGCCCCTTACCTGTTAGCCACTGAAGGGAAATATGTGAAGGAGAGTGAACAGGACTTTAGGCCAGTGTTTTATTGCGTGATACCAGTTTGGAACCGATAACCTGTTCTGAGCATCGCAGGGCCGGCAGCACTCTGGTATATTGCTGGCTTTGCACTGCACTCTGGAGGCAAAGCAGAGCTCCATCATTGTGCTTACATAAATGCACAGACTTCCACTCACTGGTGATGGGCTGGTCAGCTCTGTGCTAATATTAAAATAAAAAAGTTGAAAACAAAGCTTCGCACTGGTCACAGGTTTGTAGCTTTCATGTCAGAATGTTTGCATTTATGATTATGATTCCCGAAGCCACCAATGAAAATCAGAGATCCTATACTCCCAAGTAATAAAAAGGAAATTTGATTTATTCAGTCATCATAAACCCACTGGGCCTGGTTATACCGCAGACACTGCAGAAGTTAGAGATGTGCAAGCTCTTCACAAAAATGTGCAGGGGTTGCAATTAGCACCAAGCAGACATCAGAAGCATTCAGGAGGATATTCAAAGATATTATCAAACGGAAAGCTTTAGAAGGTGCAGAATGAGTAGCAAGGCAAAGGAGGTTTTAGGAAGAGAATTCTGGGGCACACAGCAGTCACGTCTGAAGACTTTGCCAGGAAGGCTGAACAGACGAAAGTGCAGGATGCACAGTGGACCAGAGTCGCTGGAGCGGAGGATGCAAATGTAATATTGGAGGAGAACATAAGAACATAAGAAATAGGAGCAGCAGTAGGCCATTTGGCCCCTTGAGCCTGTAAGATCATGGCTGATCTGATCATGGGGTCAGCTCCACTTCCCTGCCCGCTCCCCATTACCCTTTACTCCCTTATCGCTCAAAAATCTGTCTATCTCCACAAATATATTCAATGACCCAGCCTCCACAGATCCCTGGGGCAGAGAATTCCACAGATTTACAACCCTCTGAGAGAAGAAATTCCTCCTTATCTCAGTTTTAAATGAGTGACCCCTTATTCTGAAACTATACCCCCTAGTTCTAGATTTCCCCATAAGTGGAAGCATCCTCTCTGCATCTACCTAGGAGGTTGGAATTCCTTGAGGTGGTCTGGCACCTCTTGCCAAAATCCAGCATTAGACTGATAATTTCATTCCCCACAGTCATAGTGCAGTTTCTGCATCAATGCGAGTTTAAAAATTGCCTCTCATGGAATTTGTAGTATGACTGGCCCATATATTTATACTGTGTGCAATAGAGAACAGTGCAGAAGGCAAAAAAAACTCTTTTATCTTTTTCTTAGAAAGTCTCTGTCCTTGAAAGCTGTCCAGCTATAATAAAGTTCCCTCACTTTGTCTGGGAGCCGCAATATAACAAAGCAGCTTGTAGACTGTTGAATCTCTTCGCAACCATTTTGCCTCTTTTGTTGTAAGCATTATCCTGGAACCATTTGCTAAGCCTGTCTAACTTGTCACAGAGAGGTATTGAGCCCATCTTCTCAGCAGGGCATGGGGAGGGGAGGGGTTCAGATGGGGGTGGGGGGGGAAGAGGTGCAGATGCGCACTTGCAGCCTACTGGCTGCTGCCGTGGAGAGAAGCCAGAGCTTGTGTCTGCGAGTGACTGTCAATGAGCAACGCGTGACTGATGCTTTGTCAACAGGTCACGCAGCCCTCAGTTAAAATTCATTACTCAGGCGAGATGCAAGGTCTGAATTAAGCATTCTGACAAGCCTGAAATAAGAAAAAAAAATCAAGACAAAACAGGCAACAACAAAAAAAAGCTCAGCTAATTTCGCCCCGAGGCGATTCTTCCTTCCATCCTGTTCAGCCGATTTGTAAATCGTTTTCTCCTTCTTGCTAATGCGTGTAGTATTTGTGAGAGCTTTACAAGATTTCTTTATGCGTATTAAGTCTGAACCCGGGAAAAGTTCAATGAATCATTTCTCGTTTAAGGCAGCGCTTTAAACAATCAAGCTGCCACGAATCAAATCACAGCTGTTGGAGCCCCACTGAGCAGCAAAATAGCTCACTCTTTCACTGCCAGACGTCCGCAATCTTTGCCTTTCCTCCCCCGCTCTCCCTCGCCCCCACTTCCTGCCTCGAAATACAGGCTCGTGTAGGATATAGTCCCAGAGGTACCGCCCTCGAGTGGCATGTTTATGGCCAGGGTCAGCAGGCTGTGCGCACCCCAGTCAAGCCTTCCCTTGACATGCACAAACAAGCAATTTCGAGCACAAGTGTTGGACTGGCACAATGGCCTCAGGTGCTCAGCCCCATCATACTATCTCTACAACCACGCCAGCTGAGATCAACTGGCTCAGTGCCTCAATCCATTAGACAATGGTGGCTTTCCCTTGGTGCTCATGGTGAGAAGGTGAATACATTGTTTTACACTCTGTAACATACATGGCATTATCAGGGTAGAATGATTGAACAGGACAGGTTGCATTTTTATTACAGTGCATTGTGGGAACATTAGTGATATTTTCAGGCTCAAACCCCCCCACAACAATGTGCATATTCTCATCAAAACTGTAATCAGTGGCCTTGATTATTCTTCATTATTTGTTTAACAAGGGGGTTAATTTTGTTTCTTATCTTTTTCAACCCTAGGATAGAGAGGATGACGGTGGAGAGAATGGTTCCGGTTGTAGTTATGCATAGTGTCATTTACATAGCTTATATAGAAACAGTAGCAGTATTGTGGAGTGTTGGGAAAAGCACGTCAGCATCTGGTAGCAGGAGTTACAGGGAGTGGGAGGATTGGGAGATGGGAGAATTCGGAGGACACAGCTGAGATTTAAGAAAGAAAAGACTTGCATTTATACAGCGCCTTTCACGACCTGAGGATGTCCCAAAGCACTTTACAGCCAACAAAGTACTTTTGAAGTGTAGTCACTGTTGTAATGTAGGAAACGCAGCAATTAATTTGTGCACAGCAAGCACCCACAAACAACATAGTGATAATAACCAGATAATCTGTTTTAGTGATGTTGATTTAGAACTAAATGAACTGGGAACACTGGGCTTAAAACTTCGCACCCCACCAGCTCATTGCATGACACATTGAAATTTCAATGCAGAGTACCCCTGTACCACCCCAATTGCTTTTATACTCAACCCCCCTGAATAAAGGCCAACATTCCATTTGCCTTCCTGATTACTTGCTGTACCTGCTTACTAGCTTCTTGAGTTTCATGCATAAGGACCCCCAGGTCCCTCTGTACTGCAGCACTTTGTAATTTTTTTTCATTTAAATTATAAACTGCTTTTCTATTTTTTGTGCCAAAGTGGCTAATCTCACATGTTCCCGCTTTATACTCCATCTGCCAAATGTTTGCCCACTCACTTAGCCTGTCTATATCCCTTTGCAGATTTCTTGTGTCCTCCTCACAATTTGTTCTCCCACCCATAATGTATCATCAGCAAACTTGGCTACATTACTTGGTCCCTTCATCCAAGTCATTAATATAGATTGTAAATAGTTGAGGACCCAGCACCGATCCCTACGGCACCCCATTAGTCACTGTTTGCCAACCGGAAAATGACCAACTCTCTGTTTTCTGTTAATTAGCCAATCCTTTATCCATGCTAATATATTACCCCCAATCCCGTGAACTTTTATCTTGTGCAGTAAACTTTTATGTGGCACCTTATCGAATGCCTTCTGGAAATCCAAATACACCACATCCACTGGTTACCCCGTATCCACCCTGCTCGTTACACCCTCAAAGAACTCCAGCAAATTTGTCAAACATGATTTCCCTTTCATAAAACCACATTGACTCTGCTTGACTGAATTATGCTTTTCCAAATGTCTTGTGACTGCTTACTTAATAATGGACTCCAGCATTTTCCCAATGACAGATGTTAGGCTAACTGGCTTATAGTTTCCTGCTTTCTGTCTGCCTCCATTTTTAAATAGGGGCGTTACATTTGCGGTTTTTCAATCTGCTGGGACCGTCCCAGAATCCAGGGAATTTTGATAGATTACAACCAATGCATCCACTTTCTCTGCAGCCACTTCTTTTAAGACCCTAGGATGCAAGCAATCAGGTCCAGGGAACTTGTCCATCTTTAGTCCCATTATGTTGCAGAGTACTATTTAATTAGTGATAGTGATTGTATTAAGTTCCTCCCTCCCTAAAGCCCCTTGATTATCCCCTATTGGGATGTTTTTAGTGTCTTCTCCCATGAAGACTGATAGAAAATATTTGTTCAAAGTCTCTACCATTTTCCTGTTCCCCATTATTAATTCCCCAGTCTCATCCTCCAGGAGAACAACATTTACTTTAGCCACTCTTTTCCTTTTTATGTACCAGTAGAAACTCTTACTATCTGTTTTTATATTTCATGCTAGTTTTCTTTCATAATCTATCTTCCCTTTCTTTATTATTTTTGTAGTCATTCTTTCGTGGCTTTTAAAACTTTTCCAAACCTCTGGCCTCCCACAAATCTTGGCCCTTGGCCTTTGTAAGCCCTTGTTTTCAATTTGATACCATCCCTTATTTCCTTAGTTAGCCACAGATTGTTATCCCTTCTCTTATAGTCTTTCCTTCTCATTGGAATATATTTTTGTTGATAGTTATGAAATATCTCCTTAAATGTCTGTCACTGCTCATCAACCGTTCCACACGTTGGGCTCAATTTTGGCCAGGTGTTGCTCCGTTTTTTTTGGAATAACATGATTTTTCTGGCGTATCTTAAAAATCCCCATTTTGCACATTCAATTATTGCCAGTGTAAGTGAGTTAGTTATGATTGTTTTAGGTTAGTTTAGTTTTTCTCAAAAGGGGACGTTACTAGCCACGTATGCCTGTTTTGGCCATTTTGCCACTTTGGCCAGATAATAGTTACTCCAAACTAACTTTGACCAGCGTATGTGGTCACTTCAGAAAACCCTTGTGGAGAGTTAAGAAATCAGCGCAGTTAGGTACATCGGAGGCCAATCAGCCTGTGATAGGGGCGGGAAGGGAAACAAAGGCACCTAAAGCACCAAGACTTGCAAAGCACTAAACAAAGCACAAAAAGTAATAAGCATTCAAGAACAAATAAAAAATAGAACTAAGTCCTACCTTCATCTGAAAACTTGGCCCGGGAAGGCAGCGGGCCAGCCGGTCTGGGAGGCCACTCGGCCTGGGATAGGTGCGGGAAAATAACGCACCGGGAGACCACGCGGCCAGGGCTAGGGCCGGGATGATCGGGAGACCACTCGGCCAGGGATAAGGGTGGGATGACCGGGAGACCACTTGGCCAGGGATCGGGGCGGGACAATCAGGAGACCACTCGGCCAGGGTTAGGGGCGGGACGACTGGGAGACCACTCGGCCAGGGATAGGGGCGGGACGACCGGGAGACCACTCGGCCAGGGATAGGGGCGGGACGATCGGGAGACGACTCGGCCAGGGATAGGGGCAGGACGATCGGGAGACCACTCGGCCAGACATAGGGGCGGGACGACCGGGAGACCACTCGGCCAGGGATAAGGGTGGGATGACCGGGAGACCACTTGGCCAGGGATAGGGGCGGGACGATCGGGAGACCACTCGGCCAGGGATAGGGGCGGGACGACCGGGAGACCACTCGGTCAGAGATAGGGGCGGGACGACCGGGAGACCACTCAGCCAGGGATAGGGGCGGGACGATCGGGAGATCACTCGACCAGGGATAGGGGCGGGACGATCGGGAGACCACTCGGTCAGGGATAGGGGCGGGACGACCGGGAGACCACTCGGTCAGGGATAGGGGCGGGACAATCGGGAGACCACTCGACCAGGGATAGGGGCGGGACGATCGGGAGACCACTCGGCCAGGCATAGGGGCGGGACGACCGGGAGACCACTCGGCCAGGGATAGGGGCGGGACGACCGGGAGACCACTCGGTCAGGGATAGGGGCGGGACGACCGGGAGACCACTCGGCCAGGGATAGGGGCGGGATGACCGGGAGACCACTCGGCCAGGGATAGGGGCGGGTCGATCGGGAGAACACTCGGCCAGGGATAGGGGCGGGACGATCGGGAGACCACTCGGTCAGGGATAGGGGCGGGACGATCGGGAGACCACTCGGCCAGGGATAGGGGCGGGACAATCAGGAGACCACTCGGCCAGGGTTAGGGGCGGGACGACCGGGAGACCACTCGGCCAGTGATAGGGGCGGGACGACCGGGAGACCACTCGGTCAGGGATAGGGGCGGGACGACCGGGAGACCACTCGGCCAGGGATAGGGGCGGGACGATCGGGAGATCACTCGACCAGGGATAGGGGCGGGACGATCGGGAGACCACTCGGCCAGGCATAGGGGCGGGACGACCGGGAGACCACTCGGTCAGGGATAGGGGCGGGACAATCGGGAGACCACTCGGCCAGGCATAGGGGCGGGACGACCGGGAGACCACTCGGCCAGGGATAGGGGCGGGACGATCGGGAGACCACTCGGCCAGGGATAGGGGCGGGACGACCGGGAGACCACTCGGTCAGGGATAGGGGCGGGACGATCGGGAGACCACTCGGTCAGGGATAGGGGCGGGACGATCGGGAGACCACTCGGCCAGGGATAGGGGCGGGATGACCGGGAGACCACTCGGCCAGGGATAGGGGCGGGTCGATCGGGAGAACACTCGGCCAGGGATAAGGGCAGGACAAGAGTGGAAGCAAGTCTTCCTCGATTTCGAGGGACTGCCTATGATGATGATATTCGATTCGCCAGGACAGCTAGTCCCAGCACGGTCTAAGTGGAGCCCATCCCAAAGTAACAGCTCTCTCTTACCCCAGTACCGGTGCCAGTGTCCCACGAACCAAAACCCAAGTTAACATTTCAGGTATGCCCCTGTTCTGAGTGACGGTTATAGCCCCAGAGGCTGAGTGACTTACTCCGCAGTTCCAGCATTTTCTTTTCTAACCTCAGGTTGCCAGTGTTCTTGGCTTTCTTTTTAAATGTCCTTGAATGTTTTTCCTCACTCATTCCCTGATCCACTGCTGAAATGTGATAATTGCGAGGAGGTGCGCTCCTGTCAAATGCATAACTGATTTTGCGCAATTCTGAACACCCTTATCAGTACTTCACACTTAAAAGTCCATGTAAACTATGTTGTAGCATAAAGACAGATTGATTTAGGAAATTACCGTTTTCCATTTCAAATGCTAGCACGGTTTAAGACTAGGACGCTTACGAATGTAATATTCATTAAAAAAAAACTGAATTCTAGTCAATGAAGCAGCAGCTTAAAGGAGAAGGAACATTCCAGAGAATTGTTTGTTTGTCACCATTGACTTGGAACAAATCTGTTTAAAGGAATATGCCTTGTTATTTTGTTTTTAGGAATGTCATTCTTTTACCCAAGCAAAGATCCACCATGATAGGGTTCCTTGTCTCCAGGCTGCTTCAGTGACCAGTCCATTGCATTTCCAGGTGACTCTATTTTCCTTCGCTTTGTCAGACCCAGTTGGTGTCGTGTTTTCTCAATGATAAGCTCCCAGGCTGGTCCAGAATTGTGTCCCCTCTTGGATATGTAGAGCCTGATTACCATAAAAAATGGCAAAGTTCACTACTGAATGGATAAGAACTGATGTAAATCTAACCAGAAGGGTGAGCCTAGACTTTTTGCACCGCAAAATCCCAAGTGAAAATGGTGGTGCACTATTCATGTTCGTGCAACCAGGAAATGTCTGACCCAACAGTAGTTTCCGAGGTCAGTCTAATTTATGTAATGTTAGCAAGCTCCCAGCATTATGAATGCAAGTCATTAGTGTGGGGGGGGGGGGATTATTCTGCAAGATTTGGACACCATGCATTAGCTTAAAGGGACAATGCCATCAGAAATGGTTTTGAAAGCAAAACTGAACTTTACTTACCTCAAGAATGTCGGCCAGATCTGTAACATTTGCAGGAATGCCCAGGTTCACTGATGATGGTGTAGAAGTCTTTCTGAATGGAGTCAGGCAGAGGAAGAAGGCATTGTTTGGCACGGAGCGATGCAGGCCCACAAGAAGAACAACAAAGCATCAGGAGGTGGCCAGTCAGTACAGACTCAATCACCCCAAACAGAGCAATTCAGCGCCAAAAGTGTAACAGAAAGAAAGACTTGCATTTATATGGCGCCTTTCATGACCACCGAACATCCCAAAGTGCTTAACAGCCTTTGAAGTACCTGTTGTAATGTAGGAAACTCGCCAGCCAATTTGCACACAGCCAGGTCCCACCAAAACGCACAGCAAGCTCCCACAAACAGCAATGTGATAATGACCAGATAATCTTTTTTTAGTGATGTTGAGAAAGGGATAAATGTTAGCCAGGACACCAGGGAATAACTCTCCTGCTTTTCTTCAAAATGGTGCCATGGGATTTTTTACTTCCACCTGAGAGAGCAGACTCTCAGGTGGACATAGATCTCGGCCTCGGTTTAGCATCTCATCTCAAAGACAGCACCTGTGACAGTGCAACACTCCCTCAGTACTGCACTGTAGTGTCAGCCTAGATTTTTGTGCTCAAGTCGCTGGAGTGGGAAGAGGCAAGAGTGGAGCCAACTGAGCCACCGCTGACACTTGTTAATGACCTTAACAAGGCAGGCAAGGTGAGAGGAGTCAGCCAAATGTTCCAAGAATGCATTGTACTAAGCATGTCTCCTGTGTGTGTGTGTGTGTGTGTGTGGTCTCTCCTTCCCTTTTCACCTTGTCCTGATCCTTTTTAAATGCCGTTCATCTGTAATACCTTCCAGTTCTGAGGAAGGGTCCAAACCCAAAATGCCAACTTATCTGTTCTCTCCACAGACGCTGACTGACCTGCTGCGTGCTTGCAGCATTTTCCATTTCTGTTTCAGATTTCCAGCTTCTGCTGTATTTTGATTTTTGTTCCTAATGCAGGCCAAACCTAGTTCAAAGCAGCTGTAAATGCCCAGCGTAAAACTGGCCACAGTGGAGCACAAACATATTCCTAGAGGTCTCATCACATGAGCTCCTGCCTCCAACCAACCCTCCCAGTCAAACCGCTGGTTTTATTCCATCTCCAATGCTTCAATAACTAATAAATAAAAGTGTTCAAAGTAAATGGAAAAAAAACACACAATTTTTTTTCATACTTCTATGATTTATTCTCCTGGGATTCTCACAGCAACTTCCAGGAAATTACTCTTTAATTTTTGGAGATTCCAAGACAAAATCTTGGAACCTATTTTCTATGTTTCTATGTTTCATTGAAAGTTGCTAACCCTAGGCGATAGTGATCATAGAATGTTGCAGCACAGAAGGAGGCCATTTAGCTCATATGCCTGTGCCAGCACTTTGAAAGAGCTATCCAGTTAGTCCCACTCCCCTACTGTTTCCTCAAGCCCTGCAGATTCTTCCTTTTCAAGTGTATATACAATTCCCTTTATGTCTGATGTGTGGAGTGGAAAGACCACACTGGTGCAATAGGGGGTGCACTTGTGTAATTCTGACTCAAGCAAATTGTTAGGACAAAGTAGAGGGAAATTTACTCTGCCTTTAGCCTGTGCTACACTTTTTTAGGGAGTACTTAATGTTGTCACTGGGGGCAGATGATAGGAAAATATTCCATTCATTCCCCAGCAAAGACCCTTCATCTTGACAAGGACGAATACCCATTAAAATTTATAATAATGTTGTTAGAACATGGGATTGTTTGACTGTTTTACCACAGTGGTTATTGAAGTAGAGACTGGAATATTATTTAAAAGGGAATTGGAGAAGTATTTGAAAATGAAGTATACAAAGGATATGGGGAAAAAGCAGGGAAATGGGATTACAGTCAATGGTAACTGAAAAACTAGCACCAGCGCACCCTCAATGGGCCAAATGGCCTCCATTTGTCCTGTAATTTCTAATATTCTATAATTTTTGTGAAAAGACAATGCACTTAACTTGAATAATTAACTAAGCAACTAGTTTACAAACATGTAATAATGATGGGCAGGAAAAGACCTACTGGTCCATACAGTTGTACAGCCCACCCACCTGTAATCATCTGGGGAGGAGAGGCAAAAAATCAGGTAAATGCCCAGGGCAATTAAGGGGGGAATAAGCTGGAAATTTCCTCTTCGACCCCTTAGTCCAAGAGATCATATCCTAAATTATGTTACAGGTTACCTACACCTTGCACGAGATGTTCTCCGCCCCAGCCAGAAACAGGTCCAACTCTCACTTGAAGGAATCTAGTGAATTAGCTTTCACTGCACAGGCCAGCAACCTGTCCCAGAGGTCCACTAATGTCTGGAAACTACCTAGCGTCCAACCTAGTCCTGCCCTTACATCATTTCTAAGTGTGATTTCTGATCCTCCCACCGATATAGTTTAAATAATTGGTCAACATAAACGCAATCTACTCCCGTCATTATTTTATAAACCTCGGCCAAATTATTCCTAAATCTGCACATCTCTAAAGTATACAGACCCAACACTTTGAGTCTCTCTGGTTAACTAAGGTGTTTTGAATTGGGAATTAATCTTGTGGCCCTCCTTTACATTCATTCCAAAACCTCAATATCGCCCTCCAAAACCACAGGCTTAACCAAAGTCTTGCAAAAGGACAAAATGGTATACTCTGTTTCGTTGTGAATTGTCCTGTGAATACATCATATATCCCTATTCTCTTTAGCTATAGCTTCATGGGATTGGTCATGAACCTTCAGCGATTAATGAACTAAAAGCACCCAGATCTCTTTCTTTCACCACTGGCTTTAATTCATTTCCCTGTATGGTGTGTGTATGTTTCGCATTTGGCCTGCCCACGTGCATTGCATTACACTGTTCTAAGTTAAACACAGGCCCATTCCCCCAGCACATCTAGATCTGTTTGTAGTAGTTGAGCATCCTCTATAGTGTAACAGTTATTTCACAAACCTGGACAAAAACAAGCCTGGTAAATAGAGAAAAGAATGGAAGAGTAGCAGACTAAACAGTAAAGGGGTGACAGAGGAAAGGTTGGGGTTCTGACAAGGGGGAAAATGTGGCGCTGACAGAGGGGAGCCTGTGGATCTGACTGGAAGGATAGTGGAGGGTTAACAGAGGGGAGAATGAAGGCCTGACAAATGAGTGAATGTAGGTCTGAAAGAAAGATGTGTATAGGACTGGGAGAGAGGTGATTGCATGGTTGGCAACGGGTAAAATAGGGGCCAGGCAGAAGGGAGTGTGCAGGCTAACAGAGAAGAGAGTGTGGACAGGTTGGCAGGAGAGTTTGGGGCTATCAGTACAGGGCAGCAGGGAATAGAGTGCTGCAATAGGATAATCCACCCAATCACAATTACCGCAAAGGCTGAATATGACCAATACAGTATCCCTCCTTATCAGACATTCATTTCTTTGCAAAGGTCCAAGCTCTTCAAGTGACCAGATTGCGGTCAACCAAAGCAGTCAGTACAACAGGACATATGTAACATCAGAGACAGGATAATGAGGGTCATTTGTGTTGAGGGAGCACCTTCAGATCGGCCAGCAATCTATCTCACACCTGTCACCCTTTCTTTCAAAGTCAATTAATTCTAATTATTAGTAATCTAAGCACATGCTATATTTTCCAAGGTAAACTTATAGCCTGTTATAAGGGACCTTCAAAATGGGGGCTTGTCATTTGCTGGGAATTGCCCACACTCAGCCTTTCTACCTTCACAGTATCCGACACATTGGCATCCAGCCACGCCATGTCTCACACCTTCCACCAATTGTGTAAATAGATATTTAGTTGTAGTTGTCGATTACCCCGGCCTATGTTTTTATTATTTTATATTTTTCTCTTTTAAATTCCAATTGTGAAAGGAATGTTGTAATCTGGACTCGTGCTGATTAGTAACTGGACGGGGCCCACCACTTTCACTCCAACCCCTGAATATTTAACATTTAAATCCAGGCCTAAAGGATGAGAGGGACAATATTTTAGCCAGCTTATTTCTAGTCCATTAACCAATTTTCTATGAATGCTTCTTTTTAAATGTTGTTTTTGGTATGTGAAAGGCTGCATTTGTAGCCAAGTTTGCTGATGATACAAAGATGGGTGGGAAAGCAAATTGTGAGGACACAAAAAATCTGCAAAGGGATATAGACAGGCTAAGTGAGTGGGCAAAAATTTGGCAGATGGAATATAATGTGGGAAAATATGAGGTTATCCACTTTAGCAGAAATAATAGAAAAGCAAATTATAATTTAAATTGAGAAAAATTGCAAAGTGCTGTAGTACAAAGAGACCTGGGGGTCCTTGTGCAGGAAACACAAAATGTTAATATGCAGGTACAGCAAGTAATCAGGAAGGCAAATGGAATGTTGGCCTTTATTGTAAGGGGGATAGAGTATAAAAGCAGAGAAGTCCTGCTACAACTGTACAGGGTATTGGTGAGGCCACACCTGGAGTACTACGTATAGTTTTGGTCTCCGTATTTAAGGAAGGATATACTTGCATTGGAGGCTGTTCAGAGAAGGTTCACTAGGTTGATTCTGGAGATGGGGGTTGACTTATGAGGATAGGTTGAGTAGGTTGGACCGATACACATTGGAGTTCAGAAGAATGAGAGGTGATCTTATTGAAACTTATAAGATAATGAGGGGGCTCGATAAGGTGGATGCAGAGAGGATATTTCCACTTCTAGGGGAAATTAAATCTAGGGGACGTAGTCTTAGAATAAGGGGCCGCCCATTTAAAACTGAGATGAGGAGAAATTTCTTCTCTCAGAGGGTTGTAAATCTGTGGAATTCTCTGCCCCAGAGAGCTGTGAAGGCTGGGTTATTGAATATATTTAAGGCAGAGATAGACAGATTTTTGAGCGATAAGGGACTAAAGGGTTATGGGGAGCGGGCAGGGAAGTGGAGCTGAGTCCGTGATCAGATCAGCCATGATCTTATTGAATGGCGGAGCAGGCTCGAGAGGCCAAATGGCCTACTCCTGCTCCTGTTTCTTATGTTCTTATTGCTTATCCCGAGTTGTCTGCAGAAGGTGGTGTTGGGTAGGGAATTTCAGGAAATTAATTCTCCCTCTCCTCCATCAGTTCAAGCTGGAACTTTTCAGAACTCATGCTGACAAAGTCTCCCCCAATGGCTCCTCAACGCTAGCACGCTATCCCATGGCTCCCAACTTCTTACCGTCTGCCATCCATTTCCTTCCCATTGCCATCCAGTTGTCTTTTCAATTGCCATTCATTTCTCCCGTTCACTGCTGTCCATTTCCCTCTTCAATTCCCATCCACTTCCCCTCTTCAATGGCAATCCATTTGCCCCATTCCGTTGCTATCTATTTCCCCCATCCACCTCACTCTAACCTGAGTCTGGCTGCTAATGCACCAGCCAGGATCTGTTGCTTCCGCCTGCACAACACCGAGCACTAACTGCAGGGATTGTGACCTCTGTATACGAAAGTCAGAAACTTCTGTTCTCATGAGGGTTCCTGCTTGTAGTAAGTGGAAGCCCCAAACACTGCCCCAGTGGTGGAGCAGGAGAGACTGGCACATCAACAGCCAGATCCAAGTAGATTAAGATTATTTTTCTCAATATATACAAAAAAACATTATTTACACACACGGCTATTCCTGGAATTTTCATTTAAACTGCAGGCTTCAATTTATTCACTGTCAAGTGGTATAATAAAGTCAGGAGACGAATGTAATTTCTGATATTTAAAACCATAGTCACTGAAGCCACTGTACATGAGCAACATTCTCCACATCCACATAATGATTTAAAACATAGCAAAACCTTCATTTTTAAAAGAATTGTTTGGAAAAAGATGGCTGCTTGCCCACTCTCTTGAGAACCAATATATTGTCGGCGCCCACATCCCTAGTGTTGGTATGAGGGCAATCAAAAAACTGACGGTCATACATTTTTAATACTATCTGTCAAGAAATTATAAAATTAGGCTGCATCCTCGGTGTTTGCTTACTGAATGTTTCTGCATCAGAGGCAGGCAAACAATTTGGGACAGCATAGCATCTTGCCATGGATTCAATGATTTTTTTTTACACTTACCACATGTCGTGTGCTTTGCTGCTCAATTGCCATAATTTGGCATAAAAGTCCCAGAGCCCGTGAAATGCTGGTTGCAGAGCAGATCTGAGCTATAACAGGTCGCGTACCACAACTCATCACCGGCTTGAATCATAGGACATGGAAGGTACAAGTACAGCCCATGAGAAGAAAGACATGATAGACTAGAGAAGCTGGTGTTGTTCTCATTAGAGCAGGAAAGGTTGAGAGGAGATTTGATAGAGGCGTTCAAAGTCATGAGGGGTCTAGACAGAGTAGCTGGAGAGAAATTGTTCCCATTGGCAGAAGGGTCGAGAACCAGAGGACACAGATTTAAGGTGATTGGCAGAAGAACCAAAGGTGACATGAGGAAAAACTTTTTTATGCAGCGAGTGGTTAGGATCTGGAATGCACTGCCTGATAGGGTGGTGGAGGCAGATTCAATTGTGGCTTTCAAAAGGAAATTGGATAAGTACCTGAAGGAAAAAAATTGCAGAGTTACAGGGAACGGGCGGTGGAGTGGGACTAGCTGAAGTGTTCTTGCAGAGAGCAGGCTCGGGCTTAACAGGCTGAATGGTCACCTTCTGTGCTGTAATCATTCTGTGATTCTATTAGCAGAGGTGTAAGTTACACTGAGAAAAGTTAAGGAAAGAGAAGAATTGTATTTTAAAAAAAGCAGACACGATGAGCGCTCCATTAATAAAAGGGAAATACAGCATCTTAGAAGGTGAGACCAAAAGAAAAAAATAAAAGAATATTAAGGAAAACATGAAATGAATGGAGTAAATGAAAAAGCAGAAAAATACTGGGAATTTCCTTGGAGCTGATCCCATTCCTCCATCATAACTTTTCCAGAAGTGTGACAGGAAATACCATTTATGTGCGTAAACTGTATTTGCACCACAATTCTGCTGAGGTTCCGCAGAAATTGCCGGCCAAAGTGAAATAAAGAAGTTTTATCGATGGCTCCGTGCATAAATACATCACATGGTGTGATGCTTAGCCATACAGATCTGGAAGGTCCCAGGTTCAATTCCTGGTCTGTGCAGATCAGAGTAGCAGTTTGAGGGGCTACAACTGGCTTTAAGCACTCCAGTCTAGGGAGGGGGAGAATTAAATCGGGCTTCTTGAATGACTCATTGAATGGCGGTGCAGGCTAGAAGGGCCGAATGGCCTACTCCAGCACCTATTTTCTATGTTTCTATGTTTCTATGTTTCTTGTTTTTGATCACTACACAGTGACCACTGCTGGAAAGTGCAAGCTATAGTCAGCAGGTGAGGAGGGAATCAATCACAGTAGTGGGGCCAGTTGCATAACCCACCAAAACTTACTATTCATGTTCACACATGATGAGTAATTACTTGGGCAATGTGCTGGAGGCCTATCGATGCCCAAGGAACTATCCCCATCATGAAAAAGTGTCATCACTAGGGAAGGACAAAGAACAGGAACAATTAAGAATATTGAACAGAACTTCAGAGACAGCAAGAGCAGAGACTTTGGATGTTGATGGTTAAGAAAGAGAGTGACAGAAAACAGGAGCTATGAGATAAAAAATAAAACAGAAATACATTCACAACTGAGGAAGAACAGAGCTACAGTGGGCCAAACCTTGTCAAGTGCAGTGTTAGTTAGATTTTTCCCTGCACTCTTCAGCTTGAAAATGTTTTGCACCGTAACTTGCTGGAAGTGTGATAACAGACCTTAGTGAACAGCAAGACCAACAGTGTATCTCCTTAACCAATGCAATTTAAGGATTGAAAAAGAAACAGAGGATTGACGGAGAAGGATGGTGAATTAAGAGTCAAATCAGGTACATGAAAGAGAAATAAAGTGAGGGAAAGAAAGATTAGATTAAGAGACGGAGAATAAATAGTCAGCAAAGAATAGTAAGAAAATATAAAAGTTGACATTTTTTAAATCTCTAACAACAATTTACTACATGTAGGAATGAGTCTCAAAAATTTAAATTGTTCCTTTTCTGGGCTGGAGAGATTGATTGGCATTGTATTAACAATTATCACATCATTAAAAGTGTACTTACACTATTAATTATAAGCCCTAACCTGTGGCAAGCTTAATGGGTCAGAGACATGGACCATGTACAGTATACACTTTAAGTCGCTGGAGAAATACCACCAACGATGACTCCGCAAGATCCTACAAATACCCTGGGAGGCACCAACATTAGCGTCTTCGACCAGGCCAACATCCCCAGCATTGAAGCACTAATCACACTTGATCAGCTCCGCTGGGCAGGCCACACAGTTCGCATGCTCGACACGAGACTCCCAAAGCAAGTGCTCTACTCGGAACTCCTTCACGGCAAACAAGCCAAAGGTGGGCAGCAGAAGCCTTACAAGGACACCCTCAAAGCCTCCCCACTGACACCTGGGAGTCCCTGGCCAAAGACCGCCCTAAGTGGAGGAAGTGCATTCAGGAGGGCGCTGAGCACCTTGAGTCTCATCGCTGAAAGCATGCAGAAATCAAGCGCAGGCAGCGAAAAGAGCATGCGGCAAACCAGTCCCGCCCACCCCTTCCCTCAACGACTATCTGTCCCACCTGTGACAGGGACTGTGGTTCTCGTATTGGACTGTTCAGCCACCTAAGAACTCATTTTAAGAGTGGAAGCAAGTCTTCCTCGATTCCGAGGGACTGCCTATGATGATGAATGGGCAATTAATGTACAAATGCAGCAAATTCTTAAAATAACGGGGAAGCTAAGGGTAAGCTGCTAATTATGTGAAGCAAATGGCGGAGTGGCGTAAATCAACCAGCAAGTTCTGGAGATTCGCAACTCATGACATATCTCTTCATTCCCTGAATTGCTGGCCGATTTGCTGATCAATATCGGCATAGGTCATTCACATGCCGTTATTTTTCCAGGAGGGTTTAAGCCAATGCGTGTCAGTAAGAGAGAGGGAAAAACAGTGATTGAGCCTTGATGAAATAAAATACTAAACAACAACACCACCAATTTGTATTTATATAGCGCCTTTAACGTAGTGAAACACCCCAAGGCGCTTCACAGGAATATTATGAGAGAAAAAATTTGACACCGAGCCTCATAAGGGGAAATTAGCGCAGGTGACCAAAAGTTTTACAAAGAGGTATGTTTTAAGGAGCTACTTGAAGGAGGAAAGAAAGGTAGAGAGGCGGAGAGATTTAGGGAGGGAGTTCCAGAGCTTGGGGCTTAGGCAACAGAAGGCATGGCCACCAATGGTTGTGTGATTATAATCAGGGATGCTCAAAAGGGCAGAATTAGAGGAGCGCAGACATCTCGGGGTGTTGTGGGGCTGGAGGAAATTACAGAGATAGGGAGGGGTGAGGTCGTGGAGGGATTTGAAAATAAGGATGAGAATTTTGAAATCAAGGCATTGCTTAACCGGAAACCAATGTAGGTTAGCGAGCACGTGGGTGATGGGTGGGTGGGACCTGGTGTGAGTTAGGACATGGGCAGCCAAGTCAGAAGAAAGTCATAGAAACATAGGAAATAGATGCAGGAGTAGGCCATTCGGCCCTTCGAGCCTGCACCACCATTCAATAAGATCATGGCTGATCATTCCTTCAGTACCCATTTCTTGCTTTCTCTCCATACCCCTTGATCCCCTTAACTGTAAGGGCCATATCTAACTCCCTCTTGAATATATCCAGTGAACTGGCATCAACAACTCTCTGCGGCAGGGAATTCCACAGGTTAACAACTCTCTGAGTGAAGAAGTTTCTCCTCATCTCAGTCCTAAATGGCTTACCCCTTATCCTAAGACTATGTCCCCTGGTTCTGAACTTCCCCAACATCGGGAACATTCTTCCCGCCTCTATCCTATCCAGTTCCGTCAGAATCGTATATGTTTCTATGAGATCCCCTCTCATCCTTCTAAACTCCAGTGAATAAAGGCCCAGTTGATCTAGTCTCTCCTCATATGACAGCCCAGCCATCACTGGAATCAGTCTGGTGAACCTTCGCTGCACTCCCTCAACAGCAAGAACGTCCTTCCTCAGACTAGGAGACCAAAACTGAACACAATATTCCAGGTGAGGCCTCACCAAGGCCCTGTACAGGTGCAGTAAGACCTCCCTGCTCCTATATTCAAATCCCCTAGCTATGAAGGCCAACATACCATTTGCCTTCTTCACCGCCTGCTGTACCTGCATGCCCAGAAGAATTCAGTTTTTGCTGAAGGGAAAAGGGGGAATTTTTTTATATTGGGGGTGCGAAATTTACCTGACGTCAGAGAGCATTTAGCTCAAGAAAGGCAGTGCCAGTTAATAGGTTGCAATGAGGAAATTAGAAGCAAGAAGTTAAGTCTGGTGGAACCTTTTCACCTAAATGATAACAGAGTTGTGAAATGAGTTACCAGGGTAGACCATTGAAGTGGACGGTATAACTGTTCGTGAGTAAATCCGATAGATTTCTGGAGAGAAAAATCACTGAGGAATAGGGTGAGCAGGTGGATAGGTGAGAATGAGATCAATTGAAGGATATCCTCATTGGCAGTAATTATCTTTTTGTGTTCCTAAAATTTCTTATGACCCATTATGTAGAAATTGTACTCCTACAACTTTATTCAGCGAACCAGGAAAAGTGAAGTAAGTATTAAATGCACTAAACTGACTAATTATTTGAATCTGAGAGAATGTTATTTTCTGCTCCATGTTTTTGCCTCAGTCAATTACAACACACAGGCCTGGAGCAGCTCTAACAACTCCCCGTGCTTTTGACGCCATCCAGTTCGAAGCTGACTGAAATTTTGTGTGTCTAGTCAGCTGTGAGAATTTGCCAGTCTTGCAACCTTTGCCCTCAGCTCCCAACAGTAATCAGACCCAAATCCTGTAATACAGAAATTCTGCTACAGACCTTCAGCAGGTTAATTAACACGCTCATCTTTAACATTGTCATCACAAAATAAGCAGATTGCAAACAGAAGAAATAGCTCCGATATCTAACCGGCGTGCATGACTTAGCAATTACTGCAGTTTTCTGCAGCGGTATATTATGACACTGATTCCCTCATAGAATCATAGACTCTTACAGCACAGAAGGAGGCCAGTTGGCCCATTGTGCCCGTGCTGACTCTTTGAAAGAGCTATCCAATTGGCCCCACTCGCCTGCTCTTTTTCCACAGCCCTGCATTTTTTTTCCTTTCAAGTATTTATCCAATTTCTTTTTGAAAGTTATTATTGAATCTGCTTCCACCATCGTTTCCGGCAGTGCATTCCAGATCATAACAACTCGCGGCATAAAAACATAGCTCCTCTTCTTCCCTCTGGTTCTTTTGCCAATTATCTGAAATCTGGTTAATAACCCACCCACCAGTGGAAACGGTTTCTTCCTATTTACTCAATCAAAACCCCACATAATTTAGAACACAAAATTCAAAACTGTAATCCTCACTCTTACATATATTTCTTGTGACGCTGATCAAGGCACAAATCTAATTTGGGAGCAGTGGCATCCTCTGGAAGGCTATAGAAATACAAGTTGGTGTTGTTGTTGTATCAGTTGAAGCATCATGTACAGCCAATTGCCCTTTTGCACACACTCCTTCATTGTATGACATACATTTCCTGAAAGGTGGCAACTGAGGAACAGCTGCTGAGGGGTCCGGACCAAGTTCCTCCTCTGCTGTTAGGGGGATTTCTCAGTGGGGCAAACAGCCATAAAAGAAGATGTTTTCAGAAGAGCCATCCATCCAATTCTCCTTCAAATAACCAAGGAATGCTGCACAACAAAATATATCATGACTACTTCCTAGATAACAGCTACTGACATGTTTAATAATGTTTCTGTGGTCAGATATCACCTGAACATCAATTGAGCGCAAACCATTTCTGTTCATGCAGGGTTGACATGAAGAGCCTGGTGCCCACATAGCAGAAAAGAAGCCTTTCCTGGAGCAATCCAAAACTACTTCTGCTGACTTGTTTTCTTTCCATAGCTTTGCATCTTCCTCTGCTTCAAAAGCTTATCTACTCTTTCCTTATTCACCCTGTCAAAAGCTTTCACAATGTTAAAAACCTCTTGGTCTTCTCCACTCCAGTGGAAATAGTCTCGCTATCTCAAGTTTTGTGGATGCCAACTATGATGCCTCGTACTTGAGGCATCTCGCTACCTCGTGAAAATGCTGAGTGCAGTCTAGCTGATTTTCTCTATCCACGTGAAAATGCTGAAGGTGTTGTCTCCTGCAAGCATAATGTTTGTCACCTGCCTGTTATGTGCTTGTTTGCAATTTGTGTTCTCTCTGAGTTGGACTGCTAACCTCGCGCCAAATTGTGAGTAGTTTTGAATGGAATGGAAGTGGCACACTGAGGGTGATCCTCTGAGATTGAGGCTAAAAGGATCTTTAAACTGCATCTAACCAAAAAAAAATCCCATGACTTATGCACCTGAAGTTGTCATGTGAGTTCTCCCAACCTGCTGCTGTAACTTTCGTGGAAGATTACAAGTTCCCCAGAGAAACGACATGAACAACTCTGTTGGGGAGTTATCCGTGGTGTCCTGGTCAATATTTATCCCTCCACCAACACAACAAAAACAGATTATCTGGTCATTATCTGTTTGTGGAGTGCGCAAGTTGGCTGCCGCATTTCCCACATTATAAGTGACTACACTCCAAAAGTACTTCGTTGGCTGTAAAGCGCTTTGAGACGTCCAGTGGTCCTGAAAGGCGCTATATAAATCCAACTCTTTCTTTTACTATAGGATTTCCACCAATTTTCCTCCAAAGCTTCGACAGGAAAACGCCCAGAAATTTTCCTCATAGTATATTTTATTTTTTAAATAAAACTTGATTGGAGTAATTTGATTGCAAGACTCAAAGGGTTAATTTTATCAGTTCACTGACTGGGCATGGAGTTCATGCCCCTAGAGGACAGTCTGAGAGTTCTTTCCATCAAAATGAATGGATGGAGAATCCTTCTGCATTCAAGCTGCTGATATGCCCTTCTGGTAGTACGAATCCATAAAACCTGCACTCTAATTTCAGAGTACCCATTATCCCACAATCAAAATCATTCACTTGCTTATCCATCTGTACAATATGCAACAGCTTCTCTAATTGGTGTAATTTTATGTTAGCATCTGATACTTACATTTTGAAGGAATGAACAGGCACATAAGTTTACAATGGCAGCAGATGCATTCTGCAAGAACCCCTTGATGATATCAACTGAGAACACCCGCTCAACCTGTTCACATAGGAAATGGGTAGCTTTTGGTTTCTCTGATCCAAATATATTTTTCTGCGGTTTTTACATTAGCTTTTTATTACTATTGAAAAATTTACTTGAAGGACCGAAGCATATAGTTGAGTACACCACTGAGGTTGGACTAAGATAGGCAGGACGAGGTTAATCAGTAAGTAGATGGTTAGGTGACACCGAGCTTGGGTTTTAAGAGGCTGTAAACTGTAGGAGGGAGAAGACACTGAGGATGGATCGACAGCCCTCATGTCCTGGAAAAGAGTAGGTGACTGTTTGAGGAGTCTTGCTTGACCACAGTGAGGGTCCGGGGAGGAGACCAAGCATCTAGTATTTGCAGCACAGGGGAACAATCATGACGTGGACCAAAGCCAAGAGTTTACATTGAAAGTACTTCTGCCTAGAGCTGGTTTCCTGTGTTTGTAAACAGAAATTTAAAGAACTGCTCCTCTTTTAGCTCACACCAGGTATTAATGCAAAAAAGCCAATTTAACAAAATCATTCAAGATAAATATTTGCTAAATGTGTTGCGCTGGCTTTGAACTGGACTCGAGTATAACCCTTCTTTGGAAAATTTGCATCAATACCCGTCTTTTACAACAAAAAAAAGTCAACACAATTAAGAGAACATTACATTAAAGGTCAAATTAAATGTTTAATTAAATAGAGATTTTTTTCAGTCTTCAACGGACATTTCTAACCCTTTTTTCATCGGGAGCTGGTCTCACAAAGGGAGCATGGAGAGGGGAGGATGGGAAGGAAATAAAAAATAAATTTGTCTATAAATCCTGCCTTGAATAGAGTGAACAGAGCCAGGCAGAGCAGTAATACAGATGCCACTTCAAGCAACAAAAGGCGGCCGCTGGCGCCTTAGGTTGTCATTGTTATGCCTTGCTCCCCGGTGACCACTTTAAAGTGTGCGCACTCCTCCCAACATGAGGAGGGCTATTGTTTCCAGGGATAAGCACAAAAGAAGTGGCTTCTGTATGGGCAGGGCACGCAGAAAGGATGGTGCACCTGCTGTCGTCTCTGCCAGCCAGCAGTGGATTGTGGCGGAGTGTGCAAAGGTTGGCGGATGGGAGTTGCGAAGATTATAGTACAAGAAAGAAATGTCCAGAAGGGGGGAATAAAACAGGCCTGAGTAACAGATGTCTATTCCCAAGCTGGGAGCCCTCCCCCACCGCCTCCCCACCTCCGCTCCCCTCAGCTCTGTGCTACGGCTACGTGCAGACTGTTAAATCTGTCACTGGGAGCCAGTCTTCATACTGGGAAGCCAAATCCCTGGTAATTCATTTTACCCACAGCTGGGGATTCAGCTCCCTCGTGCCTGCAGGGTACGAATTCACAATAGAGGGCAACAGAAGTCTCGGGTAATCAGTGTGCACTGAATCACCCACAGTACATCGTGAGTCCATATATTAGACATGTCTTATATCAAACACTATATCCCCCAGAACCCATGCTCTTTTCTCAGTCATTATCTCAAGCCAATTACCCTAATTAAATCAATCCAAATATCTGATGTGCAAAATGCATTAAACATGCCCAAAACAAAATCAAGTTTCCTTTAAAAATGTTTCCTAACAAATAGTGTTGCAAAAGAAGATTAACAATAGACTATTCGAATGAAAGATGGGAATGATTCTCACCCCCAGGACTTGTAGCCTGCTTGATGCTGCACATTCTATCGAGGAACCAATGAGATTTTAATTGCTTTAAGTTTTGAAAATCCCAGATGCTTTTCTTTTTAAATAGTGTTTTTAGTAACCGATTGTTCACTTTCTACTTTTTTCCCTCTTTTCTCCCCTCATCTTCTCAAGACGATGCCTCACACTCTACAAACTCAAGTGGCCCTTCTTTACAAATCGGCCCAGACCACAAATGTTGGCAGGTTATTCCTTCATGGAGGGGTTCAGAACGAAGCCTAATCGATCCCTTACTGTTTAAGAAACTGTCTTTTTTCTGTTTTAACTGAGGCAGCAAATTCTACAGATCCACATCCCTCTGAGAGAAGAAATTTCTCCTCATCTCAGTTTTAAATGGGTGGCCCCTTATTCTAAGATTATGCCCCCTAGTTCTAGTCTCCCCTATCAGTGGAAACACCCTCTCTCCATCCACCTTGTCAAGCCCCCTCATAATCTTATACGTTTTGATAAGATCACCTCTCATTCTTCTGAATTCCAATGAGTAGAGGCCCAACCTACTCAAACTTTTCTCATAAGTCAACCCCCTCATCTCTGGAATCAACCTTGTGAACCTTCTCTGAACTGCCTCCAAAGCAAGTATATCCTTTCGTAAATATGGAAACCAAAACTGCACGCAGTATTCCAGGTGTGGCCTCACCAATACCCTGTACAACTGTAGCAAGACTTCCCTGCTTTTATACTCCATCCCCTTTGCAATAAAGGCCAAGATTCCATTGGCCTTCCTGATCACTTGCTGTACCTGCATACTAACCTTTTGTGTTTCATGCACAAGTACCTCCAGGTCCCGCTGTACTGCAGCACTTTGCAATCTTTCTCCATTTAAATAATAACTTGCTCTTTGATTTTTTTCTGCCAAAGTGCATGACCTCATACTTTCCAACATTATACTCCATCTGCCAAATTTTTGCCCACTCACTTAGCCTGTCTATGTCCTTTTGCAGATTTTGTGTGTCCTCCTCACACATTGCTTTTCCTCCCATTTTTGTATTGTCGGCAAACTTAGCTACGTTACACTCAATCCCTTTCTCCAAGTCATTAATATAGATTGTAAATAGTTGGGGTCCCAGCACTGATCCCTGTGGCACCCCACTGGTTACTGATTGCCAACCCGAGAATGAACCATTTATCCCTACTCTCTGTTTTCTGTTTGTTAGCCAATCCTCTATCCATGCTAATATATTACCCCCAACCCCGTGAACTTTTATCTTATGCAGTAACCTTTTATGTGGCACCTTGTCAAATGCCTTCTGGAAGTCCAAATACAACACATCCACTGGTTCCCCTTTATCCACCCTGTTCGTTACATCCTCAACGAATTCCAGCAAAATGGTCAAACATGACTTCCCCTTTAAAAATCCATGCTGACTCTGCCTGATCAAATATTGCTTTTCCGAATGAACTGCTACTGCTTCTTTAATAATGGACTCCAACATCTTCCAACCATAAATCTTGGGAATACTTGGGAATAAGATCCCTTTTCCCTGTTTGCACACCAGCAAGAAGTTCTTGGGCTGGGTAGGTGAGTGTTCACCCCGGTGAAGATTGGTTCAAATCTTTTTTTTCCCCAGTCATTTATTTCGAAAAAAAGTGAACATCTATTTTTGTGCCCAGTTTGGAAGAACTGGGAGTTCAGATGACACATGCTGGTCAGTTGAAGTAACTGCAGCTTTTCCAACAGGTCTCCAACAAAGTTGATGGTATGATAGGCTAACAGGCAGAGCTGGAGTTCGAACCAGGCAGTCGAACCGAATTGATGATTTTGATGGCTGAAAACTGGGCAGCAAAAGTTAGCTTTTAAATTACTGTTTTTTTAATTTAAAAAGTTCCATTGCAGAATCCGATCCATTTCCATTTGCTTGTCAACGAGTGGAGCCCCATTGGGATGACACATTTCACGTACATGTACGGGGGTTATTGTGGTCACCCCCCGAGCAGAGCTCCGTGCCCCTTCCCGCCCCACCCCACCCCTTCCAGTTGTTGACTGAGCAAAAGTTGGTCATCCTCGTCAGGGAACAATGTGACTCAGATCCAAAGTTGCAGTGACAACTTAAAGACCTGGAGATCCATTTTTTTTTAAGGTGGAGCTCCCAATCCAAATTTGGGATTCAAGAATTGTCACTGAGTTAGCTTGGCTCAGCCAAGGCAACATTTGAGCAGCTACACTGCCCTTGGGCTAGAAATGTGTGTTTGTGTTGGGCGGGGGGTGGTGGATAGCCATGTTTGCCACTCCGGATTGCATGCCTGCTGGAATGTGTGAGTACGTCTGTGCAATTGTCAAGCGAGGATGAATCCGGATTAGCTATGATGCCTCCTATTGCTGAATAGCTCACCCACACTCACTATCAAAGGTTATGTATGAAAAATGGCCACTTAGCTGAGGAACCAAAGGTGTCTGCAGAACTGTACTCAGCACGGGTCACACCTTCAGGGCAGGAAAGCAGAACATTGGGGAGTGAACACAAAGATCGTGACTTTGGGATAGTAGCAAAACAGGGGATAGTAAATCGGCAGTGCGTTTTACATCCCTGCGATTAACTTCAGTGGAAATAAATCAGGAGAGATGTAAAGTGGGCTGTGGATTCACGGTCACCTTTTATACTATCGCACAAAGTCAAAATCTACCCCAGAGAACCATTCTCTTCAAACATTCTATTTGATTTAAGTGTAAAATATGTATATTTATCAACGTAGATATCTGTGGAACGATCATTGAACTTAAATAGCGTCCATTTTCATGGTCTAATATACAAACGTGATTGACCATTCAATCAGACTGTCTGGAATCGCTGGCTCTCAGGATCTGGCAGCAGAAGTTGTATGGCAAGCTGCAGCGAGTTAATATCCAGCGCTGGTGTCAAATGAGGTCGCTGTGAGACTTTACATATTGAGCGTGATGCCTTTGTGCTTAACGTACGACCCCCTGAAAATTCGCGGCCCTTCACATTCTGAATTATCTCACTGACTCCCTCATTCATCATCTGCCAGATGAACGCAGCCCCATAACTCATTTCCATTGTAACACCACATGATGCTGAAATCACTCTCCAGCAGCTCCAAGTCTTTCCATTTGCATCTTTTCCTTGTATTTCAGAGTTGCTCAACTGTGTAGTTATATCCCTATATATCCCTGCAAACCTAAGGCAGGACTAGGGTTGCTGTTCGTTCAATATAGGGCAGGATTCATCAGTTTATGTGTTAGGCCCTTCTGGAAATGTTTATTCAATACATAAACCAGGTACAAAAATAGAAGCCTCACAGTTTTCTATCTTATGATGTGAAGACATTAATTGTTAATATTTTCGAGTTCATTTTCAGCAGCAACAAAGCACACATCAGAACTCGAGTTGTGATCCCACCCCCAAGGACCACCCTTTCTTGCTCGCTATCACTGTTGCAAGCTTAGCAGAAGGTGTCAACACTGGGCAGACTGAAGATCCCATCCACATTCTCTTCCCGTGCCTATGAATCTTCTGGGGGTGAACACAGTACTTGACCTCAAATGTTCACTCTCACTCACCCTTCATTTAGCCCTGACCTGAACTGAATTGCTTTGTTCGGACTTCAATCAAGCCGAATCATCGCCTTTCAGTCGACAGAAGCTAACGTTGTCAATCCAGATTTTCACTCTGTGCTCTCTGGCTCTCATTCCTCAAACTCTGTCACTTGCATCTGGGATGAGGTTTAATGGTTTGAGGTAGTTAGTCATTACTTAAGATAAACTTGGATGGTGGCATGACAGGAGTCTGGGGAACCACGGAAGTTAGCAGGTGCACTGCCCATTGTGGAACATAGCTTCTCACAGCAGAAAAGTGCCAGGTTCGATCCCTGGCCTGTGTTAGCTGATCTCATCTGGCATAGCAGCAGGCATGTTATAAATGGCCTCAGCATCTCAGGGTTCGAGAGAAGGAAAGTGTCTGTCAGGGCTGCCACAACCAGTATTTATTGGAAAGATCAAAGCCATTGTTTTCGGTCCCCGCCACTGACTCCATCCCTCTCCTTGGCAACTGTCTGAGGCTGAACCAGACTGTTCACAACCTTGGTGTCATATTTCACCCCGCGATGAGCTTCAGACCATGCCATCACTAAGACCGCCTATTTCCACCTCCGTAATATTGCCTGACTCCGTTCCTGCCCCAGCTCAGCCACTGCTGAATCCCTCATCTATGCCTTCATTACCTCTAGACTTAACTATTCCAATGCACACCTGGCTGGCCTCTCATTTTCTACCCTCCATAAACCTGAGGTGATCCAAAATTCTGTTGTTCTTGTCCTACCTCACACAAAGTTTACATCACCCATGTGCTCACCGACCGGTTAAGCAACACCTCGATTTTAAAATTCTCATCCTTGTTTTCAAATTCCTCCATGGCCTCGCCCCTCCCTATTGCTGTGATCTCCTCCAGCCTTACAACCTTCTGAGATATCAGCGCTCCTCTAATTCTGGCCTTCTGAGGATCCGCGATTTTAATCGCTCCACCAACGACGGCCGTGCCTTCAGCTGCCTAGGCCCAAGCTCTGGAATTCCCTCCCTGAACCGCTCTGCCTGGCTCGGTGTCAAATTTTGTTTGAGAATGCTCCTATGAAGCACCTTGGGACATTTTACTATGTTAAAGGCACAATAGAAATACGAGTTGTTGTTATTGTATTTTGTTGGAAGGAAGCCAGGAATGAGAGGTTATAGTTATAAAGAAATGCTTGAAATATTGGGAGCACTTTTCACTGGAACAGTGAAGATTAAGGTGGCATCAAGCTGTTTTCTTGCTTGGCAACTCTGTGATTGTGCCCTGTACCTGTCTCCGCCACCACCACTGATGCACTGTGGCTGCAGTGTTTTACCATCTACATGATGCACTGCGGCCATTCGCCAAGCCTGCTTCCCTACTCTGCAGTGGAATAGTTTAGAGGCAGCCTCTGTCTACATTCACACATGAAGAATCGTCACTTTGAGGAGGCCTCATTGGGTAGCTAGCATCTATGTCGCTGTACCCAGTACAAGTCAGTGAGGAGAGAAGCAGTAAATGTCAATCGCCAAAGCAACAACTCGTATTTGTATACAGTAACACCTTGAAAATTAAGAAACATTCCCGAGGTGTTTCACAAATAGGGCACAAGGAAAATTAACACTGAGCCAGGAAGGGGTCGATCAGGAGGAGCACCCAAAAACTTTGTCAAAGAGATGGATCTTGGAAAGGTTTTTAAATGTGGAGAGGAAGAGGTGATTTGCCCATGAGTTCTGCTCAAGGGCAGCTCAGTCCCAGAAGCACACTAACACAGCAGAACGGTGAACAACTTTACATTCCCAACTGACATCTTTGACTTCTCACTAAAGCTCATCTGGGTATGTTCGTATCATCACCAAATCCTACAGGGCATTCCCCTTCTAATAGAAAATTCTCATTAAATAAATAAGAGCACCATGGAAGCAATTTGCTGTGAAGGAATAGCACTTAATGTAGCGCATGAAGGAATACTGGATACACATGACCTTGAGGCTGTATCACCTCCGCGCAGTGCTACTTACACAATTCTCAGGATATTAACCTTCCGGGTTTCTCTGCTCCTTTCCTGAATGCACAGAGGGAGATGATTGCACTTCCCAAGTGGCCATTTTTCAAATGGGAGCCTCAACAGTGAACGTGTAGGCTGTCTGAACGTGAGGACTTCAGATCCTTTCCTCCACTGGAATCCACAAAGGTCCATATTTCAACAGCAAACTTACTTGAAAATTCACTATCTGATGTAACGAGGAAGGAAGTAACGCAGTAAATGCATGACTTGAGTGTTAGCTCTTCAAAGTGCAACTGAGAGTAGTTGTAATATGTCTTGGGCCAACGAGATACAGTACATACAATTACATTATAGCTCACAGTTAATCAGTCTGACAAATTAACAATCACTGTAATACCAGTTACAAAATACAGTATAATTCATTTTCTCTCTTAATACTTACCACTGCAAATTAGCAACTGTAATTACTGGCAGAGGGACTCAGTACAATATACAGGCTTTCTAAAGTAACGGGGGGCAGGGGGAGGGAGGGGGGGGAAATCTTTGCACCTAATACCTCTTTATATTATTGAACCACTTCCAGTGGAGTAGGAGACAAATAGGTGCATGTTCAGTCAATAAATCGCAGAGTGTATTTTTCATGCTAGTTACTTATTTATTTATACTCTCCTCTGGAGGCATTGACTGTTATTGGACACTGTTCTATGCCATTGGCTCTCTGATACCTTGTACAAGTACCCATTAGTCATGTTCTAGCCCAGACTGTGAGTGCTGGCAGACTACTCAACTGTGGGGGCATCATAGCTGAACCCATTCCTGTTAGCCTCCAGCATTCACGTGCACAATTTCCGTCTGGAGTCACTGGACACTAATCAGGACTGAGACCCCGGGCTAATTGTTTTCCCTTCCAAAGCCGGGGCTGCTGAGGTCATTTGTAGCGGTCCTATAATGCAACCCAGCTTAGATCAGCTAAGTCAGCACAGAATGGAAATTGAACCGCAGACCTTCTGATTTGTGCGGCTTTGTGCTGTACTGGGTGGTGCCTCTACAATCAGGGGAACCACCTATTTATTTTGACAAAGTACATAAATACCAGCACAGCTTCATAAAGGTTCAACCAGCGAAAGTCTATTTTATTTTTAATCTCTGCGTATTGTGGAGACAGGAGGCACTGAATAGTGATTTTCATGGAAATGAGATGAATAGAAAGGCCCCTCTCTAATGAACTCTGCCTCGGCCCTGAATCACGTGCCAACGGCTTCCTCGTAATTCACAGCATGTCCCAATTGACATGCGACAAAAAGGAGGAAAAAAAACACACTAATCCTTTTGTCCGCGGTTCCTTTCTCAACTGAGAAACATTTTCCTTTTAACAAACGCACGCATACACGCATGGCAAGGTAAACATTAATCTTGCGGGCCGTATTTATTTTTAACACAACGCAGTGCTTACGAAAAGAGTAATGACAAGATATGCGAGACTTTCGCCACTGAATTGTCACAATAGGCGATGCCCGCAAATGAGTTATGTCCTCATATGGCCTGACTTTAGATAGTCGTCAGCTGCACAATTAGTGGTGGTGGATCGAGGGGGGGGTGGGGGGAGCAGGTGGCATTCTCACCCATGTGCCCTATTAGTAAAAAGAGATTGGCACCCTCGCCATGTGACTCTCCAGCTGGTTGATTTGTGGTAAACTAAGGGCAGTCTTCTTCTTCCACATGGTTGTAGCAAAGAAAATCAAATGTCAATATATAAGTTGGATATCCAGGTCAAAGCTTCCAGTGTGGGCTGCCTACGAATTTCCTCTAAGAGCATTGCTCAATGGTATGCCCCAGGGTCTGATTAGGAGCTCCACAGTCGCATGATGGGGATGCTTTAATCTTCCACCTATGTGGAAGGTGGCTGTGGTGGGGAGAGGAGGTCGGTCTCAGCTTCATTACTCTCCCAGACTGGTCGGTGAGGCTCAGAAAAGTGTGAGACAAAGGAGAAAAAAAGTCAATTGCAGCGTCCACCCGCATCCCACCACCCCACCTCCTCCCATTAAAAATAAGTGGCACTGAAAGGGCTTCCAGTGACGCAAAAGTATTTTTCTTTACTGAGAAGCCTAGGTGAAGGCCCAAGTTCCGCTGTGTGGGAAATCACCAAGGCTGAAGGGAGAGGATGAGATAAAGCAGAAAATAATGATTAGGTGGCACCTAGCTTAGGTTTTAAAGAAAGAAGCATTGTGAACTGTAAGGAGTTCCACAGCGCTGAGGTCCTGGGAAAGAATTCGGAAGGGGTGCTGCAATGAGTCTGGATCTAAACACAGCGGGCATCAAGCAAAACCCCCAATAGGATTTACATACCACACAATGCGATTATGTCATTCACATCATTAAGTGGATCAAGAAGAAACCAAAAACATTTTGTAAAAATATGAGAAATATTAGCACAGCCTCATAAAAACCACACTGAAGGCATTTGTACTGCCGTGCAGATATCACATTTACTGAACCAAAAAACGTTTCATCTATTGATAGCTCTCAGCTGTTCAACGAACTAAGCCTGCCCGAAACATCCATTCTCTTTCTTTCTATACCTGACACTCCCTTTCTGCCATTACTTCCCTCTATCTCTCTCTCCATCTCTATACCTATTCCTGCCTTACTTTCTCACTCGCACCATTTGCTTTCTATTCCTGTATACTTGTTCCTCTCTTCCCTCCCTCTGCTTCTGCTCCTCTTCACACACCCACACACACACAGATACACACACACACAGATACACAGACACACATACAGATACACACACACACACCCACACATACACCGATACACACACACACAGAGACACACACACAGATACACATACTCACATACAGATATATACACACACACACAGATACACACACACACGCACACACAGATACACACACAGATACACAGATACACAGACACAGATACACAGACACACACACACATACATACACACACAGATACACAGATACACAGACACAGATACACAGACACACACACACATACATACACACACACAGATACACATACTCACATACAGATTCACACACACATACACAGATACACACACACACACAGATACACACACACAGATATGCACACACGCACATACACCGATGCACACACAGATACACATACACACACACACAGATACACACAAGAAGCCCATGACAAATATGAAGTATTCTCTGTCATGCCACTTACCTCCTTCTGAGGTAGGCTTTCACTATAAGAAAGGTGTGAAAATCATCAGCTGCTCCTAAATCACCACTAATCCCGGGTGGGATCAGGACCCTTCCATTATGTTGTAGCAATGTTTTTTTATTTTTGCCTCGGGTTCATTGTGACAGTTCAAAAGTTATTGGTTCTTAATCGGAATAACACATTATGACTCTGGGGAGAGGTTACAAGGGAATATATCAGGGAAATTAGTTATTCCTCTCACCTTCCCCTGATACAGCTGAAATCTCCTGGCACCAATCTTCATACATAAAAATGATCTTACAGGAAGATAGCATCTGTGCGAGGTGTTAGTGAAATCTTCAACTGTTATTTAATAAACATATTTACAATTTCATTCCACATCTTCCTCACCACAATGAGAATTTTTATAAAGCGTATTCCAGCTGGATCTGAGCGGTTTGGCCAAAAGCAGGCGGCAGCAGAGACAACACAGTGTTCAGAAATGTCTCTACAATGTGTGCCAAACATGTGAGATCATTAGATACCACAGGGTTCAATGTTTATTTCAGCAGGATGAATATTGTTCCTCAGCCCTGAAGTATACACAGAGGATCAACTGTTTCTCTTTTCTGCTATGGTTACTTTCTGCAATTTTTTTAAAGATTTTTATTTTCATCCATGTTTACTTATCAAGTCTACAAGGAGTGGTCAAAGCAAAGAGCGTTGATGCATTTAAGAGGAGGCTTGATACTTACATGAGGGAGAAGGGAATATGAGGGCAGGGTAAGAAGAGGTAATTAAATTGATCGGTGGTTCGTGTGGAGTATAGACATCTCTCTTTCCTCCTTCAAGATGTTCCTTAAAACATATCCCTTTGACCAAGCCTTTAGTCACCTGCGCTAATTTCTACTTATGCAGCTCGGTGTCAAATTATTTTATCTCATAATACTCCTGTGAAGCACCTTGGGATGTTTCACCACGTTAAAATCGCTATATAATACCAAGGTGTTGTTGTTGTTGACATAGAACAATTGGGCTGAATGGCTTATTTCTGTGATATACATTTAATGTAATTCTAACGGGGTGAAATTCGGTACAACACTGTAAGCTATGGGCTTACTGCCCCCGACAGGAAGTGGAGCGCAGTATATCGCACCCCACTTCCTGTCGGGGGCGGGGGCGGGAACGGGGCGCAAATGCACGCGAAGTTTCCAGCGTTACGCGGTGGGACATGTAGCGCTGGCGGGTAGACGGGGGCTCTCCCCTTCCATTAAAGGGGAGGGCCAAGCTGCCGACTCTACGGGTGGGAAACGCAGCCATCGCTGGAACGCCAGGGAGCGGGGTGCCATGGCAGCAGCCCAGCACACGAGCGGAGTGCCGGGCTAGAAAATCGCAGCCAATGTTTTTTTACTGCCGCACTTCCCCTTTAATTGTCGCCCCGCGAATGGCCTACAGCTCAGTACCCGCCCCGTGAAGCTGTCACAAGCGTGGCTCACAGCAGCTTCATGGGACCCTGCCGAATTTTCACTCCAGGGTAAAAACAGGTCACTGCGCATGGTGATGATGTCACCATCGCCAGCGCAGTGGCACGGGACACTACTGGTTCCGCCACTGCTAAACTCCCGCGAAATTTCAGGGGAGTCGGTAGCGTTGCCGGGGGCGCTAACGGGAGGCGCAAATGACACAAATTTTTCCCCTATGTATATGTAAGCACAGACGCGCATATATTCATTTTTGTATCCATATCAAGATACTAAATGGTTGCACAGCACTCGCATGTACATATAGACAGAGGTACAAAACATGGTGTACAGTTAGCTAGCCTCACATGCATTGTTTAAGGAACGAAAGACTTCAAATAATTCAGGACGACTTTGTTAAGAGCCAAGTGTCATTTTTTGGTATCTGACTTCTTCACAAAGCAGCAGTTCTATCGATCTCTCCCTCTAATGAGGGATTAGTTTACAATGCTTAGCTAACTCAGTCTGATAGATGAGTTTTTTCAGCTCCAGCAACTGTAATCAACATATTTGCACCAAGTATAAGGAAGGCTGAAACTTTTCCTTGGTTTTGTACTCAACACTGAATAACAGCATGTTGGAGCCTACAATTCCAAGCAAAATCAGACCAGGTTTTGTTTATGCTATAAGGGCAGAGGACACTCTCAGCAAATGTTAAGTCCCCATCACAGGGAGAAATTCCACAGGGAGAAAATAAAAATAGGTTGGCTAGTCACTGTGATCTTCCATGCTTTTGTTACCTCCAGACTTGACTATTCCAGTGCTCTCCTGCCCAGCCTCTATGCTTCATCAGCTTCGGGGATTTATGGGCTAACACCAGAAAAATTAACATGAAAGCTGCTGATTGTTGGAAAAATCCAAGTAGTTCACTAATGTTCTTCAGAGAAGGGACCTGCTAGCTCGACACTGACTCTACACACCAGTTAGTTGATTCTTACTGCCCTTAGGACAACTAGGGATGAGCAATAAATGTGGCCTTGCCAGTGCCCCCCACATCCCTAGAACAAATATAAAAACAGGTTATGTTTCTCACACATAAGATAAGCTGATGGTTTCTGAGAGTTGCAGTTACAAGCATGTTTATTTAGTATTTGTCCCTTAAGATGTTATATATAACAAATAAGATGCAAAATGTAGTTTTTTTAAACTTTCACCTTTTCTTTAAAACAACTTTCCGTGGTGTACTTAGGAATTTTCACATTTGAAGGTTGATTGTCGTCCAGACTGGTTGCAGCTGTATATTTGCGATAAGACGTTTTCTGGTATGGCTTCATTACTTGCATTGATTTGAGCATTCCTGTCACGACATTTGTGGATTTGCCGGAGTTTGGATATAAAATAGAGTGTGGAGTTGGAGTGATGATGAATTTTGCATAATTAAAAACAATATTTCCATAACATTGAAAGCTGTTCTCAGTTTGCGTACGGGCTTGCAGCAGAGATCCCGAAGCAGGGAAACTGCTTGTACTGTCCATGTAAGGGTGGTCAGCATCGATGGGGAACTGTGAGGACTGACATTAGTAAATCAATAGGAATAGAATAGATTGTAACCCTAGATTGGAGTCAATCAGTCAGATCCACCTGAAAGCACACACTTCAGCTCCCGGTGCCTGCAAACATTTTCATGCACATGAGTTTTCTTTTTAATGATTGCAAACCCTTTTGACAGGAATTAATCTGTTTATTTTAAATGAGTCAATGTCTCCACAAGATGGTAGACAGTTAAAAGTCATACCGTTATTAAGAGCGTGTCCATTAATATCGGCAACAGTAATTTCCAGCCTCATGTGTTTTAAGATTTTAACAATCAAAATATGGTTGAAATGCAAGTTCCCAAAAGAGGAAGCGATGGATCTCAGTGTCACCCTTGATCAGAACTTAGTTCTAATGATGATATTGACTCACTGTTAGCTCTCCTAAAGACTAGTTACCAATAAAATAGTCATATCAGTTATCAATCAAGTTAATCCCCTGCCTGACTCTGGGCTGGCATGTAGTCTGGCACAGAGACAGATACTACAGTTAGCCAATTTTTTTTTGTGAATGTAGAATGCCGTATTATTGTAGGTGTGCTGTAAAAAGTTTCATTTCACAAATTAAGATGATGTACCTGGAGTTGGATTTCCAATGACGGGACCTGAACCCTATAAAGTTGTACTGAATTCCCTGGAGATACTTTTGATTTGACGTTTAACATTTCCATAATTCTACCAGGATAAATCATTTTTCAACAAAAAGGCAGAATTAAAATAGGCTGCAAAATGACCAAATAATGCACCAAATCCAAAATTAATATTTTCTGGCGGGAGACCGTGTCGCAAGGTCAGCCGAGAGAATTCATTTCTTGCATCTCTGTCCAGTAATTTCTAAGTCCATCACTTCTGCCAACCTCTCTTCCTTTGCTCTAATGTTCGTGACATAGCCTTCAGCCACCTCATCCCAACTGTTTGGAACTTGCTGCCGAAACCTCGTTGCTTCTCTACTTATCTTCCCACCTTTAAAAACCTTCTCAAAGCCCATATTTTTGACCAAGCTTTCAGTCGCCTTTCCGAACTCTCCAACTAGGACACTTTTATTTATTTTCTCAACCTCTTTTGTAAAGTGCCTTAGGATCTTTTCTACATTAAAGATGTTACATAACTGCAAGTTGTTACTGTTGTGTCCTTGAAGGGTTTAACACCTGTGGTAAAAGTGATTGGACATTGCAGATACCTACAGCTTAAACCATGACAACTGGACGTGCGTATTCGCAAAGTATATTGAAGTATATCATTGTGTTGACATAGTGTTCGTAGAATATATAAAAGTATTCAGTATATTGAAATATTAAGAGTGTTTTCACACACTACATAGTCCAGTATTCCTAAAGTATGTCAAAAGGTTTGCAAAGTAGCAGAAGCCTATGCTATGCAGGATGCATCAAAGTATTCACAAGGCACGTGTAGGTATCTGTGATTTATCTGCAGGTCTCACAGCAGTTAACGATGCGGTGCATCCTTGCAAGACTCATTACTGTACTTACACAGATGAGAGCATCGTAAGATGTTTCAAGGAGTTTTTTTATTACATGAACGCAGCCGACAGGAGGTGTGCAGCTCACCCTCCGTCTGCTGTGCTCCACATTTCCTGATGTTTAACGGCACCCCTGACCCGCTACAATTGGTAAAAGGGCGAAGGTTGCTCTTCCTAAACAGGAACCGTGCAGAGCAGGCGACCTAAAGATTAAACGTCAAGCGATCACTGTCTGCATCTAGTACCACAAACCTTCACCAGTGCTCATTGTTTGATCGACTTGTTCTCAAAAGAATCAAGACACCGAAAGCAAAGCTGAGGTTAATCTCACATTTAAAATATTACTGAAGACAAAAAAATTGTTTTATCACTTAAAAATACTTTGTTAAAAGGAACACTGCCTGTGACACTCTTAAAAAAGTTGAATTTGCAGGTTGAGGAAACTGAGTTGCGCAAACGGTTGGACACCGGCCTTTAATATCTGGGATTGGGGTTTGAATCAGGGCTACATTGATGGGATTTAAAGTCTCCCCTGTAAAATCCATTTGTGAAATGAGTTTTGGTGGTTTCAGTCTACATTATTCTCTAATTTGGTTCTAAATTGTCAATCTCATTCAGAGAGGCCACAATGTGGCTGGTGTGGGGAATAAGAAAATAACTGTACGCCTGAATTCCCGGTTTAATCTCACTTTGATCAGGAGTAAGATAAGCAAAGTCGAAGTGTAACATAGCACACAGTTCCCGTGCGCTGCGCCCAAGTGCTGTATTCCGGGTGTACCAACACCTGCTTTCGCACTCAGTGCAATGTGGGTAGATCACACAAAAGGACAATGGCATCTCTTCAGAAGGCTGAACATTTTCCTTTTATCTGCTGTTCTCATAATTTTGAAGGAAATTGTATAATGCATATACAGTTCCCGGACCATAAAAGAGACTTAATCTTTCATCTTTTTCATTTGAAACTTCGTTAGACGATAGATGACTCTAGGCAACGTTTAATTTTTTTAAGCTGTGTTTCCTCATAAAGTATTACATTTGTAGACTCATAAATTTTAACAAAAAACAAAACAAAATAAGAATTCGCAGCATGGATTATCTCCACGTTTTGCGCTTTGGCCCTTTGAGGCCGATGGCCATTTGTGACAGATTGTTCAAGTAACAAGATTAACATTTGTCAGTTCTTTCAAAGTCTGAATTTACCTCTCATTTGATTTGCAGGGCATTGGATCAGCGTAACTCCAATTTCATCACAGTGACAACATATCAGTTGGGATGCCAAACAGACGAGGGAACCACCTGGACATTGTTTCAGATTCAGTTTCCATAACTGGGCAATCTATAAATGGAGTCTGCTCGCTAATCTCAGAATGCATTTGAGCATGAATTTGTTCCCGTTTGCTCTCCCATACTTGCGTTCAACCTCTCCAATTGACACCAACTCGTGGTGGGGACAGTTTCACAGGTGCCGTTGGCTATCTAGTGCCGTGCACAAATGTTTGTTCTCCATGCGTGAACCCTGACAGTGAGATTCTAAGAAATTTGACCTTGTCGGCTAATTTACTCCATTTACCAACTTCTTCACGCTGCCCTTGGTTAGTTCCACTCCCACCTTTCTGGTTAGAAACATAGAAAATAGATGCAGGAGTCGGCCATTCGGCCCTTCGAGCCTGCACCACCATTCAGTAAGATCATGGCTGATCATTCCCTCAGTACCCCTTTCCTGCTTTCTCTCCATACTCCTTGCCTTGATCCCCTTAGCCGTAAGGGCCATATATAATTCCCTCTTGAATATAGCCAATGAACTGGCATCAACAACTCTTTGCGGTAGGGAATTCCACAGGTTAACAACTCTCTGAGTGAAGAAGTTTCTCCTCATCTCAGTCCTAAATGGCCTACCCCTTATCCTAAGACTGTGTCCCCTGGTTCTGAACTTCCCCAACATCGGGAACAATCTTCCCGCATCTAACCCGTCCCGTCCCGTCAGAATCTTGTATGTTTCTATGAGATCCCGTCTCATTCTTCCAAACTCCAATGCATCAAGGCCCAGTTGATCCACCCTTATATCTCAGTCCAGCCATCCCGGGAATCAATCTGGCGAACCTTCGTTGCACTCCCTCAATAGCAAGAACGTCCTTCCTCTGATTAGGAGACCAAAACTGAACACAATATTCCAGATGAGGCCTCATTAAAGCCCTGTACAACTGCAGTAAGACCTCCCTGCTCCTATACTCAAATCCTCTAGCTATGAAGGCCAACATACCATTTGCCTTCTTTACCGCCTGCTGTACCTGTATGCCAACTTTCAATGACTGATGAACCATGACACCCAGAAATCGTTGCACCTCCCCTTTTCCTAATCTGCCACCATTCAGATAATATTCTGTCTTTGTGGTTTTGTCCCCAAAGTGGATAAAATCACATTTATCCACATTATACTGCATCTGCCATGCATTTGCCCACTCACCTAACCTGTTTAAGTCACCCTGCAGCCTCTTAGCATCCCCCTCACAGCTCACACCACCACCCACCCATCTGCACACTTGAAGATATTACACTCAATTCCTTCATCCAAATCATTGATGTATATTGTAAAGAGCTGGGGTCCCAGCACTGAGCCCTGCGGCACTCCACTAGTCACTGCCTGCCATTCTGAAAAGGACCCGTTTATCCCGACTCTCTGCTTCCTGTCTGCCAACCAGTTCTCTATCCACGTCAGTATATTACCCCCAATACCATGTGCTTTGATTTTGCACAACAACCTCATGTGTGGGACCTTGTCAAAAGACCTTTGAAAGTCCAAATACACCACATTCACGAGTTCTCCCTTGTCCACTCTATTAGTTACATCCTCAAAAAATTTCAGAAAATTTGTCAAACATGATTTCCTCTTCATAAATCCATGCTGACTTGGACCGATCCTGTCACTGCTTTCCAAATGTGCTGCTATTTCATCCTTAATGATTGATTCCAACATTTTCCCCACCACTGATGTCAGGCTAACTGGTCTATAATTACCTGCTTTCTCTCTCCATCCCTTTTAAAAAATGGTGTTACATTAGCTACCCTCCAGTCCATAGGAACTGATCCTGAGTCGATAGACTGTTGGAAAATGATCACCAATGCATCCACTATTTCTAGGGCCACTTCCTTAAGTACTCTGGGATGCAGACTATCAGGCCCCAGGGATTTAACGACCTTCAATCCCATCAATTTCCCTAACACAATTTCCCGCCTAATAAGGATATTATTCTTCTCACTAGACCCTTGGTCCCCTCGTACTTCCAGAAGGTTATTTGTGTCTTTCTTCGTGAAGACAGAACCAAAGTATTTGTTCAATTGGTCTGCCATTTCTTTGTTCCCCATTATAAATACACCTGAATCCGACTGCAAGGGACCTACGTTTGTCTTCACTAATCTTTTTCTCTTTACTTATCTATAGAAGCTTTTGCAGTCAGTTTTTATGTTCCCGGCAAGCTTCTTCTCGTACTCTATTTTCCCCTTCTTAATTAAACCCTTTGGCCTCCTCTGCTGAATTCTAAATTTCTCCCAGTCCTCACGTCTGCTGCTTTTTCTAGCCAATTTATATTCCTTCGATTTAACACTATCCTTAATTTTCCTTGTTAGCCACGGTTGAGCCACCTTCCCCGTTTTATTTTTACTCCAGACAGGGATGTACAATTGCTGGATTTCATCCATGTGATCTTTAAATGTTTGCCATTGCCTATCCACCGTCAACCCTTTAAGTATCATTTGCTAGTCTATTCTAGTCAATTCACGCCTCAAACCATCGAAGTTACCTTTCTTAAATTCAGGACCCTAGTTTCTGAATTAACTGTGTCACTCTCCATCCTAATAAAGAATTCTACCATATTATGGTCACTCTTCCCCAAGGGGTCGCGCACAACAAGATTGCTAATTCATCCTTTCTCATAGCACATCTCCCAGTCTAGGATGGCCAGCTCACTGGTTGGTTCCTCGACATATTGGTCTAGAAAATCATCTCTAATACACTCCAGGAAATCCTTCTCCACCGCATTGCTACCAGTTTAGTTAGCCCAATCAGTATATAGATTAAAGTCACCCATGATAACTGCTGTACCTTTATTGCATGCATCCCTAATTTCTTGTTTGATGCTGTCCCCAACCTTACTACTATTGTTTAGTGGTCTGTACTCAACTCCCACTAGCGTTTTCTGCCCCTTTGGTATTCCGCAGCTCCACCCATACCGATTCCACATCATCCAAGCTAATGTCCTTTCTTACTATTGCATTAATTTCCTCCTTAACCAGCAATGCCACCCCACCTCCTTTTCCTTTCTGTCTATCCTTCCTAAATGTTGAATAACCCTGGATGTTGAGTTCCAGCCTTGGTCACCCTGGAGCCATGTCTCTGTGATGCCAATTACATCATACCCGTTAACTGCTATCTGCACAGTTAATTTGTCCACCTTATTCTGAATACTTCTCGCATTGAGGCACAGAGCCTTCAGGCTTGTCTTCCTAACACACTTTGCCCTTTTAGAATTTTGCTGCAATGTGGCCCTTTTTGCTTTTTGCCTTAGGTTTCTCTACCCTCCACTTTTACTTTTCTTCTTTCTATCTTTTGCTTCTGCCCCCATTCTACTTCCCTCTGTCTCCCTGCATAGGTTCCCATTTATCTCATGCAATAGATTCTCTTCCTGGCTCCGCATAATCACTTTAGGAGGCCTGCAAAAATCTATGCTTTGCCTCCTTTTCCGTATCTCTGTGCTGCCCCTTGGTTACATCCTCCACTTATTTCGGGCCCGGGCATTCCAACCCTCCCCTGACACTTTTTCGGTGGATCTGGGACAGACGGATGCAGAGCAATACTGAGCACTGAGCTCCAACACATTACCACCTCCTCATCATATTCTGGGCTCCACTTCCATCGGTGCCCAGCAGACCTGGCCAGATTGGGGGAGGAAGGGGGTATGTTAACATTATGCTGATTGGAGAAATATAGTCTTTGCCATGTTTCCTTCCAGTTGCATTCTCAAATGCTGAACGCAGAGACCGACTACTGTCCTCCAAAATCCAACTTTCAGAGGCCTGTGCAAGTGCTCTTAGAATGTAGCCATGCACAGGCCCCATCATGGAAATTAAATACTTTAGTTGATGGGGGGGGGGGGAGTTGCGGTACTGATTAAAGAAACTATTACAGCGGTGAGGACGGATGATATGTTAGAGGGATCATCAAATGAGGCCATATGGGTCGAATTGAAAAATAAAAAAGGGGTGATCACACTTCTGGGCGTGTATTATAGACCCCCAAACAGTGGGAGGGACATAGAGGAGCAAATATGTAGGCAAATTGCGGTGAAGTCCAAAAACCATAGGGCAGTAATAGTAGGGGATTTTAACTATCCAAATATTGATTGGGACAAATTTAGTGTAAACGGTATAGAGGGTGCTAAATTCTTGAAATGCATTCAAGAGAACTTTTTTAGTCAGTATGTAGCAAGCCCAATACGAAAGGGGGCGGTCTTGGATTTAGTTTTGGGGAATGAAGCTGAGCAGGTTGAAGGGGTATTAGTGGGAGACCACTTAAGTGCCAGTGACCAAAATTCAGTCAGATTCAAGTTGGTTATGGATAAGGACAAGAATAGGCCTGGAATAAAAGTTCCGAATTGTGGAAAAGCTAATTTTGCTAAGTTAAGGAGTGATTTGGCCATGGTGGACTGGAAACAGCTACTTGTGGGTAAATCAGTGTCGGAACAGTGGGAGGCATTTAAGGAAGCGATCTGGAAGGCTTGTGCCCTTAAAGAAAAGGGCTGGGAAAAATAATTCTAGAGCCCCCTGGATGTCTAGGGACTTAGAGGATTAAGAAAAAAAGGGACGCTTGTGTCCTATGTAAACGGCTATATACTATAGAATCTTTAGAGGAATATAGAAAGTTAAGATGCAAAATTAAAAAGGATATTAGGAATGCTAAGAGAGAGCATGAAAAATTCTTGGCCAGTAAAATTAAAGAAAACCCAAAGATGTTCTATAAATATATTAAGAGCAAGAGGGTAACTAAAGAAAGGGTAGGGCCTATTAGAGACCATAAGGGTAATCTTCATGTGGAGGCGGAAGATGTTGGGAGGGTTCTTAACGAAAATTTTGCATCTGTTTTCACAAAAGAAAGGGGCAATGCAGATACTGCTATCAAGGAGGAGTAAGATATTCTGGATGAAATAAATATAGCGAGAGAGGAAGTATTAAGGGGTTTAGCAGCTTTGAAAGTAGATAATTCCCCAGGCCCGGATGAAATGCATCCCAGGCTGTTGAGCAAAGTAAAAGAGGAAATAGCAGGCAGAGAAACCCAAGGCAAAGAACAAAAAGGGCCACTGTACAGCAAAATTCTAAAAGGACAAAGAGTGTTAAAAAAATAAGCCTGAAGGCTTTGTGTCTTAATGCAAGGAATATCCGTAATAAGGTGAATGAATTAACTGTGCAAATAGATGTTAACAAATATGATGTGATTGGGATTACAGAGACGTGGCTCCAGGATGATCAGGGCTGGGAACTCAACATCCAGGGGTACTCAACATTCAGGAAGGATAGAACAAAAGGAAAAGGAGGTGGGGTAGCATTGCTGGTTAAAGAGGAGATTAATGCAATAGTTAGGAAGCACATTAGCTTGGATGATGTGGAATCTATATGGGTAGAGCTGCAGAACACCAAAGGGCAAAAAACGTTAGTGGGAATTGTGTACAGACCTCCAAACAGTAGTCATGATGTTGGGGAGGGCATCAAACAGGAAATTAGGGGTGCATGCAATAAAGGTGCAGCAGTTATCATGGGTGACTTTAATATGCACATAGATTGGGCTAACCAAACTGGAAGCAATACGGTGGAGGAGGATTTCCTGGAATGCATAAGGGATGGTTTTCTAGACCAATATGTCGAGGAACCAACTAGGGGGGAGGCCATCTTAGACTGGGTGTTGTGTAATGAGAGAGGATTAATTAGCAATCTCGTTGTGCGAGGCCCCTTGGGGAAGAGTGACCATAATATGGTGGAATTCTGCATTAGGATGGAGAATGAAACAGTTAATTCAGAGACCATGGTCCAGAACTTAAAGAAGGGTAACTTTGAAGGTATGAGGCGTGAATTGGCTAGGATAGATTGGCGAATGATACTTAAGGGGTTGACTGTGGGTGGGCAATGGCAGACATTTAGAGACCGCATGGATGAACTACAACAATTGTACATTCCTGTCTGGCGTAAAAATAAAAAAGGGAAGGTGGCTCAACCGTGGCTATCAAGGGAAATCAGGGATAGTATTAAAGCCAAGGAAGTGGCATACAAATTGGCCAGAAATAGCAGCGAACCCGGGGACTGGGAGAAATTTAGAACTCAGCAGAAGAGGACAAAGGGCTTGATTAGGGCAGGGAAAATGGAGTACGAGAAGAAGCTTGCAGGGAACATTAAGACGGATTGCAAAAGTTTCTATAGATATGTAAAGAGAAAAAGGTTAGTAAAGACAAATGTAGGTCCCCTGCAGTCAGAATCAGGGGAAGTCACAACGGGGAACAAAGAAATGGCAGACCAATTGAACAAGTACTTTGGTTCGGTATTCACTAAGGGGGACACAAACAACCTTCCGGATATAAAAGGAGTCAGAGAGTCTAGTAAGGAGGAGGAACTGAGGGAAATCCTTATTAGTAGGGAAATTATGTTGGGGAAATTGATAGGATTGAAGACCGATAAATCCCCAGGGCCTGATGGACTGCATCCCAGAGTACTTAAGGAGGTGGCCTTGGAAATAGCGGATGCATTGACAGTCATTTCCCAACATTCCATTGACTCTGGATCAGTTCCTATCGAGTGGAGGGTAGCCAATGTAACCCCACTTTTTAAAAAAGGAGGGAGAGAGAAAACAGGGAATTATAGACCGGTCAGCCTGACCTCAGTAGTGGGTAAAATGATGGAATCAATTATTAAGGATGTCATAGCAGCGCATTTGGAAAGAGGTGACATGATAGGTCCAAATCAGCATGGATTTGTGAAAGGGAAATCATGCTTGACAAATCTTCTGGAATTTTTTGAGGATGTTTCCAGTAGAGTGGACAAGGGAGAACCAGTTGATGTGGTATATTTGGACTTTCAGAAGGCTTTCGACAAGGTCCCACACAAGAGATTAATGTGCAAAGTTAAAGCACATGGGATTGGGGATAGTGTGCTGACATGGATTGAGAACTGGTTGTCAGACAGGAAGCAAAGAGTAGGAGTAAATGGGTACTTTTCAGAATGGCAGGCAGTGACTAGTGGGGTACCGCAAGGTTCTGTGCTGGGGCCCCAGCTGTTTACACTGTACATTAATGATTTAGATGAGGGGTTTAAATGTAGTATCTCCAAATTTGCGGATGACACTAAGTGTGAGCTGCGAGGAGGATGCTATGAGGCTGCAGAGTGATTTGGATAGGTTAGGTGAGTGGGCAAATGCATGGCAGATGAAGTATAATGTGGATAAATGTGAGGTTATCCACTTTGGTGGTAAAAACAGGGAGACAGACTATTATCTGAATGGTGACAGATTAGGAAAAGGGGAGGTGCAACGAGACCTGGGTGTCATGGTACATCAGTCATTGAAGGTTGGCATGCAGGTACAGCAGGCGGTTTAGAAAGCAAACGGCATGTTGGCCTTCATAGCGAGGGGATTTGAGTACAGGGGCAGGGAGGTGTTGCTACAGTTGTACAGGGCCTTGGTGAGGCCACACCTGGAGTATTGTGTACAGTTTTGGTCTCCTAACTTGAGGAAGGACATTCTTGCTATTGAGGGAGTCCAGCGAAGGTTCAGCAGACTGATTCCCGGGATGGCGGGACTGACATATCAAGAAAGACTGGATCAACTGGGCTTGTATTTACTGGAGTTCAGAAGAATGAGAAGGGACCTCATAGAAACGTTTAAAATTCTGATGGGTTCAGACAGATTAGATGCAGGAAGAATGTTCCCAATGTTGGCGAAGTCCAGAACCAGGGGTCACAGTCTAAGGATAAGGGGTAAGCCATTTAGGACCGAGATGAGGAGAAACTTCTTCACCTAGAGAGTGGTGAACCTGTGGAATTCTCTACCACAGAAAGTTGTTGAGGCCAATTCACTAAATATATTCAAAAAGTAATTAGATGAAGTTCTTACTACTAGGGGTATCAAGGGGTATGGCGAGAGAGCAGGAATGGGGTACTGAAGTTGCATGTTCAGCCATGAACTCATTGAATGGCGGTGCAGGCTAGAAGGGCCGAATGGCCTACTCCTGCACCTATTTTCTATGTTTCTATCTATCATTCTCCAGCCCTCTTTGGACCTGGGCATGGTGCCGGAGGATTGGAGAAAGGGATCGGCTGAGTAATTACAGGCCTGCCAGCCTAACATCAGTGGTGGGAAAATTATTTGAAAAAATCCTGAAAGACAGGCTAAATCTGCATTTGGTGAGGCAAGGATTAATTAGGGACAGTCAGCACGGGTTTGTTTAGGGAAGATCGTGTCTCACTAACTTGATTTTTTTGAGGAGGTAAGCAAGAGGGTGGTTGAGGGTAGTGCATACGATGTAGTATAAATGAACTTTAGCAAAACCTTTAATAAGGTCGCACATGGTAGACTGGTCATGAAGGTTAAAGCCCATGGGATACAGGGCAAAGTGGCAAGTTATATCCAAAATTGGCTTGGAAGTAGGAAGCAAAGGGTAATGATTGGTGGATGTTTTTGTGACTGGAAAGATGTTTCCAGTGGGGTTCTGCAGGACTCAGTACTGGGATCCTTGCATTATGTGGTAAATGTTATCTGTGTATACTTGTATATACTCTGTACAGCCACCAGAGGGCTCATCCACTGGAGTCCCAAGGGATCCCAAAATCCCTTGGGAGCACAGGTATTTAAGGAGGCCTCACAGGTTGGAGAGGCAGTCTGGAGACCTGCAATAAAAGACTAAGGTCACACTTTACATTAAGCTCACAGTGTTCAGTCTGACTCTTTCTCCATACATAACAAGTGGCGATGAGATACAGAAAGCGAACCCAAAGATGCAGAGAATAGTGGGCATCCTGGAGAAATTCTCAGAGGGAGATGATTGGGAAACTTTTGTGAAGCGACTTGACCAATACTTCGTAGCCAATGAGCGAAATGGAGAAGAGAATGTTGCCAAACGAAGGGCGATCCTCCTCACCATCAGTGGGACACCAACGTATGGCCTCATGAAAAATCTGTTTACTCCAGCGAAACCCACGGAGAAATCATACGATGATTTGTGCACACTGATCCGAGAGCATTTGAACCTGAAGGAAAGCGTTCTGATGGCGAGATACCAGTTCTACACTTACAAAAGGTCTGAAGTCCAGGAATTGGCGAGTTATGTCGCCGAGCTAAGACACTTTGCAGGACATTGCGAATTTGAAGGACACTTGGAGCACACACTCAGAGACTTTTTCATACTTGGCACTGGCCACGAAACCATACTTTGCAAACTTTTGACTGTAGAGACCCCAACCTTGAGCAAGGCCATAGCGATAGCCCAGGTGTTCATTGCCACCAGTGACAATACTAAGCAAATCTCTCAGCACACAAGTGCTGCTACAAGTACTGTGAACAAATTAATGTTGTTTTCAAATCGCAACATACAGGGCAGGTCACACATGTCTGCAGCTGCATGTCCGCAGATGTCTCAGAGTCCACCATCAAGGGTGATGAATGCAAGGCCATTAACACCTTGTTGGCACTGCGGGGGTGATCATAGTTTCCATTCATGCCGATTCAAAGGGTATGTTTACAAGGGCTGTGGAACAATGGGACACCTCCAACGTATGTGCAGGTGAGCTGCAAATCCTGTTAATCCTACAAAATACCATGTTGCAGAGGAGGACAGATCCATGGAGGATCACGACGAACCAGAGCCTCTGACCGAGGAGGCAGAGGTACATGAGGTGCAAACATTCACCATGAATTGTCCCCCGATAATGTTGAATGTTGAACTAAATGGACTCCCGGTGTGAATGGTGCTAGACACGGGCATGAGCCAGTCCATCATGGGCAAAAAGAATTTTGAAGGATTGTGGTGCAGCAAGGCCTCAAGGCTAGTCTTAACTCCAGTTCGCACGAAACTAAGAACTTACACAAAAAAACTGATTCCCGTAATCGGCAGTGTTACTGTAAAGGTCTCCTACGATGGAGCGGTACACAAGCTACCACTCTGGATGGTACCGGGCGATGGTCCCACGCTGCTCGGCAGGAGCTGGCTGGGAACAATACGCTGAAACCGAGACGATGTCCAAGCGCTATCATCGCTGATGACACTTCATGTGCCCAGGTCTTAAACAAATTTCCTTCGCTGTTCGAACCAGGCATCGGGAAATACAAGGAGCAAAAGTGCAGATCCACCTAATTTCGGGGGTGCGATCCATTCATCACAAGGCGAGAGCAGTACCATACATGATGAGAGAAAGGGTAGAGATCGAGCTAGACCGGCTGCAAAGAGAGGGCATCATTTCATCCATCGAGTTCAACAAGTGGGCCAGTCCTATTGTCTCAGTCCTCAAGGGAGAGGGCACTGTTAGAATCTGTGACGGTTACAAATCGTTTCTCCCTGTAGGATCAATACCCACTATCAAAGGTCAATGACCTCTTTGCAACGCTGGCGGGAGGAAAGATGCTCACGAAACTGGATCTGACCTCAGCCTACATGACGCAAGAACTGGAGGAATCATCGAAGGGCCTCACCTGCATCAACACGCACAAAGGTCTTTTTATTTATAACAGATGCCCGTTTGGAATTCGATCAGCGGCGGCAATATTCCAGAGAAACATCGAAAGTTTACTGAAGTCAGTCCCGCACACCATGGTCTTCCAGGATGATATCTTGTTCACAGGCTGGGACACAGTTGAGCATCTGCAGAACCTGGAGGAGGTCCTTAGTCGACTCAACCGCATGGGGCTCAGGTTAAAATGCTTGAAGTGTGTTTTCCTGGCGCCTGAAGTGGAGTTCTTGGGAAGGAGGATTGCGGTGGACGGCATCAGGCCCACCAACTCGAAGACAGAGGCAATCGAGAACGCACCGAGGCCACAGAACGTGACGGAGCTGAGGTTGTTTCTGGGACTCCTGGGCTACTTCGGTAACTTCTTACCGGGTCTCAGCACACTGTTAGAACCACTGCGAAAAGGGGACGAAAGGGCATTGGGCAAAAGCCAAGAAAATGCCTTTGTAAAAGTGAGAAAATTGTTATGCTCAAACAAATTGCTTGTGTTTTATGATCCAAGTAAGTGTTTGGTACTAGCATGTGATGCGTCGTCATATGGCGTCGGGTGTGTATTGCAACAAGCTAATGATTTTGGGAAACTGCAATTGGTTGCTTACACATCCAAGAGTCTGTCTAAGGCTGAGAGAGCCAACAGCATGATTGAAAAACAAGCATTAGCGTGTGTCAATGAGGTAAAGAAAATGCATCAATATCTTTGGGCTAAAATTCGAATTGGAAACTGACCATAAGCCACTCATATCCCTGTTTTCTGAGAGTAAAGGGATAAATACCAATGGTTCAGCCCGCATCCAGAGATGGGCGCTCACGTTGTCCGCATACAACTACGCTATCTGCCACAGGCCAGGCACAGAAACTGCGCCGATGCTCTCAGCAGACTGCCATTGCCCACCATGGCGGTGGAAATGGCGCAGCCCGCAGATTTAGCCATGGTTATGGAAGCATTTGAGAGTGAGCAATCACCCGTCACTGCCCGGCAGATCAAAACCTGGACAAGTCATGACCTCTTATTGTCCCTAGTCAAAAACTGTGTGCTTCATGGGAGCTGGTCCAATGTCCCAGTGGAAATGCAGGAAGTGATAAAGCCATTCCAGCAACGCAAAGATGAAATGTCCATACAGGCAGCCTGCCTTCTGTGGGGAAATCGAGTAGTGGTTCCCAAGAAGGGCAGAGACACCTTCATCAATGACCTCCACAGTACCCATCCAGGCATCGTAATGATGAAAGCGATAGCCAGAGCCCATGTGTGGTGGCCCGATATTGATGCGAACTTAAGAATCCTGCATTCACAGATATAATACATGATCGCAATTAAGCAATGCACCCAGGGAAGCGCCGCTAAGCTTATGGTCTTGGCCCTCCAAACCGTGGTCTAGGATACACGTCGACTATGCAGGTCCGTTCTTGGATAAAATGTTCCTTGTCGTTGTAAATGCGTATTCCAAATGGATTGAATGTGATATAATGTCGGCTAGCACGTCCGCTGCCACTACTGAAAGCCTGCGAGCCATGTTTGCCACACACGGTCTACCCGATGTCCTGGCGAGCGACAACGGGCCATGTTTTACCAGTGCTGAGTTCAAAGAATTCATGACCCGCAATGGGATCAAACATGTCACATCTGCCCCGTTTAAACCAGCGTCCAATGGTTAGACGGAGAGAGCATTGCAAACCATCAAGCAGGGCTTGAAGAGGGTAATAGAAGGCTCACTGCAGACTCGTTTATCCCGAGTCCTGCTTAGCTACTGCACGAGACCCCACTCGCTCACTGGGATCCCACCTGCTGAACTGCTCATGAAAAGAGCACTGAAGACAAGGCTCTCGATAGTTCACCCTGATCTACATGAACAGGTAGAGAGCAGTCAGCTTCAACAAAGTAGATACTATGATAGCGCAAATGTGTCACGCAAGATTGAAATCAATGATCCTGTATTTGTATTGAATTATGGACAAGGTCCCAAGTGGCTTCCCGGCACTGTCATGGCCAAAGAGGGGAGCAGGGTGTTTCGGATCAACCTTTCAAATGGACTCATTCACCGGAAATCAAACTCAGATTCACGGACTATCCTGAGCAACCCACTCTGGACCCTATGTTCTTTGATCCCCCCCCAACATACACACCAGTGGCAACGGTTGGTCATGAAGCAGAACCCATCATCCACAGCAGCCCAGCAGGACCCACCACACCAGACAGCCCAGCAAGGCCAGCTGCACAGCAGCCCAGCGAGGGCCCAACAATTGATTCTCCAACACCAGCTTTCACACCGAGACGATCAACCAGGACAAGAAGGGCCCCAGATCGACTCACATTGTAAATAGTTACACTATTGACTTTGATGGGGTTGGGGGGAGTGCTGTTATATATGTATACTTGTATACACTCTGTACAGCCACCAGAGGGCTCATCCCCTGGAGTCCCAAGGGATCCCATAATCCAATGGGAGCACAGGTATTTAAGGAGGCCTCACAGGTTGGAGAGGCACTCTGGAGACCTGCAATAAAAGACTCAGGTCACACTTTACTTTAAGCTCACAGTGTTCAGTCTGACTCTTTCTCCATACATAACAGTATATTTCAGAATTAGATTTGAATATAGGGAGTATGATTAAGAAGTTTGCAGACGACACTAAAATTGGCAGTTTGGTTGATAATGAAGAGGAATGTCATAAGCTGCAGGAGGATATCAATCGACTGGTCAGGTGGGCAGAGCAGTGGCAAATGGAATTTAATTCTGAAAAGTGTGAGGTGAAGCACTTTGGAAGTGCTAATAAAGAAAGGGTATACACATTAAGCGGTAGGCAACTTAATAGTGTAGCTGAACAAAGGGACCTTGGAGTGCTTGTCCACAGATCCCTGAAAGTAGCAGGCCAGGTGGATAAGGTGGTTAAGAAGGCATACGGAATGCTTGCCTTTATTGGCTGAGGTATAGAATATAAGAGCAGGGAGGTTATGCTTAAATTGTATAATACTTTGGTTAGGCCACAGCTGGAGTATTGCGTGCAGTTCTAGTCATCATATTATAGGAAGGACGTGATTACACTAGAGAGGGTGCAGAGGAGATTTATTCGGATGCTGCCTGGAATGGAGAATCTTAGTTATGAGGACAGATTGGAGAGGCTGGGTTTGTTCTCATTGGAATAGAGGAGGTTGAGAGGAGACCTCATTGAGGTGTATAAAATATTTAGGGGCCTGGACATAATGGATAGTAAGGGTCTATTTCCATTGGTGGAGGGGTTTATTCCGAGGGGGCATAATTTTAAGGTGGTTGGTGGATGATTTTGAAGGGATTTGAGGGGATTCTTCTTTACGCAGAGGGTTGTGGGGATCTGGAATTCGCTGCCTGGAAGAGTGGTGGATGCAGAAACCCTCACTTGAGATGGTTGGTTGGGCACTTAAAGTGCAGTAACCTGCAGGGTTACGGACCTAGAGCTGGTAATTGGGATTAGACTGGATGGCCTTTTGTTGGACGGAGCAGATATAATGATAAGTACTGCAGGGAATAGAATACGGCCAGGGTGATCTCCTGGACTAGTTTCGATTGCATGGATGGGTCGGAGAGGAATTTTCCCAGATTTTTTCTCTCTAAATTGGCCTGGGTTTTTATCTGTTTTTTTTGCCTCTCCCAGGAGATCACATGGCTCCGGTTGGGGTGGAGTGCAGAATGTTTCAATATAAGGGTGTCGCAGTTGTGGTGAGGCGGATTGGTTGGGCTGGGTGCTCTTTGCCTTTCCGTCATTGTTCATAGATTTATATGTAACCTTTAGGGCTGCTGACCAAGGGCCATGTGGCTCTTTGACGGCCGGCGCGGACACGTTGGCCCGGAATGGCCTCCTTCTGCGCTGTAAATTTCTACGTTTCTATGTTTGGGGGCTTCGTTTGCGGGAGGTAACACCAGGGGCTGAAATCTCGTCTCTTGCGATAAATTGGGGTCTCAAGCGCTCCACTTCCTTTCTGGGACGGTAGTGGAGTGCATGGCTCAGGAGCGGGGCTTACGGCTGAGCAGCGCCAAGCACTGGATTTAAAGTGAAGGGCCCAAGCTGCATACTCTGCATAATAAAAAGGGTCCTATCTGGATCACCAGGGAGTGGGGGTGCCACGCGATCAGCTCCAGCACTCAAGGAGAGTGCCAGGCTGAGCGATTGCGGTACGGACCCCGCATCCAAATCAGCACCGGTGCGGAAAAGAAAAGTTGACAATTTTTTCAGGAGCAGCCGGCCAGCTCCCCTGTAGATTTCGCCCCACTAGCGCCCAGCTGCCCAGTATGTGTCTCTGTCAGCGCTCGCTGTGCACGGCAATGTTGTCACGATCTCCGAGAGCAGGAGATGGGGGTGTAACACCATAACGCCGCCGCTAGACTCCCGCCGAATTTAGCAGGAGTCATTGGCGGCACTGTGCCCGGTCTCAAAGTAATTTGTGCCCCATTAATGCCCCCCCATGGGCATTAACGAGAGGCGCAAATGACCCCAATTTCTTCCCCATTTACAAAGGCAGCTCCCTGGCTGCTTAGATTTCTGCCTGCAGATTATCACAATTCCTGCAGAGGTTGGAGATGCACGGCCAGGAATACGGCAGGGGTCTTGGGGCATCTAAATGGCAGTGGTAGTCCTACCCCACCAAAGATACACTCCATCAAGGAGGCAGGTTCAGAATGTCTAGGCCTGGGTTAGCATTCATACGTGTGCTGATGATACTCAGCTATTTCTCTGCACCACTCTCTTGATCCCATGATCGCTTCTATGTTCTTGGACTGCCTGGGTGATTCAAGTGTTGGATGAACCAAAACATACTTCAACTTAACATCCAGAATATTAAGGCCATAGTTTTTGGTGTTTGACACAAACTCCATCTCATATCACCAAGGATCTCAGTCATAGGTTCACCACAGCCCATTTAATCTGTGAAGAACGTTTCTGCAAACTTTCTTCCAAACCCTCAAAGGCAACCAGGCAAAATCCCAGAATACCTAACTAGCCTTGTGTATAATGCTGAACATGGCAGACCAGGTCCCTTTTTTGGTTTCAGATCCATCATGTTCCATGCAGCATTTTAACTATCTCTTTCCATATTTACCTTTATAATTCTTTATTGTGCTCCTAACTAGATATTTTTCCAGGTCTTTTTAAAAAGTATAAATTCACAAAGAATAACATTATGCTTTCGAACAGAGTTATACAAATGACATACCTAGGGGCTTTCTTTTGGATCTCAGCAAAGTCATCTGATGGTCCACATGGCACTTATATTCTTAGTAAGTGAAATTGGCCTTTACCAGTAGTGTGAAACGAACTCAGAGCAAAATAGCAGATTGCTTTACACCGCGCACAATTTAATTTTCTATTGACTTCAGGATAAAAGAAAAGAGGCTGCGGTGTAAAATGGCCTGCTGATTCCTCATAAACCCATTTCATGCCTCTGCCAAAGGCCAATTTTACTCCTACTAGTGTTTCGTACTTTGCTCACGAAGGATTAGCCTAATTGGACTAACCATTACCTTATGGTTTTAATACATGTCCTTTTACTTCTAACCTCGTCACTTTTCCTAATCTTTCTATTTATTTCTATTTTCTTCCCTTTTCTCCTGACTCAAAATCCTCAGCTTCAGGAGATAGAAACTGAGATTTCCATTCATGTTCGCTGTCCAGAGACCCCAGCTGAAAGGGTCACCTGTGTGGATATTGGATAAAGACAAGATTAGGCTCAGCTGTCATGTCATCTGCAGCAAAATATCTTGCTGGATCCTCATTGTCTACGAACCCCCGTGAAGAATAGCCACTTGAGTAAGGTATATGGAGCTACTGGCAGCCATGGAATGAGACCACTTCAGGAGACGAGAGGAGAAACTTGATAAACAAGAAATAGAAATCAGTACTGAGATTCACATATAGAAACATAGAAACATAGAAAATAGATGCAGGAGTAGGCCATTCAGCCCTCCGAGCCTGCACCGCCATTCAATGAGTTCATGGCTGAACATGCAACTTCAGTACCCCATTCCTGCTTTCTCGCCATACCCTTGATCCCCCTAAGGACTACATCTAACTCCTTTTTGAATATATTTAGCGAATTGGCCTCAACAACTTTCTGTGGTAGAGAATTCCACAGGTTCACCACTCTCTGGGTGAAGAAGTTCTCCTCATCTCGGTCCTCATCATATGTCACCAGTTATCCAGGTGCATATTCTACTTCAATATTCATGGCATTTTTAATAGGATCACTTTTCAATAATAACTGACTAAGTGTCAGCTTAATTACCCTTGAAACACATAAAGCATGTATAGCTCTCTCATGTGACTCGAGGTCAGGCACACCTTGGATTCCCTTCTTCCCTCTGCTCTGGGTGACAGTGACTGATGACAATGTTTTCTCAGAAACCCCTGTTCTTGACCTGCTCTACCTTTGGTCTCTTCTGTCACTTCACCTCAACTCCCTTATGTCTTCCTGTGTTCTTCTGCTTCATTGTCTCTTACTACTGCTCACTGCTCGTCAGCCCCACGGGGGATCACCAGCAGCCTGGGCTTCCCTGCTGATTATTCTAGCTTTTAATTCTTGCCATTGATAGTATTTTCACTTACTTTTTTAGCCACCTATACAGGCCTGGCTATCCTCCCCACTGCAGGAATTTAGTACTCGGGCTCTCCAACCTCGCTCCCGCACCCACTATTTAAACTTCTTGCCAAATTTGACACGCATCTGCATTGTGCCATTTCAACTGCTGACCCAACCAGCCATCAGGCCTCGGGGCCTCAAACCCACCTCCCCATTTCACACATGCCCAACCTCACACTTGATCTCCCCACTCACACCTCCCCCACCTCCTCCCCCGCCCCCCCACCCCCAGTTCTTCAAATGAACAACTTCTTCTTTGTCAGTGTTCCAGCACTGGAAACCAATGAAGATTGAGGGGCTTGTCAGAGGAGCTGGGAGAACAGGAAGCTGGAAAGGGCTTCAACATCAGGTTGTTGGAAGGAGGAAGATGTGTAGCGGGGGGTATGCAATAAAGTTGTTGCAGGGAAAGGAAAAAGTGATAAGGAAATGAGAGTTTTGCATGAGGCTAGTGTTGGCAAGGTAGATGGAGGACTGTTGGTAAAGTGTATGAGGGAAGGGATATAGGTTGAGGAATGCAGGGGATGGGACCAAAGAGCTTCCACAATACTGTTAGGTGGGGAATTCCAGGATTTTGATCCAGCAAGGAATATGACAAAGTCAGAAGGATACGTGACTTGGAGGGGAACTTGGAGGTGATGGCGTTAAAGGGACTAGGAGGTTGTTGAAGGGTGAGAGGTAGGTAATGGAGCATTTGGCAGCAGGAAAGGCCACGTGACAGCAAGGAGTATGGGCAATAAGATCAAGAGGGAGTAATGTGAAAGGAAATGGGGCAAGGAACACAATAGAAATGAGGGAGTACTGTGAAGGGTAGGGGGTTGTTGGGAAGAAGTTATTAGGAAGGGAAAGAGTTATGCAATGCAATTGGAGTGAGGGGTGGAAAGGAAACAACAGAGATAAAGTGACGTGATAATGGATGTAAGATTGCCTTTAATGTCTACAAGCTGCATCATTTATACACCCACTACCAGAAAATACAACCTGCACCCTTCAGCATGTCCCTTCCCCTCTCCTCCACCAATCACCTCCCACTCAAAAAGAAAGACTTGCATTTATATAGCGCCTTTCATGACCACCCGATGTCTCAAAGCACTTTACAGCCAATCAAGTACTTTTGAAGTGCAGTCACTGTTGTAATGTAGGAAACGTGGCAGCCGATTTGCGCACGGCAAACTCCCACAAACAGCAAAGTGATAATGACCAGATAATCTGTTTTTGTTATGTTGATTGAGGGATTAATATTGGCCAGGACACCGGGGATAACTCCCCTGCTCTTATTCGAAATTGTGTCATGGGATCTTTTACGTCCAACTGAGAGGGCAGAAGGGGCATTGGTTTAATGTCTCACCTGAAAGATGGCACCTCCAACAGTGCAGCACTTCCTCAGTACTGCAATAGGGTCTCAGCCTAGATTTATATGCTCAAAGTTCCTGGACTTTGAGCATATAACCTACAACCTTCTGATTCAGAGGATAGAGTGCTACCTACTGAGCCACAGCTGACTCAAAAGGAATTTTTTTTAAAAAAGGAGACAAAAACAGAAGAGCTCAGAGAAAGAAGGAAGAAAAGAATAGAAAAACAGATATGAGCAGAAGAGAAGAGGCATAGGAGGACAGGAAACAGCAAGAGTACACAGAATTTATAGCTCAGAAACAAGCCATTCGGCCCAACTAGTCCCTGCCTGTGTTTATGATCCACACAGGTCCCCACCCACCCCTCTTCTTCTGACCCTATCAGAATATCCTCCTATTCCTTTCTCCCTCATGTGTTTATCTAGCATCCCCTTAAATGCATCTATGCTAGTCGCCTCAATTACTCCTTGTGGAGGCAAGTTGTACCTTCTCCCCACTTTCTGAATAAAGAAGTTTCTCCTGAATTCCCTATTGGATTTATTAGTAACTATCTTATATTAATGGCCCCTAGTTTTGCAACAACAACAACAACAAGTATGAGTGGAGGGAGTTGACTGCAGTGGTGACACAACTCGCACCAACCGAGCACGTCAAATACAACTGACGCCAAACACTGTAAGAACAAAAGAACATAAGAACATAAGCATTAGGAGCAGAAGTGGGCCATTTGGCCCCTCGAACCTGCTCTACCATTCAATAAGATCATGGCTGATCTGATCTTGGGCTCAGCTCCACTTTCCTGCCATCTCCCCATATCCCTTCACTCCCTTATCACTCAAAAATCTTTCTGTTTCCACCTTAAATATATTTAATGACCCAGCCTCCACAGCTCTCTGGGGCAGAGAATTTCACAGCTTTACGACCCTCTGAGAGAATAAATTCCTCCTCATCTCAGTTCTAAATGGGCGACCCCTTATTCTGAAATGATGCCCCCTAGTTCTAGATTCCCCCACAAGTGGAAACATCCTCTCTGCATCCACCTTGTCAAGCCCGCTCATAATCTTATACATTTCAATAAGATCACCTCTCATTTTTCTGAACCCCAATGAGTGTAGGCCCAACATGCTGAAGCTTTCTTCATAAGTCAACCCCCCTCATCTCCGGAATCAACCTAGTGAACCTTCTCTGAACTGCCTCCAATGCAAGCATATCCTTCCTTCCTTGGCCCTCCCCTTCCCTCAACCACTATCTGCTTCACCTGTGACAGAGACTGTGGTTCTCGTATTAGACTGTACAGCCACCGAAGAACTCATGTTAAGAGTGGAAGCAAGTCTTCCTCGATTCCGAGGGACTGCCTATGATGATGATGATGATGATCCTTCCTTAAATAAGGAGAACAGAACTGTATGCAGTACTCCAACTGTGTTCTCAACAATACCCTGTACAGTTGTAGCAGGACTTCTCTGCTTTTATACTCTATCCCCCTTGCAATAAAGGCCAACATTCCATTTGCGTTCCTGATGAATTGCTGTACCTGTATACTCACTTTTTGTGATTCATGCACAAGGACCCCCAGGACCCCCTGTACTGCAACATTTTGTAGTTTCTCTCCATCTAAATAATAATTTGCTTTTTTATTTTTCCTGACAAAATGGATAACTTCACACTTTCCAACATTATTCTCCATCTGCCAAATGTTTGCCCACTCACTTAGCCTGTCTATATTCCTTTGCAGATGTTTTGTGTCCTCCTCACAACTTGCTTTCCCACCCATCTTTGTATCATCAGCAAACTTGGCTACATTACACTCAGTCCCTTCATCCAAGTCATTAATATAGATTGTAAATAGTTGGGGCCCCAGCACTGATCTCTGTGCCACCACAGAATTTATAGTTTGCCAACCTGAAACTGACCCATTTATCCCAACTCTCTGTTTTCTGTTAGTTAGCCAATCCTCTATCCATGAGCTCCAACCCCATGAGCTCTTATCTTGTGCAGTAACCTTTTATATGGCACCTTACCGAATAACTTCTGGAAGTCCAAATGCACCACATCCACTGGTTCCCCCTTATCCACCCTGCTTGGTACATCCTCAAAGAACTCCAAGAAATTTGTCAAACACTATTTCCCTTTCATAATACCATGCTGACGCTGCTTGACTGTATTATGCTTTTCCAAATGTCCTGCGACTGCTTCCTTAATAATGGACTCCAGCATTTTCCCAATGACAGATGTTAGGCTAACTGGTCTATGTCTCCTGCTTTCTGTCTGCCTCCTTTTAAAAATAGGGGCGTTACATTTGCGGTTTTCCAATCAGCTGGGACCTCTGCAAAATCCAGGGAATTTTGGTAGATTACAACCAATGCATCCACTATCTCTTCAGCCACTTCTTTTAAGACCCTAGGATACAAGCCATCAGGTCCAGGGAACTTGTCCACCTTTAGTTCCATTATTTTAGAGAGTACTGTTTCTTTAGTTTTAGTGATTGTCTTAAGTTCCTCCCTCCCTTTAGCCCCTTGATTATCTATTATTGGGATGGTTTTAGTGTCTTCTACCATGAAGACCGATACAAAATATTTGTTCACCCACTGTAAATACTTTTCACAAAATAGTTTTGCAGATTAAAAGGAGCTATCCTGCCGAGACTACACAATTAGTGGAATCAACTGAGTAGCTCATGAGATCATGATATCGCTCATCTGCCCAGAAAGAGAAACCATCACAGCATCCACTTGGTTCTTGAATAACTTTTGTCTTCACTTCATGGAAGTCTATTGCAAGTGCTGTGGGCTCTGAGTGTACAAATGCTATCTATCCCAAATTCTTCCCTCGCCAGGTTGAAGCTATGCCCCTTGCCTTATGATCATGGTTTAGAAGGTAGCGCTCTTGGTTCACTCTTTCTCAACCATTTAGTATCTCATCTACTTCTGTACGTATTCACCACTTCCCCCTCCCATCCCGCTCAGTCGCCTTCTTTCAAGGCTAATGTGTTCCAGTTTCTCTGGTCTTTCCTCAATGCTAAGCCTCCTGATGTTAGGGATCACTTTTTAAATATGTCCCTTACGTTATGGTGATCACAACTGGGTTTAGCAACCATTAATAGTGATTGTACAACTAATTAGTAGTTGAAGCAATATTGGTCCAAAAATTAGTGTTTGAAACAAATGGCCCAATTCCTTACCTAAGTGACAGGCTCTGTGTCTTGGAATTCGGCCAATTTCCTATGCCAGTGTCGGGATCCATGCCTTGGAATTCAGCTCACACACAGGCAGTCAAGACAATACTATCCCCCCACCGCCTGGCTCCAGGTGTGATCGGCTCACTGCCAAGTGATTGACAGTGGAAGCTGGCATGATCAGCCGTTGCAGGTCAATTTACAACAACAACAACAACTTGTATTTATACAACACCTTTAACATAGTAAAACATCCCAAGGCGCTCCACAAGAGTATTATGAGATAAAACATTTGGCACCGAGCCGCATAAGTAGAAATTAGCACAGGTGACCAAAAGCTTGGTCAAAGAGGTAGGTTTAAAGGAGCGTCTTGAAGGAGGAAAGAGAGGTAGAGAGGTGGAGATGTTTAGGCAGGGAGTTCCAGAGCTTGGGGTCTAGGCAACAGACGGCACCAATGGTGGAGCGATTATAAATGGGGATGCTCAGGAGGGCAGAATTAGAGGAGCGCAGACATCTCGGGGGGTTGTGGGGCAGGAGGAGATTACAGAGATAGGGAGGAGTGAGGCCGTGGAGGGATTTGAAAATAAGGATAAGAATTTTTAAATGATTTAGGCTATATATTCATTTTATTATGGAAAATAAAAGACTTGAAGATATCAAAGGTTAAAGCAGCACAGTAGCCAAGAATTTTTAGATTTTTTAAAAATCCAGTTTAAAGCCATTTACTTATATGGAAACCCAGGATGAGGACAGGCAAGAGAGACTTGCCATGAGCAACACCACGGGAGATCTACTAGCAATGTACAAAACAGAACATTGGCATAAACAGGCATCACACTCCACACATCTTACGATGCAAGCAATGATAAAAGTCAATGATGTACGCAAGTTGCTTCTGACCTGCACCTAAAATTGACAAACACTTTCCAATCTGAAAAATTCTCTGACCAAATAATAATTACACTTTGATTCACCCCAGCCTCGTTTTGCTTAAGATTTAGACTGTGTGGTCCTAAAGCGGAAAAAAAGCCAGTCTGACCTAAAATTGATTTGAGCATTGACTGCAAGAATGTTGAACAATTATTTTGTTGCTTTATAGCAAGATAGTCCAACAGTTTAATGCCGTATAATACATTATGGGCTGGATTTTAGGCTTTTAAGATTTCGGGGCATTAATGGCAGAGGGACGGTGCTGATATTGCCTGGAAAAAGTTTGCGCCTCAGTCAGCAAAATTGGGCAGTTGGACCCTGAGTGTGGGGCAGAGCGTTAAGGGCGCTAGGCTGGCTTAGCATGCGAAAGTCCCGAGCTAAAGAGAGGCCTTGGAGCACTCTAAGAGGGGCTTGGGGAGAAAAACAAAATCTGGAAAAAACCACCAAAAACATTCCCCAAAAAAACCTCACGCCACCACTACATAAATCACAAAACAAATAAAATAATCACGCTTACCTGAGGTTGACATCACTTAGCTCTCTGCAGCCACTACAGCTTGGACTGCCCATTGTCACAGGCAGTCCCAGCATGGCGCTCTATGCCATGCTATGGGTCGGGCGTGAGGCAAAAATCGATCCGGTGTCGCAACCAGGGGCATTGCACACCAGCTTACCTCTTCCGGGCGGTAGTGTTCCGCGCCCTGCCAAAACCAGCCCCGAAAACCCTGGCGGGGCGCTGGAAGCTGAACAGAGGAGCTCACCGCCGCCATTGCCGCCCCTCTGGGGTGAAAACAGAGGCAGCCAGGATCGTAAAATCCAGTCCTGTGTGTTGTACACAATAATGCTCCTGCCCTTATAAAACACGTAGCCTCTGACTTACTCTAAGCAGCACTATGGGAGATATGTCAGTTATATATTCATAGATAAGTAAATGCAGGGTTGTTGATATATTCTGATCCTGTTTACTTGTGATTGATGTTGTGCTATGGTGTGAAATTTGATCCAATCAGCTGCAGGTGTGACACAAATATTTGCACATATGAAGCTGTGGCACCAAAAGTATGATGCTGAGGTGGGACGTGTGCCATGTGGCATCTCAGGTTTGATACCCAGGAACAGTCACACACCACAGGCAATGTAGATAGATAGGTACAGGACTGGTAAAACTCTGTTCGATAAATTAGATGCACATCTGTATAAGAATATTTACATGAGAAAGAAGTATAGATAATGTAGATGGAAGCAAGTTATTTAACTTATTCTGTGAGCGCAGAACTAGAGGACATGAATCCAAAATAAAGAACCCTCAGGCAAGAATGGAAATGAGAGGTATTTTTTTCCACAGCGTGCTAGAAATATAGGGTAGACTTCCACGGAAAGCTATTCATTTTGTGTCCAATAATAATTTATTGCAAATGTTTTGAGTAAGTGTACGAAAATTTCTTGGAATTCATTTGCCTAATCCATATCTTTATCATGTTGAGAACCAGATTGAAGGTTAGGAAATGTATAGACAGGTGATCCGACACTGCCATGTAACATACTTCAAACTGGCTGTCACAATTAAAGGAAAAACTACTCAAGCTGGAAATCGGAAGCCAAGCCAAAAGAAAAATAAATAATAATAACATTTATTTATTTATATGGCGCCTTTAACATAGTAAAACATCCCAAGGCGCTTCACAGCAGTGTTAACAAGACAAAACAGATAAATTTGACACTGAGCCACATAAGAAGAAATGATGGCAGATGACCAAAAGCTTGGTTAAAGAGGTAGGTTTTAAGGAGCGTCCTAAAGGAGGAAAGAGAGTTAGAGAGGCAGAAAGGTTTAGGGAGGGAGGTCCAGAGCTTAGGGCCCAGACAGCTGAAGGCACGGCCACCAATGGTTGAGCAGTTATAATCAGGATCGCTCAAGAGGGCAGAATTTGAGGAGCACAGACGTCTCGTAAAGTTGTGAGGCTGAAAGAGATTATAGAGATAGGGAGGGGCAAGGGCATGGACGGATTTGCAAACAAGGATGAGAATTTTGAAATTGAGGCATTGTTTAACCGGGAGCAATGTAGATCAATGAGCACAGGGGGGATGGGTGAGCAGGACTTGGTGCGGGTTAGGACAAAGGCTGCCGAGTTTTGGTTGACTTCAAGTTTATGTAATGTAGAATGTGGGAGCCCAGCCAGGAGTGCATTGGAGTAGTCAAGTCTAGAGATAACAAAGGTATGGATGAGGGTTTCAGCAGCAGAAGAGCTGAGGCAGGGGCAGAGGCAGGCAATGTTACGGAGGTGGAAATAGGCGGTTTTAGTTATGCAGTCGGCTGACAAGAAAAAAAACATGGCGGCAGCGGCAGTAGACCCTCCCCTTTAAGGGAAGCCGCACCGCCGCTGTAGAAGGCCACAGCCTCACTGGACCACTGGGTAAAAGCTTGTTTTGGCACCGCCGGGCGCACTGAAGATTTTCGGAGGGGTATGTTGCCGTCGGGGGGTTAGATCGGCGGTGTGCACGGTGTTGACGCGCATATGATCGGCAGCAGCAGAGCGGTGAGGGGGGATAGGGGCTCGACCAGGAAAACTCGGGAGGGCAATTGGGCTATCAGTCGTCAATCCACCACAAGTTGATGGCCACTCCACTCCGCAGCATGGCCACCGATTTGGGCTGGTAACAGGCCTTAAGGAGAGGGGCAATTTCGGCCCCTTTAACTTTTCCATCATCAGATACATTAATTTCCCCTCGCCTTTCAGATGCTAACTGACCAACTGTTGTTTTTTCAGAATATTATAATTTTTATTCCGCACTATGTGTAATTCTATCCTTTACATATCTGTTATAAAGAAGAAAAAGAAATACTTGGATTTATATAGCGCCTTTCACGACCACCGGACGTCTCAAAATGCTTTACAGCCAATGAAGTAGTTTTGGAGTGTAGTCACTGTTGTAATGTGGGAAACGCGGCAGTCAATTTGCGCACAAGCAAGCTCCCACAGACAGCAATGTGATAATGACCAGATAATCCTATATATTATCCTACATATAACTCGTTGCCAGTTGTAATCCTATATTGCCTGTTGTTGAAACAGGATAAAAGCAATACCAATGTGCCTGTGAAGATATATTGCCTCATATAGCATCCCTCCCACATCACTGGTGTGTTCTTTTACTGAACGAAGATTTACACATCAGGAGCAATTTTCCAAGTTCGTGCTGAAAGTGGAGAGCTTGGCCCATCAGCCACGCATATTGGGAAATAGAAGGTGCGCTGCCCATGTTTCACCAGCTATTTATTTTAATGCATGGAAAGACAAGTGCAGTATGTGGACAAGGCTCCCCGCCTGCAATGTGAGCTCGATTATCAGCCCCGCAGCGATCTATCGGGTTAGCCGATTTAAAAAATGGATTTCAGCTAGGGTGGCGATAAGGGCACTCCCACTGGCCTCAGCAGTTCTGGCCTACAGAGAGGTACAAACACGCCAGGGCTCATGCTGTAGGACACTTATCCAGTGACTCCTGTGGGATAGGATCAAGCTCAGCAATGAGTAACACCGAGGAATCTGCTGACATTGATAGACTGGGCTCACACGTGAAGGGCGGCCACTTGGACGTGATGGTGATGGTCAGCTGGTGCCCATGGACATGTCAGCATCAGCCAGCAGCTTCAGGAGAGGCAAGGGTGAAATAAGCAAGTGGAAATTTGAACCACTGTCCTTCTTTCGTGGCTAGGAAAGTCTCCGTGTTGTGCATGACCCCTGAAGTAATGCAGTAAAAGATTAAATCCCACCTACCCCCGCCAAGTCCTTCTCCCTCAAAGGGACATGGCAGCGGCAAATTTTAATAATCTGCCTTGATTGACTTGTACAACAGTCTCCAATTAACTCTCTGCTACTCTCTCGTGATTGATGGAGAAGTTTATGATACAGACCTCATTTGCACGCTGAATTCAAAAGCTGCCTCTGAGCAGAATCCTAGATGAGGCAAATGGTATCATTGCCACACATTAAAGTCATTAGCAAGAGAGGAAGGAAGGGAGGGCTAGGCTGATTGTAGCCAGCTACTAATCACATATTTTTTCTTTTGGCATAAAATAAATTAAATGCAGCTACAGTATTTGGCAAATGACCCACTGTAATCTTCTGTTTCTTATTATCCATTAATCTGAGGTGGAAGATACTATTCTGTGGGGGATACCGTCTTAGACAGCTGCAAAAGTGCAATAGTCACCGTACCCCCAGGGTTCAATCAATTAGCAAACAAAAACACCATTTAAAAAGGTCGTATACAGATAATCAACACTACTTTTATCTCCTCTTCTCACCCAGTAAGGGGGAGAGGGAAAGAGTACAACCTCTGGATGGGAGTGAGAACAAAATAGGACCTCTGGGTGGGGATATGATTACAAAGGTGTTTTATATTAGGGAAGAAAAAAAAGCCCAGGAATTTTATATTGACTTTGCCAGGAGAATATGTGGAATAGTAGGACCTGGATTCAGGAAAATGCAGACAGCCAGAGATGACTCAAGCATTAAAAGTGAACCAGAAAAAAAAATTGCGCGCGCATTTCTATAAAATATTAAAATATTAATGTGCGGGACAAGAACAGCATTTCTACAAGAGAATTGTTTAAAAACTCACAACTTATTCCAAAGTTTATTGCTTGAGGGCAACTGGTTTGTGCTTATGTGAGATTCTACACATGTGGAATAGGGTAGATTATATCTGTTCTGTGAAAGAGAGGGGTCTGCTGGGCTGAATGTTTTTTTTGTATTCCTTGGTTGCTTAAGTACATGTTTTTTAACCAATTTTCTTCCTATCTCTCCTGAACTTGCTGACACTTGCTGTGGTGCAATACCAAGGACACCAGTAATCCTCAGAGACCTTTGCCCAGCTTGATCCTATCCTCCGTAAATGTCCATACACATGGACTTTGCACTAGATAGTGATCAGTAGCAGGGACACTGGGTGATTTTCTCTCTATTAGCTCTGGACATTGTCTGACACCAACTATCTCAGCATAATCTGGGAGTCAAACCTGGAACCTTTCTGGTCTGTATGTTGTAGTACCACGCCCCATGTTGCATTTAACCACGGAACCATTCATGCTTTTCTTTTTAAAATCATTCTTGTTCTTATAGCATGCAAGACCAAGCTGACACAAGGTGCGAGTGAACATTCAAACAGCAATAGGCCATCCAGCCTCTCGAGCCTGTTCCGCCATTCAATTCGATCATGGGTAATCTCTATCTTAACTCCATCTATCCGCCTAGGTTCTGTAAACTTTAATACTCTTGCCTAACAAAAATCTATCAATTTCAGTTTTGAAATTTTCAATTGACCTAGCCTCAACAGCTTTTTGGGAGAGAGAGTTCCAGATTTCCACTACCCTTTGTGTGAAGAAGTGCTTCCTGACATCATCCCTGCATGGCCTAGCTATAATGAAATTGTTTCATTGATGATGAGCCTATGATTGGTCCTGGCATAAATCATATAGCATGGTCAATACTCTAAAAATGTTACAAAAAAACAAGACAGACTTGCATTTCTATAATACTTTTCGGACCTCAGGACATCCCAAAGCGCTGTACAGCCAATGTAGTACTTTTTGAAGTTGCAATCATCATCATCATAGGCGGTCCCTCGAACGAGGATGACTTGCTTCCACACCAGATGGGATGAGTTCACAGATGTTTCAATGAAGGACCCGATTTTCCAGTCCTGAACTCCAATCGAAGGGGTGGAAGATGCCTGTGCGTGAATTTTTTTTATCATGTGGTGACCGTTGCACATCAGCCACCACATGGGTTTGACAGAGCTAGGTCTTTATCCAGTGGCAAGAGTTAACCAGGACGACTGGAAACCTGCTCTGCTGCACAGACCTAATGCGCACACATATCACAGTGTGGGCTGGTACGTGCTGCCTCTGGGCCCTCGGCTCTTCTGGGCCCCATACCCTCATTTGCCGCACCTCCGCCATGATCTCTCACTGCTGCTCCACCACAAAACACTTGCCGCACCTCTGCCACGATCTCCCAGATGCAATATAGGAAATGCGGCAGCCAATTTGCTTACAGCAAGCTCCTACAAACAGCAATGAGGTAATGACCAGATAATACACTTTTGGTGATGTTGATTGAAGGATAAATTTTGGCTCGGACACCTAGAAGAATTCCCCTGCTCATCTACGAAATACTGCCACGGGATCTTTTTGTCCATCTGGGAGAGACTCCTGATTATGGCTCGGTGGGCAAATGTTGCACTGCGCTAACCCCCTCCACCCAATATTTAACTCCACCCTTATGTTACTATTGCCAATCTGACTTCTAATGTCTCCCTGTGACTATAGACTAATACCCTAAGGATTAACACATGTCTTGCTCGCTCATGGTTTCTGACATCAATGAAGCTGATTGAATTTGTGCCTCGTTACTCAATGACTGCAATCTAATCTCTTCTATGCACTGAACCAGCCTTTCTGAAGTTACATTATTTAACCTCTTTATTTCCATAGAATGACATAGAATCTGCAACACAGAAACAAGCCACTCAGCCCAACACGAGCCTGCTCCCATCCCTTTTTATCACACCGTATCAGGATATCCTTTTATTTCTTTCAACCTCATGAGCTTCCCTTCAAATGCATCTATGCTATTGGCCTCAACTCACCCTTGTGGTAGCGAGTTCCACATTCTTACCACGCTGGTAAGAAGTTTCTCCTGAATTCCCGATTGGATTTTTCGCCCTTAGTTTTCATCTCGTGTTGGGCTGAATGGCCTTCTCTATTCTAGAGAAAGGAGCCCTGGCCTCTTCAATCTTTTCTGGTCCAAACTTCCAAATATTGTGCAAGAAAGAACATTTTAAACCAGATGCCATTAGTAGCCAACAACCTAACCACGTCCCACCCAACCCCAGTGCCCCACCCAACCCCAACACCCCACCCAACCCCAATGCCCCATCCAACCCCAACACCCCACCCAACCCCAGTGCCCCATCCAACCCCAACACCCCACCCAACCCCAATGCCCCATCCAACCCCAACACCCCACCCAACCCCAACACCCCACCCAACCCCAACACCCCATCCATCCCCAACACCCCACCCAACCCCAACACCCCACCCAACCCCAACACCCCATCCAACCCCAACACCCCATCCAACCCCAACACCCCACCCAACCCCAACACCCCATCCCACCCAACCCCAATGCCCCATCCAACCCCAACACCCCACCCAACCCCAACACCCCATCCCACCCAACCCCAATGCCCCATCCAACCCCAACACCCCACCCAACCCCAACACCCCATCCCACCCAACCCCAATGCCCCATCCAACCCCAACACCCCACCCAACCCCAACACCCCATCCAACCCCAACACCCTATCCAACCCCAACACCCCACCCAACCCCAATGCCCCATCCAACCCCAACACCCCACCCAACCCCAACACCCCACCCAACCCCAACACCCCACCCAACCCCAACACCCCATCCCACCCAACCCCAATGCCCCATCCAACCCCAACACCCCACCCAACCCCAACACCCCATCCAACCCCAACACCCTACCCAACCCCAACACCCCACCCAACCCCAATGCCCCATCCAACCCCAACACCCCACCCAACCCCAACGCCCCACTCAACCCCAACGCCCCATCCAACCCCAATACCCCACCCAACCCCAACACCCCACCCAACCCCAACACCCCATCCAACCCCAACACCCCATCCAACCCCAACACCCCATCCAAACCCAACACCCCACCCAACCCCAACACCCCATCCAACCCCAACACCCCATCCAACCCCAACACCCCACCCAACCCCAATGCCCCATCCAACCCCAACACCCCACCCAACCCCAACGCCCCACCCAACCCCAACACCCCATCCAACCCCAACACCCCACCCAACCCCAGTGCCCCATCCAACCCCAGCGCCCCACCCAATCCCAACACCCCACCCAACCCCAGCAGCCCATCCAACCCCAGCACCCCGTCCAACCTCAACACCCCACCCAACCCCAACGCCCCACCCAACCCCAGCGCCCCATCCTACCCCAACACCCCACCCAACCCCAACACCCCACCCAACCCCAACGCCCCACCCAACCCCAATGCCCCACCCAACCCCAACGCCCCACCCAACCCCAACGCCCCACCCAACCCCAACACCCCACCCAACCCCAACACCCCACCCAACCCCAACTCCTCACCCAACACCAGTGCCCCATCCAACCCCAGTGCTCCATCCACCCCCAACACCCCACCCAACCCCAACACCCCACCCAAACCCAACACCCCACCCAACCCCAACGCCCCACCCAACCCCAGTGCCCCATCCAACTCCAACACCCCACCCAACCCCAACACCCAACCCAACCCCAACGCCCCACCCAACCCCAACGCCCCACCCAACCCCAACACCCCACCCAACCCCAACACCCCACCCAACCCCAACTCCCCACCCAACACCAGTGCCCCATCCAACCCCAGTGCCCCACCCAACCCCAACACCCCGCCCAACTCCAACACCCCACCCAAACCCAACACCCCACCCAACCCCAACGTCCCACCCAACCCCAGCGCCCCACCCAACCCCAACACCCCACCCAACCCCAACACCCCACCCAACCCCAGTGCTCCATCCACCCCCAACACCCCACCCAACCCCAACACCCCACCCAAACCCAACACCCCACCCAACCCCAACGCCCCACCCAACCCCAGTGCCCCATCCAACTCCAACACCCCACCCAACCCCAACACCCAACCCAACCCCAACGCCCCACCCAACCCCAACGCCCCACCCAACCCCAACACCCCACCCAACCCCAACACCCCACCCAACCCCAACTCCCCACCCAACACCAGTGCCCCATCCAACCCCAGTGCCCCACCCAACCCCAACGCCCCACCCAACCCCAGTGCCCCACCCAACCCCAACACCCCACCCAACCCCAATACCCCACCCAACCCCAGTGCTCCATCCACCCCCAACACCCCATCCAACCACAACACCCCACCCAACCCCAACACCCCACCCAACTCCAGTGCCCCATCCAACCCCAACACCCCACCCAACCCCAGCGCCCCATCCAACCCCAGCGCCCCACCCAACCCCAACACCCCACCCAACCCCAACACCCCATCCAACCCCAACACCCCGCCCAACCCCAACACCCCACCCAACCCCAGCGCCCCACCCAACCCCAAAACCCCATCCAACCCCAACGCCCCACCCAAGCCCAGCGGCCCATCCAACCCCAGCGGCCCATCCAACCCCAGCGCCCTACCCAACCCCAACACCCCACCCAACCCCAACGCCCCACCCAACCCCAACGCCCCACCCAACCCCAACGCCCCACCCAACCCCAACGCCCCACCCAACCCCAACACCCCACCCAACCCCAACGCCCCATCCTACCCCAACACCCTACCCAACCCGAACACCCCACCCAAACCCCAATGCCCCACCCAACCCCAATGCCCCACCCAACCCCAACGCCCCACCCAACCCCAACACCCCACCCAACCCCAACACCCCACCCAACCCCAACTCCCCACCCAACACCAGTGCTCCATCCAACCCCAGTGCCCCACCCAACCCCAACACCCCACCCAACCCCAACACCCCACCCAAACCCAACACCCCACCCAACCCCAACGCCCCACCCAACCCCAGCGCCCCACCCAACCCCAACACCCCACCCAACCCCAGCGCCCCACCCAACCCCAACACCCCATCCAACCCCAAAACCCCATCCAACCCCAACGCCCCACCCAAGCCCAGCGCCCCATCCAACCCCAGCGGCCCATCCAACCCCAGCGCCCTACCCAACCCCAACACCCCACCCAACCCCAACGCCCTACCCAACCCCAACGCCCCACCCAACCCCAACGCCCCACCCAACCCCAACGCCTCACCCAACCCCAACACCCCACCCAACCCCAACGCCCCACCCAACCCCAATGCCCCACCTAACCCCAACGCTCCACCCAACCCCAATGCCCCACCCAACCCTAACACCCCACCCAACCCCAGCGCCCCACCCAACCCCAACACCCCAACCAACCCCAACACCCCATCCAACCCCAACACCCCACTCAACCCCAACACCCCACCCAACCCCAGTGCCCCATCCAACCCCAGTGCCCCATCCAACCCCAGCGCCCCACCCAACCCCAACACCCCACCCAACTCCAGTGCCCCATCCAACCCCAACACCCCACCCAACCCCAGCGCTCCATCCAACCCCAGCGCCCCACCCAACCCCAACACCCCACCCAACCCCAACACCCCGCCCAACCCCAACACCCCACCCAACCCCGGTGCCCCACCCAACCCCAACACCCCATCCAACCCCAAAACCCCATCCAACCCCAACGTCCCACCCAACCCCAGCGCCCCATCCAACCCCAGCGGCCCATCCAACCCCAGCGCCCTACCCAACCCCAAAACCCCACCCAACCCCAACGCCCTACCCAATCCCAACGCCCCACCCAACCCCAACACCCCACCCAACCCCAACGCCCCACCCAACCCCAACACCCCACCCAACCTCAACGCCCCACCCAACCCCAACGCCCCACCCAACCCCAACGCTCCACCCAACCCCAACGCCCCACCCAACCCTAACACCCCACCCAACCCCAGTGTCCCACCCAACCCCAACACCCCACCCAACCCCAACACCCCATCCAACCCCAACACCCCACTCAACCTCAACACCACACCCAACCCCAGTGCCCCATCCAACCCCAGTGCCCCATCCAACCCCAGCGCCCCACCCAACCGCAACAACCCACCCAAACCCAACAACCCACCCAACCCCAAAGCCCCAACTAACCCCAGCACCCCACCCAACCACAACAACCCACCCAACCCCAACGCCCCACCCCAGCGCCCCACCCAACCCCATTGCCCCACCCAACCCCAACGCCCCACCCAACCCCAACACCCCACCCAATCCCAGTGCCCCATCCAACCACAGCGCCTCACCCAACACCAACGCCCCACCCAACCCCAGTGCCCCATCCAACCCCAGCGCCCCACCCAACCCTAACACCCCACCCAACCCCAACACCCCACCCAACCCCAACACCCCACCCAACCCCAACACCCCACCCAACCCCAACACCCCACCCAACCCCAGTGCCCCATCCAACCCCAGTGCCCCATCCAACCCCAGCGCCCCACCCAACCCCAACAACCCACCCAACCCCAACAACCCATCCAACCCCAATACCCCACCCAACCCCAAAGCCCCAACTAACCCCAGCACCCCACCCAACCCCAACACCCCACCCAACCCCAGTGCCCCATCCAACCCCAGTGCCCCATCCAACCCCAGCTCCCCACCCAACCCCAACAACCCACCCAACCCCAACAACCCACCCAACCCCAACACCCCACCCAACCCCAACACCCCACCCAACCCCAACAACCCGCCCAACTCCAACAACCCACCCAACCCCAATGCCCCACCCAACCCCAACTCCCCACCCAACCCCAGTGCCCCACCCAACCCCAGCGCCCCACCCAACCCCAACACCCCACCCAACCCCAGTGCCCCACCCAACCACAGCACCCCACCCAACACCAACGCCCCACCAACCCCAGTGCCCCATCCAACCCCAGCGCCCCACCCAACCCCAACACCCCACCCAACCCCAACGCCCCACCTAACCCCAGCGCCCCAACTAACCCCAGCACCCCACCCAACCACAACAACCCACCCAAACCCAACACCCCACCCAACCCCAGTTCCCCACGCAACCCCAATGCCCCACCCAACCCCAACGCCCCACCCAACCCTAACACCCCACCCAACCCCAACACCCCATCCAACCCCAGCAGCCCACCCAACCCCAACACCCCACCCAACCCCAACACCCCACCCAACCCCAGTGCCCCACCCAACATCAGTGCCCCACCCAACTCCAACACCCCACCCAACCCCAACGCCCCACCCAACCCCAACACCCCACCCAACCCCAGCAACCCACCCAACCCCAACACCCCACCCAACCCCAGTGACCCATCCATCCCCAGTGGCCCACCCAACCCCAGTGCCCCACCCAACCCCAACAACCCACCCAATGCCAACACCCCAACCAACCCCAGTGCCCCATCCAACCCCAGCGGCCCACCCAACCCCAGCGCCCCACCCAACCCCAAAACCAACACCCCACCCAACCCCAACACCCACCCAACCCCAGCGCCCCACCCAACCCCAGTGCCCCACCCAACCCCAACGCCCCACTCAAACCCAGCGCCCATTGCACCACCCACCCCAGCGCCCCACACAACCCCAGCACCCCACCCAACCCCAATACCCCACCCAACACCCCATTAAATCCCAACACCCCATCCAACCCCAACAACGCACCCAACCCCAGCACCATACCCAATCCAAGCGCCCCACCCAACCCCAATGCCCCACCCAACCCCAGCACCCCACCCAATCCCAACACCCCACCCAACCCCAACACCCCACCCAACCCCAACAACCCACCCAACCCCAACACCCCACCCAACCCCAACACCCCACCCAACCCCAGCGCCCAATGCCCCACCCAACCCCAGCGCCCCACCCAACCCCAACACCCCACCCAACCCCAACACCCCACCCAACCCCAACGCCCCACCCAACCCCAACAACCCACCCAACTCCAGTGCCCCACACAAACCCAGCACCCCACCCAACCCCAATATCCCACCCAACACCCCATCCAATCCCAACACCCCATCCAACCCCAGCATCCTACCCAACCCCAGCGCCCCATCCAACCCCAACACCCCACCCCAACACCCCACCCCAACAACCCATCCAACCCCAACACTCAACCCCAACACCCCACCCAACACCCCACCCTACCCCAACACCTCACCCAACCCCAACACCCCACCAACCCCAACACGCCACCCAATCCCAGCACCCCACCCAACCCCAACACCCCACCCAACCCCAACGCCCCATCCAACCCCAATACCTCACCCTATCCTCCGTGTTGTGGAGCTTCTTGCAGTGGTATTCCTTACTTCACCACAGCACACAAATATAAATGAGGTGTGGCTATGGTCGCTAGTGGAACCAACCGCCACATAAGGAGGGGACTTTGTGAGGCTCCTCTGGAGGCAGCAGCATCACCGGCAGCAAATGCAAATGGCCAGTGATGGCTCTGAGTGCCACCATCTGTGGTTTATAAGGCTACAGACCTGCATAAAGTGGCTTAATTGCCGTCATCATTCCTTCAACATCGCCGAAGCTAGGTGGCTGAAAACTTAAAACTGTGATCGCATTCTAGATCTGTTCTAGATTCATGGGGTATGGACGTCGCTGGCATGTCTAGCATTTATCATCCATCCCTAATTGCCCTTGAGAAGGTGGTGGTGAACTGCCTTCTTGAACCGCTTCAGTTTGTGTGGTGAAGTACTCCCACAGTGCATATACATGACGATATACATTGAGAATGTCATTTTAATATCAGCTGTGGCTCAGTGGGTAGCACTCTCACCTCTGAGTCAGAAGGTTGTGGGTTCAAGTCCAACTCCAGAGATTTGAGCACAAACATCTAGGCTGATGCTCCTGTGCAGTGCTGCGGAAGTGCTGCACTGTCAGAGGTGCCGTAGTTCAGATGAGATATTAAACCGTGGCCCCATCTGCTCTCTCAGTAAAAAATCCCATGGCACTATTTCGAAGAAGAGCAGGGGAGTTATATTTATTCCTCAATCAACATAACAAAAACAAATTATCTGGTCATTATCACATTGCTGTTTGTGGGAGCTTGCTGTGTGAAAATTGGCTGCCGCATTTCTTACATCACAACAGTGACGACACTCCAAAAGTACTTCATTGGCTGTAAAGTTCTTTAAAAAATTTTATTCATTCCTGGCAAAGCCAGCATTTATTGCCCATCCCTAATTGCCATTGAGAAGGTGATGGTGAGCTGCCTTCTTAAGCCGCTGCAGTCCTTGTGGTGACGGTACTCCCACAGTGCTGTTAGGGAGGAAGTTCTAGGATTTTGATCCAGCGACGTTAAAGGAATGGCAATATACTTCCAAGTCAGAATGGTGTGTTACTTGGAGGGGAACTTGAAGGTGGTGGTGTTCCCATGCGCCTGTTGCCCTTGTCCTTCTCGGTGATAGAGGTCGTGGATTTGGGAGGTGCTGCCGAAGAAACCTTGGTGAGTTGCTGCAGTGCATCTTGTAAATGGTACGCACTGCAGCCACAGTGCGCCGGTGATGGAGGGAGTGACTGCTTAAGGTGGTAGTTGGGCTGCCAATCAAGCGGGCTGCTTTGTCCTGGATGGTGTCGAGCTCCTTGAGCTGATGGAGCTGCACTCATCCAGGCAGTGGAGAGTATTCCATCACACTCCTGATTTGTGCCTTGTAGATGGTGGAAAGGCTTTGGGGAATCAGCCGCCGCAGAATACCCAGCTTCTGCCCTGCTCTTGTTGCCACAGTGTTTATGTGGTTGGTCCAGTTAAGTTTCTGGTCAATGGTGATCCCCAGGATGTTGATGGTGGGGGATCTGGCTATGGTAATGCTGTTGAATGTCAAGGAGCAGTGGTTAGATTCTCGCTTGTTGGAGATAGACATTGCCTGCCACTTGCGTGGTGCGAATGTTACTTGCCACTTATCAGCCCAAGCCTGCATGTCATCCAGTCTTGTTGTATGCGAGCATGGACTGCCCCATTATCTGAGGAGTTGCGGATGGCATTGAACACTGTGCAGTCATCAGCAAACATCCCCACTTCTGATATTATGATGGAGGGAAGATCATTGATGAAGCAGCTGAAGATGTTTGGGCCTAGGACACTGCCCTGAGGAACTCCTGCAATGATGTCCTGGGGATGTGATGATTGACCTCCAACCACCGCAACCATCTTCCTTTGTGCTAGATGACTCCAGCCAGTGGCGAGTTTTCCCCCTGATTCCCATTGACTTTAGTTTTATTCGGGCTCCTTGATGTCACACTCGGCCAAATGCTGCCTTGATGTCAAGGGCAGTCACTCTCACCTCACCTATGGAATTCAGCTCTTTTGTCCATGTTTGGACCAAGGCTGAAATGAGATTTGGGACCAAGTGTTCCTGGCGGAACCCAAACTAGGCATTGGTGAGCAGGTTATTGATGAATAAGTGGCGCTTGATAGCACTGTTGACGACACCTTCCATCAATTTGCTGATGATTGAGAGAAGACTGAGAGGGCGATAGGTGCTTTGGGATGTCTGGTGGTCATGAAAGGCGCTATATAAATGCAAGTCTTTCTTTCTGTAAGTAATTGTATAGACTCAATCGTGCAGTCAGTTGTCACCAGTCGTCTTAACAGTGTGAAACAGGGTGAGCTCAAAGCACCGGGTGGCCAACATATGTTACAGAACACTTCAAGTAGAAGGAGCTTCAGTAATATAAATGAGATGTGCATGTGACAGAAAAGGCATGATGGTGAAAAATAAGAGACAGATTTAAGCCATTCTTTTGAAGAAGGTAATAATCACTGCTCAGTGGAGAGAGGACTCAACACCCCTGCGTGCTGTACATAACTATGAGAGAAAATGAGGTGGCCTGTAACATTAAGCGAGAAAGAGATGGCCCCAGATTAAAATATAACAGGAATAAATATATAAGTATGGTTAGCTAGAAGCAGTACATTCCCAGAGAGAATAAAATACCTCTATCCAACATCTTTCCATTTCATCTTTGTTCTTCTTTGACAACTCACTCAGAGAAGCAGTTTTGCCAGCAGTGGAAACTTTTTGATTGCGGTTAGAGTTAGCACATACTGCTTCACATGCACAAGCCTTTCCACTGGTTGCTTGCAAAGCTGACTGGAAATAAAAGGCTCCATTCATTAACTTGGTGGCTGATTATTGATGATTTTTTCAAATATTACAAGAGCTACTTTTATTAACCATCTCTCCAATATCCAGCTCCGATTTTTGTAGATCCATGTCATTAAATTCATCCAGATGGTAAATCTCACTGGTGGGATGCCTTGAGACAATTGTAATAACAAGCTGCAAGACATCTCAGAGCATTTTTCATGGCTTTTAGAACCTCTCAGGATAAATTTTACAAGCCAAGGCTTCTTACACGATCAGAGAATCAGGCGAACCGCTAAATTTGTGCAGTTCTGATGAACCAGTGATTAATTTTAATGTGTTTAAGATCAGGAGTTGTGTGAATAGGGCACCCTGACCTCCTTATCCAACCCACGCATCGGGAGTGCTGCTTTGCAAAATACACACTCTTAAATGAAGAACAATGTGCATTTTACAAGCGTTTATCCAAGTTATGCTGCATTTCACATTTCACTGCCCTGTATTCGGTGGCACTGATATGTGTTAATGGAGGTGGTACTGGTGCTTCCGGTGGAGTGGTGGCCAGTGTGATAAAGCAATCTGATTGCTGCCGATTTCTCACCATGGCCCTGTACAGGAGGGCAGTCAGCATTGGCCTGCGCAGGCTCCCCCCCATCCAATCAGGGAAGATCATTGGCTACTAATGTCAGATGCAACTCCCAACTTTAAAACATCTGCGCGTGAGCAAGATTGCACAAGGCGCGCGCAGTTGTCTTTGTGTTGCATGCTGGTGCCATGGAGACCACATCACACAGCACTGAGCTCCAATTCGTACATAAACACAATCACCTACTTCTACAACTTAACGTTAGGCACACACGCTGCACCTGTTGAGAGCCCAGGTCTCGGGGCTAATTCTCAGCAATTCCCCAGAAAGTTCTATCTTTAGCACATTTCCAACATACATGGAACCTGTGTAGCCCAGGAGGGATTTGATTAGCTTGTTTCACATGATGCAACAGGGAGACGCTTGCACTATTATTACAGCCGCGAGGCGATGGGATGCAATGGATTTGGCAAGCTGCGGAAGTTGTGACTTGCCAACTTGGAAATAATTTTTTTCTTCGTTCCCTGGTGGCTCATACTGACTGCGGTACAGACGGAGACGGAGCAGGAAGGCCCCATTCTGATTTAGGGCCAATAGGTGGAGAGCAGTTATTGGCCATAGTATCCTCAAAGAGGTGAGAAAAATTAGCCAGGATTCATCTTCCTCTCACTATCCAGTGATACTTGCTGCAAATGCGCAGGTGCGGATATCAAATAAGGACAAGCCAGAGGCCCAGGGCCACAAGTCTCCGTGGATCTCGAGGCAGGAGGTAAGTACGTAGATATTTTTGCTGATCGGAGGCATCCGCCCATGGGAAGCCTCTGACTGCAAGTTCAGCCCCATTAACTCAGGTCACACCGGTGGAATTGCTAGTTGAGCAAGATACAGGAAGATGGGCAGTGGCATTTTGAGTCTGCACGATTATTCTGAGCCCCCACAGTGATGAAAGGCAAGATCTTCAGAAGCCCAAAAATATACCAATGAAAGATAGGTTGGGGGTGGGGAGGTGGAAGTTAACTCTCCCAATGGCTCAGTTGGGAAGTGTGCCAATCAGTATGGAAATAGGCCACAGAGATCAGGACAGCCCCGAGCTCAATCCCTGAGTTAGCTGATCTCATCTGGGCTGCTACAATTGATCCTGGAGCAGGGCAGGAGAAAAAACACATTCAGGTTTCTGATTCCTGATCGCTATCCTGTGTCCCTGCTGAAAGTATGTGGATCTCGGATGAGGATAAAATCTAGCTTTATTGTGATGCCCAGTACAGTTGAATACCCTGCTGATGTTAACTGACTAGGTTAACGTATGAAGAATGGCCACTGGGGTGAGATAACAGAGGTTGGCCAGTGTCGATTGAATTGTATCCCAGAGGCAGTCAGCATCTTCAGGAGAGGAGGGAAAATGGGATAAGAGAAGAATTTAAACTATTAGGTATTAAGATAGAAATTACTTCTTTACACAAAGAGTGGTTAGAATGTAGAACTCGTGCCACTTGGAGTGGTTCAAGCAAGTAACATTTTTATATTTAAAGAGAAGCTTGATTCATACAGGAAGGAGAAAGGGATAGAAGGATATGGGAGCAGTGTGATAAGAGGTTATTAAAGTGTGAGGAAGCTCGTGTAGCGTATAATCACCGGCATAAACCAGTTTGGCTGAATGGTCCATTTCTGTGCTGCCGATTCTCATGTATTTTGGCAACATGAATGTTTAACATACACTCAATTAAAATGAATGGGTTAATGCATGTTTGTACACCAACATCACCCACCACCATTTCGAGGCTATTTTCTTTCTTTAAAGGGAATGGTGGAAGAGCATTCCTTGCTTCCTCCAGACATACTTTCTCTTAAAATAAAGAGCTTAAATAAAAAACGGACAGAACTCATATTGTTAAAATAGAGGTAAAATTAAAGCAAAGAATATATACACGTTGTGCTGTCTGTGAAAAAGTCAGCTCCAGACACACAATTACATTTTGATTAGCAGAGCAGAGCTGGAATTGGCAAAATCATAAATATATTTGGATTGTTTCAAAAGCTGAGCATTTAACAAGAACAATATTGACTTAGGGCGATCAAATAACATGAATTTTAAAAGTGTGTAGTAAGCGAAGGTATAAATGGATCGGAGCCATTAATTTGTGAATTGACTTTCAGGTGAATCCTTGCATTAATAACTTAATTGATCAATCATTTGTGATTTTGAATAAGCCATCGTCCAACAAATCCTTATTAAATAATTCTGATCCCAGTAGCACGCTATTTAATTACAGATTTCTCAAACAACTGCTGATCCTGTTTGTCAGAGCAATGATAAATTGAGAAACAGTTACAATTACAAAAAGAACAAGTCCTGCTCCGCCAGTGTCCCAGTAAGTAAAGACAGCGTCCAGTGCAGCACTGAGCAAAAGACCAAAAGGTCCCAAGTTTCATCCCCAGCCTGTGTTGAGCTTTAGCTGGGACAGCAGTGGAAGTGACACAATAGCCCCTGGAATAGAGGGTTAGGGGAAATCAGCCAGAGTTGCTGCTCCTGATTGTCAATAGCTACTTGGGCGAGGTGCTAGAATGTGGCCTGCACCCATAAAACTCCTCCCACAGTGCTCCACCTCACAAAAATCAGCACCCGCAGGAGAGGGGACAAAATTGGGAGAGAAAAAAAAATCACTAGTCTTCTTTCTACAAACAAAAACAAGCAAAAATAACTGCTTACATCACTCCCTTTCCTGACAGATTTGACAGAAAGGCGTGTGGACCAATTAAATGTCAAGTGCAATTAAATGTTGCATTTTTCATGGAATGAGGAATTGGAAAAATTCATAGAGAGATAAAATAATGAAAGTTAATATGAATGAATACACTTGCCCTGGGGCCTGGAGTCACAGCACTGAAATACTGTGAATCTCCATACTGCATGTTTGGACTGTTTGCAAATGTTATTGCTTGCACTAGTTATCCTTCAGCTGCGATGTCATATGAAAATCTGCTAAGTGTAGTGAATGGGACCAAAAATAATTGTTCTTAAAGCTGCCCATTTATGTTTACAGGTTTACCGAAAAGGCATGTGAAGTATTTATTTATGAGGAAATTGTGCACACAGATTTTCCAATGGAAGGATGCCCGTAATGTCCTCCCGCTCCACTGGTGCCAAATTCACACGATTTATGCCATCGGATGCATTCAGCTACAAGGAAACAACTGCAATATGTAAGGGTTCAGCCCGACTGTGGTCAGAATCAAAATACTGGATCATTTACATTTGACGCTGCTGCAGGCACTTTGCTGTCAAGAGGTACCGAGTGGGACTACCTCCAGAGGTGGGCTTTAGAACATAAGAACATAAAAAATAGGAGCAGGAATAGGCCACTTGGCCTCTCGAGCCTGCTCTGCCATTCAATAAAATTATGGCTGATCTGATCTTGGCCTCAACTCCACTTCCCTGCCCGCTCCCCATAACCCTCGACTCCGCTATCATTCAAAAATCTGTCTATCTCCACCTTAAATATATTCAATGACTCAGCCTCCACAGCTCTCTGAGACAGAGAATTTTAAAGATTCATGACCCTCTGAGAGAAGAAAATCCTCCTCATCTCCGTTTTAAATGGGCGACCCCTTATTCTAAGATCATGCCCTCTAGTTCTAGTCTCCCCCATCAGTGGAAACATCCTCTCTGCATCCACCTTGTCAAGCCCCCTCATAATCTTATACGTTTCGATAAGATCACCTCTCATTCTTCTGAATGCCAATCAGTAGAGGCCCAACCTACTCAAACTTTCCTCATAAGTCAACCCCCTCATCTTTGGAATCAACCTTGTGAACCTTCTCTGAACTGCCTCCAAAGCAAGTATATCTTTTCGTAAATATGGAGACCAAAACTGCACGCAGTATTCCAGGTGAGACCAGGTGTGGCCTCACCAATACCTGATATAGCTGTAGCAAGACTTCCCTGCTTTTATATTCCATCCCCTTTGCAATAAAGGCCAAGATACCATTGGCCTGCCTGATCACTTGCTGTACCTGCATTCTATCTATTGTGTTCCTTACACAGATGAGACTGCACACTGGGAGGTTAAAGTAACAGTGATCTCAGTCTTTATTGAGACACTCCAGAGTGAGGAACAGGCCTTAGGGGCCGGTTGATATAGAGTGCTCCCAAGGGATGCTGGGATCCCGTGGGACTCCAGGGGATGCATTCCCTGGTGATGGAACATGGGAGTTCATGCTTTACAGATACATAACATCACTTCCCCGCAAAGTCAAAGTGAAAACTATTTACAAGGTGAGGCGGTCGGGAGCCTTTCTTTCCCTGGTGGACCGCCTCGGTACAAATGTCTGTTCTGGTGTGTTGGCTGTGCCCTCGCTGGGCTAGCGTGTTGCTGGCCCTGCAGGGCAACTGGGTGAGCCAGGCCTTGCTGGGCTGTTGGGCGTGATGGGTTCGATTTCCTGGCCCGGAGTGGTGTCGTTGATCCTTTGGGTGTGTGTTGTGGGCTCGAAAAAGGTGGTGTCTGCTGTGGGTTGTTCAGGGCAGTCTGTGAACCGCAGCCTTGTTTGGTCCAGGTGCTTTCTGCAAATTTGTCCATTGTCTAGTTTGACTACAAATACCAACTCCCTTCTTTAGCTATCACCGTGCCTGCGATCCACTTGGGACGCTGTCCATAGTTTAGCACATACACAGGGTCATTCAGATCAATTTCCCGTGACACAGTGGCGCGGACATCATTTACATTTTGTTGCTGCCGCCTGCTCTCTACCTGATCATACAGGTTTGGGTGAACCAGCGAGAGTCTGGTTTTAAGTGTCCTTTTCATGAGTAGCTCAGCCGGGGACACCCCTGTGAGCGAGTGGGGTCTCGTGCGGTAGCTGAGCAGTACTCGGGACAGGCGGGTTTGGAGTGAGCCTTCTGTGACTCGTTTAAGGCTCTGTTTGATTATTTGTACTGCCTGCTCTGCCTGCCCATTGGAGGCTGGTTTAAACGGGGCCGAGGTGACATGTTTGGTCCCATTGCGGATCATAAATTCTTTAAATTCGGCACTGGTGAAACATGGCCCGTTGTCACTGACCAGTATGTCAGGCAGGCCGTGGGTGGCAAACATGGCCCTTAAGCTTTCAATGGTGGTGGCAGTGGCGGTGCTTCCCGACATTATTTCACATTCAATCCATTTTGAAAAAGCATCTACCACCACCAGGAACATTTTACCGAGAAACGGGCCCGCATAGTCGACATGGATCCTCGACCATGGTCTGGAGGGCCAGGACCACAAACTTAGTGGTGCCTCTCTGGGCGCGTTGCTCAACTGATCTGAGATGAACATCTCCCTGCCCTTTTTGGGTAGCACTACGCGGTTACCCCACAACAGGCAGTCTGCCTGAATGGACAACTCGTCCTTTCGCCGCTGGAACGGCTTGATTAGCTCGGCCCAGCTCCCATGCAATACACAGTTTTTTACTAGGGACAGCAGAGGATCTTGGCTGGTCCAAGTCCTAATCTGGCAGGCCATGACAGGTGATTTAGCATTTTCAAATGCTTCCATGACAATCAACAAGTCTGCGGGCTGCGCCACCATCAACAAGTTTGCAGGCTGCGCCATTTCCACCCCCGTGGTGGGCAATGGTAGCCGACTGAGAGCATCCACACAGTTCTCGGTGCCTGGCCTGTGGCGGATGGTATAGTTATATGCTGATAGCGCGAGTGCCCACCTTTGCATGCGGGCTGAGGCATTAGTATTTATCCCATTGTTTTCAGCGAACAGGGATATGAGGGGCTTGTGATCGGTTTCCAGCTCAAATTTGAGGCCAAACAGGTACTGATGCATTTTATTTTCATACATACGCTAATGCCTCTTTCTCAATCATGCGGTAGGCCCTCTCGGCCTTAGGCAAGCTCCTGGAGGCATAGGTGACAGGTTGCAACTTCCCCGCAACGTTAGCTTGTTGTATACACACCCGATTCCGTACGACGACGCATCACATGCTAGCACAAGTCTTTTACACGGGTTCTACAATACATGCAGCTTGTTGGAGCATAAAATGTTTCTGGCTTTCTCAAAAGCAATTACTTGTTTTTTTTCCCCATACCCAGTTCTCACCTTTGCACAATAACACATGTAGGGCCTCTAAGAGGGTGCTTAACCCTGGTGGGAAGTTACCAAAATAGTTGAGGAATCCCAGGAACGACCGCAGCTCCGTGATGTTCTGTGGCCTGGGCGCGTTCCTGATAGTCTCTGTCTTGGCGTCTGTGGGCCGAATGCCGTCCGCCGCGATCTTTCTCCCCAAAAACTCCACTTCTGTTGCCATGAAGACGCATTTCAACCTCTTCAGCCGCAGCCCGACGCAATCCAGTCGCTGGAGGACCTCCTCCAGGTTTTGTAGGTGCTCGACGATGTCCCGACCCGTGACCAATATGTCGTCCTGAAAGACCACTGTGTGTGGTACCGACTTGAGTAGGTTCTCCATGTTTCTTTGGATGATCGCTGCAGCTGACCGAATTCCAAACGGGCATCTGTTGTAGATGAACAGTTCCTTGTGCATGTTGATGCAGTTGAGGCCCTTCAAAGACTCCTCCAGCTCCTGCGTCATGTAGGCCGAAGTCAGTTCGAGCTTGGTGAACATCTTGCCTCCTGCCAGCGTCGCAAATAAGTCATCTGCCTTAGGTAGCAGGTATTGGTCCTGTAGCGAGAAACGATTAATAGTTACTTTATAATTGCCGCAAATCCTGACTGTGCCATCACTTTTGAGTACTAGAACAATCGGGCTTCCACTCGATGAATTCCACTGGGGAGATGATGCCCTCACGTTGCAGCCTGTCCAGCTCAATTTCCACTCTCTCCCTTATCATGTGAGGTACCGCTCGCGCCTTATGGTGAATGGGTCGTGCCTCTGGGATCAAGTGCCCCGGAAAAGTTTCCAATGCCTGGCTCAAAAAGGGAATGAAATTTGTTCAGAACCTGGGTACATGAGGCCTCATCGACATGTGATAGTGCTCGGATGTCATCCCAGTCCCAGCGGATTTTGCCCAGCCAGCTCCTTCCAAGCAGTGTGGGGCCATCGTCCTGGACAATCCAGAGTGGCAGTTCATGCACCGTGCCCTCGTAGGTGACCTTGACCATGGCGCTGCCCAGGACAGTGATAAGCTCTTTGGTGTACATTCTCAGTTTCGTGTGGATGGGGCTCACGGTTGGTCTGAGTACCTTGTTGCACCACAGTCTCTCAAACATCTTTTTACTCATGATGGATTGGCTAGCGCCAGTGTCCAGTTCCATGGCTATGGGTAAGCCATTCAATTTTACATTTAGCATTATAGGTGGACATTTCATCGAAAATGTGTACTTCAGCATCTGCCTCCTCTCTCTGAGGCTCGAAATTGCTTTGATCCACCATGGACGAATCTTCCTCTGCCACGTGGTGGTTAGCAGGTTTTGCAGAGCTTGCAGCTCATTTGCAAGCTCGTTGGAGGTGCCCCATTGTCCCACAGCTCTTGGAAACATACCCTTTGAAGTGGCATGAATAGGCTGAATGGAAGCCTTCACAACACCAACAAGGTGTGAATTGCCTTGCATTCATCCTTTGTTGCGGACTCTGGGTCACCTAAGGCCTGCTGGCAGTTGCAGACTCGTGGTTTCTGCCCTGTACATTTCTGCTCGCAAACACAGTTCCAGTTGATTTATGAACATTGCTAGCACTTGTGTGCTGAGAGATTTATTTGGTGTTATCACTGGTGGACATAAACGCCTGTGCTATCGCAATGGCCTTACTGAGGGTCGGTGTCTCTGCAGTCAAATGTTTTCATAGGATAGTCTCGTGTCCAATGTCCAGTACAAAAAAGTCTCTGAGAATTTGCTCCAGATAGCCATCAAACTCACATTGTCCTGCAAGTCGCCTTAGCTCGGCGACGTAGCTCGCCACTTCCTGACCTTCAGATCGCTGGCACGTGTAGAACCGATACCTCGCCATCAGCACACTCTCCCTCGGGTTAAGATGCTCCCGAACCAGTGTACAGAGCTCCTCATACAACTTGTCTGTGAGTTTCACCGGAGCCAGAAGATTCTTCATGAGGCTGTAGGTCGGTACCCCGCAGACCGTGAGGAGGACCGCTCTCCTTTTTGCAGCGCTTCCTTCTCCGTCCAGCTCGTTGGCTACAAAGTACTGGTTTAGCTGTTCGACATAGGCTTCCCAGTCCTCACCCTCCGAGAACTTCTCCAGGATGCCCACAGTTTGCTGCATCTTTGCGTTGGATTCGTATATTGTCGCCAGTTATTGTGTTCCTTACATAGATGAGACTGCACACAGGGAGGTTAAAGTAAACTCAGTCTTTATTAAGACACTCCAGAGTGAGGAACAGGCCTTAGGGGCCGGCTTATATACAGTGCTCCCAAGGGATGCTGGAATCCCTTGGGACTTCTGGGGATGCACTCCCTGGTGGCGGAACATGGGAGTGCATGCTTTACAGATACACAACACTATCTCCTTTTGTGTTTCATGCACAAGTACCCCCAGGTCCCACTGTACTGCGGCACTTTACAATCTTTCTCCTTTTAAATAATAACTTGCTCTTTGATTTTTTTCTGCTAAAGTTCATGACCTCACACTTTCCAACATTATACTCCATCTGCCACATTTTTTCCCACTCACTTAGCCTGTCTGTATCCTTTTGCAGATTTTTTGTGTCCTCCTCGCACATTGCTTTTCCTCCCATCTTTGTATTGTCCGCAAACTTGGCTACGTTACACGACTACGTTATATGGCTTTACCTGACTTCTCACTTGCCAATCTGTACTTTTACTATTTTTTGCACCCAATTTTAAGGTAAAGGGAGATTAGTGAAGTTCATGGGAGAGCGTCAATCACACAGCAACAGGAGTAGATGAATCAGCCCATTAAGATTGCTTTGCCCTTGTGTTAAGCAAGGTTGCTCTAACTTTTTAATCCCAGTTCCCCAATCTCTCTCCGTATCTTCTCACTCCATATCCCAAGGAACTATCTCCATCTCTTTTACATATCTCAATTAATTTTGCACTTATGGCTTTGTGATGCAGTGTGTTCCACATTCTCACAACAGTTTGCGGAAAGAACATTTTTCTGGATAGCTCTCGTTCGGCAACTGATTAAAACGGACTCCAGCCAGGAAATAGTAGGTTCACACCTGCTTCCATTTGAAGCCAGCTGTTGGGATCGAGAGGAAATCAGCCTGTGCACTTTACACATACCTCAACTGTATAGTGTGAAATAATTATATTGAGCGAACTTGCTGATTGGTGTTTTAAAATAAATCATCATCATGGGCAGTCCCTCGAATCGAGGATGACTTGCTTCCATGTCAAAAAGGGATGATTTCACAGGTGTTTCAATGAAGGACCTAATATTCCAGGTCCCGAATTACATCTTGAAGTGTGGAAGATGCCTGTGCGTGGATTTTTTAACGTGTGGTGACCGTTGCACACCAGCCACCACACGGGCTTGACAGAGCTCGGCCTTGGTCCAGTGGCAAGGATTAACCAGGACGACTGGAGACCAGTTCTGATGCACGGACCCAGTGCGCACACATGTCGCAGTGTGGGCTGGCCCGTGCTGCCCCTGGGCCCATGCCTCTCCTGGGCCCTGATTATGTCACTCTATGAACTCTCGCTGCTCCCTCGCCCTGACCTCGCCGCTCCTTCGCCGCGACCTCACCGCTCCTGCTCTACCTGCCCATGCTCCAATCAGTGACCTGGATTTGGGTGACGTCAAATCCAGTCACCCTCTTCACAGCTGTCGCCCTCCTGTAGCAGCATGCACTGTATCCTGTAGTGGCCATGCTCTTTTTAAGGCTCTGACCTGCCTCTGGTGTTCTTCACAGATCAGGGCCGCGCCGACTGCCTAAAAAAAAATAAGTGGCTGCAGTAGGGGTCGTTGATGGCTCGGTGGGTAACTGCATCATCTGTATTGGCAGACCTGGACGATCTGAGGTTTTGTCACTAATCGGTGCTGAATTAGCTGAGCTCAGGTGTGGTGGTAATGGTAACACTACCATTGCTCTCAGTGACCCCGAGATGAGGAGGAAAAAAAATCACCGTCCAGTGACTGCTGCCCCAAATCATGCAAGGATGGATTGGCGGTGATGACAGGGTCGGGCACAGGTACGCTGCCCTCGTGGTCCAGTAACTGTCTAGACTCCGATATGAGGAATGCTTGAGACATTGGAGGATGTGCTACGGCTATTTAATTTAGCCCCAGCAAGAGTCAGCACCTGCGGGAGAGGAAGGCGCTCAACTGAGGCAAAAGGAAGAAAGCATGTGGCAGTGCTGAGACGAGGCTTTTAGCTGAACAGTTTTTTATACTGTTAGATTGCTTAAAAGGAAGTGAATAAAAAAGCCATTGCTCTTCTCCGAGTGTGTCTATCACTTCCCAGTCAAACGCATATTAGTAATCAGTGCAGGCCGTGCGTACAGAAGATGATTTATTACAGACTAATCCAATATAGCTTCCCAGGTCAAAGGTTAATCCAAGAAAGTCATGATTGAATTGCTTCCAACTGGGCAGGCTATTTTACTTGATTATCAGCAGAAAACCAGAGGATACACGCTTAAGACCAGCAACTTTCAAGTGAGGCTACAGGTTCCTCATGGAGCAGCACGCATCTTTTTTTCAGTTGAGGTCTGGCTATGTAGGGTTAGTGATAGTGATAGGTGATTTTCCTATACCCGAACTAGAATCACTGAAATGATGCAAACTGGGTAAATGGTTGATTCATAACATGCTTACTCCTCACTTCAATTAGCATTAGATTTCATCCCACCCACAAAAATAGGTGCAACGCACCTGATAATGTTTTTTTTGTTCATTCACAGGATGTGGGCGTGGCTGGCGAGGCCAGCGTTTATTGCCCATCCCTAATTGTCCTTGAAAGTTCCATTTGTTTACATCTTAATGATAATGTAAGAAGAGCTATTTTCATTAAGTGAGTATTTTCAATGAAGTGTTTGGGGATGGGCGAGGGCGGGGTGGTGGATATGTCATGTATTGTATGAATCGAATCATACGCCTGGTTTTTCTGCGGGATTCTCTTGATTTCACGCCATGGCTTCAGTGGAACCCCCTGGAGAAACTGTAAATGGCTAGAAACAGCCGTTTACATTTCTCTGGAGTTACTGCTGAAATTCTACTAAAGTTACAGCACGAGATTTTGATATCCCTGTGGAAATTCTCCCTCATAACATTTTGCAGTACAATGGAGGCCATGCAGTCCATCACACCCGTGTTGGCTCTCTGTAAGAGTTATCCATTTAGTCCTTGCCTTGCACACTCTTAAATTTTTCTTTTTCAAATATTTATCTACTTTACTTTTCAAATTTATTATGGATTCTGCTTCCATCACTATTTCTACTTGAGTATTCCATGTACTAACAACCTTCTGCATTCAAAAAATTCTCCTCACCAATCCTTTTGTTCTTAAATGCATGCCCTAGAGATGACCAGTTGAAATAGATTTTTCCTGCTCACTTTACCATCATTTTGCATAAATTTACATAAGCACCCCTTTCACCTGTTCTGCTTTAAAGAAGAGACTCAATATCTCTAGTCTCTCCCTCATAACTAAAGTCCCTCATCCCAGGTATCATCCTTATGAATCTGGATCTCTTCTGTACCCTCACCAAGGCATTGAACAAACAAACTTGCATTTTCATAGCGCCTTTCACGACCTCAGGACATCTCAAAGCACTTTACAACAAATGAATTATTTTTGAAGTGTAGTCACTGTTGTAATGTAGGAGCCAATATGTGGCAGTCAACAAGTGCACAGCATGGTCCCACAAAGAGCAATGAGATAAATAACCAGATGATCTGTTTTTTTATTGATGTTGGTTGAGGGCCAAATATTGGCAGAGACACTGGATAGAATTCCCCTGCTCTTCTTCAAATAGTGCCTTTTATTTCCACCTGAGAAAGCCTTGGTTTAAAGTCTGTGAAGTGCACTGCATTGAATACAATGAATAGAATACAATTACCCCAGTCCTAGCCTTGAGAGGTTATTCTCTAACTCAGAACTGTTTGTTAGAATATATTAACCACTTGGGGGATTTGCAAATGCCGTACAAATTACTTATAACAAACTGTACATTATTGAATGGTCAGACCATGGGTATACTAACATGCTCCCCACAAGCCATTCACCATTACTGGACGTTGTGCCCAATATGTATAAATGATGGTTTTCATGCATAAAGAGAGACTTCAAGGAGGAATGCAGTGTAAATTATACACATTCCTCGGGCCCCAATTGATTATGCTGATTGCTGCTTGTTTAATGGCAGTTTTTATGGCCTCAATTTTGGCCAAGCACGTTTTTCGGTGCACTTACTGGAGTTGCGACACTTATCTGCGTTCCATGGTGTGGCGAAAAATTTTGTTGCCATTTTGGCCGCAGTCCGGTCTCTTCACTGCAGTCGCGCAGCGTACCCAGTCGAGTCGGGGGTGGAGCCTGCGTTCTGCGCCGAAAACTGTGCCGGGACATCTGCACATGCGCAGTCTGCTGGTGATGTCCGCTCATGAGCAGTAGCGCTGCGAGTCTGCAACAACAGTAGCTCTCTCTCACTTTCAGAGCGTGGCGATGGGCTCCTTCAGATAAAGTTCTCTGCATTTATTCTATCTCCTTTGTTGGGCATGGGCAGGCAGGAGAACTGATAGTGCTCCTGCCTGCTGGTGATTTCTATCAGTTTTCCTACTCGCCCCTAGCCCTGTCTGAGTGGCCTCCCGGTGCGATCGATCTCTTAGAAATCACACCGGGACGCCACTCGGCCAGGGCTAGGAGCAGGCATGAGAACTGATAGTGCTGCTACCTGCCGGTGATTTCTATCAGTTCTCCTGCCCGCCCCTAGCCCTTAAGATAAAGGCTGAGGAATGGAATACCTTTTTCCTTTATGGAACTGGTTGCACTTACTACCGTCAGGTTAAGCAAATGTTTTTTGCAGTGTCGAGTTTCCATTTTTACGTAGCCTATCATTCGAGGTTTTGTTTGCAAGGTTTGGTGGTTATAAGGCTTGTTGGTTTAAGTGCAGGTCCTCTCCACTTCCCTTCCCGCCCTTATCCCAGGACGAATGGCCTCCGATGTACCTACCTGCACCAATTTCTTTAACTCTCCGCAAGGGTTTTCTGAAGTGACCACATACACTGGTCTAAGTATAAATGGAGTAACTATTAGCTGGCCAAAGTTGCTTAAATGGGCAGAACTAGCGTAGGTGGCTGGAAACACACCCTTTTGAGAAAAAAAACGAACCTAAATAAATCGTAACTAACTCAGTTATGCTGGTGCAAATTGATTGGGGAAAATGGGGATTTTTAAGTTACGCCAGAAAAACCAAGTTACTCAAAAAAAAACAGAGCAACTCTTGGCCAAAATTGAGCCCTACATTACAGCGAACGTTGACATTCTTCAGAAATTTGGCGTAAATTGCCGAAGCCAAGATTGGTGTGTGGTTTAGGTTAAACTTTGACTTAATTTGCTTGTTACGCTATTTGAGGGAATTCTAGCCCTCAGTGTCCAGTTTCATGTATGAAAAATAGCCACCTGGGGAGGTACCAGATAAACCATGGATCATGGCAAAAAAAATCAGAAAATTGAAACAAAGAAGTAAATGCGCCAAACAGCGATGTACTTAAATGTAATTAATTGGATTATAAAAATCCATGATTTACCATCTTCCTTCATTCTTCCTACTTATCAATAAAATTTACTCGTCTATGCAAATTACTAGTGTGTAACAATTGCCAATAAATTACATGTGGACTATTGACACACATGTAAAAATTAATGATCCTAAACCAGAGCTCTTTGCACAGCCATGAATTGAAATGAAGGGACTAGTGAAAGGTTGAGAAGGATAAAAAGCAGCCACTCAGCATTTCACTGAGCTGAACTCTTCGTCTGGAAGAAGAAACCTTTTAAAGCAATTAGAAATGGACTGAGCATTTTGAGAGAATGTGAGCAATTTGTATTCATCTCTCAATCCTTCCTTGAATGTATAAATGATCATTAAAGATATAGATGATCAAGTACTCTTGAGAATTTAAGGGCACCCATCCTGCTGGGACCGATACAGTGTTTTCTGTGGAATATAACTGGTCAGACCAGAACAATGCAGGTTGTACTGCCAGACTCATGTCCTACTCAATTGCCCTCAGAGGGCAAGGAGAAATTTCACAGAATTCCCTCCTCTTAGTAAGTTTTACCGTTAGTTATTTGTCTTGGTCAGGAGATTGTCTGGCTAATGATCAGTTGTGGGAACCCAAGGTCTTTAGGCCCTTTTCTCTCTCCCTGGGACACTGACGCCAACAATAGCACCCACACTCGGATCAGATAACTTAGACCCGCCCAGTGATGGAGCACTGGCCTTCTTGGTCTGTACCAGGTCAGTGGGTTTAATTTCCTCCAAAGACTTTTCATTCTGTGATGACTGCCAGAGTCACTCTGGTGATCTATGGCAGGTCTTGGCCAATTCCATTTTATTACAGGGAGGGGTTTGTTTGTCTTCCTCACTGAGAAACCAATGACCATAGCGCAGAACACCACAAATCTGAGATTCTATACGATTTTTAATGCACCAGTTAACACGTCCTCAATAATCTCACGTCTGCGCTTGTTTCAAATAAGCAGGGTAGAGAGTGCATTAGAATAGTGCAAACAGGAATTCATGCGAATGCATTAAAATAGCACAGAGAGGAAAGTATACCCAGCCAGTGATGGATTTACCCAGTGAGCTATTGAGAGGGAGCCTCTCATTCGATTTCCAAACTAAATGGTACCATTTTTTCTGAAGTAAAACCTTTAGTGATAGGTTTAATTAGATTTTCTGCCCCCTTATGTAAAGGTATTAACCTGAATGAAATCAAAGCAAACTTTAAAAAAAAGCAACTTCATACTGTGTCAGTGAAGATAGTGGGCTTTTCAGGTTAGGATGAATGTACTTTTGTTTGAAAGGAGTTACCCTCTACCCCTTTAAGATTTTCCTTTGAAAACAATCACTGGCCAAGTGACAGTGACGAGCAGGGTGAAACTTCCCATCAACTTGGGTCTTCCCTTCTTTCTGCAATCTACTGGCTTTTAAAACCCATGCTTGGCATCAACAACAACAACAACAACTTATATTTATATAGCACCTTTAACGTAGTGAAACGTCCTGAGGCGCTTCACAGAAGTATTATGAGATAAAAAATTTGACACCAAGCCACATAAGGGGAAATTAGCACAGGTTACCAAAAGCTTGATCAAAGAGGTATGTTTTAAGGAGCATCTTGAAGGAGGAAATAGAGATAGAGAGATGGAGGGGTTTAGGCAGGAAGTTCCAGGGCTTGGGGCCTAGGCAACAGAAGGCATGGCCACCAATGGTTGAGCGATTATAATCAAGGATACTCAAGAGGGCTAAATAAGAGAAGCGCAGACATCTTGGGGGGCTGTAGGGTTGGAGAAGATTACAGAGATAGGGAGGGGAGAGGCCATGGAGGCATTTGAAAACAAGATTGAGAATTTGGAAATCGAGGCGTTGCTGAACTGGAAGCCACTGTAAGTCAGCGAACACAGGTGTAATGGGTGAGCGGGACTTGGTGCAAATTAGGACATGGGCAGCCGAGTTTTGGATCACCTCCAGTTTACGCAAGGTAGAATATGGGAGGCCAGCCAGGAGTGCGTTGGAATAGTCAAGTCTAGAGGTATCAAAGGCATGGATGAGTGAACCTTTACTTTTTTTACCTTTCGCCTGTGCTGCAACTTCCCCGATTCTCTAACCTTTGTGGTGTTCTGCACTATGGTCATTGGTTTCTCAGTGAGGAAGACAAACAAACCCCTCCCTGTAATAAAGTGGAATTGGCCAAGACTGCTGTAAATAACGTTTTTTTTAAAGAAGGAATTTCTGGTTTGGAAGCAAGAAACTCCATACCTTCAGCTTCAGTAGATCCATTACTGTTCTGTGGAAGCAACAAAAAAAAAAACACAAGGTCAAGATTAAGGTCAGCCTGAAATGGCTTTAAATCGCCTGCGAGTGTAGAACTACCACAAGAACACAAGCAATAGGAGCAGGAGTAGGCCATGTGACCCTTCGAGGCTGCTCCGCCATTTAATAAGATCATGGCTGATCTGATTATGGACTCAGTTCCACTTCCAAACCCGCTCCCCATAACCCTTTATTCCCTTATCGCTCAAAATTTTGTCTATCTCCGTCTTAAATATATTCAATGATCCAGCCTCCACAGATCTCTGGGAAAAGAATTCCGCAGATTTACATCCTCTGAGAGAAGAAATTCCTCCTCAGCTCAGTTTTAAATGGGCGGCCCCTTATTCTGAGACTATGTCCCCTAGTTTTAGTTTCCCCTATGAGTGGAAATATACTCTATGCATCCATCTTGTCCAGTCCTCCAATTATCCTATATGTTTCGATAAGATCACCTCTCATTCTTCTGAACTCCAATAAAGATAGACCCAACCTACTCAACCTATCTTCATAAGTCAACCCCCTCATCTCCGGAATCAACCTAGTGATCCTTCTCTGAACAGCCTCCAATACAAGTATATCCTTTCTTAAATACAGAGACCAAAACTGCACGCAGTACTCCAGGTATGGCCTCGCCAATACCCTGTACAGTTATAGCAGGACTTCTCTGCTTTTATACTCTTTTTCCCTTGCAAGAAAGGTCAACATTTCATTTGCCTTCCTGATTACTTGCACACTAACTTTTTGTGTTTCTTGCACGAGGACCCCCAGGTCCCTCTGTACTGAAGCACTTTGCAACTTTTCTCCATTTAAATTATAATCTGCTTTTCTATTTTTTCTGCCAAAGTGCATAACCTCACATTTTCTCACATTATACTCCATCTGCCAAATGTTTGCCCACTCACTTAGCCTGTCAATATCCCTTTGCCGATTTTTTGTGTCCTCCTCACAATTTGCTTTCCCACCCATCTTTGTGTCATCAGCAAACTTGGCTACATTACACTTGGTCCCTTCATCCAAGTCATTAATATAGATTGTAAATAGTTGAGGCCCCAGCACCGATCCCTGCAGCACCCCACTGGTTACTGTTTGCCAACCAGAAAATGACCTGTTTATCCTGACTCTTTGTTTTCTCTTAGTTAGCCAATCCTCAATCCACACTAATATATATCTACCATTTTAAATTGTCAGTACAGAATGTACAATATTGACAAAAATATATTGCTATTGGGGGTCATAAAACGGCATTATTAACTGGTGAAATATGTTGCTGTAGCATTACTCCTTCCTATTCATTGCCAGATTTCAAAAGGCTCAGTCTACTTATTGAGATTGATTTAAATGGTCATAGTGTATTCCAAAACTTAAAGGTCAGCTTATTCTATCTGCCCCTGCGTCTGCAGCAGTCCCTGGTCACCAGCAATATCAATCTCATGTCAGTGCTGTGACCTTTCACCTTTCACCCTTTCACATCACACTACAAAGCCCCGTTCATTTTCACTTTGTTCCAAAATAATTCCAGGCTCACATTAGTAGTTGCCTAAGGCTGTCCACTTCGGTTTTTTGAACCTGGGAGCATGACTGCCAAAGAAAAACTACATTATTTTATAAAGTGCATTTATAAAGGACCTTTTTATTTAGAATTCTGTGGGTAGTCATGCTGTGGCAAGAATAGAGTTCATCCCATTATTCCTTCCAGTGTTCCTGGTGTTGGCCTTGCCATTGTGATGGCAGAGTGGAAACTTGGGACTTCCTTAGCGGACTGGAAGGAAAAAACACAATCAGTAACTGAGTCGCACTCGCCTGTGCCAGCCTGCTTACATTTTACTGTCCAGAAAGTTAGTGACATATGCAGATGCCCGGGGACCAGTCAGATAGCTGCCATTTGATCAGGAAATGTTGTATTGGCGGGGGAGAAAGAGACCCAAAAGGAAGGGAGGAGAAAACAAATGGAAAGTCCGTTGCAGTGAGATCGGGGAAGCATCACGCAAAATCCACAGCCAGGTCAGCTGATCTGAGCTGGGGCAGTGGTTGAGGCACTATAATTGACAACAGCATCCCTGAGTTAGGAAGTAGAAAAGTCAACGAAGATTTGCAGTCCTGTTGGATTAGGCTCAGCTGTGATGCCCTCTCCACACAACACAATTCAAAGCTGATGAGAGACACACAATCACCTGTAACCTGTCTGAAAGAAGCCTCGGGGATGGGCATTCCACACTGCAAGCAGTTTGGAATTCTAACAGGAAGAGCCATCAAACAGGAAGTGGCTTGTTGAAGGCCGATCAGCAAAGGGGTCAAGTTATCTCTGGCCAAACACAACTGGACACCCGGCTATCATGCGGACACAGTTTGTTGTGAATTGTGAAACACGAGGACAAAGGAATCTTCTTTCTCTAAGAAGCGGACATCGTGAGGGAACTTTTAGTAAGCTGGCAAGAAGAACCATTTGAAAGGTATAGTTAGGTCGAATTGATCACTCGACGAACTATACAAAAGCAATTGGCATTAATCTTTTGAGGAGGTGTACATGACCAAGTAACTTGAGGGAGGTTGCATAGTTATTGCAAGCAGTAGGATTTGGTTTAATTGTACTTAAACTGTCTAACTTAGAGTCGCTTGTATGTACGTGCTGAATCTGAAATTGGTAAGCTGGAGAATTTGTAGTTAGTTTGATTTTAAACCTGTACTCAGTGGTGTTGAATTAGGAACTTAAAAGTCATTTTTCATCTTTTTAATAAAGTCCATTGTACTGGAAAATCTCAGTCTTCTTATAAGTCTTGGTGTTTGAAGCCCATAGGAAAAATCCTACACTACCAATACCCAGTGCCTGGGCTCACCCATGAAGAATGAGCACTTGGGTAAATGCTGCTGCCATTCGCAGAACCGTACCTCAATGTGAAGCAATTTTATCTGAAGAGGAGGAGAAGAAAGCTGATGAGGGGAGGAAGGGAGGGGTAGGGAAGAGATGAATGAAGGGGCGAAATTGCCCTTTTTTATAGTCCCATTAGCACCTCTGGGGGGGCGTTAATGCGGCGCAACGAGGTCATCGCGCGGGGGAAGGAATCGATAGCACCTCTGGGGAAATTGCCCAGGTGTGTTGGGGGATGCTGTGCGAGGAGCGCTGCTCCCCGCGATTTGCAACCCGGGTTGGTGCACGCACAGTGATAAGAACATAAGAAATAGGAGCATGAGTAGGCCATTTGACCACTGAATCATGCTCCGCCATTCAATAAGATCACGGCTGATCTGATCTTGGACTCAGCTCCACTTCCCTGCCCGCTTCCCTTAACTCCCTTATCGTTCAAAATACATCATCGCCGTGCGCACTGACTCCTCACCGCCCACCACCGACCCCTTTGCGCCTCACGGGGGCAATTGCGCTGGGGGAAGGAATCGATAGCACCTCTGGGGAAATTGCCCAGGAGTGTTGGGGGATGCTGTGCGAGGAGCGCTGCTCCCCGCGATTTGCAACCCGGATGGTGCCAGCTGATGTTACCACCAGCTCCGCCGGTCGCGAAACTGACAGACATCCGCCGCGGGGCGCCCCTTAAAGGGGAGGCCGTTTGTGCCGTGGACCGCCATATTTTCCTGTCGGCCGACTATTCTGTCATAGAAACATAGAAACATAGAAAATAGGTGCAGGAGCAGGCCATTCAGCCCTTCTAGCCTGCACCGCCATTCAACGAGTTCATGGCTGAACATGAAACTTCAGTACCCACTTCCTGCTTTCTCGCCATACCCCTTGATCCCCCGAGTAGTAAGGACTTCATCTAACTCCCTTTTGAATATATTTAGTGAATTGGCCTCAACTACTTCCTGTGGTAGAGAATTCCACAGGTTCACCACTCTCTGGGTGAAGAAGTTTCTCCTTATCTCGGTCCTAAATGGCTTACCCCTTATCCTTAGACTGTGACCCCTGGTTCTGGACTTCCCCAACATTGGGAACATTCTTCCTGCATCCAACCTGTCCAAACCCGTCAGAATTTTAAACGTTTCTATGAGGTCCCCTCTCACTCTTCTGAACTCCAGTGAATACAAGCCCAGTTGATTCAGTCTTTCTTGATAGGTCAGTCCCACCATCCCGGGAATCAGTCTGGTGAATCTTCGCTGCACTCCCTCAACAGCAAGTATGTCCTTCCTCAAGTTAGGAGACCAAAACTGTACACAATACTCCAGGTGTGGCCTCACCAAGGCCCTGTACAACTGTAGCAAACTGTCAGCCCGACAATGGCGATCCACGCCTCGACCGGGCCACCATCCTGCAGCCCGGCACTCCGTTATAGCTGCCAGGCTGTTGGCCTGGTCGATGGGGGTCCCTGGTGGCTCAGTGGTGGCTGCCAAAGGGACTGCAGAGCGCGCAGCGGCCCTCCCCTTTAAATGCAGGGGCAGGGCGTTCTGCCGCGTCAACGCTACGCGGAACGCTGACGATGCCGGCGGGGCGCTGGGCTCCGGAGTGCGTTGCTGGACTCAGCGCCGCTCTACCGCCTCGGGAACGCCCCTCTACAGCCATGGAGCACCTCTGATAGCACTACGCTGCCGTTGAGGGGCAGAAGGGTCGAATTCCGTATCTGGGGCGGTACCTCCTGTCCGGGCGATAAATGTCCCGGCCCCAGAAGGTTACCGCCTCCAAACGCGCCTTGGTGGCAATTTCCGCCCCTGAATCTCACTAAACAATTCTCCCCGACCATTCTAACAGGGAATAGGATCGACTACACCGTGGCACTGATCCTCCAACCTATGGCATCCAGCTGAGAGTGTGGGATTGTGGAATTATCCTTGATGTGTCTTCTGTACTCCTTTGCTATTTCGTGACAAGCGTGTTCGCAGTCATTACTGGGTTTAACCCAAGATTGTCATTTTTATTTCACAAGTAATCAATCTGATTTAAAGAAGATAAACCCATTAAAGCAATTCAATAACTTCACAATGAAAGCAATGTGTTGACTGAGCTATTGAGGTGATTATCTTCCGCTCTGAGGGCAACTAGAGATGGGCAATAAATGCCGGCCTTGCCAGTGACACCCACATCCTGAGTGAATATTTTTTAAATAAATGGGAACAATGGACGTTAATAAAGCAAGCGCACCAGCTGCCTTTGAACATATCAGGACAGAAATAAAGAGCCAAAGAACTAGAAGAAGATTGAAACAGCGAGGAACACGTGATTAAAGTTTTATCTGACAGCTCTGTGGGGGTGCAGAATGGGTAACAGATGAACGAAGGCAAGTCAAACCTGAGTTTAAGGAAAGGAGGAACATGAAAAGAAATGCAGCTGAAAAGGGATCAAAGGGCCAATATGGTGATCATGCTGTCCAATAATCTCCCACAGGCAGCACGAGGAATTTTAATCTACAGAGTTTTTTTTTTAAAGAAACAATCGAAAAATGATATTTTTAACCAATGAAAATATTTGTTTTTTTTTCAAAAAGGTTTATTTTTTTATTTGTATTTTTTCATGGAAGGAACTTGTGTGGGGGTGGGCGGGCGGTGGGGGGGGGGGGCATTGGCGGTGGGGGGGGGGGCAAAATTGTGGGAAATTGGGCACTTTTCTCTCAGAAATGAAGGGAGGCTGTAGCTGAGGTGCCAATGGCCTCAGTGGGGCGCTGCAGGGGTGCTATCACCAGAGCTGCACTCAATTCCAGCTGGCTTTCATTCAGTGATAATCAGACTGCTGCTCAATCCAGTTCTTAAAGGGGATGTCATTTCAGGCAGCACCTGGTCACGTTCATCATTGCTGGAGTTGACTGAGAGCTGCAAGAAAGGTCTGCAATGGATGCCCCAATACTTCATACAAGGGCCACTCGTTTCAATGACCTGGCATTGGAGGTATTGGTTGGGGGCAGTGGAGAGAAGGAGGGATGTACTGTTCCCTCCATCTGGGGGAAGGCTAATGCCACAGGTTTTTAGGGCCATGTGGGCAGAGGTGTCGAGCCCGTTGGGGGCAATAATGGTATCTTTATCCCCTCTTCTCATCCCACTTCTCCATTAAACCAGAAGGCCTTATCACTTTCCAGCTCCTCATTCTGTCTGCCTTCCTTGCTCCATTCCTGCCCCCCTGCCCTCACCTTAACGTGACACTTGTGCCAATTATGCTTTCAGATAGCCATGCAGCAGATGAGCAACCTGTGCCTAAGCCCATCCAACCGAGTCACGAGGGAGAAGAGGGGGATGAGGATGAGGAGGGGAAGGAGCAAAGCACTCCGTCACTGCTTCTCTCACCTGTAGGCACCAGCTCAGATACTGGCACTACGCGGTCCTTAGAGGTTAGCTTAGCAAAAGGGTCTGTACTGGGTGATGCACCAGGACCTAGCAGGCTGCAGCACGGTCAAGGGGAAAGGGAACATTGGGTGCTATTTCCCTGGAGAGCGAGTTCGCATGTGAGTTCTGCTGCACAGGACTCAGATGAGGATCTCGATGGGGAGGCGTTCATACAAAGGGTGATGGCCATGCAATCCGACATGATAGGTGCAATGGCAAAGATGTGCGAGAGCCTGTCGGAACTGGTAAGGAGCATGGAGGAGTCCACCTCGTGCATTGTACACAGCTCTCCGCACACCATGGAGCACATCATTGTCAGTGTGCAGATGGTGGCATCCCAGAGAGACCATGTGGATCCAGACCTCATGACGCCTGTCATGGGTGACGTGGCAGGTTCCATTGTGGCACAGGCGAAATCAACGCAACGTCTTGGTGCTGCAATAGAGCCAATGGTTGCTCAGAGGCAAGCTCAGACTGCTCTCATGCAGTCTTAGCTGCATGCCACACAATCTCTGACTGCTGAGATCGCCGCTGGGTCCACCACAGTCGACCGGGATCACACAGTGTCGCAGCAGCCCAGCAATCTGTGCTCCAGCAGATTGGTAGGGATGCTGAGGTGTTGCCCAGGGGAGTGGCACTGGGTCAGTGGAGCAGGAACCTGCAGTCCTCTCTCAGGATGACGGCACTCCTGATCCCACCACTGCCACTCCACCATTGCATTTGTCACTGCCCGTCACCCAGCAGCCCAGACTGCCGCTGTCCAGCCTGGGGTGGTGCACTCTGCAGCCAGGCCTTTCAGGCCCAGAGCTGATCGAGGGCACCCTGCAAGGCCATCTGTAGTCTCTGGCCCAGACACACAGCAGCCTTCCACCAACCACACTGCAGCCACAGGGGACACACTGCTGAGAAGTATTAGAACAGGTCAACGAAAGAGGGGATACAAGGAAATGCACAAGGGTGATGAATAAATACACAGTTATTTTACTATTATTGTTGTTTGATAAATGTTGATTGGAAAGTTTAATGATTGCTGTTGTCTGATGAAGGGAAAATTGATGTGGTGATGGGGACATCCACAGGAAGCGGGAAGTGGGATGGAAATCAGTGGAAACAAGCTCTGATGAGACGGGCACAGACCCCCCCTTGCAGATTCGCGATGGAGTCACTGCCTCCTCCGTCGTGGTTGTTGCTGCTCCTGCTCCTCCTCGACCTCCTGCTGTTGCTCCTCCTCCTGCTCCTCCTGGCCCCCTCCTGATCCTAGTCTTCCTCCTGAGGTGGTGCAACTATGCCTGGTGGCAATGGCTGTGCCCTCATAGTGGCCAGGTTGTGCAGCATGCAGCCATTCAGGCAAGTACTGCAGGACTCCTCCCGAGCGGTCAAGGCAGTGGAACCGTTGCTTCAGTACTCCAATGGTCTGCTCAATGATGTTCCCGGTGGTGGCATACTCTCATTGTATACATTCTGGGCAGGAGTGGTGGGGTTGCAGAGGGGAGTCATGAGCCAGGTGGAGAGCGGATATCCCTTGACTCCGAGTAGCCAGCCCCCGGGCTGGAACAGAGCTGGCACACTGATCTGGTACAGGATGAATGCATCATGGCTGCTGCCAGGATAGCGGGCATTCATGGTGTGTATTTCTGCGTGTGTGGTCGCACACCAACTAGGCATTCAGTGAGTGGTAGCCTTTGCAGTTATGGAAGATCTCAGGATTGTTATGCGGTGCCTTCAAAGCGACGTGGGCGCAATCAATGGCGCCCTGCACCATGGGGAAGCCTGCTATCCTGGCAAAGCCACATGCACGCTCCTGCTGCTTCTCTCTGGTCATGGGGAAGGAGATGTAGTCCCTCCTCCTTCGGTACAGAGCATCTGTGACCTCATGGATGGAGCAATGGACGGCAAACTATGAGATGTTGGAGATGTCTCCTGTTGCTCCCTGGAATGATCCATTGAGCGCGATGGTGACCTTGACTACCACTGAGAGAGCTGTCCTCACCCTGGTCTGAGGCTTGTGCTCGGGTTGCAGCAGATGGCGGAGCTCTGTGACCACGTCCTTGCTGAAGCGCAGGCTTCACACACACTGTTCCTCAGTCAAACTGATGTAGGAGAACTGCTGCCGGAATACCCAGGGAGAGTAAGGCCTCCTGTTGCTAGCCCTATGGTGCCGTCTTCCTCTGGCAACATATTGATGTGATTGTCCCTGTGCTGCTGCCTCTGGTTGCATGCTTTTCCATACTTCTTGCCTCCCCAGGCTGTCCATTCCACACATTCATCACTCCCTACATAAAGTAATTACACCTAAACTGTTGGTGCACTTTTCCTGCCTGTGTTGCCTGGATGTAGAATCTGTGGCAATCTCAAATCTATTATCGAGGTTCAATCCATCTGTTTCCTCGAACCATAGCATCCCCCTGAGCCTTTTCTTCTCCAGAGAAAAACAGCCCAGGGCCTGGCGCTTTAACCTCTTCTCATAATTCAGAAGCCTTAAGCTATACATCAAGCTGAATGCCCTTTTCTACACTGCCTCCAATGGCTTGATATTTGATATCTGTGTTTTGGTACGGAGACCAGAACTGTACATAATGCTCCAGGTGTGGCCATACCAGTGCCTTGTACAGACCCATTAACACTCCCTGAGATTTTGGGGGTGAAATTCACTATCGCCCCATTTGGGAAGCTAACTTTTAAAAGTTTGAAAGATTAGAGCCAGGTGCTAATCCTTTCAAACTTAAAAAAATTTGGCGTTGCGTTCCAAGAAGGAAGTGGAGCGCTAAATCAAGTGTTAATTTTGTCCCTGATTATCGCTTTTATATGTATATATAAAAATTTTATTTTTACATTGGCAAATGATAGTTTGTAAACAAGCAAACTGATTGAAAATTACAAGCTTTTCACCAAATCCTAGGTTCGCTAATTTAAATATTGGTGGGCGGGATCCCAGTGGGATTTCCAATAGAGTTGGGGAGTTCATCTCTCGGGGGAAGTGGAAGGAAAGTCTGTGCCATAGGCCTCAAGCAACTGGCTCCCTCCGGGGCGACTTAAGACACCGTTGAATTCTCCGTGTTGTCCAAGTGTAATCCATCGCCAGTGATTCACTGCATTTGGCTTGTGTGCCATTTAAAATTTAACATTTAGATAGTGAACAGAATGACATCATGGAGCCTGTGTGACTACTTGTGGTAGTCCTGCCCTACCACTCACAGGAATGCTGACTCCCACACAGATGTTGCAGTGTACAGAAGCAGACTTTCTGACTCTCTCAGTGTCATATTCTTACACTCTTCAATTTTATCTTATCTTTATTCATTTTTTAACTTTTTCTCCAATTCTTACACATTCATCCTCCTCCAGCATTCTCACTGTATTGAAGTCAAGATTCATTGCATCATCTCTTGTGCTAACACATTTTTTCCTCAGTCAGTTTTCCCTTCTTCCTCTAACCTCCAAAGCCAAAGCTGGGCATTATCTAATCACCTCCCCTGATTCACCTTATCTTCTCTCCTACTTTTTTCAACTTTGGCAGTGTCCTCCACTATAGCTCTTATATCGAATGACATGATGTACTGCAATTTCGCGGGAGCTGGTAGCCCCTCCCCACCCCCTCCCCCGGGGCAAAAATAGTTTCGCGATAACGGGACAACAGGGGAACTTCGGCCCCTATTTTTATCCCGAAAGCCCCTTTCAGTGGAATTTTACACACAGTTACAGACTTTTAAAAGTAGCTCTGTCCCCTGGAGCTGGCATTATCCATGGGACAGGCCACAGGTCACATAGGTTTCTCAGCACCAATCCTGACTAACCTTTCCTAATGACACTTTGCCAGCATTTTCCTTCTGTTTTTGTCCAACTGTAAATTTACCACAAAAAAAAGCTATTTGCCTGCTCCCTAGAGGCAACCTTTAATTCATCTTCACACGAAACACATGGAAACACGTAGTGCCAAATAGATGACAGTCTTTCATAATCAAATTTCAGTGAATAATTAAGAAGAGGGTTTAAAAAAATTATTTCCCTATTTGTAATTATTTGGCAAGAGTTTTTTAGATGAGTTTTTAATTCTCTTTTGTTCATCATTTGTCTGTATGGTTTTTGCTATCTTGAGTCTGTTGTGCTTTTTCCATGATACTCTTGCCCTGTTCTTCCAGCCAGCTTATCTCTTTTTTAAAGAAATATTCCAAACTTCACATGCCAACACCAGCCTTGACTCACTAATCCGTGGATAAAACAGGCCCACTTCTACCATCCTACATCTGGTCATTTGGGGATTTCTATGTGTATTTGCTTCATGGGTTCTTTGCTTAAGAATTCGGAGCAACACATTGCTATTGAGAACTAGTTAGTTTATTAACAATCACACTACACATTACCAATTCATCCACTAGGCTCACAACTGCATACCTCAGTGTGGATGACCTAGACCCAACTGACTGGGGTTTATTGAGTCTTGCGAACATCACATGACTGGCTAAGCCACTCATGATGCAGCAGCTCTACAAGCCTGTGAGCATACTCACAGGTCCACACATTGCACTATGGAGCAGTTGTCAGCCACTGACTATGCATTGGAGCACCCGCAGACTGTGCCATTGTGAAGCGCCAGTTTAAATCCATCATCTCCCAAATGGAGCTCAAGAAATTTCACACAGGAAAAAAAGAGGAGTCAGAGGGAGAATCGACCTGAGCGCTGATTTTCTCCCATTTCCCAGTGAATGGCTCAGAGCAGCGTTGGCCAAAGCCTGGGGGCAGGTTGCCCGCCGCCCTATTGATCGCCAATAACCTAACAGCAGTACAAAGTAACACCAGCGATGTTGGACACACCAACACTTCCTCTGAGTGCTGGGCTACTGGAGGTCCACCATTTTGGGTCTGGTCATATTGGCTGCAAATATGGACCTTCTCCAAAATCAGGCAGTGCCAGCCAGACTGGTACAGTTGCAAGAAGTGAATATGAACTAACTTTGCAGGCACAAATCTTGCACACGTGCAATTCCACATCCCGATATAAACAGGGCAGATTCAACAACAGGGCAATGCAGTTATATTACAGTAACACATTCTGTACAGCCACCTAAGAACTCATGCTAAGAGTGGAAGCAAGTCTTCCTCGATTTTGAGGGACTGCCTATGATGATGAAGGGGAAGCAGTCCTGTAATATGAATGCTGTATGAATCATACAGACCAGGAAGATCATGTGTTTAATCTGTGGTCCATGCTGAATTTGTTGATCTCAAGGGTGCTGGCAATGATGGCGCTATGATTGGCCTCAGAACCCCTGAACTAGGGAGAGAGGTGAGGGTGGGGGGAATCAGTCAGGATTCCTGCTCAACCTTCCTATCCAATTTTGCTGGAAATTGACAGACTTCAGTTGAGGAAAAGAACAAGTTCAGCTGTGATGCAACACACGGAGAGTAAGCACTTGAGTGAAGTACCAGATGGCAGTTGGTACCAAAGAATCATAACTCAGCGGGATTCAGCCTCTTTAGGAGTGCAGGAGAAAAAGAACAGAAATAAAATTCGGGATGGACAATAAATGCTGGCCGTGCCAGTGATGCCCACATCCCGTGAACAATTTAAAAAAGAAGCACTTTGTCACCTTTAACCAACCATTGCAATCTCAGGGACAAGAATATGGTTAGTGCTTCATTACAGCAAAGCGGGGTAATCATCATTGTTATTCAGTTCAATCTGCTGTCAAGAAAATAGCAGCAAAGACTTTGGGGCCGAAATTCGGTAACGTCCCATTTGGGGGCGGTAACTGAAGCAAGGTGGGACTTCCTGTGCCCGACGCAGAAGTCTTGCCCCGGTCACGAAATTGGGGTTACCACCCTCGAGAGGAAGGACGAATGCTCCATTTCCTCTCAGAGGTAGGAACGGGGCAGTAAGAGCGCAAATTTTCCAACCTTGCGCAGTGCACCGTGTAGCGCTGGCACAAGCACAGGGCCCTCCCCGGGAGGGCAAGCTGAGAGCTCGGCAGTGGGGTGAGGGGACACCACCACGCCACCGGGGATTAGGGTGCCGGGACCGCTGCCCGGCACAGAAGTGAAGTCTCGGGCTGCATCATCGTGGCACGGACCCCGCAAAAGCGTTAACAAAAGGCTGGACGGGGTAAGTCGGTAGGGAACAAATGGCGGCACACCCTCACGAGCAGAATGTAGCCTGGTTCGCGACCCGTGAGACTGGCACGAACATCGCCCACAGCGGTCTCATGGGGCGCGACCCAATTTTCGCTCCAGGGCGAAGGCGGGTCGCTGTGTATGGTGATGACATCGGCGGTGCAGCATCCTGGGGCGCTACAGGCGGGAGTGGACGCTGCCGTTTTGTGCCTCTGCTAACTCCCCCCGCGCACTTTCGCGGTGCCTCCCCCTCCCAGTGAGAAATCGTTTGCGCCCTGTTAGCTTTCAATCGGGGCGCTAACGGAATGTGAAAACGATATGAATTCCTCCCCCTTACAGTCAATAACAACTACTTGTATTATACAAGGTCATTTATAGTCAGCAGTAAGCCTTTAATCAACCCAAGTAGTCTGAAATAGTTGTGACTTGTCCTGCTTTGAGCTGGACACTCTGTTTTATGAATTCGGAGTTAATCTTTCCAACTTATTTATGTGTCTTATGATGGAGACATTAGCGGTTATTCTGCAATCCAGATTTTCCAACTTACATCCCTGCAAATGTGGCTCCCCACTGTTGACACAAATGATAGGTGTCTGCTGGTTTCAAATACCAGACAATCAAGCTCACAACAAGAGATTGCCTTTTAAGATTTTGTTAACAGCACTACAAAATAAAGAAAGGTTACAATTACCTCCACTTGGAAAACAGAAGTAAAGTGGCTTTGGCATGTTATCTTCTCAAGTCTGTTCTAACAGACAGCAGCAAAGCTACCCAGATTTGCTTACATCATAGGAACTTTAGTTGTAGTGACCTGTCTGTGGAGCCCCCCCGCCCCCCGCCCTTCTCATCTTCTGCTTATTCGGGAGAATGCCTTAAATCTGTGACCTAACCATAACCATAGGACCATCAGGACCAAAAAGTTAGTCTGCAGGTACAGCAAGTAATTAGGAAGGCAAATGGAATGTTGGCCTTTAATGCAAGGGGGATGGAATATAAAAGCAGAGAAGTTCTGCTACAACTGTACAGGATATTGGTGAGGCCACACCTGGAGTACTGCATGCAGTTTTGGTCTCTTTATTTAAGGAGGGATATACTTGAATTGGAGGCTGCTCTGATAAGGTTCACTAGGTCGATTCCTGAGATGAAAGGGTTGTCTTATGTAGAAAGGTTGAGCAGGTTGGGTCTATACTCATTGGAGTTTAGCAGAATGAGAGGTCATCTTATTGAAATGCATAAGCTTCTGAGGGACCTGGACAGAGATACAAAGAGCATGTTTCCCCCCATGGCAGAATCTAGAACTAGGGGCCACAGTTTCAGAATAAGGGATCACACATTTAAAACGGAGATGAGGAGGAATTTTTTCTCTCAGAGGGTCATGAATCTTTGGAATTCTCTAACTCAGAGAGCTGCGGAGGCTAGGTCATTAAATACATTTAAAAGATGGAGATAGACAGATTTTTGAACGATAGGGAAGTCAAGTGTTATGGGGAGCAGGTAGGGAAGTGGAGTTGAGCCAAGTTCAGATCAGCCATGATCTTCTTGAATGGCGGAACAGGCTCAAGGGACAAATGGCCTACTCCTGCTCCTATTTCTTAGGTTCTTATGTTATCACACCGACATACCACTTCTTTTCTACACAATTGCTACAAAAATGAGCGAGAACATTCAATTATTTTCAGACACACATACCGACATTGCAGCTTAAAATCAAACACGAACATTGCGGGTTTAACTAGTCTGGCCCTTACATCTCCTAACATTGGCACAGAAGCTTGATAATTTATTGGAAAAATACATGCAGCACTACAACAGTTTAAAATAAATTAATCAGCCTATCATGAAAGGTGATATGCAGTTGATCATCAGCACAATAGTCTTGAGGAATACAAAGCAGTACAGCAGTATATATCCATTTATGGTCTGTCATCCCAGCTGCAAGGTCTATGCTACACTGCTGGGGCTCAGGATCTCAGAATCGCCCATACTCATCACTAAGGCTATTAATGTTTTCAATGAATTTTCTTCAGCAGCAAAGGAAGCCTCACAACTTAAAGTATAATCCCAGTTTCTGTTGCAATCCTGTTAGGGAAAAAATGCCAAGCATATAATTAATTCTCCTTTTGACATACCTACAACAAAATCCTAACAGAGGGGTACGGTAGCATAGTGTTATGTTACTGGACTAGTAATCTAGAGATGTGAGTTTAAATCCCACCACGGCACCTGGGGAAAATTTTAATTCAGTTAATTCAATTAAATAAATTTGGAATTCAAAACTAGCATCAGTAATGGTGACCATGATTGTCAGAAAAATGCAATTGGCCTATATGTGACTCCAGACCCACAGCAATGTGATTGAATCTTAAATGCCCTCTGAAATGGTCTAGCGAGCCAATCAGTTGTATCAAACTACTACAACAAAGCCTGCACTGTGGGAAAGACTGCAGCAGTTCAAGAAGGCAACTCACCACCACCTTCTCAAGGGCAATGAGGGATGGGCAATAAATGCTGGCTTTGCCAGAGATACCCATATTCCGTGAATGAATAAAATGTTTTTAAATCCTGCACGACTTAGGAGTCTTTTGATCAAGAAATAATATTTCTTGTTGAAACGTGGGCATTCTTCCGTCCTCCCCCGCCATGAAGATTCAAAACTTAATATGCAAGCACGGTCGAGGACACGAAATAGCCATTCAGCCCATTGAGCTCATTCCTCTACTAACCCTAACTCATTCCATCTAGCTTCCTACTGCATCTTGAGTGCTCCAATGGTTTTCTCCGCTAACTTGTCTAATAGATTCACGGAGTACAAATTATCCCCCCGCCTGAAACCACTCCGTTTCGATGTTTTTTTACCACAGCTGCGGTTCAGGTCGACTCTTTCGGGAAATTGCACTCTTTGTTTTTTTTTGTTTTCATCCGGAAGTTGGTCATAATGAGGGGGTGGTGACTACACCTGAGGGGCAAAAATGCGGCGGTCACATCAACCGAGGGGCGCAAGTTGGGGGCGGTGCGTATTCATCGCCGCGATTATGTCATCAAGGCGCAGCGTCACTACGGCTCTCCCCTTCACTTAAAGGGGAGAGCCTCCGCACTTTTTAAACTTCGGTCCTCTGGGCCACCAGGGAGGATTTCGGCCAGGCCAGTGGCCTGGCACCCAAGAGGGTTGGCGGCAGTGGCAGTGAGCCCTCCCCTTTAAGGGAAGCTGCACAGCCGCTGCAAAAGGTCTCAGCTTCACTGGACCACCGGGTGAAAGGTTGTTTTGGCACCACGCGGTGGGCCGAACATTTTTCATGGGGAATGTTGCCATCGGGGGTTAGATCGGCGGTGCGTACGATTAACACCAATCGGCAGCAAAGGAGCGGTAAGGGGGAGATCGGGGCACTGCCAGAAAAACTCGAGAGGGCAATTGGGCTAACCAAAAGGCAGCAGCCACTCCACTCTGCAGTGTGGCCGCCGATTTGTGGTGGGAACAGGCCTTAAGGAAAGGGGCAATTTCAGCCCCAGTCATAGCTGTTTTAAATTTACTTTGCGCTAATTAAATCTGTGTCCATTGATCCTACAAGTCTGATGTACTTTGAAGTAATATTCTGGGCTTACAGCACAAATCATATTTTGCAAATTACTGTGTTGTTCATTTATTTCTCAGCCACAGCTCAGTTATCTGTATTTTGCATTTTTCGATCTGTCATGTTGGTGTTGAATGATTGCATCCCTGTGCCTTGGAAAAAAAAGCGAGAGAATTTAATTATATGTATGAGGTCACGTCAGGAGTGACAAAAATCTTATATCGAGTTGATAAGTGTAAAAATAAAATGACAGACGAGAGTTTGCATGTCTTTTAGGTTTATTCATGCAGACACTGGTGTATTACTGCTGGCTGCTGTCACCGACCCTTTTTAAATCAGGGAGAAACAATGCAATGTATGTACCTGCGTCAAAAAAAGATGATTATTTTTCACAAGAAAGTATAAAATGGGAAAAGGCCATTTGAGCTTCTTTCGATACATCGTGTATAATTTACATTACTACTTACATTTCTACTGCACAGAAAGGTGCTTTCAGAGTGCTTTACAATGTGAAGCAAAAACAACTTATAATGTCATGGACTCTCCCACAATCCACAGGAAACAGCTTCTGTCAAAGGTAAATGCACCACATAATGTGTTCCTGAGCCAACCAGACCAGAAGGGTCCCAGGTTCAATCCAGTCTATGCTGAGTTACCTGAACTCAGCTGGAGCAATAGTAGGTTTGATAGGATTGACATCAGTGCCCTGGGTGGGGGGTGGGGTGGCGGAAAGAGGGGAAAAATCTGCTCCTGATCGATATCCAGTACCCCTTGCTGGAGAGTGTTGAATAAATCCTGTAAGCAGATGTTACTCTACTCTGGGCAGAGTTATACAGGAAAAATAATGGTCCTATCTCTTTCCCCATCCCCCAATTCTCGACCCTGGTCTTTTCCATGCACTGACTTGTACTATAGTACAGTTTCCTGAGTGCCAGTAGCCCTCCAGTGTCGCAAGAATCCTCCTCAATCGTCTCCTCCCAGTGGCTGAAGAGCTCCTCCCAGCGTCACAAAGCAGATTCCGCCCACAATGGGGCACAACGGACATGATCTTCATAATAACATAAGAACATAAAAAATAGGAGCAGGAGTAGGCCTTACGGCCCATTGAGCCTGCTCCACCATTCAATAGGATCATGGCTGATCATTGACCTCAATTACACTTCCCCCACCCACCCGATCTCCATATCCCTTGATTCCCCTAGACTCCAAAAATCTATCTATCTCAGCCTTGAATATATTCAGAGACTCAGCATCTACAGTCCTCTGAGGCAGAGAATTCCAAAGATTCACAATCCTCTGAGTGAAG